>NC_092150.1:65726955-66404455 GCF_045791955.1 Oncorhynchus clarkii lewisi | reverse complement strand
TATAGTTTACAGAGGGCTAAAAGTGCTGCTGTTGCTAGCTAGCATGCCTTTCTGTGATGCAGACGGTTAGCCGAGCTGCCGACTGGTGCTGGCGTTGCATTATGGGAGATGTAGTTTTGGCCCTCTAATGAAAACCGAACCCAATTGCAAGCCCTAGCAGAGTTAGTCAAACAACTGGGCAGTGAAATAGGAAATCAAGTTGCCGCTAGTCTAGCAGGGGCTGGTCCAAGCACTCCCCCTCCCCAACCAATAGTAGAAATACCTGATTGGTCAAAGGTCAACCTAATTCTGAAGTCAGACGTCAGAGTACCACCCCACTTCCGGGGTGATAGCACAGACCAGTGCACAGTGACTGAATGGCAAGAACTTATGCAAGCTTACTTGAAAGTATATCAGAACAGGGGCAAGAGATACAGGACAGACTGATGGGGCGGGCTAAAGACAGTCAGAATTAGGCTCCGTGGAAACCCTCAGAGACCCTGAAGCCATATACGATATCTTGAGGCAGCACTTTGGAGAAGCAATCTCTTCCACAATTCCATTGGGATACTTCTATGAAACCTTACCAAGACAGACAGAGAGCTGCTTGGATTATTGGGTTAGACTGAACAAAGCAATTGACCTTGCCAATGAGTGCTTGCAAAGACAGGGAAAACGAGTGGATGATCCAGGTCATGAGGTGACCATGATGTTTGTTAAGCACTGCCCTGATCCAGCACTATATGCCGCTTAGGTGCATGCCTATTGAAAATTGTACCGTTGGAGGTTTGCTGGCAACGATTGACAGCAAATCACAGAGGCAAACAGTCAGCCAGACACAGGGTGCAAAGTAGTGCCAAGGAAGAAGTTGTGATGACCCCCGACGCTTGGTGTATGACTCAACAACAAGCAGTCGGTCATAATAATTCAGCCACACCCACTAACAGTGAACAGGTTCCATTGATCAAAGTGGTTTCTCTCCTGGAAAAGCTCGGCCAGAACGCCACAAACTAATACAGCTGCTGGTCCCCGTAGAATTTGTAAGGCCTCAGACCATTCAACTCAGTCGCACTGCTTTAAGGAGGGTTTACACTTCAAGTGTCACAGGACAGGCCACAGAGGCTTTGAATGTCCAGCAAGAAAACAAGTTGGAGAGGCAACTGCCGAGGCTCCTCCTGGGCCCGCTTTAAACTAACATGCACGTGTGGGCGAACATGTTACACCCCCACAGAACACCACAGATATAAGGACTGGAAACACAATGAAAACTGAGGCGATTTATCCGAAAATAGAGAGTATTGACAGTCTTTTCTATGTTCCAGTAATGGTGCAAGAAATTGTAGAACTTTAAGCTCTGATAGAGAGTGGGTCTATGACCTGCAAGTTGAGTGAGTCAGCTGAAGACACACTTCTGAGATGTAATGTGATAAAACCAGAGTCTAGAAAGCCAACTCAATAAGTTATTGTAGGCTGTGGGGGCAACCAGGCACAGCCTAAGTATGAATGTGACTTGAACATTGATCTTTCTGTTTTAGTTGGACCTGGACAGACAGACGACATGACAGTTGGATCGAACGCCATAAAACACATAATGCAACAGGTTAAGAAAACAAAGTGGTATTGGGACAGCCTCTCCAAACCTGCCAAAGGACATCCACATGGACTTTTACTCAGCATGCTAGCCAACGTGAACTGCTGGCACGGTGACAAAATACCAGACAAAGTGGGAACTGTAATGCTCAAGCAGAGTGTGACTCTCATGCCTCAACATGAACATTTGGTCTGGGGAAAACTGAAAGAAAAGGTGCCGCTATCAGTTGGTAGTACTGTAGTTATAGAGGCCACTACAGCACGATCTGCACCAAGAAATGTCCTAGTAGGACACACTGTATGTCCTTTGAGAGGTGACAAGTGGGTCCCCATGAAAGTGATCAACATGTTGGACCACCCTATTGTTCTCAGCCAACTTGGTGTTATGGCGGATGTGCACCCATGCCTGGCCCTAGAAGACCTTGAGCTCTATGCCAGCCCAGTAAGGTCAAGTCTGCTCTTTAGAATGTCACCCAAGCTGGGGAAGAATGTTAGTTAGTGGAAAAAGGGCAAAGAAGGAGTATCTACAAAAGTTGGAAGAGTTGGGCTTAAAAGAAGTTGACAGAGTCCTGTGAAGTGTCTGACATGTGGAAAGGAAAACTAGTGGACCTTATTGCTCAGTATGAAGGCATCTTCTCCAGGGAACAACTTGACTGTGGAGAAGCGAAGAACGTCATCCACCTTATCCGACTCAAAGATGAAAAGCCTTTCAGGCTGCCGTACCGGAGGGTCTCTCCATCCAACTACCAGAAACTGAGGCAGATGGAGGAAATGGAGGAGCGGGGCATCATCCGAAAGTCCAATAGTGAGTGGGCCTTGTCCTGGTTTGGAAGCTGTCAGGAGAGTTGAGAATTTGCATTGATTTCAGACGGTTGAACCAGAGGACAGAGAAAGATGCATACCCATTGCCCCATCAAGCCGATGCTCTCCCTGCTTTGGGAGGGAACTGCTTCTTCAGTACTATGGATTTGACTTTGGGATTCTACAACATCACCATACATGAAGATGACCACAAGTACACAGCATGCACAACACCCACAGGTTTATTTGAGTATAACAGAATGGCTCAGGGTTTATGTAACAGCCCAGCAACATTCGCCAGAATGATGACCTCGATCTTCGGTGACCAGAACTACTTGTCCCTCCTGTGCTACTTGGATGATCTCCTGGTTTTCGGGAAGAGTGAGCAAAAAGCCCTGGACCGTCTTGAAATGGTGTTCTCCCACTTTAAGGAACACAACCTGAAGCTAGTGCAAAAAAAACATGTTACCTCAGAAAATCTGTCAAGTTTTTAGGCCATATAATCACGGCAATCATGTCTGCAATCAACGACATCACTGCAGCTGACCTGATGGAAAATGATGGGAAAACACCTTCACCCACCAAGGTCAGGTCATTTCTTGGTATGGCAAACTATTATTCCCACTTCATTGTGAGTTTCTCAGGTTTAGCCAAACCACTGTTTCATCTGATTGCAGGACAGAAAAGTAAGCAGAAAGGAGAAAAAGGAAAACCTCATGGCGGGGCCCTAAAACGTCTGAAACCTGAAGACTGGACTACTGAATGTGAGGAGGCGCAGGAGAAGCTAAAGGTTGCAGTCTCCCAAACAGCTGTGCTGGCTCACCCAGACTTTAGCAGACTGTTTCCCCTATCAACAGATGAATCAATGGATGGCTTAGGTGCAGTACTTAGCCAGACATTTGAGGGTGAGAGTAGAACCAGACCAGTAGCCTTTGCAAGCAAGACTCTGTCGAGGTCCCAGTCCTGTTACCCAGCACATAGATTAGCGTTCTATGTGGGCTGTGTGTGATAAGTTCACCCATTGACTGAAGGGGAATAGATTCACAGTCCTAACAGATAACAACCCCCTGACATATATAATGACGAAACATTGCGCTACGATGGCTTTAAGGGAGTCTGACACCACCAGCTGTTACCTCTTCTTGACAACTCTGTCCTTAGATCTTCGGTGGAGTATCTCGTCCTTGATTTCGAGTTCATCCCAATGCTTCAGCATTCTCAACACTCTCTCTCCGCGAAGGTCTCCTCCTCCTCTCAACAAAGTATGCCACTCGGGCCAGCACCTGATCAGCCTTCTGTTTTCTCCGTATCACATCAGAAGAAAGGACTGGAAGAGTAGCCGCTCCCCCTTCATGCTGAAGGATGCTGGCAGAATACTGGGCTAATTGGAAGTTGCACACTGGCACACTCGCATCCCACTCCAGACAGGATTCCAAAACTGCTTTCACTCCTTCAGAAGAGACTTGAGCCAGGATCTCACCACCTTGGATATTGACTGACAGTTTGAATGTGTCCTGGATGGACTCTGAAGTCACATACTCTGGGAACTCACTCGCCTTCCTAGCTTGAACGAACGGCTGTCGACTAAGCAGGTCTGCTGGGACATTCTGGGGCCCGGGGATGTACTTCAAGTCAAAGGTGACTTGAAGTGACTCAGGTGACTCAGGTGTCTAGCTATGTTTTGGCCTTTCTAGGGTGTTATTCCTAGCCACCGTGCTTCTACACCTGCATTGCTTGCTGTTTGGGGTTTTAGGCTGGGTTTCTGTACAGCACTTTGAGATATCAGCTGATGTAAGAAGGGCTATATAATTAAATTGGATTTGATCCTTCTGAAGATGACATAAGTAGAAAAGCAACGTCAGTGAGCAGTCTAGATGGCGTCAGCAGTAGAAGTTCATCAGTCAGCGGCTCTGGATGCATAACATGCTGACCAGACCGGACATGTTGCGTGCGCGAGCGTCACAAAATACATTTAGAAATCCATGTTATTCAATTATTGCACCCACACTGCTCGCGCGCACCAACGAGCGTCTGCGTTACCAAGGGCTAAAATAGAAGTCATTCCTATTTCTGACGCAGATTGCGCTGAAAGTCCTGCCTCTCCCATCTCCTCATTGGTATATAGAAGCAGGTACCCACGTGCCATCTCCTCATTGATTATACCCACGTGGGTGATTGAAAGACAAACTGTTTTGCCGGTAGTCGTGGTAATACTATGAAAGTTTAGATGCGATCACCATATAAGTTCAACGATGAAAAAGCCTGGAAGAAGGAGAGATGACTAGAAACGATTCAGTTGGCCGTTTTATGTGTGGATTAATTTGTCGGAGTAGAGGACCTTGTGCAGTTCAGGTAAAATAACAACTCAATGTTTATATCCCAGGACAAATTAGCTAGCAACAGCAAGCTAGCTAAATAGGACAAATTAGCTAGCAAGTGCAAGCTAACTAGCTAAATTGCCATACATGTTTAATGCTTTTCGACCTGTCCCCAAATTAATGTAATTGGTTCATTGGTTTGTTTTGATATTTTAACCTGCGTGTCTTGATCGTGTATGGTGTAGGGGGACAAAATAAATGTGCGCATGATGGCGTAAGCGCGTAGCCGGTTTGGGTTCCGTGTAAGATCTACTAAGAAGATAAATGAGTAACCAGAGAGAGGTAGAGCGCAGAAACAGCCAGGTCTGAGTTCACTGGTACAGTCCTGAGACCCAGTGAAGGCACCTTGAGAACTCAAACTGGAATAGTTGTGAAGCCTGTCAGAAGACTTTTAGAGTCAATGAGTCAAGTGATTGCTGACCCGGACAAAAGAGAGCATCTAGCTGCCCTGATTCAAGCCCTATCAACTTTTGTTGAAGTGACAGTACCCCAGTGAAACAGAGGCCAGAGGATAGATTAAGGAAATGATAAATACTTTATTAGGGGGTCATAGGTTGTATGTATATGGGCATATTTCTACCTGGCAAAGTCTCTTTGCTGTCCTTCTGGACGACTCTTGGTCAAGGTTACCCCTGTGGAGGAAGAATTCTTACCTTATGTCTTAAGCTTTGCTGAAATTAAGAAGGGGTGTGTGTAGCAGAGTTAAAAAACTTCAAATTATTAGAATAGTACACGACGCCGAACAGAACAACCAGGTTGAAGGTCAGTGGCCCAAGCCTGTGAACAGGAATATTCCAAGTTCAGACAGAAAGGGGGAGTCAGATCGCTATGATCGCCAGGAACTTTACTTTTGGTGTCTATTTTTAATTGTTGTGCTACTGGTGCTGCCTGTTGATGTTAGGTAGGCAGCTACAGTAGATGCTGTATATATATATATATATATTTTTTTTTTTTGTTATAAGGGAGTGTGAGACTATTGAAACATGTAACTTTCAGAGTTTTATTGTTGTCATTAATATAGTTTACAGAGTGCTAAAAGTGCTGCTGTTGCTAGCTAGCATTTCTTTCTGTGATGCAGACGGTTAGCTGAGCTGCCGACTGGTGCTGGCGTTGCATTATGGGAGATGTAGTTTTGGCCCTCTGTGGTCTGAACGGGATAGAGGTGATTTCACGTTGTAACTTGTTTTTGTACATGAGTTGTTGTATTTTGGTACTATCAACACTGAAAGCATCTAGCAATGTATTGGGGATGTGAGACAGGATATGTATTTTACCTTTCTTCATGCTCCTGTATAGAACAACTTGTCAGATGGTGCATTGGAGACTGATGTGTTCCTGTCCTGTCTTTTCGCAATACTATTGCAGGTATGGTTCTATTGTCTAAGAATTAAGATTATACATTCGTTGTATTAAGGACTGGTTATTATTTTATACATTATGGCTTTATGTATGAATGTGATTTGTGTGAGTCTGAGAAAACAGAGAGAAAGAACAACTTGTCAGATGGTGCATTGGAGACTGATGTGTTCTGGTCCTGTCTTTTCACAATACTATTGCAGATCAACATAAAAGACAAAAAGATAGCCGTGGTGTCGCTCTTCAATTCTTGGTTTTCCTGTGGTACATATAAAACCCGCTACACTTACATTTGAGAACAAAACCTATGACAAAAAAAATAAAAAAAGACTTTCATCCATGCAAAACATTGGTTGCTATGGAAAAATAACGGTTGCTATGCAGGCTTGCTAACGTTCTCACTAAGGGTGTGTTCGTAAATTCACTCTGGAGTGCCAGAGTGCGCTCTGGGCGTTGGTAATTTCAGAGCTTGTCAGATTCTGAATTTACTAATGGACAGCGTTTCACTCTAGGAGCGCACACTGGACACTCTGGCCAAGTAGGTTGATCCAAGCGTTCTGACCTCACAATGGCAGTCAAGCACCCAAGCTAACTGGCTAACTTTGTCTAGCTTTCTAGCTACTTCCAGACACAATGAGAGAACACCTCACTCTGACCATTTTATTAGCCCTAGCAGAGGTGGTTAGGCTGTTTTCATGCTATCCATAGAATTGGTGACTGTAACTGCTGCTAGCAACAGTTGAATTATGCTTCTTTGCCGACGTTTACTGACACCAGCCATATTCAACCGGTGTTGAGCGTTCATAAATCTATAAATTATTCTGCGCTCTGGCACAGTCAGAGGAGAGTGCTCTATCATCAGGCGGTAGATAGCCAGAGTGAATTTACAAACGCACCTTTAGTTAGCCAACTGAAGCCACAAACTCTACAGCTGGAAGGGCAGCAAACGCTCAATTTTCATCTGTTTTCATAGTTTTTCTATTGACATTTAATTGGATATAGCTATCCATTATAATAATATTGTCGCATGATATCGCTTGGATCAGAAAAGTTGATGTTTCGTCCATGCACAGCATTCTTTGTATAGGGGCGAGATGGCATTTCAAAAGTTAAACTTTGTTTCCGAGGTCAGACAGGCAGACACCAAGTGTAACAGATGTGAAACGGCTAGCTTAGTTAGCGTGGGCGCTAAATAGCGTTTCAATCAGTGACGTCACTTACTCTGAGACCTTGAAGTAGTAGTTCCCCTTGCTCTGCAAGGGCCGGGGCTTTTGTGGAGCGATGGGTAACGATGCTTCGAGGGTGACTGTTGAGGCCCTGTGTGCACGACTCCAGGTCCCTGCCTACAGACAGAAACTAAAACAAGAGGCTCTGAGGTCTGCCCGCTGGTATGACTCCACACTCCAAGACTGCTTCCATCACGAGGGGACGGATAACAACATTGACGAATAAATCATTAGAATGAAGATGTCGTTCCCATGTTACCAGAAACCATTGATGGCAGCATTCGTTATACACTGCTTTTAATCAGGGCATCACTGTTGCAGCTATTCCCTCCGCAAGGCTATCAAACAAGCTAAGCGCCAGTACAGAGACAAAGTAGAATCTCAATTCAAAGACACAAGAGGCATGTGGCAGGGTCTACAGTCAATCACGGACTACAGGAAGAAACCCAGCCCAGTCACGGACCAGGATGTCTTGCTCCCAGGCAGACTAAATAACTTTTTTGCCCGCTTTGAGGACAATACAGTGCCACTGACACGGCCTGCAACGAAAACATGCGGTCTCTCCTTCACTGCAGCCGAGGTGAGTAAGACATTTAAACGTGTTAACCCTCGCAAGGCTGCAGGCCCAGATGGCATCCCCAGCCGCGCCCTCAGAGCATGCGCAGACCAGCTGGCCGGTGTGTTTACGGACATATTCAATCAATCCCTATACCAGTCTGCTGTTCCCACATGCTTCAAGAGGGCCACCATTGTTCCTGTTCCCAAGAAAGCTAAGGTAACTGAGCTAAATGACTACCGCCCCGTAGCACTCACATCCGTCATCATGAAGTGCTTTGAGAGACTAGTCAAGGACCATATCACCTCCACCCTACCTGACACCCTAGACCCACTCCAATTTGCTTACCGCCCAAATAGGTCCACAGACGATGCAATCTCAACCACACTGCACACTGCCCTAACCCATCTGGACAAGAGGAATACCTATGTGAGAATGCTGTTCATCGACTACAGCTCGGCATTCAACACCATAGTACCCTCCAAGCTCGTCATCAAGCTCGAGACCCTGGGTCTCGACCCCGCCCTGTGCAACTGGGTACTGGACTTCCTGACGGGCCGCCCCCAGGTGGTGAGGGTAGGCAACAACATCTCCTCCCCGCTGATCCTCAACACTGGGGCCCCACAAGGTTGCGTTCTGAGCCCTCTCCTGTACTCCCTGTTCACCCACGACTGCGTGGCCACGCACGCCTCCAACTCAATCATCAAGTTTGCGGACGACACAACAGTGGTAGGCTTGATTACCAACAACGATGAGACGGCCTACAGGGAGGAGGTGAGGGCCCTCGGAGTGTGGTGTCAGGAAAACAACCTCACACTCAACGTCAACAAAACTAAGGAGATGATTGTGGACTTCAGGAAACAGCAGAGGGAACACCCCCCTATCCACATCGATGGAACAGTAGTGGAGAGGGTAGCAAGTTTTAAGTTCCTCGGCATACACATCACAGACAAACTGAATTGGTCCACTCACACAGACAGCATCGTGAAGAAGGCGCAGCAGCGCCTCTTCAACCTCAGGAGGCTGAAGAAATTCGGCTTGTCACCAAAAGCACTCACAAACTTTACAGATGCACAATCGAGAGCATCCTGGCGGGCTGTATCACCGCCTGGTATGGCAACTGCACCGCCCTCAACCAGGCTCTCCAGAGGGTAGTGAGGTCTGCACAACGCATCACCGGGGGGCCCTCCAGGACACCTACACCACCCGATGCTAAGGCCATAGAAGCAAGCCACTGCCTGAATCATAGGCGAGGTGTACAGGTGCATAAAAAATGAAAAACAGCTTTATCAAGGCCATCAGACTGTTAAACAGCCACCACTAACACTGAGTGGCTGCTGCCAACACACTGACACTGACTCAACTCCAGCCACTTTAATAATGGGAATTGATGGGAAATGATGTAAATATAACTAGCCACTTTAAACAATGCTACCTTATATAAATGTTACTTACCCTACATTATTCATCTCATACGCATACGTATATACTGTACTCTATATCATCGACGGTCTTATGTAATACATGTATCACTAGCCACTTTATACTATACTATGCCACTGTGTTTACATACTCATCTCATTTGTACATACTGTACCCGATACCATCTACTGTATCTTGCCTATGCTGCTCTGTACCATCACTCATTCATATATCCTTATGTACATATTCTTTATCCCCTTACACTGTTACAAGACAGTAGTTTTGGAATTGTTAGTTAGCCCAGGACTAAAGCTTAGCCCAGGGTCAACGAATGCCTGTGTGAACACAGGATAAGCTCGGCCAGGGCCAGTCTTAACTTGAGGCTAAAATAGCGCGGGGCTAAGAACAACGCCGCATGAAAAGGCCTTCTGTGTGTTCTGTGGTAGGATTGGATAGGACCGCAATCACCGCAGCTGTAGCCACTGTGAGCATTTTGTCGAAATCAAAACCCAACCCTAAAGTAGGCCTAAGTCATGACAAAACTCTGTTTTGGACGAGACTGACTTTACGACCAAAATTATCCTATTTACACTTTGTAGACAATTTTGACACTAGAATAAATGTTTGACTAATATCGATGCCACATAGGCCGTTTTTATACCCAATAAGATGTGTATTACGTTTTCAGTTGCGCTTTGATAGATGTGACCAACTCTCTTAACTAATTTATAAGATTATTTATATTGTTCCTAACATCAGTCATGTCCAGATGTATTAACATTCAGAAGCCATACCTTCAATGGCTTTATTTTAACTCCCGTATGGGGAATAAGCAAGCGAAACGTTCGTTTATGTTCTGATTTGGGCTACTTCACTCCCCCCTCGAATTACCTCTGTGAGTCTCTCCCCCTAACTTTACCACCCTCACTGCTTTCCGTATTTATGGCATTTCTATAACCCTTCACTTTCCCCAAAGAAGGACACCATACAGCTCTTACAGATGCGGCGGTCTGATAATGAAACACCTGCACAGGACAATGAGTGGGTTCAGTTTCGAAAAATGACTTATTGGATTTTCCTTAGACGGGGGTCTAAGGAAAATCCAATAAGTCATTTTTCGAAACTGAACCCACTCATTGCCCTGTGCAATCTTATAAATATAAACTCATCCTAATTCACACATCTTTCCAAGCACAGCTTTCTCATCCTAAATGTGACAATTGTATTTGGTGCTAATACAGTAGCCTAGCATAGGCTATAGTTTATTCCGTTTATATTCGATAAACGTACCACTATGAAACGGTATGTGAGTAGCATTGACAATGCTACACATCACACGCAAAACTGGTGTGACTTCTTTTTCCGTCATCGTTGCTGTAGGCTACGCTATGCGCGTTGAAAAAGTGCCTCATTTTGCGCTTCAGTCATTGTGGCTTGAGTCGCGCAACACTGACATTTCAGCACTTTCTTGGAGGGCCAGCTACCGCGCCTCAGACTTGCTTTGGAAAACGGTCATCTTCAATGCCATTTTATCAAGGTAAATATTGAACAAATCCCTGAGAAGCAATGGATAATATTTTAGAGAACGTATCTTTTACTGGACATTCTGTATTTTACAACTTTACTGACGATTGGATACCTGCTGAAAGAGAAACTATTGATTTTATTATAAGATGTGTCATACCGACTGTGTATATTCTGATCATAACGATTGGATTGTTGGGGAACATTACCTTGGTTAAGATTTTTATCACCAACAGTGCAATGAGGAGCGTCCCCAACATATTTATTTCGAGTTTGGCAGCTGGGGATCTTTTGCTTTTGGTCACTTGTGTTCCAGTGGATGCGTTCAGATACTTCTTTGAGGAGTGGATCTTCGGTGTTGTGGCTTGCAAACTAATTCCGGTCATTCAACTCACTTCAGTCGGAGTCTCGGTGTTCACTCTCACTGCACTAAGCGCGGACAGGTAAGATGAAGAGTAGGATAATGTGAAATATCCTTAATGCCAATATTGTTATGTATACTGTACCTAATTTACGTCATTGTAAATGTTATGGCAATTGCATGCTAACGTGATAGAACAATTAACATACAGTGCCTTCGGGAATGTATTCAGACTAGAGGTCTACAGATTATGATTTTTCAACTCTGATACTGATACGATTATTGGAGGCTTTTGCAAAAAAACTGATACCGATTAATCGGCTGATTTAAAAATATTTAAAAAAAAATGTATTTGTAATGAAGACAATTACAACAATACTGAATTAACACTTATTTTAACTTAATATAATACATCAATAAAATCAATTTAGCCTCAAGTAGACAATGAAACATGTTCAATTTGGTTTAAATAGTGCAAAAACAAAGTGTTGGAGAAGAACGTAAAAGTGCAATATGTGCTATGTAAGAAAGCTAACGTTTTCAGTTCCTTGCTCAGAACATGAGAACATATATGAAAGCTGGTGGTTCCTTTTAACATGAGTCTTCAATATTCCCAGGTAAGAAGTTTTAGTTTTAGGTTGTAGTTATTATAGGACTATTTCCCTCTATACCATTTGTATTTCATTAACCTTTGACTATTGAGTGTTCTTATAGGCACTTTAGTATTGCCAGTGTAACAGTATAGCTTCCGTCCCTCTCCTCGCTGGGCTCGAACCAGCAACACAATGACAACAGCCACTACATCAAAGCGTTACCCATGCAGAGCAAGGGAAACAACCACCCCAAGGCTCAGAGCGAGTGAAGTTTGAAACTCTTAGCGCGCGCTAACTAGCCAGCCATTTCACTTCGGTCACACCAGCCTCATCTCGGGAGTTGATAGGTTTGAAGTCATAAACTGCTTCTGCCTACCACCACTCAGTCAGATGCTTAGATACTTGTATGCACTTGTATGCTTGTATGCTCAGTCATATATGCAACACAGGACACGCTAGATAATATCTAGTAATATCATCAACCATGTGTAGTTAACTAGTGATTATGATTGATTGTTTTTTATAAGATAAGTTTAATACTAGCTAGCAACTTACCTTGGCTTACTGAATTTGCGTAACAGGCAGTCTCCTTGTGGAGTGCAACGAGAGAGAGGCAGGTCTGCGTTGGACTAGTTAACTGTAAGGTTGCAAGATTGGATCCCCCGAGCTGACAATGAGAAAATCTGTATTTCTGACCCTGAACGAGGCAGTTAACCCACTGTTCCTAGGCCGTCATTGAAAATAAGAATGTGTTCTTAACTGACTTGCCTAGTTAAATAAAGATAAAATAAAAGGTGTAAAAAAAAAAAAACGGCGCCCAAAAATACAGATTTCCGATTGTTATGAAAACTTGAAATCTGCCCTAATTAATCGGCCATTCCGATTAATCGGTCGACCTCCAATTCAGACCCCTTTTCCCACATTTTGTTCTGTTACAGCCTTATTCTAAAATGGATCGAATATTTTTTCCCTCAGCAATCTACACACAGTACCCCATAATGACAAATCGAAAACAGTTTAGATATATTTGCAAATGTATACAAATAAATACCTTATTTACATGTGTATTCTGACCTTTTGCTCTTAGACTAGAAATTAAGCTCAGGTGCATCCTGTTTACATGAATCATCCTTGATATGTTTCTACAACTTGATTGGAGTCGACCTGTTGTAAATTCAATTGATTGAACATGATTTGGAAAGGCATACACCAGTCTATATAAATAAGGTCCCACAGTTGATAGTGCATGCCAGAAAAAATCAAGCCATGAGGTCGAAGGAATTGTCAGTAGAGCTCAGAGACAGGATTGTGTCGAGGCACATGTCTGCAGCATTTAAGGTCCCCAAAAACACAGTTGCCCCCATCATTCTTAAATGGAAGAAGTTTGGAACCACCAAGACTCTTCCTGGAGCTGGCCGCTTGGCCAAACTGAGCAATCGGGGGAGAAAGGCCTTGGTCAGGGAGGTGACCAAGAACCCGATGGTCACTCTGACAGAGCTCTAGAGTTCCTCTGCGGAGATGGGAAACCTTCCAGAAAGACAACCATCTCTGCAGCACTCCACCAATCAGGCCTTTATGGTAGAGTGGCCAGACGGAAGCCACTCCTCAGTAAAAGGCACATTGTAGCCCACTTGCAGTTTGCCAAAAGGCATCTAAATACTCTGACCATGAGAAACAATATTCTCTGGTCTGATGAAACCAAGATTGAACTCTTTGGCCTGAATACCAAGCGTCACATCTGGAAGAAACCTGGCACCATCCCTATGGTGAAGCATGGTGGTGGCAGCATCATGCTGTGGGGATGTTTTTCAGCGGCAGGGACTGGGAGACTAGTCAGGATCGAGGGAAAGATGAAAGGAGCAAAGTACAGTGAGATCCTTGAAGAAAACCTGCTCTAGTCTGCTCAGGACCTCAGACTGGGTCGAAGGTAGCTTCCAACAGGACAATGACTCTAAGAACACAGCCAAGACAATGCATTAGTGGCTTCGGGACAAGTCTCAATGTCCTTGAGGGGCCCAGCTACAGCCTGGACTTGAAACCAATCGAACATCTCTGGAGCGACCTGAAAATAGCTGTGTAGCAACGCTCCCCATCCAACCTGAAAGAGCTTGAGAGGATCTGCAGAGAAGAATGGGAGAAACTCCCCAAATACAGGTGTGCCAAGCTTGTAGCATCATACCCAAGAAGACTAAATGCTGTAATCACTGCCAAAGCTACTTCAACAAAGTACCGAGTAAAGGATCTGAATACTTATGCAAATGAGATGTTTCCGTTTTTTATTTAATAAATTAACAAACATTTCTAAACCTGTTTTTGCTTTGTCATTATGGGGTATTGTGTGTAGACTGATGAGGAAAAATCTATTTTAGAATAAGGCTGTAACGTAAGAAAATGTGGAAAAAGTCAAGGGGTCTGAATAGTTTCCGAAGGCACTGTATGTAATTATTAATGATTAATCAATTGTTATGACTGATTATTTTTAATGACAAGTGTCTGATCCCTAAACTATATCCCCAAGTGTTATCATAATTGAATGCTGGGCAATTGTCACTGACAAATCTGTTCATTTTTTGATTGACAGACCAAGTGTATCCCCAGAATTATTTTAAAGGGATCAAATAGTGTACACCTGCTGGTTGTACTAACTTCAATAAGCCCAATTTGTGTTATATTGTTTTATTCAGATGAGACACATGGTTAAATGGCCATTTATCGTCCCTGGAAGGAGCAGCATGAATGCGGAGATTGGAATAGATTGATACATGAGACATTCAGGAGGCGTCACAGTCAGAAGTATCTGCGCAGAGCATCATTTATTGTCTGCGTGTGGATGGTTGAAATGAAAGGGCAATCATGCCCGCATCTTTGTTTGGGACCTTAATTTGACCCAGCCCCCACTTTCCTTTCTTCTCCTCCACATACCCTCAACAAGACCGCTGGTGCTTGGAGACATTGACCTTCTCAAGTGACCATTCTATACCCCCACAAATAACTTGTCTTCTGGTATTAAGAGCTCCTTCCTCAGCTAAAAGTTCACTGATGTCATAAATTCCTGGGCTGCCAAATATTGATTTAGTACATTTTTAAAAATTATCAAATTAAAGTCCATGTGATTTTCTGATAAATAATACCCCATTGTGCAGGCCATGATAGGGGTCGGAAGATGGTGCAGGGCTTTGTAATTAGCCTTTCTATGTCACTGACTGTAATCCAGAGCGATATCAGTTGTAGGAAATGTTTGGCTGTGTCACTCTTCACCGGAAATGACCATGACTGTTGGCCATCCCTGTCACTAGGAGCTATTAGGACAGCCATATGGTGAGATTACAGTCTAAAGCTGTTCTCTTTATGGTCTGCCTAGTCCATTTGAGCATGTAATGTGAGCAATGAAAATACACCATTTATATGCTTACCCTATGTGATGGCTTAAAAGAATGTAATCTTGTTAGCACTCCTTTGGGCGCTTGCTCTCAAGCATAAAAACACAAAGAAGTGGGAGTACAGCGGTTTACTACAATAAATGCATAAGCATTTTCTCTGGTGAGATATCAAAGACTGTCAGTTTTTCTGCGCTTGTCTGTTCTTGCCTGAGGCAGCGTAGTCTTTGACTATGGCGGATTTCTACAGGGGCAGAGGGCAGCTGAGGCTGGTGTAACAGCACAGTCAAGGGCTTCCAATGGAGATTCTCCTCCAAACCAGACATTTAATCAGCAGAAATATAATTTAGAAAACTGTCAGAAGGTGAAAAATCTTCCATCATTGAAGCATAAAAAAAGCCTTCATGCCCTGTGGAGCACACTTCTGTTGCACCCTCATTTAATATATTTCTTCCCATTATATGACTTAGCAGGAATGGATTATTCTGTGCACATAGTACTGAGTGTTGATTTACACAGGAGATAAGTCCAAAGTCTAACCTTCAAATGAGTTGTATTGATCAGCTTGTAAACATTTTGGTTTCAACATTTAGATTCACTTTGGGAGAAGTGCAGGAACACATTGCTGTTTCAGTTGAATAATTAGAATTTCATTCAGTGTCAATTATTGTAATTAATGTGGGTTTGTTGTAGACAGGACAGTAATTAATTAGCTAGTGCAATCATAATGCACTTCATAGGTCTCCTACATGTTTACAATATCACCAACAATCTATGAAGCTACTCTTCTGTGCCAATGGACTCAGAGATGCCATGTCTTTGTCAAAGCCTCTTAATTTTGCAAAGAGGAAGAAAGTTAATTAGATTGATTAACTATAATCACAATACCAAGTCGCTCTGGATATGAGCGTCTGCTAAATGATTAAAATATAAATGTAAATGATATTTCAATTTACACAAGGAAATTAGAGTAGTAAGGACAGCTGGACATTTAATTGCATAAAAAAATACTGCTTTTAATGTAATTTCAAAGGATCAAGATGAAGGAGCACTAATATGTTTCTATGGTTTTGTTGTGTTTCCAGGTACAAAGCCATTGTGAATCCTATGGACATCCAGACATCCAGTGCCGTGTTCTGGACATGTCTGAAAGCTGTGTCCATCTGGGTGATCTCCGTCCTGCTGGCGGTGCCCGAGGCCATCTTCTCCCAGGTAGTACACATCCAGGACAAGAATGTGACCTTCACCGCCTGCGTGCCCTATCCCCTTTCCAACGACATGCATCCCAAGATCCACTCCATCCTCATATTCCTGGTGTACTTCCTGATTCCCCTGGGGATCATCTCTGTATACTACTTCCACATCGCCAGGACTCTAGTCAAGAGTGCTCACGACATGCCTGGAGAGATCAGTGAGCACACGAAGAGACAGGTAGGTAACAACAGCAGCAACATGTTGCTGCCTGTATCTCAAACATGTCACAAATGAGGTTTGGCTGTTGCAGTTGTGGTTATTTGGAATGCTGGACGGCATTTTAAGAACATCAGGTAATTTACTGGATGTCGTTGGCTGCTAGAGTGCACGTTTGAAATCAAAGAAACTGAACTGTATCACACGTTTTCTCACTATTTTTTACATAACTCCGGAACCGTTGTTGCAGGTTTAAATGGAAGGAGGCTCTAGGTTTTAATGCAGATATTTCCATATGTAGCCTAATACACCAAGTAAGTATTTAAAGTTTGTAAAGGGCAAGTACAGGACATTGTCAAGATGTATCACTGATTGTTGCATGGATGCTTGATCTTTACCGTCTACAGGGGTAAAAAAATGATAGGTCAGGGGAAGGGTGAGGTAAATTATAAATGTAAGCAATGATCTGGTCGACTACATTTAATTGAGGGTCCATTGACCAAAGCATAGTAAATCAGATGCTTCTTTGCCGTTAAGAACGTTGAATGAATCATCAAACAAATGGGCTTGAATCCAGATCAGGGCCCACCCAAAACCCAAACCCAGCTTCCAATCACTGACATCCTGACTCAGACCTAGACCTGAACCCAAGTCATAATATATTCAAGTAGCCTCAGGAGCTTGTTGACACTGACCAATGTGAGGTTGTCATCAGCAATGAGCAATACATAGTAAACAACTAGTGATGAGTGGTGCTGGAAGGCCTCCATGTGTTGTCTTATTTACAGTCAGTAGGTCCTCCAGTTGAGGGAGCCCTAACTGTCCACTCATTTATAATGTTAGACAACAAGAGGGCTGGGTCCCAGCTATCTTTTAGAGTAGATACAGATTTATACTAGATTCACTGGGTGCGACACATAAAAATACAGAAGCCTGGAGGATGACCGAATCATTGCACTTAAGCTTCCACTGTCTCTGCCTCACAGTAATCCCAACTAATCAATGTTATTGTCTCTAGATTTGTTTTTGTTTTTTGTATTTGAAATCAAATGAGTTAATAATCTGGGTGTACCTTTGGATTAGAAGGACAGCACAGACTATTGACGTGGTGCATTGTGGTTGTGTTCTATTAGACATGCCCTATGGGGATTGGGCTGCAAGAGGCGCAAGTTTCATTAAGAAGAAAACTCTGATAGCATCAGTCCCTATTGAAAATCAGAAATGTATTTAACATTAATTATATGACAAGCTGCAGAAACCTGATGAGACAGGCTAGAGAGAGAGAGAGAGAGAGTGTGAAGACGAGAGAGAGAATATGCAGACTAAACATGATTCTGGTAAGTGTTTAAGACATTACTAAATATTTCTTGAATCACTATCACATCTAACTCTAACAATTTTTTCAGAATGGCACCAATTCCCCGATATCAGGGTACTCATGTCAACATGTTTGCTTTCAGAGCATATTTGATCCCAAATTATAAGAGGGAGCGATACCTCAGTGTCTCAGGCATCCATCGCTCATTGAATACATTAGTGTGACTTTATGAATAGGAACAGTGGTCTTAACTGCTGTACAGTCAATTTTCAGTAAAGGCATTAGAAATAGGGCTCCTAGATATCATCTAATCTTTTTTTCTTTTGATTTACTCTGGAATAGAGATGGGTCCCTCCAATGGTATTTTAATTATTATTATTTTTTTTTACATAGATTTATAATTTAATATGAACAATAATGCTGCCCAGGCAGACACTGCTAGTGAATATGATTTCAGACGTGATATGTATGAATGAAAAGATACAGTCCAACCATCTCCCTTTGCCAGGGGCTGTGTTATGCTGTTATGATAACTAACATTCAGTCTGAGAGGGCATGACATCTCCGTCTATTTCTCTGTTATTAAAATAGTTTCTACTGATCCAATGCTACAGCTGTTTTAGTAACCGCATCACCTACATTCTATTTCAATGAAGCCCTTTATCTACTTCCCAGAGTCAGATGAACTTGTGGATACCATTTCTACAGTATGTCTCTGCGTACAGTAAGTTAGAGGTAGTTTTGTGAGACAATGCTAACTAGCGTTAGCACAATGACTGGATGTCTATAGTCAGAAAAATGAAGCAGATGGCCAGTCATTGTGCTAACGCTTGTTAGCAATTGCGCTAACGCTAGTTAGCAACTTCTTTCAAACTGCACCCAGAGACATAAAAATGGTAGCTCAGTTCATCTGACTCTGTGGAAGCAGATAAAGGGCTTCATTGCCAAAATCCCTAAGTATCCCTTTAAAAACAATTGAAATGTTCACCACTTTCTCATCAATTTAGACAAAAATGTAGAGCTTATGAAATCTTAGTTTACTCCTCTGCTTTTTAAATCTTTACTTCATGTAACATAACCATCTCATTTATAATTAATACCCCACACTTCTTGCAGAGACCAGCAAATACAACAATGAATAACTAACTAACTGTGATGTGTTAATAACAATGCAGAAAATGTTCAGTTTACCTATGAAAGATTGTTGATACTGTGCCAAATCAAACAAAATGACTCAATTTGATATCCCTATCAATGGTTAGCTTTACTATCTTACCAGATATAACAGCTTGCTATTGACTTACCTTTTAATACTCTTCTGAATCATTTGAAGTCGACTTCAATACAAGATACTGTCATGAACAAAATAAAGTAAAATGATCATGCCGTATTCTTCTGTTGAAAAACCTAAAAGGATCTTGGGTAGAGTGCCAGGATCACTTGACTTGGTGGCTGCCAATGAATGGCGAGCTAAATCATGACATTTACCCAGGCTATTAAACTTACACAGGGTTGATTTTCAGAGCGCCATCTCCTGCTCACCTCACTGATAGGTTCAAATAGGTAGACTTGAAACTATTTTCAAACAATCTTAGCAGTACTCAGAAGCAATAGTCCTGCCATCAGTACTATTTGCCAGCCACTCTACTGTGGAATGAAGTATTGATTGGACTGGACCTTTTAGTTTCACATTTCCGCTTACGATGAAAGGTTCTCACAGTGAAGATAACTTTGACACTCCCTTATGCCGGGATACACTACACGAATTCGCCACGTTTTTGCCATCCCCGAAAATGTTCACGATCTTAGTAAAATTCCATGAATTTGGGCTAGGACTCGCGACTCACGTAGTTTGAGCGGGTGAAGGACTCACTGATGATGCCTGTTCTCCAGACCCCTGTCGGATGCCCTGAAATATTTTTATCGTGCATCTTGCAATATGAGCAGTGCTACGACGCGATTGGGTAAGGACTACTGCCAATAGCCAATGAGCACTCAGCATGTGATACCAAAACAATGATCGCAAAGAGAGAAGGAACAACAAACAACACGCACGGTGCGGACGGAGGTGATGAAAGTCAGATTGATGGAGCTGTGGAGAGAACGCAGCTACCTTTTCAGTATTTACCTACCTCTGTGTCCTACCATGACACAAACAACAAATATATTGAATAGCAAGTATCTAGCATGCTAACTATAGGCTATAACTTTAATAAAACATGGTATATTACTTCCAATTCTCTCTGTAGAAAGTCCATACCTTCCATATCTGCCCAACCATTTGCGAGTCCACATTCTGCGCCTTCCGTCTTTTTTGATGGATCTGCACATAATAATGGGCACTTGCGCTGCTGGTGCTGGCACATGCAGAGAACAAATAGGCCTACACCTCTGCAGTGTAGGTAGCCTACAGTATGTCGGCTGATGTAGCCTCAAACAAATCGCAGAATATGAATACAAAACATGTACAATCAAGATTTTAATTTGGTAACATTCAAAATCAAATTTGATTTGTCACATACACATGGTTAGCAGATGTTAATGCAAGTGTAGCTAAATGCTTGTGCTTCTAGTTCCGACCATGCAGTAATATCTAACAAGTAATCTAACCTCACAATTTGTTTCATGTAATAATTGTAAAATACTAAATCCTATGTACGGTGTGGGAAGGCCTTAGAGAGCTGACTGAAGGGCAATCTAAGTCGAGTACTGGTGGCTCTTGCTTTTGTGTTTGTTCATACTTGTTTGGTGTCTCTGGTAGATACTGTATTGAAACTAAAGGACAATAGCCATGCTACTTGTAGCCTGTGCAAAATACAGAAGAGTGATTTGGACAAATTGTATTTTGTAGGCCTTCTGTATTCCTTCTGGAAGGAGGCCTTCTGTATTTTGTACTCTGTAATCCTTCTGGAAGATTGACAAGGTTTTATGTTGAATATCATCATGCATTTTCAAACACTACATATTTATTTTCTTTCTTTTTCCAAGATGGAGACGAGAAAACGGCTGGCCAAAATTGTTCTGGTTTTTGTGGGCCTCTTCGCTCTTTGCTGGTTCCCCAACCATGTCTTGTACATGTACCGCTCCTTCAACTACCGTCAGATCGACTCCTCTCTGTCGCACCTCATCATCACCCTGCTGGCCCGGGTGCTAAGTTTCTCCAGCTCCTGTGTCAACCCGTTTGCCCTCTACCTGCTGAGCGAGAGTTTCCGAAGGCACTTCAACAGCTCACTGCACTGCAAGAGGAAGCCCCACCACGAACGCAACACTAGCTACCTGCAGCATACCTCAGCCATAAGAATGACCTCCATCAAGAAGACCACCCCTACTGTCATCAACGGACATGGCAACAGGCAGGAGGTCACTCTGTAGGTTTAGGATGTCACCTGATGACATGTAAGTGGTGGGAGTGGCACCAAAAAAAAGTTAGGTGCAAAGCTTTTACAAGGAGAACTATTATGAAAAGGTCATGCATGTGTGCTAAACAGAAAATGCTTTTTTGAAGCTATCTTGTCTATACATTCCCCACAAATCACTGCTGATGAGATGATCACCCATGAACTTGTCAACAAATCTGTCTTGAGAGATTCCGGTATCCACAATGTTCCATTTTTCATGTTTTGTTGTGTCAATCTACATGTTTCACTTTACACAGTTTGCATAGATATATACTGTCTGCGAAGCAAACTGTCCAAACTGCAAACCCAAAGAGCAGGTAGTTGCTCCCACAACAGGAAATCTATGTCCCTGTGTTTTTATTTATTTATTTCATCTTTATTTAACCAGGTAGGCTAGTTGAGAACAAGTTCTCATTTGCAACTGCGACCTGGCCAAGACAAAGCAAAGCATTTGAACACATACAACAACATGGAGTTAGACATGGAATAAACAAACATACAATCAATAATACAGTAGGAGAATCTATATACAGCATGCGCAAATGAGGTAGGATAAGAGAGGTAAGGCAATAAATAGGCCATGGTGGAAAAGTAATTACAATATAGCAATTAAACACTGGAATGGTAGGATGTGCAGAGGATGAATGTGCAAGTTGAGGTTCTGGGGTGCAAAGGAGCAAGATAAATAAATACAGTATGGGGATGAGGTAGATTGAATGGGATATTTACAGATGAGCTATGTACAGGTGCAGTGATCTGTGAGCTGCTCTGACAGCTGGTGCTTAAAGCTAGTGAGGGAGGTAAGAGTCTCCAACTTCAGAGATTTTTGCAGTTCGTTCCAGTCATCGGCAGCAGAGAACTGGAAGGAAAGGCGGCCAAAGGAAGAATTGGCTTTGGGGGTGACCAGTGAGATATACCTTCTGGAGCGCGTGCTACGGGTGGGTGCTGCTATGGTGACCAGTGAGCTGAGATAAGGCAGGGTTTTACCTAGCAGAGACTTGTAGATGACCTGGAGCCAGTGGGTTTGGCAACGAGTATGAAGCGAGGGCCAGCCAACGAGAGCTTACAGGTCGCAATGGTGGATAGTATATGGGGCTTTGGTGACAAAACGGATGGCACTGTGATAGATTACATCCGATTTGTTGAGTAGAGTGTTGGGGCTATTTTGTAAATTACATCTCCGAAGTCGAGGATCGGTAGGATGGTCAGTTTTACGAGGGTATGTTTGGCCGATTCTAGATTAAATTTTGGATTGGAGATGTTTAATGTTAGTCTGGAAGGAGAGTTTACAGTCTAACCAGACACCTAGGTATTTGTAGTTGTCCGCATATTCTAAGTCAGAACCGTCCAGAGTAGTGATGCTGGACGGGCGGGCAGGTGCGGGCAGCGATCGGTTGAAGAGCAGGCATTTAGTTTCACTTGCATTTAAGAGCAGTTGGAGGCCACGGAAGGAGAGTTGTATGGCATTGAAGCTCGTCTGGAGGTTAGTTAACACAGTGTCCAACGAAGGGCCAGAGGTATACAGGATGGTGTCGTCTGCGTAGAGGTGGATCAAAGAATCACCAGCAGCGAGAGCGACATCATTGATGTATACAGAGAAGAGTCGGCCCGAAAATTGAACCCTGTGGCACCCCCATAGAGACTGCCAGAGGTCCGGACAACAGGCCCTCCGATTTGACATACTGAACTCTATCGGAGAAGTAGTTGGTGATCAGTGTGCTGCTTAGCTTCCTCTACTGTCCAACTAACCCATCCTGGGCTCAAACCAGTGATCCAGGTTTCTAACTGTTAATGGAAACCTGTACACCACTATTGCTGGACAGTAAGAGGATAAATGCCATATGAATTTGTTTATTAGATCACTTTGATAATGCCATTTCCTGTGCTATGTTTGAATGTTTATCTTCAGATGCTCAATGTGACACAAATGTTTGATGTTTTGTTGAGTAAAACATGTCCCAGTATATTGAACTGCAAATGCTGCAATATGATTGCTGTAAAAAAATAAAGAAATAATAATATATACAGTGTGTGTGTACAGATACAGTGCCTTGCGAAAGTATTCGGCCCCCTTGAACTTTGCGACCTTTTGCCACATTTCAGGCTTCAAACATAAAGATATAAAACTGTATTTTTTTGTGAAGAATCAACAACAAGTGGGACACAATCATGAAGTGGAACGACATTTATTGGATATTTCAAACTTTTTTAACAAATCAAAAACTGAAAAATTGGGCGTGCAAAATTATTCAGCCCCCTTAAGTTAATACTTTGTAGCGCCACCTTTTGCTGCGATTACAGCTGTAAGTCGCTTGGGGTATGTCTCTATCAGTTTTGCACATCGAGAGACTGACATTTTTTCCCATTCCTCCTTGCAAAACAGCTCGAGCTCAGTGAGGTTGGATGGAGAGCATTTGTGAACTGCAGTTTTCAGTTCTTTCCACAGATTCTCGATTGGATTCAGGTCTGGACTTTGACTTGGCCATTCTAACACCTGGATATGTTTATTTTTGAACCATTCCATTGTAGATTTTGATTTATGTTTTGGATCATTGTCTTGTTGGAAGACACATCTCCGTCCCAGTCTCAGGTCTTTTGCAGACTCCATCAGGTTTTCTTCCAGAATGGTCCTGTATTTGGCTCCATCCATCTTCCCATCAATTTTAACCATCTTCCCTGTCCCTGCTGAAGAAAAGCAGGCCCAAACCATGATGCTGCCACCACCATGTTTGACAGTGGGGATGGTGTGTTCAGCTGTGTTGCTTTTACGCCAAACATAACGTTTTGCATTGTTGCCAAAAAGTTCAATTTTGGTTTCATCTGACCAGAGCACCTTCTTCCACATGTTTGGTGTGTCTCCCAGGTGGCTTGTGGCAAACTTTAAACAACACTTTTTATGGATATCTTTAAGAAATGGCTTTCTTCTTGCCACTCTTCCATAAAGGCCAGATTTGTGCAATATACGACTGATTGTTGTCCTATGGACAGAGTCTCCCACCTCAGCTGTAGATCTCTGCAGTTCATCCAGAGTGATCATGGGCCTCTTGGCTGCATCTCTGATCAGTCTTCTCCTTGTATGAGCTGAAAGTTTAGAGGGACGGACAGGCCTTGGTAGATTTGCAGTGGTCTGATACTCCTTCCATTTCAATATTATCGCTTGCACAGTGCTCCTTGGGATGTTTAAAGCTTGGGAAATCTTTTTGTATCCAAATCCGGTTTTATTTACACTTCTTCACAACAGTATCTCGGACCTGCCTGGTGTGTTCCTTATTCTTCATGATGCTCTCTGCGCTTTTAACTGACCTCTGAGACTATCACAGTGCAGGTGCATTTATACGGAGACTTGATTACACACAGGTGGATTGTATTTATCATCATTAGTCATTTAGGTCAACATTGTATCATTCAGAGATCCTCACTGAACTTCTGGAGAGAGTTTGCTACACTGAAAGTAAAGGGGCTGAATAATTTTGCACGCCCAATTTTTCAGTTTTTGAATTGTTAAAAAAGTTTGAAATATCCAATAAATGTCGTTCCACTTCATGATTGTGTCCCACTTGTTGTTGATTCTTCACAAAAAAATACAGTTTTATATCTTTATGTTTGAAGCCTGAAATGTGGCAAAAGGGCACAAAGTTCAAGGGGGCCGAATACTTTCGCAAGGCACTGTATATATATATATATATATCTCTCAACAATTTCTAAAAACCTGTTTTGGGGTAGTGTGTGTAGATTGATGAGGGGAGAAAACTATTTAATACATTTTAGAATTAGGCTGTAACGTAACAACATGTGGAAAAGTCAAGGGGTCTGAATACTTTCGAAGGCACTGTATATATCGTGTGGTTTATTTTGCAAATTTTGATAATTCCATGCACAGCATAGCTTCATTGAACATGTACATGAATAAGTTCTAAGAAAGTGTGCTTTCTGAACATGATTAATCAAAGTCTTTCAATTACAGTTATCAGGAGATCATGATTATTGGATTAAACCCACTCACATTAACCAATCCTATCTCTTCCTCTTAATCCTCCCAATCAGGAAAGCAGTTATAATTTACATAATTTCTGTAGGAAAATGGTTGAATCAATCTGTCTGTTTATTAGTGATGTGTCCTAATACACTGATCTCAAGTGGTTAGTCAACAGGTGCCTCACTGGAAAAGGGATTGGTGTCTGTAACCACTGAGCAAACTCAATGTCTGAATCTTCAACTATTTTCTATGGTCAGTCCATTTTCCACCATCATGGAAATTGATTTGTGTTATTCTACCAGAGTTCTCTCTTCTTTCATATTTTGTGATGACTTGAAACATGGTATGTACAATGGAAAACACATTTGTGTTTGACATTTTTCATCATATAATGGACCTACCTCACTGCCACCAATGCAATGTGATATTACGCCCACCTCCTAATTACCGTGGATTTGCTATGCTTGGGTAATTGGAATGGGATCCTCCAAGGCTCCTGCTGTGTGTCTGGGTGATAAATATCCACAGCATGTAATATAATCACAACAATATTAAAAGAATGTCATGTTGACTGTGCCAGGTAAAATTCTGTGAATAATTGTAATGTTATGATACTGTATGCTTTTCAGACCTGGGTTCTGTGTATGTGATTGTGTTATTTAAATACTTATTTTCTGTGTAATGGAGTATTCTCAAATAATGTGGCCCGAATCAACTATTTCTATTAGAAGTATTTTAAAGTATTTTCATTTTTTTTTTCTATTAATAACCTATTACGTTTTTTAAAATAATATGTTCATATGCCTGGGTTAAATACATGGGTGTGTATGAGTATTTTCAAATACTTTCCAAGTGTATTTCCAAATGCATTCCAATTTTCAGTTACTTGTCTTTTCAAATAAAAAATATTGAAATATTTACTTCCAAATGTCTTTGAAAATAAATTAAATACCACAAATAGTATTTAAGTCCAGGTCTGATGCTTTTTTCTTAATATTTATATTTAAAATGCATAAGTATTTACTTTGCATGTGTTGCTATTACATTACTGCACATATGTGATCCCATTAATAAATTCTACTCACAAGATGTTTGTCTGTATGCATATTTGACATGCTTCTTAACTTATTCCAACATTCATGAGTCTTATTTATTCAGGACCATGCCAATGATAAGGTGAGCAACCTGTCTTTATTCATTTCAGAAAGCACATGCAGTCAGACTTGACACAGTAGAGATAATGTATCTGTTAGAAATCATTATTTGTTGTTGTTGAAAAGCTGGCTTTATCTCAAGGCCTAATTTGGTTTTTCAGTGGTTTGTCTTTTCATTTCCTCCTGATTATCGAATTCCAAATAGCGTGGCTCACAGCACAAACACGGTGGGCTTATGGCCATAGGAGGTGGGTATTCAATGAAAATGGACGCATAGTATAAAGGAGGTTTACTGATGAATTGTGTTAATTGTGCTGTAAATTGTTTATCCATCAACAAGTTGTCGAACTTGACAAAGATATTTAAACAGTATAAATCTGTGGCATAAAGTGAGAAACATAACTGACAGTTTTCCTTAGCTTTTACTCTATTACATGGTTTATGAACTACCACACTATTGTGCATCTATCACATGAAATATGCTTTGCTGGAAATACACTGGATATTACTTAATTGTTCACAGGAGAAATATGTACAATATTCAGTATACTGTAGAATCATTATTGTGCGACAATTAGGTGTTTGATGTAACACATTGATGTATTGACGCAAGATGTGCATCATTTTGTCTCAAGTGTTCTTACTTTCAACATTTGATAAAACAGTACATTTTTTGCCACAGGCAGCAGAAAAGACAACCGTGCAGCAAGCAGCAACGTAGACATCTCCTCGATGGCAGCCTCATTAAGGTATCTGCATATGTTCTATCCAATCTAATCAACTGTAAACACTTTCAACGATATTGGACAGTAGTGACACCAGTCACTGAAACATGACCTGGAAGGTGACTGGCTCTGTGTGATGAACAGTGGTTACTACTAATACCTTTGTCCTGGAGAGAAGCTGGAGGGCCCAGGAGACTGCGGAGGGGGGAAGAACGGCTCATAATAATTGCCGGAACATCGCAAATGGAATGGCATCAAATACCTGCAAACCATGTGTTTGATACCATTCCACTTACTCCACGAGCCTGTTTTCCCCAATTAAGCTGCCACCAACTTTCTGTGCTGGAGAGTATCTGGAGAGTAGCTGTGCTTGTGGTACTGTTAACACGGCCTTTATTGATTCATGGCCCCCTCTTCATGGCTTTTAAAGTAGCTAATGAGATGTGTCACTGCCTATCTATGTCCAATGCTAAGACACCAGCACAGTCGCTCTCATTACCTTTCTATTTTCATGTCCATTCAGAAATTAAGTATTGGTGCACCTGCTCGATTGCCTCTTGTAGTGCACAAATGTCTCACACCAAATCTATGTGCACTCAAACTTCAGATGGGCACTTGTGTAAACATGTAATTGGATGATGATCAGAAAAACTTTCAGCATATGTGTCTAAAATGGGTCTGAAATGGGTTGACATCTCTGGAAGAACCAAAGTCTGACTTGGTATGCCGCCACAGGTGAACATCAACTTTGCTACCAGCTTCATGGTCAGACAACATGGTCTGGAATTACTCCTGACACATGAAAAACATTAGAAATAAGTCAACCAGGCAACCATGATAACAGCGTACTTTTTGTCAACTAACCTGATAGTTAAGAAAGTTAGAACAGGTCCAATTCAAGCTAGATATATTAACTACACTCTTTGAAGAAAGGGTTCCAAAATGGTTCTTCGGCTGTCCTCATAGGAGAACCCTTTTTGGTTTCAGGTAGACCCCTTTTGGGTTCCATATAGAACCCTCTGTAGAAAGGGCTCTTCATGGAACCAATAAGGGTTCTTCAAAGAATTATCCTATGGGGACAGCCGAAGAACTGTGTTAAGTTCTAGATAATACATTCTTTGAGTTTTGTGTATCAGGAACACTGCCGGTACCGTGTTAACCCTTCACGTGGACTAGTGGTGTGTGTGTTTGTATGTGTAAACCCTGCCTTACCAAGATCAATGGTGCTGAAACCCTGTGTGTGTGACGTGACAATAGTACACATTTACAATAGGCCTATACCAAAAAATACACAGTATTGTTAGATACATATAGGCCTATTATAAATGTGTATTATTGTCACTTCGCCTCTTTACTGCAAAAATAAATCCAAATACACACCCTTAAGTTACATATTCATTTGATACGGGTAATGAACATTGTTTAGCACAGCAATTGATGAAGAACGTTCTAAAAACATCCCCAACATCCCCAACACAAACCGGCAACTGTAACATGGTTCCCTTGGGTCCATCACGCAATGTCCTAAGGATTAGTCAAATAAAAGTCCTGAGAATGTCCTCAGCGACATCCTGGGACTGTACAGGGAACTAAACAAAGGTCCCACAGAATGTCCATGCGATGTTCTCAGAACGTCAGTAGGGTAATGTTGCACTGAAACCCTTAAGGGAACGAATAGGAATGTCCTCGGGACTTCCCGTTTGCAGGGTGGTGACAGGTCGACGAGACTCGGCATGCCATCCATCTGAGAGCCTGTTGAAGCCATCCTTAGAGGACCCCCTCCTGTCCTCATTCACTGATGCTCTCCCATGGTTGGATCACTGGTGGATATAAAGGATTTTCCAAAAACTATCTGTAATCCGTTATGTTACCAGGAAAATATTGTAATCATATTACAGATACAAAAAACTAGATTACTTCTTGGATTACTTTTAAATTCAGTAAGGTTGTCATCACAGGCCCAGAGGCTTGCCAGAGGTGCTGTTCTAGAATGTCCAACACAGGTGGTAGTGTGAGGAGATGAGGTCGGTGTGCTTCCTAACTCCCTCTATCTGCCTCTAACCAACCTGTTCCTGTCTTGTCAGTCAGTTAACACTTAATAGCACTCTTATTAGAGATGACTGGGAGCCACTCCCGAAGGGGCTTATCCCACATAGATAGGCAGGCAGTGTAATCCAATTACTTTCATCTCAGGGATTCAAACTTGTGACCTTTAAGTTACTGACCCAAAACTCTTAACACTAGGCTAAAAGCATTACAGCGTGATTGACATTTAAAGGCAATGTTCACATGTTAAGGGAGACTGCGTTCATGGTAAATGCTGCGTATGTTGGCTCAATCGGAAATGACCTTTTTAGTGCTTTTTAGCGATACTGACTTGATAGAGCCCTAAACCATGTTCCTTTTTTCAATGCTGAATTGAATGTCATTGAGAAAACCTGAAAGGTGTCATGTTTTTTTTGCAAACATCCTTTCAGAATTTAATCCAATTGTCCCTCGAAAGGCCAACATGGAATTTATAGATGAGATACCAACAAATTGGATGGTTTGTACACTAAACATAAACGCAACAATTGCTGAGTTACAGTTCATATGAGATATCAGTCAAAATAATTGATTAATTATGCCAGAATCTATGAATTTTACATGACTGGGCAGGGGAGCAGCCACGGATGGGCCTGGGAGGACATAGCCCACCCATTTGGGAGCCAGGCCCCCGGTTCCACAGAGAATGTACTCTTGGGTTCATCACGCAGAATTCGTTTTTCCCCACAAAAGGGCTTTATTACAATCAGAAATACTTCTCTGTATCATCAGCTGTCCTGGTAGCTAGTCTCAGATGATCACGCAGGTGAAGAAGCTAGATGGGGAGGTCCTGGGCTGGCATGGTTACACGTGGTCTCAGATTGTGAGGATGGTTGGTGGACATACTGCCAAATTCTCTACAATGACGTTGGAGGCGGTAGAGAAATTAACATTCAATTCTCTGGCATCAGCTCTGGTGGACATTTGTGCAGTCAGCATGCCAATTGCCCGCTCCCTCAACTTGAGATGTCTGTGGCATTGTGTTGTGACAAAACTGCACATTTTAGAGTGGCCTTTTATTGTCCCCAGCACAAGGTGCACCTGTGTAATGATCATGCCGCTTAATCAGCTTCTTGACATGCCACACCTGTCAGGTGGATGGATTATATTGACAAAAGAGAAGAGAAAGGCTCACACAGGGATGCAATAAAATTTGTGCACAACTTGAGAGAAATTAGCTTTAAGCATATGTAACATTACTGGGATCTTTTATTTCAACTCATGAAACATGTTTTTTTTAATTCATTTTTGTTCAGTATATTTGATATTTGTACTAATCAGAGGGCAAGATATAAGGTAAGCAAATTAAGACTTGTATTTTGTGTTGTATAATCACGTAGAGCACATGGCTTACATTATCTGTATAGTTTAATGTTTTTTTTCGAGGATATGGCTGTATTCTAATAGTAATTTGAGGCAAAGAAAAATTTCAAATGCCTTTGGTTACTTGAAAGATTTTGACGGGTAGATGCCACTAAATTTAGACTTTTGTTCAATAAATACTTACGATGTGACTTTATTCATGCTTTATATTTAAATTTCACCTTAGCTGAACATGATAGGTATATACTGTACATCAAATGTGGGCGCACTGTACCTCTGACTACATCGAGTCGCTGTCAGTTGATACTTGTATTCTTAAACCCTTATGTATAGACCTACTTATGTTTGTCCTGTATAAAGACTTCTCCAAATACTTTTCACAACCATTGCTCTCAGCAGAAAATGTGCCAAATCAATAACATATTGTGCCAAGTACTTAGTTATTTACACCTGCAATTTTGATTGGTCGACACCATCTTTAGATTGTGAGATTTGATTGGACAATAAGTATTTGGAGGCTGGTGGGAGGAGCTATAGGAGGACAGACTCATTGTAATGGCTGGAATGGCATAAAAGGAATGAAGTCAAACATGTTTACCATTAAATGTATTCCATTAATGAGCCTGTCCTCCTATATCTTCTCCCACCAGCCTCCACTGTTGGATACATACAGTAGACCTATATAATCTGTGATTCAATTGGCAAATTAGAGCGGAGTTGCCATCTTAGCACAACAAGGAAACAGTCCAGTTGTATTTGACTAAACTTGTAAGTGTATGGATTTCAGCTAACAAAGGAACAACTTTACACAGTACAAATATAGGTGCACGGTAAGGATTGAAGAATTTACATTTTTACAAGTTTCAATTTACAGTTGATGTAGTCAGAGGTAGTCTGCCCAAACTCAACTCCATTGAGCTAATAAAATCTCAGAAACAATCCAAATGCACCCTCTGTGTTCATGCCACTTCCTCATTCAAAAGAAATTACACAACATACTACTACATACCTCAGCACCTTTTTTTTCTTCTTTCTAACAAAGTAAATATGTTGTCACCAGTGGAAAGTCCTCCACTCTGGGTCTTTAGGGTTCACTCCGTATTCAAATCTCAGTTTCTTTATTCCAGTAAACCTCATTCTCCACTGTATGCTCAGTCTATCTAAAAGCCACAGCCTCCTCATTCATCTGCCGGGGTCAATTGAAAGACAAAGTGAGCAAACCCAGGGCGCGGTTAAGTAGCGGCCTCTGATTGATTTCACCTGTCTGCCGTTTAGTCTTTAATTACAACTGCAGACAGGTGTGGCTGTTCTGCTGCAGTCTGGAAGTTTGACCCTGAGCTGTCCATTGTGCTGCCTTTGGGGAATACTTCCATTGCTGTCCGTGGTCTTGGCAGCCAGAAAACACAGAAATCTTGCAGGCATCGTTCATCCACCACACAACCCCTGAAACCTCTACAATATATATATATATATACAGTTGAAGTCAGATGTTTACATACACCTTAGCCAAATACATTTAAACTCAGTTTTTCACAATTCCTGACATTTAATCCTAGTAAAAATTCCCTGTCTTAGGTCAGTTAGGATCACCACTTTTTTTCTGAGGTCTTGGCTGATTTCTTTTGATTTTCCCATGATGTCAAGCAAAGAGGCAGTGAGTTTGAAGGTAGACCTTGAAATACATCCACAGGTACACCTCCAATTAAATCAAATGATGTCAATTAGCCTATCAGAAGCTTCTAAAGTCATGACATAATTTTCGGGAATTTTCCAAGCTGTTTATTAAAAACACAGTCAACTTATGTAAACTTCTGTCCCACTGGAATTGTGATACATTGAATTATAAGTTAAATAATCTGTCTGCAAACAATTATTGGAAAAATTACTTGTGTCATGCGCAAAGTAGATTTGCCAAAACTATAGTTTGTGGAGTGGTTGAAAAACAAGTTTTAATGACTCCAACCTAAGTGTATGTAAACTTCCAACTTCAACTGTATATATATACATGTTTTCCACCATAATTTGCAAATAAATTCATAAAAAATCCTATAATGTGATTTTATTGATTTTCTTTCTCATTTTGTCTGTCATAGTTGAAGTGTACCTATGATGAAAATTACAGGCCTCTCATCTTTTTAAGTGGGAGAACTTGCACAATTGGTGGCTGACTAAATACTTTTTTGCCCCACTGTATATACACACAGTACCAGTCAAAAGTTTGGACACCCTTACTCATTCAAGGGTTTTTCTTTATTCTTACTATTTGTATGTAGAATAATAGTGAAGACATCAAAACTATGAAATAACACATATGGAATCAAGTAGTAATCAAAAACTGATAAACAAATCAAAATAAAGTTATATTTAAGATTCTTCAAAGTAGCCATCCTTTTTCTTGATGACAGCTTTGCACATTCTTGGCATTCTCTCAACCAGCTTCATGAGGTAGTCACCTGGAATGCATTTCAACTAACAGGTGTGCCTTGTTAAAAGTTAATTTGTGGAATTTCTTCCCTTCTTAATGCGTTTGAGCCGATCAGTTGTGTTGTGACAAGGTAGGGGTGGTATACAGAAGATAGCCCTATTTAGTAAAATACCAAATTCATACTATGGCAAGCACAGCTCAAATAAGCGAAGAGAAACGACAGTCCATCATTACTTGAAGACATGAAGGTCAGTCAATACAGAACATTTAAAGAACTTTGAAAGTTTCTTCAAGTGCAGTCACAAAAACCATCAAGCGCTATGATGAAACTGGCTCTCATGATGACCGCCACAGGAAAGGAAGACCCAGAGGACAAGATCTTTAGAGTTACCAGTCTCATAAATTGCAGCCCAAATAAATGCTTCACAGAGTTCAAGTAACAGACACATCTCAACATCAACTTTTCAGAGGAAACTGTGAATCAGGCTTTCATGGTTGAATTGCTGCAAATAAACCACTACTAAAGGACACCAATAATAATAAAATACTTGCTTGGGACAAGGAACATGAGCAATGAACATTAGACCAGTGGAAATCTGTCCTTTGGTCTTGTGAGACACAGAGTAGGTGAACAGATGATCTCCGCATGTGTCATTCCCACTATGAAGCACGGTGGAGGTGGTGTGATGGTGCTTTGCTGGTGACACTATCTGTGATTTATTTAGAATTCAACGTACACTTATCCAGCAGGCTACCACGATTCACCATCCCATCTGGTTTGTGCTCATTTGTTTTTCAACAATGACCCAACACCTCCAGGCTGTGTAAGGGCTATTTGACCAAGAAGGAGAGTGATGGAGTGCTGCATCAGATTACCTGGCCTCCACAATCACCCAACATCAACCCAATTGAGATGGTTTGGGATGAGTTGAACCTCCGATTGAAGGAAAAGCAGCCAAAAGATGCTCAGCATATGTAGGAAATCCTTCAAGGCTGTTGGGAAAGCATTGCAGGTGAAGCTGGTTGAGAGAATGCCAGTAGTGTGCAAAGCTGTCAAGGCAAAGGGTGGCTATTTTGAAGAATCTCAAATGTTAAATATATGATTTATTTAACACTTATGTTACTACATGATTCCATAGTTTTGATGTATTTGTAACGGGTGTCATCGGAAGGATGAGACCAAGGCGCAGCGTTCCTTGAGTTCCACATAATATTTATTACTGAAGTGAAACTTTAGCCAAAACGATAACGAACTCAACGACCGAACAGCTTCCTTGTGCAAACTAACTGCACACAAACAAAGAACAAGATTCCACACAGAAGGAGGGGAGGAAAAAAAAGCTACCTAAGTATGATTCCCAATCAGAGACAACGATAGACAGCTGTCCCTGATTGAGAACCATACCTGGCCAAACACAAAGAAATAGAAAACATAGAAACATGAACATAGAATTCCCACCTAAATCACACCCTGACCAAACCAAAAATAGAGACATAAAAAGCTCTCTACGGTCAGGGACAGTATTCACTATTATTCTACAATGTAGAAAATAGTAAAAATAATCAAAAACCCTTGAATGAGTATGTGTGTCCAGACTGGTAATGTATATTATTTTAATAGCAGGACACTGTAAAGTCCATTGTTCCTCTGACGAGGCTGTTTGAGAAGGTTTGAATTCTAAGTGACCTGCATACACATGGTTTGAAGTACAATATACCAACTTAGCTACAGTAGTTGGTCAAAACTGTGTACTGGAAAACTTTGGTAGAGCATTGTGGAGTAGGAAATGCGTTACTCATGTCAATTTATTTTATTTTTTAGCTTCAGACCAATTCCTACTTTTCACTTAAAACTCTTGTTTTATAATTTCCTTGGTTTTTACACCTGAAGTTGATTGTACAACATTTTACAACATTTCCACATGCAAAAAGGTGTATTTCGAAACTGTAATTTGAGCATCAAATGATAAAAAAAATGGATGTGTTTTGTCTTGCACCCATCTTTAAGGCTAAGTTCATCGTTAGAACCTTCGTAGGCGTATTGTTAAATCTCAGAGCTGTTTCCCAAAACCATTGTTACTAAAGTTGCACTTGAAAACAGTTGTTATTTACAGACTGCCTCAGACCACTCGTAGAACAGCTAACTGGGTCGTTAGATGCATTTTTGTTTTTCTGCGTCATGCTAAACATAGAATCAAGATGGTTATCTGTCTCTCTGTGACCTCTGATAACTTCAGAATGAAGTCTTTGCAACTGTTACAAACAAGCAAAGGGTTAAAAGAGGCTTCAAATGAAAACCGAGATGACTGCATTAAATGATAAATACAGTAGGCTACATAGGCCCATATATTTCATTCATACTGAAATTAATTTGATGTTCAATCAATTGAGTTCTATTTGGCTAATTGTTGGCTACTGTCTGTAATTTTTCCCTCAATTTCATGACGTGTAGGAGTAACAACATGTGTGCAATGATGTGTGAAATATTTTAAGCATTAGAACAAGCCTCAATATTTGCAGAAATAGGTTATAATTTCTCTGTAAGAGCTGATCCGCCACCAGTATCTGATGTTAAGGTAAGATTTGAGTGGAGAACACTGATCCAAGAGAAGTCCTGCCTTTCTTTCGATCCGATCAGTATCGACACAAACTATAATAATGCACTTATTGAAAGTTATCCCTACATGGTGTTTTGGCGGTTTATAAAAACGATGCACCCTTAAAACCCTAGTAAGCTTAAGTTCCATCACTATTGGGAAACCGGGCCCTGGCTATTACTTCATAGACATGTCTATTTTCATTTATGCAAAACATATGGATTCTCCCTTTAGAGAGGGGATGGGGGTGAATAACAACAGCTGCTTTACATTAAGCACAAAGTACTGAATAAGTGGGCTGCATTTGGAAAGAAATCCAAACAAAAATCTGGGGGAGTCTTGTTGATGGCGACTTCCCACTAAGGGGACCTACGGACCGGCAGTCATTTTTTGGTTTGGTCTGGACTGGCCGTGATTTCAACGATCACGGACGGGACTCCCTAAAACCACGCCACTTCGATACAAGCTATTTTTCGGAGCAAGTTAGGAGAGCATTTTTTCTAACACTAACCCTTTTCCTAATCTTAACCTAATTTTCCTAACCTGCTCTGTTAATTCTCTTAACCTGTTACATAAGTTCTCCTAACCTGCTACGAAAAAGTCGTAGCTGTATCAAATTGGTTTCACGATCGCCGTAAAGAGGAGACCAAAGCGCAGCGTGGTGTGAATACATACTTTTAATAAATGACGAAAAAACACGAAGTACACTAAACAAAATAACAAAGCGAATGTGACCGCTATCAACACTGAGTGAAAATATGCAACATCACTTAGACAATAACCCACAAAATACCCAAAGAAGATGGGTGCCTAAATATGGTTCCCAATCACATACACCGATAAACACCTGCCTCTAATTGAGAACCAATCTAGGCAACCATAGACCTACATAAACACCTAGATGGTAAACAACCCCATAAACCTACAAAAACCCTAGACAGTACAAAAACCCTAGATTAGACAAAACACACATACCACCCTCGTCGCACCCTGACCTAACCAAAATATATAAAGAAAACAAAGAATACTCAGGTCAGGGCGTGACAGTACCCCCCCACAAAGGTGCGGACTCTGGCCGCAAAAACCTAATCTAAAGGGGAGGGTCCGGGTGGGCCTCTTTCACGGCGGCGGCTCGAATGCAGGACGTAGACCCCACTCTACCATAGTCATTGCCCTCTTCAAGGGCCTCTTCAGAGGGACGACCCTCGCCTCCTACCTAGGGTCTAAGACCCTAATTGAAGGCCCCACTGGACTGAGGGGCAGCTCCGAACAGAGGGGCAGCTCCGGACTGAGGGGCAGCTCCGAACACAGGGGCAGCTCCAAACAGAGGGGCAGCTCCGGACTGAGAGGCAGCTCTGGACTGGCTGACGGCTCTGGCGGCTCCTGGCTGGCTGACGGCACTGGCAGCTCCTGGCTGGCTGACGGCTCTGGTGGCTCCTGGCTGGCTGACGGCTCTGGCGGCTCCTGGCTTGCTGACGGCTCTGGCGGCTCCTGGCTGGCTGACGGCTCTGGCGGCTCCTGGCTGGCTGACGGCTCTGGCAGCTCCTGGCTGACTGACGGCTCTGGCGGCTCCTGGCTGACTCACGGGAGACTCTGGCGGCTCAGGACAGACGGGAGACACTGGCGGCTCAGGAGAGACGGGAGACTCTGGCGGCTCAGGACAGACGGGAGACTCTGGCGGCTCAGGATAGACGGCAGACTCTAGCAGCGCTGGGAAGGAGGAAGGCTCTGACAGCGCTGGACAGGCGGGAGCACCTGTAGGGATGAGACGGAGAGACAGCCTGGTGAGGGGGGCTGCCACCGTGCTGGTGCGTGGAGGTGGCACTGGATAGACCGGACCGTGCAGGCGCACTGGAGCTCTTGAGCACCAAGCCTGCCCTACCTTACCTGGTTGAATGCTCCCGGTAGCCAGGCCAGTGCGGCTAGGTGGAATAGCCCGGACTGGGCTGTGCTGGCGAATCGGGGACACCATGTGTAAAGCTGGTGCCATGTACGCCGGCCCGAGGAGACGTACTGGAGACCAGATGCCTAAAGCCGGCTTCATGGCACCTGGCTCGATGCCCACTCTAGCCTGGCCGATACGAGGAGCTGGAATGTTCCCGCACCGGGCTATACACACACACTGGGGAGACTGTGCGCTCCACCGCATAACATGGTGCCTGCCCGGTCCCTCTCTCTCTCCGGTAAGCACGGGAAGTTGGCGCAGGTCTCCTACCTGGCTTCACCACACTCCCAGTGTGCCCTCCCCCCAATACATTTTTGGGGCTGCCTCTCGGGTTTCCAGCCATGCTGCCGTTCTGCCTCCTCATACCGGCACCTCTCTGCTTTCGCTGCCTCCAGCTCTGCTTTGGGGGGGCGATATTCCCCTGGCTGTGCCCAGGGTCCTTCGCCGTCCAGAATCTCCTCCCAAGTCCATGAGTCCTGCGTTCTTTGCCGCTGTTGCTGCTGGCCGTTACCACGCTGCTTGGTCCATTGTTGGTGGGTTATTCTGTCACGATCGTCGTAAAGAGGAGACCAAAGCGCAGTGTGGTGTGAATACATACTTTTAATAAATGACAAAAAAACACGAAGTACACTAAACAAACAAACAAAATAACAAAACGAACGTGGCAGACTTCGGTTGCCAGCTGTACAGTTGTAAAAAATAAAACACATTGGTGTCATATTGGCTTGGACATGATGGTAGGGAGATTTGAATTTAACAGTGAATTTAACATTGAGCTTCAACCAATGCCATACTATATTGGGGGCTGTACTTTGAAGTGCAAAGTGTAGGAACAGACCTTCAAGGCAAATCATTTGTTGATACAGACAGATGGATTAGCAGGAATATTGGAATGCTGTGAACCAGATGTTGTGAGTTCAAATCCCAGGTGAGGACATGTTAAATAATAATTACTGTATGAATAAACATACACAATGCAATCATGTATGTCAAAGTGTCTCAAATATGTAATTTGAAAACACTGTATGTAAAAAGCACTGTGTGGGGGTGTTCCTAGCATTGCCAAAAGACAAACAACTGGATCAGCTGATATAACATATCTGTTCTCCTTGGTGACCTGATAGAGAGGACATCCATCCATCAGGGTTGGTCTATGATGATTGCCAATCAGGACCTTGATGGGATTGGCAACAGTAAGAAGGGGTGATGTGTAATATAACTAGGGTGCCATTGCCCTGGGTAAAACATTTTTGGAGGGGAAATCATTTATTTTCGATCATCAGGTGACATCCCCAGGACCAACTGGGAACTAGAAAAAACCTCCAGGTGACCATGACACAACGTCCCAAGAACGCCCTAAAAATGACATTGGGGACGTCCCCAGGACCATCCAGGAACTAGACAAAACCTCCAGGGACCGTGACAACGTTCTGATGACTTAAGGCGACCATTTTCATAACATTTCAGGGACGTCCCACGACTCATTATTGTTTGCAGGGGCAGTGCCTATAGGGAATGTATTTCCAGCTGTGTACAGTGATTGCCGTTGTATTCAACAACACCTAAATTACATGTTGTGTGAACTTAATTATTATGGATAGAGAAGACAGCCATTATCATCACTGAATAGAGATTACAGACTTGTGACAGTTCCGCTATTATTGCTAGAAATAATTCTTAGTGGATAAGCAGGGGAGACGTCAGAGTCAGTCACACTTACATAAAAAGCTTTATAATTCAAAGCAAAGATTGAGTAGCTCATTGTTATAAAGTACTTACTATGTATTACATTGCATAACCATGTCTATTCTATTTTGTCCAGAGAAACAGTTTTTGGTGTATGAGATTTCACTTGTCTTTCCTCCATCTTTACCTATACAGAACATGAGTAACCTGTGACATGGCAGTACTTATTATTCAAGTCATGTTTATTCAAGTCATATTCAATTAATATAAAATAACTGAAGGATGGTGAACAAAAGTTCAATATTAGCGGCCCCAGTGGAACACAATGGCCACTACTGTTGCCCTATTAACATTGCAGAGAACAGTATTCCAATGCTTCAAAGAGACAGAGAATAATCGTAACCTGATTTAAACTTTAAAGTTAATTCTGCTGAATTTTTCTCAATTTATGAATGAAATCCATTATTTGTGAATTTTATTTTCAATGGCAGATATTTTCAAACGCAATATTATTTAATGGAAAAGAATGCTGAAGGGTGACACTGTTGTCTATTACATCTAATATCCTCTGGCAATGGTAACTGTAGTTGAAAACATTCATCTCTTCATTTGATATTAATTTGATTAAATTATCATTTTTCTTTTGTAGGACACCAGCATAAAAAAAGCATGGCTGATGAAGGGCTGAATTGAACAGAGCATAGAATCAGAAAAAGGGGACAATGAACCTTATTGTGTAACTCTCAGTATGAGCTCATCTCATCAGAATAAGAAAATATAGACAAAACATGAAGTGCCAAGTTGATGTCAAAGTTGTCACAGTGAATGTATTTACCCAGCAGAGACATTACTTGTGAAAGTACCGAGCTGAGGCGCCTACAATTATTTCTGGTTTAGTAAATCCACCTACCCTGAGGCAGAGAATTGGTTAAAGAAGACAAAAGTGTGTCTGTATATGTGTGTGAGCATGGAGACACACACAGCACATGTCAACGAGTGCCTGCCCACACACACACACACACACACTGGATATATGAAGTCAGCATCAACATTATTGGGGAAAACGTGTTATCTTGACAGTGTTTTTTAATGTCACTCCTGTTACTTTGTGATCCAATAAGTGCTATGCTTTGGTCTGGCTAGGTATCAGACTGTGAACTGATTGTTGTTGATAGCATTAGCCTGTGGCTAACCAGTCTCAAAATGTCACTTAGAGAAATCTGAGACATTACGACATCCCTTCCATGTCCCTGCAGGGATTTAACGAGGAAAGACCCAACACTCTAACGAAGCTTTACCACTTTGAGTGCCATCTTTTCACATCCTCACTAACTTTACTATCTTTATCTTATCTCAACAAGTGCCCTTCTGTTAAGACATATTTAAAGTGACACTACCGGTACACTGTGATGCCTGGTCACAGAGAAGGAGAGAGAGAGCAAAAGAGAGTCGAGAGAGATAGGGCAGAGACGGAAGCTAGGGTGAAGAGAGTTAGGGAGATGCTAGGCAGTTTAGTCAGATTGTAAGTAACAAAATCAATGCTGGAAGAATTACTTAAAAGGAATATGTTAGTTGATAGCTAGTAAAATATCAATTCTACATTCTACACAAGGATTCCAAATGGGTTCTGGGGATGTCCCCATAGGAGAACCCTTTTCGGTTCCGGTTAGAACTCTTTAAGGTTCCATGTAGAACCCTCTGTGGAAAGGGTATTACATGGAACCCAAAAGGGTTCTATTTGGAACCAAAATGTTTTTTTCAAACGGTTCTCCTATGGGGACAGCCAAATAACCCTTTTCGGTTCTAAATAGCACCTTTTTTTCTAAGAGTGTAGAATTCACATTTATTTAATTTGACAAGAAAAACTACCAGATGTATGGGCTCCCGATTGGCGCAGCAGTTTAAAACACTGCGTCTCAGTGCTTGAGGCGTCACTACAGACACCCTGGTTCGAATCCCATCTGTATCACAACCGGCTGTGATTGGGGAGCACAATTGGCCCAGCATCATCCATGTTTTTTTCCGGTGTAGGCCGTCATTGAGGGAGGGAGGGTTCATTTGAATAAAAATGTTTTCTTTTTAAATTGCATTACACTGTTACTGTATGGGTTTGGATGAACGTCCTACACTTTGTCCAACAAAAGAGACGAGTGCACATCATGTTCTCTTATACTTCAGTGGTATAGCTAAAGATATCAGCAGCTCCTTCAGTCAAGACAGCTGTGGGAAATAAGTGACTCATTGTTATGCATCAGAGTGTATAGTAACAGACTGAGGTGCCTTGGTTATGGAAGATGGCCCCGGCTCATCTCCTCACACCTGAATCAAGCCGAAGTCATAAGTGCTCAGAACAGTCCCTATCCGAGTACTGTAACTCAAATGGTGTCCACCTCTGCATCACAACGGGATTGGATTAGCATCCGTTGCTAGGGCCTTTGATAGTAACAAAATTGATAGTGTTCATTGCTATGCTGGTTGCTATGTCCTGATTGCTATGATTGAGAGAGGCGCGTGTCGTCAACAGACAGAGGAAAATGGGATAAATTCAATTAAATTGTTGCGAGCGCAGGTTTGTTTATCTAGCTAGCTGGGATGAAAGAATGTCCATTTGGCTGTAAAGTTCTCAAAAATTCTACGCATTAGCTCATTGCACCATTTAAATAGCAACAGACAATAAGAGCTAATCGAGAGGGGGACACTATTGGGCAAGCGGACAGTATTTGGCATAACAGGCCACAATATAGGGCATGTGTGATGTGAGGTCTGTGGCGACTAGAGGTTTGTGGTCCAGGATTTAAAGGCTTGCGAACTTGTTTTCAAGCCTGTGTATTGATCCCTGTCTGGGTGACACAACCTGCTGTGTGCACCAGACCCTGGCAATCCTCTTATCAAGAGTAAGCCCTTCTCTTTGTTCACTGGCACTTGGGGAGGGATGCCTCCAGAGTCTACATTATGTCAGACTCCAAATGGAGTGAGGCTTTATCTTTCAACTTTTCAGCTCCCGGTTCCAGACCACTGTGATCTTTGACTTCAAAATAATTCCTCTGTCCATTGCCCTGGGAAAACCACACCACTTTTTGAGTTTGATTACTCACTCAATCACTCTTCATTCCACTAGCGCCTCATTAACACACTATGTTATGATAGCCTGCTAGATCATTTGAATCGCAGTTTAAAGTCATTAAAAAAGTACACTAGAAAGGGGTTCCCATGACATTCTGCATCCTTTAGAGGTGTAATTTTCCTTAGATTTGTGATAACAATCTCAGACAGCGCATTTGCAAGTGCACAGACACCATTTTCATATTAGGTTTGAGCAGTAACCACAACGATTAAATGCGCCATTCAGGGTCTACAGCTCACAAAGTCATGACTCACTGTGACTTTCTTCATCTTCCATTCAGAAGCGTAACTAATCACAGAACCTTGTGTCCCAGTCAGGGGCGTCGCATTGGGACTGATGCCCCTGCAGCGAGGTGTGCGCTGTATTTGCTTACCTATTTAACCGTATCACATCAGGAGATTATGCTGGCATCGTAATAAAGGCTATAAACATTCCATGACCAAGACGGAGAGTTGGGGACGTCATTGAGAGGCAGGGGGATGTTGGAGTTCATATTGGTTGGTGCTCCTATGTATTTCTGATTTAAGTTCCATTACAATACAAAAATGTGACAAATGCCTAATCCCCCGCATCACAGACCCATAATATCGTTATAGTATAGCCTCTGTGTACACTGTATGGCTTTGCTACATCCAAAGGGGCATTGAATGGGATAGCGGGTAGTTTATCCATAAACTGTCTGTAATAATTTCCTGTTGCTTAATTAGTATAAAAGAGAATGTTATAAGGCCATCATAGCTGTTATTGTATTGGTCAAATTTCCATTTCAATGATTTGAAATAGAATAATTCTGAGATTTTATCCATCTTTGTGATTCTTCTTTACTGAAAGGAAGCGCTGCATGCAGTGTCCACTGCCTTGAGAGACATGTGTACCGTGTGTGGCTATCTCGTTTAACCAGAAAGCCTCAGCTCAGTGAGAAAACAGGCCCCTTTCTTTGTTAACGTTTATTGATTAGCAATGGAAGGAAAGGCTGGGAGTCCTTAATTGGAGTCCACCGCATTTTGAATGGCAAAGGTAATGGAATTGATTGATGGCTATTGATTTTGGTTCCTGATGGCTCCACATTTGGGTAATTGTCAAGATCTGATCTGGTCTGTCAATGTTTAGACATCCCAGCAAAAATGGGAAGTCTAAGGACATTAGGCGATGTTCCAAGTAGGTCCCTTTAAGGATTTCGGCGAGACGTTATCCCACTGACGTTCAGAGAAAGTTCTAGGAACATTAAAACATGATGTTAACCTCAGGACCATAAATCAAATCAAATTGTATTAGTCAGATGTGCCGAATACAACAAGTGTAGACCTTACAATCTTACAGTGAAATGCTTACTTACGAGCCCCTAACCAACAATGCAGTTTAAAAAAATATGGATAAGAATAAGAAATAAAAGTAACAAGTCATTAAAGAACAGCAGTAAAATAACAATACTGAGACTATATACAGGGGGGTACCGGTATAGAGTCAATGTGCAGGGGCACCGGTTAGTTGAGGTAATATGTACATGTGGGTCGAGTTATTAAAGTGACTATGCATACAGTGCCTTGCGAAAGTATTCGGCCCCCTTGAACTTTGCGACCTTTTGCCACATTTCAGGCTTCAAACATAAAGATATAAAACTGTATTTTTTGGTGAAGAGTCAACAACAAGTGGGACACAATCATGAAGTGGAACGACATTTATTGGATATTTCAACCTTTTTTTTTAAATCAAAAACTGAAAAATTGGACGTGCAAAATTATTCAGCCCCCTTAAGTTAATACTTTGTAGCGCCACCTTTTGCTGCGATTACAGCTGTAAGTCGCTTGGGGTATGTCTCTATCAGTTTTGCACATCGAGAGACTGATTTTTTTTCCCATTCCTCCTTGCAAAACAGCTCGAGCTCAGTGAGGTTGGATGGAGAGCATTTGTGAACAGCAGTTTTCAGTTCTTTCCACAGATTCTCGATTGGATTCAGGTCTGGACTTTGACTTGGCCATTCTAACACCTGGATATGTTTATTATTGAACCATTCCATTGTAGATTCTGCTTTATGTTTTGGATCATTGTCTTGTTGGAAGACAAATCTCCGTCCCAGTCTCAGGTCTTTTGCAGACTCCATCAGGTTTTCTTCCAGAATGGTCCTGTATTTGGCTCCATCCATCTTCCCATCAATTTTAACCATCTTCCCTGTCCCTGCTGAAGAAAAGCAGGCCCAAACCATGATGCTGCCACCACCACCATGTTTGACAGTGGGGATGGTGTGTTCAGCTGTGTTGCTTTGACGCCAAACATAACATTTTGCATTGTTGCCAAAAAGTTCAATTTTGGTTTCATCTGACCAGAGCACCTTCTTCCACATGTTTAGTGTGTCTCCCAGGTAGCTTGTGGCAAACTTTAAACAACACTTTTTATGGATATCTTTAAGAAATGGCCACTCTTCCATAAAGGCCAGATTTGTGCAATATACGACTGATTGTTGTCCTATGGACAGAGTCTCCCACCTCAGCTGTAGATCTCTGCAGTTCATCCAGAGTGATCATGGGCCTCTTGGCTGCATCTCTGATCAGTCTTCTCCTTGTATGAGCTGAAAGTTTAGAGGGACGGCCAGGTCTTGGTAGATTTGCAGTGGTCTGATACTCCTTCCATTTCAATATTATCGCTTGCACAGTGCTCCTTGGGTTGTTTAAAGCTTTGGAAATCTTTTTGTATCCAAATCCGGCTTTAAACTTCTTCACAACAGTATCTCGGACCTGCCTGGTGTGTTCCTTGTTCTTCATGATGCTCTCTGCGCTTTTAACGGACCTCTGAGACTATCACAGTGCAGGTGCATTTATACGGAGACTTGATTACACACAGGTGGATTGTATTTATCATCATTAGTCATTTAGGTCAACATTGGATCATTCAGAGATCCTCACTGAACTTCTGGAGAGAGTTTGCTGCATTGAAAGTAAAGGGGCTGAATAATTTTGCACGCCCAATTTTTCAGTTTTTGATTTGTTAAAAAAGTTTGAAATATCCAATAAATGTCGTTCCACTTCATGATTGTGTCCCACTTGTTGTTGATTCTTCACAAAAAAATACAGTTTTATATCTTTATGTTTGAAGCCTGAAATGTGGCAAAAGGTCGCAAAGTTCAAGGGGGCCGAATACTTTCGCAAGGCACTGTAGATGATAACAACAGAGAGTAGCAGTGGAATAAAAGAGGGGGGAAATACAAAAAGTAGCCATTTGATTAGGTGTTCAGGAGTCTTATAGCTTGAGGGTAGAAGCTGTTTAGAAGCCTCTTGGACCTAGACTTGGTGCTCCGGTACCTCTTGCCGTGCGGTAGCAGAGAGAACAGTCTTTGACTAAGGTGACTAGAGTCTGACACTTTTGTGGGCCTTCCTCTGACAATGACTGGTATAGAGGTCCTGGATGGCAGGAAGCTTGGCCCCAGTGATGTAATGGGCTGTTCGTATCACCCTCTGTAATGCCTTGCGGTCGGAGGCCAAAGAATTGCCATACCAGGCAGTGATGCAACCATTCAGGAGGCTCTCGATGGTGCAGCTGTAGGATCTTAGGACCCATGCCAATTTTTTTCAGTCTCCTGAGGGGCAATAGGTGTTGTCGTGCCCTCTTCACGACTGTCTTGGTGTGCTTGGACCATGTTAGTTTGTTGGCGATGTGGACACCAAGGAACTTGAAGCTCTCAACCTGCTCCACTGCAGCCCTGTCGATGAGAATGGGGGCGTGCCCAGTCCTCTTTTTCCTGTAGTCCACAATCATCTCCTTTGTCTTGATCATGTTGAGGGAGAGGTTGTTGTCCTGGCACCACATGGCCAGGTCTCTGACCTCCTCCCTATAGGCTGTCTCATCGTTGTCGGTGATCAGTGTTGTGTCATCGGCAAACTTAATGATGGTGTTGAAGTCGTGCCTGGCCGTGCAGTCATGACGGAACAGGGAGTACAGGAGGGGACTGAGCACCCACACCTGAGGGGCCCCTGTGTTGTAGATCAGCACTGTGAATGTGTTGTTACCTACCCTTACCACTTGGGGGAGGCCCGTCAGGACGTCCAGGATCCAGTTGCAGAGGGAGGTGTTTAGTCCCAGGGTCCTTAGCTTATTGATGAGCTTTGAGGGCACTATGGTGTTGAACGCTGAGCTGTAGTCAATGAATAGCATTCTCACATAGGTGTTCCTTTTGTCCAGGTGGGAAAGGGCACTGTGGAGTGCAATAGAGATTGTATCATCTGTGGATCTGTTGGGGCGGTATGCAAATTGTAGTGTGTCTAGTGTTTCTGGGATAACGGTGAATAGTGTTGATGTGAGCCATGACCAGCCTTTCGAAGCACTTCATGGCTACAGACGTGAGTGCTACGGGTCGGTAGTCATTGAGGCAGATTACCTTAGTGTTCTTGTGCACAGCCACTATGGTGGTCTGCTTAAAACGTGTTGGTATTACAGACTCGGATAGGGAGAAGTTGAAAATGTCAGTGAACTTGCCAGTTGGTCAGCGCATGCTCGTAGTACACATCCTGGTAATCCGTCTGGCCCTGTGGCCTTGTGAATGTTGACCTGTTTAAAGGTCTTACTCACATCGACTGCGGAGAGTGTGATAACACAGTCTTCCAGAACAGCTGGTGCTCTCATGCATGTTTCAGTGTTTTTTGCCTCAACGAGAGCATAGAAGTAGTTTAGCTCGTCTGGTAGGCTCGTGTCACTGGGCAGCTCTCGGCTCTGCTTCCCTTTGTAGTCTCTAGTGGTTTGCAAGCCCTGCCATATCCGATGAGCGTCAGAGCCGGTTTAGTACGATTCGATCTTAGTCCTGTATTGACACTTTGCCTGTTTGATAGTTCGTCGGAGGGCTTAGTGGGATTTATTATAAGCTTCCGGGTTAGAGTCCCGCTCCTAGAAAAAGGCAGCTCTAGCCTTTAGCTCAGTGCGGATGCTGCCTGTAATCCATGGCTTCTGGTTGGTGTATGGTCACTGTGAGGACTACGTCATCAATGCACTTATTGATGAAGCCAATGACTAATGTGGTGTACTCCTCAATGCCATCGGAGTAATCTCAGAACATGTTCCAGTCTGTGCTAGCAAAACAGTCCTGTAGCTTAGCATCTGTTTCATCTGACCACTTTTTTTATTGACCTAGTCACTGGTGCTTCCTGCTTGAATTTTTGCTTGTAAGCAGGAATCAGGAGGATAGAATTATGGTCAGATTTGCAAAATTAAGGGCGAGAGAGCTTTGTATGCGTCTCTGTATGTGGAGTAAAGGTGGTCCAGAGTTTTTTCCCACTGGTTGCACATTTAACATGCTGATAGAAATGTGGTAAAACGGATTTAAGTTTCCCTGCATTAAAGTCTCCGGGTACTAGGTGAGCGTTTTCTTGTTTGCTTATGGCAGAATACAGCTCATTCAATGCTGTCTTAGTGCCAGCCTTTGACGGTTGTGGTATATAAACAGCTACGAAAAATACAGTTGAAAACTGTCTAGGTAGATAGTGTGGTCTACAGTTTATCATGAGATACTCTACGCAACGGCTCGAGACATCCTTAGATATTGTGCACAAGCTGTTATTTACAAAAATACATAGTCCGCCACCCCTTGTCTTAACAGACGCCACTGTTCTATCCTGCCGGTGCAGTGTATAACCAACCAGATGATAGTGTCGTCGTTCAGCCACGTCTCCATGAAGCATAAGATATTACAGTTTTGGATGTCCCGTTGGTAAGTTTAATCCATTTTATTGTCCAAAGATTGCACGTTTGCTAGCAGAATGGAAGGAAGTGGGGGTTTATTCGATCACCTACGAATTCTCAGAAGGCAGCCTGCCCTCCGACCCATTTTTCTCTGTCTCCTCTTCACGGAAATCATGGGGATCTGGGCCTGTTTCTGAGAAAGCTGAATATCGTTTGCATCGGCCTCGTCAGACTTGTTAAAATAAAAAAACATTTCTGCCAGTCTGTGGTTAGAAATCACAGTCCTTATATCCAGAAGTTACTTTCGTGGCAACATTGTGTAGATAATAAGTTTAAAAAATAAGTTACAAACAATGCAAATAAACTAACAAAAAACTATATCGTAATAGGACAGGTCCCCTTTTGTTTGCAGTATAATGTTATAAATGTTTGATGTCTATTAGGGAACATTATATGGTCATGTGATGTCCTGAAAAAATTATAACTAGTAAAAACTACTTTCATTTTTGTTGATTAAAAAGGAATGAACAAGAATTCCATGTCGAGCTAAATGTAAAAATATACAGTACCAGTCAAAAGTTTGGACACACCTACTCATTCCAGGGTTTTTCTTTATTTTTACTATTTTCTACATTGTAGAATAATAGTGAAGACATCAACACTATGAAATAACACAAATGGAATCATGTAGTAACCAAAAAAGTGTTAACCTCTACGGGATGGGTGTCCCTAAACCAGGACGGTTGTTGCTAACGTGCGCCAATGTGACTTGAATGACGTTGTATACAACAGCCAACTTTCTGGAACATAGACATGTCTTATATGGGCAGAAAGCCTACATTCTTGTTAATCTAACTGCAGTGTCCAATTTACAGTAGCTATTACAGTGAAAAAATACCATGCTATTGTTTGAGGAGAGTGCACAACAACAACAAAAATGTTGTCAAGGAAACTGGTTTGATACATTCACCTCTAAAGGTAAATAATGTTCTTACATTCAGTAATCTTGCTCTGATTTGTCATCCTGAGGGTCCCAGAGATAAAATGTAGAATCATTTTCTTTGATAAAATCTATTTTTATGTTCAAATGTAGGAACGGCTGACTCTGGCTCCACACCAACCCCACCAGGCCATCTAGATGTGTGAAAGTTAGTATATGAGCTAATGGTCCATCATGGATGACATTCCTGGGAGTGTGTAAACTGTGTAAACATTTGTGTATGTTCTCTATAGTTATGTACTTGAAAATGTATCAATTGACTAATTCGGCACATTTGGGCAAACTCCTGGCAGACTTGACCCAAAATACTGTGCCGTAATGTAATTCTTCACTGAATAAGTCTGAAACTTTGCACACACATCTGGTGGCTAAAATCCAAATTCCACCTAGACTCCTATCTCAAAGAAACGCATGTTTTTTTGTTTGTATTATCTTTTACCAAATCTAATGGGTTATACTCGCCTACATTAATTTCACATTTCCACAAACTTTAAAGTGTTTACTTTTCAAATGGTAACAAGAATATGCATATCCTTGCTTCAGGTCCTGAGCTTCAGGAAGTTAGATTTGGGTATGTCATTTTAGGCCCAAAAAAAGGACTAATCCACACAGTCTCCTCTGAACAGTTGATGTCGAGATGTGTCTATTACTTGAACTCTGTGAAGCATTTATTTAGGCTGCAATCTGAGGTGCAGTTAACTCTAATGAACTTTTCCTCTGTGGGAGAGGTAACTCTGGGTCTTCCTTCCTGTGGAGGTCCTGAGAGAGCCAGTTTCATCATAGCGCTTGATGGTTTTTGTAACTGCACTTGAAGAAACCTTCAATGTTTTTGAAGTGTTCCGTATTGACTGACCTGCATGTCTTCAAGTAATGATGCTGTCATTTCTCTTTGCTTATTTGAGCTGTTCTTGCCATAATATGATTTTGGTATTTTACCAAATAGGGACAACTTCTGTATACCACCCCTGCCTTGTCACAACACAACTGATTGGCTCAAACACATTAAGAAGGGAAGAAATTCCACAAATTAACTTTTAACAAAGCACAGCTGTTAATTGAAATGCATTCCAGGCTACCTTATGAGCTGGTTGAGAGAATGCCAAGAGTGTGCAAAGCTGTCATCAAGGCAAAGGGGGGCAACTTTGAAGAATCTCAAATATAAAATATATTTTGATTTGTTTAACACTTTTATCGTTACTACATGATTCCATATGTGCTGTTTCATAGTTTTGAAGTCTTCAATATTATTATACAATGTAGAAAATAGTAAGAATAAAGAAAAACCCTTGAATGATTAGGTGTGTCCAAGCTTTGACTGGTACTGTGTATTTCGAGTTTGGACATTAACACGTTGGGCTCACATGATTGGTGATACCTCGTTAGTCTGTATGTGTTACACTTGTGCTGGCTTGTCATCTCGTTAGTCAGAAGGCGTTTCACCTGTGCTGGCACAAGTGATAATTAAGAGCGGCTGGCCCAGTGCTCCAGCTGGCTTGAGAGATGTGGAGAGTTAACACCTTTATTTGGCTCTCCTGATTTGATTTCTTTAAGAAAACATCCCTTTATCTGATCCTTTATCTGTTCTTATTTTGCTTCCGGTCCAATTATTTGTCTGGGTTTTAATTTTGTTTGTCTCTTGGGTAATTGAGTGGGTGCTAATAGTCAGTGTCTTCTGTTGTTGTTAGTTATCCCCATGAGTGACTTTCAGAATCCCGCCTAGAACCCCACCTGTTTTTTTAGTCATTGTCCATGACTGTTTCATTTTTAAAATTTAAAATTTTACCCCTTTTTCTCCCCAATTTCGTGGTATCCAATTGTTTTTTTAGTAGCTACTATCTTGTCTCGTCGCTACAACTCCCGTACTGGCTCGGGAGAGACGAAGGTTGAAAGTCATGCATCCTCCGATACACAACCCAACCAAGCCGCACTGCTTCTTAACACAGCACGCATCCAAACCGGAAGCCAGTCGCACCAATGTGTCTGAGGAAACACCGTTGGTTAGCGCGCACTGCGCCCGGCCCGCCACAGGAGTCGCTGGTTTTCTTGCTTGGGAACATATTATTCCAACAGAAAAAAAGCTGTGAATGGATCAGTGATTTACCAGTCAGAGCCTTAAAGGGCTTGGCTACAGTAACAAGGGGTGAGGTGTAATGAAATGAGGGTGCACATGCCCTGGGTAAACTTTTTTTTTAACCATCAGGTACCTTCCCCAGAACAAATTGGGAACTAGACAAAAACCTCCAGAGGACCATGTCAAGCGATCTAAGAGCAATAAATGTCCTTGTAAGTCCACGGAACAAACCGGGTACTAGACAAAAACATCCAGAGTTGGACATGAGAACATCCTACATGTCCTTGGAGATGTCCCCGAAACTAGACAAAAACCTCCACATGACCATTTTGTGATGTTTCGGGGACATCCTAATGACATTTTTGTTTGCAGGGATGCCTTTGTTCATGCAGATAATATGGGCCAGGTCTAACTGATTACACCATCAATAACAACTACAAGCAACCATCTTTCATAATAATCTCCCTCCTGGTCAGCCAGATAAAACACTTCTATTAACCATGGTCGCACAATCCCACCACTGACACCAAAGCTGATTTTGGCGCAGCTCAAGCAGGACTAGATATTGTAACCTTGCATCAGTCCAACATCTAGATACTGCAACCTTGTCAGCCCAACATCTAAGAAATTACCCAAAGTGGGATGAAACTATTGAGACAGCTGGTGCAACATATCTTTACTTTCTAAGTTAATGGGTCACATGTTTTCGTTAGTTTTATGGAATCGATTCTAAAAGTAAGCCTCTGTAAATTCCAGAATATACACTACCAGTCAAAAGCTTGGAAACTCATTCAAGGTTTCTTCTTTATTTTGTATTTTTTTTCTACATTGTAGAATAATAGTGAAAACTTCAAAACTATGAAATAACACATATGGAATCATGTAGTAACCAAAAAAGTGTTAAACAAATCAAAATATATTTGAGATTTGAGATTCTTCAAAGTTGCCCCCCTTTGTAGTAAAATGACAGCTTTGCATACTCTTGGCATTCTCTTAACTAGGACTGATCAAATGTCATTAACTGGGTGAATTGACATTTTTGTCTGATAAGAAAACATTGCAAACTCATTAAGTGAATGAATGTAAATAAATAAATGTTTTATATTTCACAATATATTTTTCAAGGCCATGCAAGTCTTCTGTGTTAGTCAGGATTGAAGAATATGCCAATGTGTTTGTATGAGACATTAAATGATGCCAGGACATTTTGCCAGCTTTACCTTTAAGTTTTGGTCTCACTGTGATGAATGCTTTAATTGCATTCAAAAACAGGATTTGACAAAGAGGTGTTTAAAGAATGTTAGGGATCTCCAGCCATCTCCAAAGAGAGCTGCGTTCTGCAATATGGTGTCATCAAAGACTGATGTATGATATTATCACCAATCATCCATTCTGCACGGACTGTGTGTGATGGATTCCATGTGACGGCGATAAAAATATTTGAAGTTTATCAGAGGGCTTTGGGGAAACTGGATACTTTTTGCACATACACATTTTCACACAAAACAGTACCATCAAAGGCCATAGAGGTTTGAAATTTGCCAATTTATCGGGGAGATGAGTATTGGCTTATTTATCAGCCTTATTGTATAAACGTCTGTACGCTCGGCTGCATATTTTCTAATTAATTGTTCAGTTCTTCAAAGCTTTTGTTTTATAAAACAGCACTTCAATATCTACAATTGATGTCGGAAGTCTACAGACACTAGGATAATTGACATAATTTGAGTAAATTGGAGGTGTACCTGTGGATGTATTCCAAGGCCTACCTTCAAACTCAGTTCCTCTTTGCTTGACATCATGGGAAAATCAAAAGAAATCAGCCAAGAACTCAGAAAAAAATTGTAGACCTCCACAAGTCTGGTTCATCCTTGGGAGCAATTTCCAAATGCCTGAAGGTACCACGTTCATCTGTACAAACAATAGTACACAAGTATAAACACCATGGGACCACCGCTCAGGAAGGAGACATGTTCTGTCTCCTAGAGACGCATGTACTTTTGTGCGAAAAGTGCAAATCAATCCCAGAACAAGGACCTTGTGAAGATGCTGGAGGAAACAGGTACAAAAGTATCTATATCCACAGTAAAACGAGTCCTATATCGTCATTACCTGAAAGGCCGCTCAGCAAGGAAGAAGCCACTGCTCCAAAACCGCCATAAAAAAGATAGACTACGGTTTGTAACTGCACATGGGGACAAAGATCGCACTTCTTGGAGAAATGTCCTCTGGTCTGATGAAACAAAAATAGAACTGTTTGGCCATAATGACCATCGTTATGTTTGGAGGAAAAATGGGGATGTTTGCAAGCCGAAGAACACCATCCCAACCGTGAAGTATGAGGGTGGCAGCATCATGTTTTGGGGGTGCTTTGCTGCAGGAGGGACTGGTGCACTTCACAAAATAGATGGCATCATGAGGGAGGACAATTATGTGGATATATTGAAGCAAAATCTCAAGACATCAGTCAGGAAGTTAAAGCTTGGTTGCAAATGGGTCTTCCAAATGGACAATGACCCTAAGCATACTTCCAAAATTGTGGCAAAATGGCTTAAGGACAACAAAGTCAAGGTATTGGAGAGGCTTTCACAAAGCCCTGACCTCAATCTCATAGAATATTTGTGGGCAGAACTGAAAAAGCATGTGCAAGCAAGGAGGCCTACAAACCTGACTCAGTTACACCAGCTCTGTCAGGAGAAATGGGCAAAAATTCACCCAACTTATTGTGGGAAGCTGGTGGAAGGCTACCCAAAACAATTTAAAGTCAATGCTACCAAATACTAATTGAGTGTTTGTAAACTTCTGACCCACTCGGAATGTGATGAAGAAATAAAAGAGGAAATAAATTATTCTCTCCACTATTATTCTGACATTTCACATTCTTAAAATAAAGTGGTGTCGTGGCTGAATCAGAATTAGTTAGGTAATATTGATAAATAAGATGTTTTATTTACATAATAATGCTTATGTGAGATATTTGTCATTAGGATGTTTTCTTTTGGATAATACTGTTGGCAGTTACATTTTCCTCTCTCTTCTCCAGGGCTTAGTCACTAGGGGCCCAGAGAAGGGAGAGGTCAGGCTTGTCTTCATATGTCAATGTATCTGTTAAACCATGTGATGCTATGAAGAATATCAGAAGGGGAGGAGGACAGCATGGAGTCTTGTCTTCTTATGAGAATAAGTCTGTAACTATTGTATGTTCCCTCTAAGGTTGCCCTTATCTTGATTTAGTATATGACCTAAGAGGCTCACTTTTTTTGAGGATTAAATGTCAGGAATTGTGAAAAACTGAGTTTAAATGTATTTGGCTAAGGTGTGTGTAAACTTCCGACTTCAACTGTACATAATGTTGAAATTATAGGTCACTGTAGCCTACAGTTTGTCAAATATTATGACATTTTTCCTTGAAGGTGTACATTTTAATTTCAGCTTTAATTGTTTACATTAGGGTGCACCTCATTTCATTAAGGTTTCACTTTCCATAATGTGTGAGGCATAAATTAGGTCATAATGTTGGCCCTGTGTGTCTGCTCAGTTGTGTCAACACAAGACAGTTCGCTTTGCATTAATAGGCTTTCAGTTAAAGTTACTGCCTTATAAGTACCATAAGTGGCAATAAGAGATGTCAGGGTTCAGGTATGGTAAGAGCAGCAACTCTCAGCATGATTTATTGTGTTCTGCGTACTGAGACTCAATATTCAGGTACCCACTGTTTCAACAATGGCCTGCAGATGTATCCCAACTGCATCTTTTCTTTCCTGACATTGTTTTGAACTTTCTGGAAGTCCATAGCATGAATAAAACATTCTGTATCACGACTGAAAATACGTTTCTCTCAAAGGAGAGCACAATTCCGTGTCGTTATTCTGTGTAAGTAAACGCTGAGTGTACAAAAAATTAGGAACACCTGCTCTTTCCATGACAGAATGACCAGGTGAATCCAAGTGAAAGCAATGACTTGTTAAATGTACTTCAATCAGTGTAGAAGGGGAGGAGACAGGTTAAAGAAGGATTTTGTGTATGTGTGCCGTTCAGAGGGTGAATGGTCAAGACAAAAGATATCTTTGAACGGGGTATGGTAGTAGGTGCCAGGTGCACCGGTTTGTGTGTGTCAAGAACTGTAATGCTGCTTTTTTTTTAACACTCAACAGTTTCCAGTGTGTTTCATGAATGGTCCACCACCCAAAGGAAATCTAGGCAACTTTACACAACTGTGGGAAGCATTAGAGTCAACATGTGCCAGCATCCCTGTGAAACGCAACTCAATATTAGGGAAGTGTTCCTAAAGTTTTGTACACTCAGTTTGTGTTTCTGCTTCATATGCACAACTGTTTGATTATTCAGTTCATCAGGTATAGTGACAGCTGCCAATTATGCTGACCTCTCAAATGAAACATGGGATGTTTTTGACAGGTTTATCACATAGTCTACAGAAGGTAATGAAGCCCCTTGTGAGTGTCTCGGTCCAAGTCGGCTAATGGACAGACCTATTGCCATTCTGCCTATTTGAAGGTTTTGTCATTCTGCCTGTTTAAAGGTATTGTCTTAATGATTCAAAGACAGGGCTCTGCCTGATCCCATCCCAGCTCTACAATATTCATGATCTGAAGCATTGTAGCGAGTTGTAATGCAAAGGTGACAGGCTTTGTAACACTGCCTTTCCAAAGCCTCATCTGCACCATAGCAGTGGGAAGCGGCATCCTTGAAGTGTGAATAAAAAATACCATCACAAGCCTGACCAAGACACTTTATCTGTCAATCTCTGGTCTGTTTGACCTTGGTGGTATTTGAAATGAGATTTAGCTGTGGGAGGGAGTTATACTCTCTCACACCTGAGCTCTGACTTAGACATACCTACAGTAGACACCTCAAATGGCATTCTACCATATTCAGTACTCTACTTTGTCCAGAGCCCTATGTTTTAGGCAACTTGTCAATACAGCTGTACAGTTAGATATTCTAAGCGGCAGTCTTTATTTTGACCTCTGAACTATAGGTCAATCATCCCAGGCTGTACTAAATCCTAATGGCCCTATTTATTTAGCTGTTTAAAGCAAATATTGACTTGTGCGCTAAATTCCTCAATCAAACTGAGGGAGATAGTGTTTTCCTCAGTGCTCTGTAGTAGTAGACACTTTTGAAAGTTGTGCTATTGTGAAGAAAACAGGGTACAGCCACAAGGGCTGTTTGGGGGGCCCTGAGCGAGATTTGGTTTGGGGACCCCACCACCCCCCACCAAGACCCAGCCACCCCCACCTACATTTCCTGCAATTCTCCACATTTTGCCATGGGGGAGTAGAGCAGTGGAGGACAGCTCATAATGTCTGGAATGGTGTGGCATCAAACACATAGAAACCATGTGTGTGATGTATTTGATACCATTTCGCTCCAGCCATTGCCACCAACCTCCAGTGGAGCAGAGAAAATGTTGTTTTAAAGCAACTTTTCTGCACTTTTCCACATTCTGCCATGGGGTGGAGATAAAATTTGGCAATTATTTTGCCATGGGGCAAAGACACGTTATCACTTGTAAAGTAAGTTTTCTACAGTTCTACACATTTTGACATGACTTTTGCCACGTTAATGATATCTTAGTGAGTGAAAAAAAATCAATGGGGATCCCCTGGAGGTCAGGGGCCCTGGGCACGTGCCCGGTCGGTATTCGGTCATAAACTGTCTAGACTAATTTACCAATCTAAAAATTGTTAGCTGACATCAGTGGAGGCTTGTGGGAGGAGCTATAGGAGAATGGGCTCATTGTAATGCCTGGAATTAAATACATGCAACAGAGTCAAATATGTAGTTGCCATATGCTTAATGTGTTTGATACCATTCCATTCTAGCCATTACAATGAGCCCATCCTCCTATAGCTCCTCCCACCAGTCTCCAATGGCTGACATGGCTAATTGAGTGACTGTCAGTGATTAACAAAACAAGAGAACCTGCTTGTAACGATTTTCCTCCTCTTCTGAGGAGGAGTAGGAAATATCGGATCAATGTGCAGCGTGGTAAGTGTCCATAATATATTTTAATGAAATATAACTGAACACAGAAAACAAAAGAACAAGAGAATAAATGAAAACCGAAACAAGTGTGGTGCAAACACTGAAACGGAAAATAATCACCCACACCTCAAAATGGGAAAACAGGCTACCTAAGTATGGCTCTCAATCAGAGACAACGATAGACAGCTGCCTCTGATTGAGAGCCATACCAGGCCAAACACATAGAAACAGAAAACCTAGACCTACAACCCAACCACATCACACCCTGACCAAACTAAAAATAGAAACATACAAAGCAATCTACGGTCAGGGCGTGACACTGCTGATGCACAACCAAATTTCAAACATACACCTTGTGTATTCTACTATTATAACTCAACAGTAAATTGAGACCCTGACTGAACTGCTAATTTATTTCATATTATAAAATAAAAAAAATGGGGTCAGGGGCCCCTATCCTGATATGCTGTCTTTGGTGTGTATAGAGATTTTAATATATTTTTTTAAGAGGTTGAGTTGAGGATCTATGTGCCTTCCCACTGGGTACAGATCTATTCCACGTTGGTTCAACATAATTTAATTGAAAATACGTGGAACAACCAACGTTGATTTAACCAGTGTGTGTCGAGGTATTTGTCACTTACAGTGCCTTGCGAAAGTATTCGGCCCCCTTGAACTTTGCGACCTTTTGCCACATTTCAGGCTTCAAACATAAAGATATAAAACTGTATTTTTTTGTGAAGAATCAACAACAAGTGGGACACAATCATGAAGTGGAACGACATTTATTGGATATTTCAAACTTTTTTAACAAATCAAAAACTGAAAAATTGGACGTGCAAAATTATTTAGCCCCTTTACTTTCAGTGCAGCAAACTCTCTCCAGAAGTTCAGTGAGGATCTCTGAATGATCCAATGTTGACCTAAATGACTAATGATGATAAATACAATCCACCTGTGTGTAATCAAGTCTCCGTATAAATGCACCTGCACTGTGATAGTCTCAGAGGTCCGTTAAAAGCGCAGAGAGCATCATGAAGAACAAGGAACACACCAGGCAGGTCCGAGATACTGTTGTGAAGATGTTTAAAGCCGGATTTGGATACAAAAAGATTTCCCAAGCTTTAAACATCCCAAGGAGCACTGTGCAAGCGATAATATTGAAATGGAAGGAGTATCAGACCACTGCAAATCTACCAAGACCTGGCCGTCCCTCTAAACTTTCAGCTCATACAAGGAGAAGACTGATCAGAGATGCAGCCAAGAGGCCCATGATCACTCTGGATGAACTGCAGAGATCTACAGCTGAGGTGGGAGACTCTGTCCATAGGACAACAACCAGTCGTATATTGCACAAATCTGGCCTTTATGGAAGAGTGGCAAGAAGAAAGCCATTTCTTAAAGATATCCATAAAAAGTGTTGTTTAAAGTTTGCCACAAGCCATCTGGGAGACACACCAAACATGTGGAAGAAGGTGCTCTGGTCAGATGAAACCAAAATTGAACTTTTTGGCAACAATGCAAAACGTTATGTTTGGCGTAAAAGCAACACAGCTCATCACACTGAACACACCATCCCCACTGTCAAACATGGTGGTGGCAGCATCATGGTTTGGGCCTGCTTTTCTTCAGCAGGGACAGGGAAGATGGTTAAAATTGATGGGAAGATGGATGGAGCCAAATACAGGACCATTCTGGAAGAAAACCTGATGGAGTCTGCAAAAGACCTGAGACTGGGACGGAGATTTGTCTTCCAACAAGACAATGATACAAAACATAAAGCAAAATCTACAATGGAATGGTTCAAAAATAAACATATCCAGGTGTTAGAATGGCCAAGTCAAAGTCCAGACCTGAATCCAATCGAGAATCTGTGGAAAGAACTGAAAACTGCTGTTCACAAATGCTCTCCATCCAACCTCACTGAGCTCGAGCTGTTTTGCAAGGAGGAATGGGAAAAAATGTCAGTCTCTCGATGTGCAAAACTGATAGAGACATACCCAAAGCGACTTACAGCTGTAATCGCAGCAAAAGGTGGCGCTACAAAGTATTAACTTAAGGGGGCTGAATAATTTTGCACGCCCAATTTTTCAGTTTTTGATTTGTTAAAAAAGTTTGAAATATCCAATAAATGTCGTTCCACTTCATGATTGTGTCCCACTTGTTGTTGATTCTTCACAAAAAAATACAGTTTTATATCTTTATGTTTGAAGCCTGAAATGTGGCAAAAGGTCGCAAAGTTCAAGGGGGCTGAATACTTTCGCAAGGCACTGTAACTATGGCATGCACTTATTTATTTAGGCAGCAGATTCATCCATCCAAAACCAGCTGTACCATAACAACAACATTTCTGGCATGGTATAAAATGTGGATAAATTCAAAGTGTTATTTTATTGTTGAACCACAATCCAGACCAAATGTTCAAAAATAGCTTACAAATCAAATTGGTGACTGATACTGTAAATTGCTTTTTTGTTTTAAAGATTCTTCCACAGAAAATGAAGCTTTGTCTTCAGAATAGGCCAGATAAAAAGTGGAGTCTAACGGGCATTCACATCTTTTATTGAATTCATATGTACTCTTGGCCAAGACCATACGTCCCACCACACTCAATATTGAAATGGGTCTTGGTTGTCATAAAACTCTGAGTCGAGGATTAGCTGACTCATTCATGCACATTAAAATGGCCGAGGGAAGTCAAGATGCTGAGGGTGCTGAAGCACCCCTAGGGCTTACAAAAGTAGCGCACTGGGCCTTTAATAGTCCTGTATTAGCCGTCTGTAGCGTGCGCAAATGATTCATTTTGAGGCAGCAACACCAGACAGATGCAAGACATGCAGATGCCAAAGCCAGAGGGTGTCTTGCAATGCAGAATTAATAGAATGTATTTCTCAGAATACACCTCTACACAAAATATAAACTGAAACATGATGCTTTGAAGTGGTTTCTATGATGCCCTGAAAAACAGGCGAATCCTTGACAAAGTTCTTAGACACCCGGTGTGTTAGCAGACTTCATTCCTTCAAACAACAATACAGTTTCCTCTTGAGACAACGGACAAAAGACACTTTAGAAGCACTTAATAACCTTACCCCGACCGTTCACAAAATCACTCATCTTCTGAAGGACCCACAGAACTCAAGGCGGCTTTATAGATATCACCAGAATAGACATTATCTTTGGCAGATAAGCTGTATTTTAGTTCCAATACCAAATCTATAATTGCTCCCAAAAGTTGATTCTTGATAATATGCCCTCTGAATCAGTCACTTATTTCAAATTCTTAGTCAGTGGATTCATCAGAACTCAGGGACATTCTATTCTTTACTAGCATCAACAACACTGTGTGAGAGAAGCTGGTAACATCCCCTGCTGGTGCCTTAGACTTATACCTAACTCGTCCAGATCCTGATTTAATCCCCTCTCAAATCCAGCAGACATGTTTCACTGTGACCATGTTGTTGATCACGGGAAAAACAAACTCCCAGTCGTGTGTTTCCCTGAAAGTCAACAGAATCTGTAAACATTTGTTTTGAAAACTAAAACATGGTGGCTGAGGAGACCTGCACTTCACAGCGACAGCAAGATAACCAAGATGTTATAACCAAGCTGAAGCTCTCCATTGACATCGGGGTTGAATAACCATTTCAGGTTGAATTGACTAATTATTGCCAGTCTCGAATATTGTTAGTTGTTTTTAGCGTCTATGGTTAAAGCTTCAGAAATGAAAGAATACGGCTTATTGCAGCGCTTGCAATAAATCGGAAATTTGTTCATTTGGTGTTCTCTAATGAAAAGCTTTTCATTACAGAGAATCGCAGCAGTCCTCTACAGCTTTCTCATCAACAAGACAATTCCAATCGAAAGCCATAGCACCAACCCGTTGGGGACACACTAGCTGAATCAACGTTGTTTCCACGTCATTTCAATAAAATTGTTACATTGACGTCTGTGCCCAGTGGGAAAAGGCGTAATCTATATTCAAGTCTTAACTTTTGGACAACTGCCCTTCTCGTTATTTAGTAGCTGTGTTATATATAGGCCCTCCATTAGGATCCCGTTATTTGTATGTCCTTCCACGCTAGTATTGGTAGCTGTCATTATTAAGTAATGAGCTGCACACAATAAAATACAATTTCATGCACAAACTATAAATTCATGGGGCAGAGAGAATATTCCTGCCAATGCTCAATGGGGCATTACCCTACCCTCTAACGAGCAATCCAGGCACAAACAATTAAATGTGTGTTCCAACAGATCACTGTTCGGCATACAGCCTGATTTGCAGTACCAGTCGAAAGTTTGGACACCAAATCATTCAAGGGTTTTTATTTATTTTTACTATTTTCTACATTGTAGAATAATAGTTGAAGACATCAAAACTATTAAAACACACGGAATCATGTAGTAACCAAAAAGTATTATATTTGAGATTCTTCAAAGTAGCCACCCTTTGCTTTGCACACTCTTGGCATTCTCTCAACCAGTTTCATGAGGTAATCACCTGGAAAGCATTTCAATCAACAGGTGTGCCTTAAAAGTTAAAAGTTCATTTGTGGAATTTCTTTCCTTGATGCGTTTGAGCCAATCAGTTTTGTTGTGACAAGGTAAGGGTGGTATACAGAAGATAGCCCTATTTGGTAAAATATCAAGTCCATATTATGGCTAGAACAGCTCAAATAAGCAAGGCGAAATGACCGTCCATCATTACTTGAAGACATGAAGGTTAGTCAATACGGAACATTTCAAGAACTTGCACTCATGAAGATACTGGCACTCATGAGGACCGCCACAGGAAAGGAAGACCCAGAGTTACCTCTGCTGCAGAGGAAAAGTTCATTAGAGTTACCAGCCTAGAAATTGCAGCCCAAATAAATACTTCAGAGTTCAAGTATCAGACACATCTCTACATCAACTGTTCAGAGGAGACTGTGAGAATCAGGCCTTCATGGTCAGATTTCTGCAAAGAAGAATAGACTTGCTTGGGCCAAGAAACCCAAGCAATGGATATTAGACCGGTTGAAATCTTTCCTTTGGTCTGATGAGTCCAAATTGGATTTTGGGTTCCAACCACAGTGCCTTTGTGAATCGCAGAGTAGGTAAACGGATGATCTCTGCATGTGTGGTTCCCACAGTGAAGCATGGAGGAGGTGGTGTGGGTGTGCTTTGCTGGTGACACTGTCAGTGGTTTGTTCAGAATTCAAGGCACACTTAACCAGAATGGCTACCACAGCATTCTGCAGCGATACGCCATCGCATCTGGTTTGCACTTAGTTCCACAATCATTTATTTTTCAACAGGACAATGACCCAACCCACCTCCAGGCTGTGTAAGGGCTACTTGACCAATAAGGAGAGTGATTCATCAGATGACCGAGGAATCACCCGACCACAACACAATTGAGATGGTTTGGGATGAGTTGGAGCGCAGAGTGAAGGAAAAGCAGCCAACAAGTGCTCAGCATATGTGGGAAGTCCTTCAAGAGCTTTGGAAAAGCATTCCAGGTGAGGCTGGTTGAGAGAATGCCAATAGTATGCAAAGCTGTCATCATGGCAAGGGGTGGCTACTTTGAATAATCTCAAATATAAAATATGTTTTGATTTGTTAAACACTTTTTTTTGGTGACTACATGATTCCGTAATGAGTAGGTGTGTCCAAACTTTTGCCTGGTACTGTATCTGTCCATTGTAGGAACACAGTCCAGAGAACTTAAGGAGATAGATGCATCTCGTACGTGGTTATACGCAATGTTCTGACATTGAAAGTTGCCGGTGGTGAAAATAAGTTGAGAACTAAGTTTTAATGGCTTGAACTCCTTGTACCAGCAAGTACCTGGAGAAAGGAAGAGACTGACGAACTCACGTTGTGCCAACTGTATTACACTGAACTAAATGCAACATTCAAAGATTTTACTGAGTTACAGTTCATATATGGAATTCAGTGAATTTAAATATATTCATTTGGCCCTAATTTATGGATTTCACAGGACTGGGAATACAGATATGTATATGTTTGTCACAAATACAAAACAAAAAAATGGGCCTCAGGATCTCGTCACTGTATTCAAATTGCCATCGATAAAATGCAATTGTGTTCGTTGTCCATAGTAACTAAACTGTTGATGCCTGCCCATACCATAACCCCACCATGGGGCACTCTGTTCACAACGTTATCAGCAAACCGCTGGCCCACACGATGCTATACACGTGGTTTGCGGTTGTGAGGCTGGTTGGACATACAACTAAATTCTCTAAAACTACATTGGAGGCGGCTTATGGTAGACATGAACATTACATTCTCTGGCAACAGCTCTGGTGTACATTCCTGCCGTCACCATGCCAATTGCACATGCCCTCCAAACTTGAGACTTCTGTGGCATTGTGACAAAACTGCAAATTTGAGTGTCCTTTTACTGTCCCCAGCATAAGGTGCACCTGTGTAATAATCATGCTATTTAATCAGCTTCTTGATATGCCACACGTGTCAGGTGGACGTATTATCTTGACAAAGAAAAAATGCTCACTTAAAGTGACGTAAACAAATTTGTGCACCATATTTGTGATAAGATTTGTATGCGTATTGAATATGTCTGGGATCTTTTTTTTTTTCAGGTCATGAAACATGGGACCAACACTTTACATATGGCATTTATATTTTTGTTCCGTGTAGATTCTTCTGAAGAATTAGGGCATATTCAAAGAGCCTTACCAGGTAAAGCTCCAAACGAAAACGACTGCCAGGTAAAAGGAATTAGATACATTTGAATTTAGACTACAATTCCTTAAAGATGCCATAGAAGGAAATTGAGCATATCATTAGATTATCAAGTATATGGTACCACTAATTAAAAATAAGTGATGCGTAGAAGGTAAACATAGGCTTTGACAGTAAATACGATTTGGGGCAGATTCAAATTAAACATCGAGCTGCAAATCCTATTCCCAGTTTGTCAATGAGAAGAGATTAAACTGTAGACCATAACCTCCTCCAGAAGTGTACTAGAATACAAACACCAGCCTTAATTTTACCTTTTAAAGTGTTTTCACACAGTATAAGTATACAGGAAGCCTGCAGCCAGGCCTATTCACACGAACACCAGGTGGTGTGTGGGCAACGTGTGAGCATGCATAAGAAATGGCGGCTAATGTTTTTGACTTTCTTCACAATTAAGTGGTTACATTTGAAGACGATGAAAAGTAAATTTGGGAGTATGAATAAGCTGACTGAAGGGAGGGAGTTAAAGAGAGGCTGAATCTCTGAAGAAGATTTGTTAATCTACATAAAAAACGAATGCAAGTCAGACGACCCATGAGTGTCAACTTTTTCTCTATGGTGCTCATTGAGAAGTAATAAAATATTTGAATGGTGTTATAACTGCAGTCTGAGTGCTTAATCTAACCAGCCCACCATGGAAACGCTGAGAAAATCAGAGAGGTAACAATGTGCCGTGCCAATACTGTAATCAGATGCCTGAATAGTGGATATCATTTGCCAAATGCAAGGCAAAGAAAAGGTCACATCACTTCCTTTGACAAGTACAAGGAAGTATGTTATATGAGCCCTCAAACAACCTTTCAACATCAGCAAAACAAAGGAGCTGATCATGGACTACAGGAAGCTAAGCAAGGCCTCATCCAAATCGCTGGAGTAGGTCGAGAGCTTCCTTGGTGTCCACATCACTAAGGATTTAACATGGACCACACACGCCAACATAGTTGTGAAGGCACAAAAAATGCCTCTTCCCCTTAAGAGGCTGAAAGGATTTGGCACCGGCCCTCAAAAAGTTATACAGCTGTACCATTGAAAGTATCTTGACTGGCTCCATCACCACTTAATATGGCAACTGCTTGGCACGCGACCACAAGGCGCTAAATAGGGTAGTTTGTATGGCCCAGTACATCACTGGGGCCGAGGTCCCCGCCATCCAGGACCTCTATGCCAGGTGGTGTCAGAGGAAGGCCACACAAGTCAGACTGTTCTCTCTGCTACCGCACGGCAAGCGGCACCGATGCACCAAGTCTGGAACCAACAACAGCTTCTACCCCCAAGCCATAAGACTGCGAAATAGCTACTCGGACTATCTGCATTGACCCCCCTTTGCACAAACTCTCGACTCATTACATATGCTGCTGCTATTGCTTATTATCTGTCCTGTTGCCTAGTCACTTTACCCCTACCCATATATACATATCTACCTCAATTAACTCTTACCACTGGACTGTAAATAAATAAACTGCACTACTCGGGGGAGAATTTCAACAATGATTGTCATCAAATTTCTTTCCCACATACTGCAGTTGACAGCTTGGATTTAAGCTGTAAGTCATCAATAGTTGTCAGATTTGACGTCTGGCTGTTGAGCCTCTGAGATGCAGCTATCCAGATATGAGAAGTGTTGTCCTACACAGGGATCTGGCCTGGTGTTAACCAGTAACCAGCGGGGACACAACCTTTTCAGATCTCTACCTTTTCTCATTATTCACCCGCACGGTCATGAATATGGTTGGTCTCTGTTTGGATTTTTGCAGTACTCCCAAATGTCAGCAATATTTTTATATGATAAAATGTGACAATGATTTTGGAAGTTGAAGCATAAGATAAATAGCATTGTGCATCAGGACACTTGTTGAGTTACAGGAATTGACTATCAAGAAAAGGTCTGAGAAATGAAATACTACTGTAAATGCAAGTATTGAATATAATAGTAAAATGAATGAATACATTATACAAGGCATTAACATAGGTTACAAGGACAAGGATTACTGCATTCATAATCTAGGCATGATCAGAGAGGGAGAGATAAGTCAGAGGCTAAAAGTTGTGAGAGGAGAGAGAATCTCACCAGAGCAGGTCAGGAACAAAGAGATAGGCACAAGGATAACCATTTGACCATGTTTGGATTCAAAATCAGAGTGTTGACCAATAGCATTACTGTAAAGTTATCTTCCAGTTATGTTACACATGTAGCTAACAAAAATATATTGACATTTCTGCTCTACCCAAAATTACAACCAACTATTTTCAACATTACTGCAAGACGTAAAAAGTCTGTCGGCCCTGCATTAAAGACCAAAATTGATTAAAAAAGGTATACCAGTGTGATTTAAAAACAAAAAATGGACAGATTGGAAAATAGATGGGAAGAGATTTGATGTTCAGATTCCATGGCACATGGTTTATGGTTTAACTGATACGGAAAACAACGCTGGATTCAAAACGTACATTTTTTCCATTTAAATTATACATAATTCTTGCAACCAATAGAATGTAATATGGGGGATGGAAAATATTTAGATATATTTACAACAAAAATATGGGGGATTGGAAATGACACAGACAATTATATTGATAGAAGCAATATTAAATCTGATCTACCCCTTAACTTTTTTTTTCAACTTCCAATTAGCTATCAGTCATAAAGGATGTTATCCCAACATAACCTTTGCTTCCCAGATGTGTGACAGAATGGGAGATGTTAGAGCAGCACAGAACTCAGCATTCCTCAGAAACACAAGAGTCAATTCGGGACCTGGGACTCCACTATAGATGCAATGATACAAGTTTGAGCTGTGTTAGTAACGCCACTGACAGAATGTGTAAGGGCAGTGTGCAAATATGTTATGTTTGTGGATATACGAAGCGTGCACAATGTACAGTCTATGGCATAGGTAGTGCCATGCAATGTAAACTGAGTATACCAAACATTATGAACATCTTCCTAATATTGAGCTGCACACCCACTTTTGCCCTCAGAACAGCCTCAATTCGTCAGGACATGGACTCTACAAGGTGTCAAACATTCCCCAGGGATGCTGGCCCATGTTGACTCCAATGCTTCCCACAGTTCTGTCAAGCTGGCTGGATGTCCATTGGGTGGTGGATCATTCTTGATACACACGGGAAAATGTTGAGCATGAAAAACCCAGCAGCGCTGCAGTTCTTGACACAAACCGGTGTGCCCGGCACCTACTACCATACCCCATTCAAAGGCACTTAAATCTTTTGTCTTGTCCATTCACCATCTGAATGACACACGTACACAATCCATGTCTGAATTGGGTCAAGGCTTAAAAATCATTCTTTAACCTGTCTCCTCCCTTAATCTGCAATTTTTTAACAAGTGACATCAATAAGGGATCATAGCTTTCACCTGGTCAGTCTCCTGGAAAGAGGTTCTTAATGTTTTGTATATTCTATGTATTGTGTTAAGTTTTTATTTTGTATACAGCAGTACTGTTGAAGAAAATGTTTCGCTTCAGGGACATCCTATTCTATACCAACTCTAAAACTGTACCTGGTGCTTTTAGGTCACTTGCAATGTGTATCTGAGTATGCATCTCTGCATCTCTTTAGATTTTTTGGCAGAATAAAACAAAATGCAGTTTGACTGAAATGTATATTCAGTTCAGAATGGGTCAAGGTGAGATTGAATCTTTAACCTTCATACTGTTTGTTTCTCTCTTCTCAAGCATCAAAAAGCAATTGGCAAAAAGTGCCTGGATTGAAGTTGCTTTGTATAAAACCAATGGTATAAGATGCTCTATGAAAAATTAAGCTCGGGGCCCTGGGTCTGAACCCCGCTCTGTACAACTTGGTCCTGGACTTCCTGACGGGCCGCACTCAGGTGGGGAAGGTAAGAAACAACACCTCCACTTTTCTGATCCTCAACACAGGGGCCCCACAAGTGTACGTGCTCAGCCCCCTCCTGTACTCCCTGTTCACCCATGAATGCGTGGCAACGCAGGCCTCCAACTCAAACATCAAGTTTGCAGATGACACAACAGTTGTAGGCCTGATTGCCAACAATAACGAGACAGCCTACGAAGGAAAACGAAGGAGCTGATCGTGGACTTCAGGAACCATCAGAGAGAGCACGCCCCTAACCACATTGATGGGACCGCAGTGGAGAAGGTAAAAGGCTTTGAGATCCTCGGCATACACATCTCCCACACAGACAGTGTGGTGAAGGTGCAACAGCATCTCTTCAACCTCAGGAGACTGAATAAATTTGGCTTGGCCAATAAGACCCTAAACTTTTACAGATGTACAATTGAGAGCATCCTATCAGACTGCTTCACCACCTAGTATGGCAACTGCATTGCCTGCAACCACAGGGCTCTCCAGAGAGTGGTGCAGTCTGCCCAACGCATCACCGGGGGCACACTACCTGCCCTCCAGGACACCTACAGCACCTGATGTCACAGGAAGGCCAAAAAGATAATCAAGGACATCAACCACCCAAGCCACGACCTGTTCACCCCGCTACCATCCAAATTGCGAGGTCAGTACAGGTGCATCAAAGCTGGAACCGAGAGACTGAAAAACAGCTTCTATCTCAAGGCCATCACTGTTAAATTAGCCATCACTCGCCAGCTACCACCCGGTTACTGGCCTATATACATAGACATGGAATCACTGGTGACTTTAATAATGGAACACTAGTCACTTTAATAATGTTTCCATACTGCTTTACTAATTTCATATGTATATACTGTATTCTATTCTACTTTATTTTAGCCAATGCCACTGACATTGCTCATCCTATTATTTATGTTTCTTTATTCCATTCTTTTACTTTAGATTTGTGTGTATTGTTGTGAATTGTTAGATATCACTGCACTGTTGGAGAAATAACAGAAATTACATCTGCTAAATATGTGTATGTGACCAATCAAATGTGATTTGATTTGATCAGCAACCAAGTTGTCCTTACCACGGGCGTGTCGGATTTCAAGGGGAAACTCCGGCAATATCCGTAGAGATTTTCGTCAGTGGAATGGCCTCAGGGAGACGAGTGGCAGCGCACATGATAGTTAAGAGAAACTGATTACCACTCTTTGCTTTGGCCAAAGGACCAATACGCACACAAACTTAGGCCTCACTCCAATGACAAAGGAATCAGAAATAACATCAGACTCAAGTTCCATGTCACCCATCTCCGCACCGTGTACTAACACTGTATGTAACCAGTTGAAGTTTCAGACAAAGGCTAAACATCCTCCAATGAAGGACTGGGCTGCCCCAAGCTTTGCAGTATTTTCACCGGCTGCTTAACATCACTGCCGCTCTGCAGAGACATGCACCCGTCTGAAACTAAGGGTACACATCTGATCCAGGAAATACACCATTCCCAACCAGAGGCTTAATGGGCTGGAGTGCGCCGACAAAAATAAACAGCTTTTTCTCTCTCTAATTGTTCTGTTTTAACTTAGGACACAGAGACAATGTGTCCTTTCTCACGGCAATAATGACAAACTGACGGATATTTAAAAAAAAAAAAATATCTGCCAAACTTTGGGCACTGTGAAATTAACTGAAACCTCACAGTAGGTGACTTCTCTGGATTGCTTTGTTCATAGGGATAACTACTGGGTGTGTTGTTTGAGAAGGTAATGTGTCAACAAACTAATCTGCAAGAACTGCAGATTTCTCAACAGTGAGATCCTTGTGCTCATCAATGTAGGTAGCAACCGTTTCATGAAAACAATTATTGAACTGCTTGAGAAGAATGAGTCATCAAATTCTCAAGGTCCTGTGTTTCGTAATTTACGGAACTGATGTCTGTAGGCACCAAGGATAGCAGCTTTAACAGTGTCATAATCTGAGCTCTGGTTAAGAGACAAAGCAGCATACACGTTGAGCTTTTACCACTAGAACACTTTGGAGGAGCAGTGACCAAATATCTTATAGTAATACGCTCAAACAGAGTAAAACATACATCATCCTAATTTTTGTTGAAAGGCGGTACAAGTCGGCTTGTCCGACCAAGATCAAATGTTTTTCAGGTTGCCGGATTGCCTGACTGGATTTGGAGTGCTTCCAGATATTTCTCCCTATGTAGCACTTCCAGCTCCATCTCTTTAAGTTGAATGGCATGCGCACATTCTTCTTTTTCCAGGCTGGCTGCACGTTCTTGTTGTTTGGCTGCACGCTCATCTTGCCTTTCCCTGTGCTTCAACTCTAATTTATGTTCCAATCTCTCCTCACTCTCTTTCCCTTTCCCTGTGCTCAAGCTCTAATTTCTGTTGTTCCTATTTTGCCTTTAGTTCTACCTCTCACAGTCCCCACTATGTGGTGTACTCTACCACCCGTAGGACCCTTTTCATCATCCCCCCCTCTGGAAGGATTTCCTCTCCCACCAAAGCAGTACAGATCAACTCTTTGACTAGTGCTTTTGGATCGCCAGATACCACCTTGACGTCAATGCTTTGAAATAGCAGATTCGCCTTTGTACGTTTATCTAGCATCTCCCATGTAGGGGTATCCACAAATACTTCCAAGTTAAAGTCCCTGGCTTTATTTTTAATAGCCTGTGTCTTTATGCAACTTTAAAAATTCCCTCAATCTTATAACCCCTCAAGGTGGATGTCAGTGACAGAAACTGTACCATAAAAGTGTATTTTGAACACTCAAATATCTGGGCAGAGCTAGGTAGGTGACTACCATACTCATGGGGAAGAATATGTCAGATGAGCCCCCATTTTGCAACTTTCCCCAGCAAAAAAATAAATAAAAGTCGCTCAAACAGAAAGGGGAACAAACAAGGAGTCAACCACCAAAACAAAACAGGTGGGGTTTTAGGAGGGGCTCTGAAAGACACTCATGGGGGTGTCCTCTGAAAGTTGACTAGCAACAACAACTGGAACCTAAGACACCCACCATGAGCACCCACTAAATTTGCCCATGAAGAGCACCCCACATGCACTGAATGACGGGTCACCACTGGTTAATGCCCACTGTCCTCCAGGTAAGAAATCATATCAAAGTTGCCTCTTGTGAATAGCTCACCCAGATTCTATTTTGTTCTGTTTTGTTGCTGCTGTGACGTGTGGTGCTTGAAGTGTTACTGTGCATTTGGAGATTTTACACATACTGTAAAAGCAATGTCTGCAAATGAATTTGCCCACATGTATGAGCACTGACACAAATGCAATTGATGTTTTGAAATTAATCAATTTGTGACACTATACTCATCACTTTAGGCCAGGGTTGGGGACAAGTCCATTTCAATTCCAGTCAATTCAGAAAGTAAACAAATTGCAATTCAACGTTTCTTCATTGAAAAACATTTGAGAGAATTGGAATTTCAGTCTATTTCCTGAATTGACTGGAATTAAAATGGAATTGTCCCCAACCCTGCAGGCACATTATATCAGCAGAGTCACTTTAACAGTTCCAATCATTGCCAATATTTTCGCAGAAAAAATGTCCTTTAGACTGACAGTGTGAAATAGATGGAAGATAATGGAAATTGTATGGCTGCATGGCCTGCCCAGAGATATATATGTAAGATATCTGACCTATCGAGATGGTAACAGCATTTTAAGAGATGGCTCTTTACAAAGGACCAGCTCAATGGGAAAAGGTGAGAGGGTGAGTCATTTCTCTGAGCACATACCGGCACCTGCCTTTCTCTCTCCTCTCACTCCTTCAGCAGCTGTGCTACTCAGGCAGACAATCAGAACAGCACAGACCCCGAGCAGCAGTCTCTGCTTTCATCTCCATTCATTGTGCCCATTACATGAATCCCATTGGGTGACAAGGCTAAACACAATTTGTATCAATTGGCAAGGCCTACTGCAATTGCTCTATTTCACGATGTAGGCATGTTAATAACATAATATATCAAAATGACCTTACCTGACAAGGTTGTAAGCCTCATCTCATTTTACTGAACTGCCTGGGTTATTATAAGGTTTTTGGTTGTCTTTGTTGATTTTGTTTATTTGAAAAAATTATAAGCATTTGTACAGTTTGACAGTTTTTTGAAAATGTCTCTCAGCTCCCTGTTTCACAATAAACCTAAAGCCCTTACACTAAGGAGCTCATTAAAAGTTGGCCAATGTCTAGGCAAAATTGTGAAAAGTGAAGGTAGTATTTTGTGGAATAACTGTCTTTAGTTAAACATATAAGAAGTTAGTAAGGCTGTACAAATCCAGCATAGGAACTGAGAATCTCCTCCAAAGCAGTGGTTTTCAAGCTTCTCCTCTGGGACCCCCTTTTTTTTTGTAGCTCTGAAGTAGCACACGTTTCAAGTAGTCATGGGCTTGAATTGTTGAATCGGGTGTGCTAGCTCTGGAATAACTCAAATACTTGGAACATCTGGGGGTCTGAAAGGGAGGTTTGAGAACACCTTCTCTAAAGAATAAGCACATTTAGAGTTTCTTGCCTGGGGGGTAATATCCTGTATGAATCTGTCTGGAATGACTAGGAGGTTTAACAGTGCATTGGCATGCCATGTGTGGGCGGGAGGACGGGGGCAATACTATCCAATATCTACACGAATTATCCCACTTCAGATATTCTCTGATGGTTGGAGAATATCGTCCGTTAGGGTAAGCCACATAAATGTAACCCAATTCCCTTTTAATGTACTTTTCTCTCTACGCGTATTCTGACCGTGAATTTAAGCATGAGAATAGCATTCTATTTTTTCACCCGCTATTCATTTGGGGTGTAGATCAAAGAAATTAAGGTGTGGTGGTGATATGCCATATTCTGACCATGACTTAATGCCACCATATTTACACGCAAGGAAACCATGAAGTGTGTAAAAGGCATCTACTTGAGTTTTTCCAATATAAATGATCCTGTCATTTACAAATTGATAAGAGCTATTGATAAGACCTAGGTAAATGAGTAATCCGTTTGGATAAGCGAATTGTAAATATAAATTACAATTGTTTTGGATCTATTTTACCTTCTGATTGCTGGAGACAAATGTGAAACCAGTCATATTTCAGCAAACTGAAAAGCAGATCAACATGACAGGTGTTTTGGCCTCTTTTCCACAGTGAAGTATGTGGGCCTGAAAGAAAGTAACAAAAGTAAAAAAAATATATATATAATGGGTTCGTATGTGTGGGGCTTTAGCAAGTCTATTTGTCCAGGCCACAATTGTTTGTTGACTAGCACCATTCATTCCTGCTGTCAATAAGTCTGATGTTATAACTCCTATTAGTAATTGTATCCATTGGTTAAATGGGAGAGAGTGAGGTAGTTGCCATCTTAGAGTCAACATTTTAGAGTCAACATTCTTATAATAACCCAGGCAGTTCAGTTGACCATAGTTGACCTACGTTGTAAACATTTAAAAAATGAGTTTCCTGGAAATGCGTATGCATCTTTACAATCTCGGAATGTTCTCAAACCGTTACTGTCCATGATATCGATAAGGGTGTGGATGTTGGGGGGATACAAAAGGCCGCCCTCCAGATCGCAAGGCATTATTGTGAAATATTGGAGTATGGCCATACAATTTTGATTCCCAGTTCCACTGTTTTTTAATATTGTTTAAGGGATATATCAGTGAAGACCACCTCTTCCAGGGCAATAGGAAACACCATATTTCTCTCTATACTCATCCAGAGGGCAGAAGAATCATGTCTAGGAGCGAAATGCTAGTGCCTGGAAACACAATTTAAAGTTTGGTACGATTAGTCCTCCTATGTCGTTTACTCTTTGTAAATTTGTTCATTTTATTTGGATGGTTTACCTTGCCATATACATTTTGAAACAGCGCTATGAATTTGATCACAATAACCAGAAAGGGAAGCTATGGGAAGCATAGAACTACAGAAATTCAGTCGTGGCAATATATTCATTTTGACAACATATATTCTGCTGGTTAAAGCAACTGGGACATGATTCCATCGACTGAGGATGGATTGAATTGATTTAAGCATTCTGTTAAACTTTCTGGCAATGGTTTTATCTAAAGATGGAAATATATCTACTCCCAAATATTTAAAATGGGAAACGATTGGGATTCCATAAGTAGAGATGGAATCATCCATCGGGGACTTGAGAGGCAGTAAGGCTGATTTGGTTAGATACATTTTATAACTTGAGATGAAGCTGAATTTATCTTCAATGCGTTTGTGTAACATGTGCGCTGAGAGTCGGGAAGCAAGTTCAGGGAGTAAATGTTTGAATAAATAAACGCAACTAAATAAAAAACAAGAAACACAAACAACGCACAGACATGACACTGGAACAGAAACAATGATGCCTGGGGAAGGAACCAAAGGGAGTGACATATATAGGGCAGGTAATCAAGGAGGTGATGGAGTCCTGGTGAGTCTGATGACGCCCAGGTGCGCGTAATGATGGTGACAGGTGTGCACCATAACGAGCAGCCTGGTGACCTAGAGGCCGGAGAGGGAGCACACATGACAGTTTGGGTGCGATTGAGATACATGGTCTAGATATAGTAAAATAGAATCTGCGTGTAATGAGATTATCACGTGATCATTAGATTTGACAGAAATTGGTGTTATTTATGTTGATAGATGAATTGCATGGGCCAAGGGTTCCATGGATAGTAAGAATAGCAGAGGCGAAATTGGATCTCCTTGTCTGCTGCTTCTAGTGATTCTGAACAGAGCAGAGCAGATATTACCTGTTATAACTATGGATGAGGGATTGGCATATAGTATTTTAATCATATTAATGAAATTGGAGCCAATTCCTAAATGTGTTTTCTGATGAAGCATCTAAGAAAAGTAATAGTCGATGGAGGTTATCCGAGGATAAACACTTTTTAACAGACCAGCTTTGGTCTGTGTCGATAAATTTGGTTAAGTAAGTCTCGAAGGGACGACAACATTTTGGAAAACTGGTTAATGTCTGTGTTAATCAAAGATAGGGGGCAATAGTAAGAACACTGAGTGGCATCTTTACCTTTTTTTTAATAAAAACAAAATTAGTGCTGTACTCACATCCTCCTACACAAACCTTTGTGAACGGATCTATTAATCGTTTCGAGCAATAGTGGACTAAATTGATTCCGAAATGTTAAATAGACCTCAGGAGGAATACCATCCCATCCAGGTGATTTGCCTATATTCATGCTATCCAATGACCTTTTGAGTTCATTGAGAGAGATTTGGGCTCCCAGCGAGGTGGCTTCCTCTGTTGACAAAAGGAGGAGTTCTTAATTATTTTAGAAAGGAATTAGACTGGCATGGTGTGGATTTACAATCAGAGGTGTACCGTTCTTTATAGAAGCAGGAACATCTTGGATTTCTTGGACATCTTGGATTAAGCATTAAGGTTCTGATAGCAATTCCCCTGTTTCAGATTCAATAGTTGCTATATCAGCTAATTGATCATTACTGCGTAGCTTGTTGGCCTGTAAAGAGGTGCCGATGATAGTTTGAAATCGATTTGTGAGAATGATTTATTCAGGTTTGAGTAGAACGTGTACTCTTTTGCTTCATGATTTGCTTGCCAATCATCAATGTTGTTAGAGAGTATGTGCTGGGGAGCCTTGGTTGCGTGTGGATTGTAAGTTAGTCTTATTAGATTTGTCCCGAATGTCCAAAATGGAATTCATGTCTCTCCCAATAACCAGACGGAAATGAGTTTCTAACAATATGCTCTTCAGTGAACCAAAAAAACATAGTATCATATTCATTTGGAGCATACACATTAATAAATGCAATTTTCGATCCATTATGGATACATTTAAGGAAAGTGATTCTGTCTTCTTAGTCTTCCCACGGGTGAATTATGAACGGACAGAATATGCCAGCTACTGGAGCGAAATAGACATGCTATTGTTCCTTGTAATACAGTGAATGTCCCACACATAATGTGATGTTATATGTTGACAATTATTTGAAAATAAGTCCGTTATTAAGGGAGTGAATGTTATTTATAGTAAGAGTTGCATGGAGAAAATCGGACTTCTGTGAAATTAAAATGGATGGCCCCTCCCTTCAGCAAAATATATTTTTACAAACAGGACAACGGAGTGGATCCCATGCAGCGACCCAAAAAAACGACTCCGGGAAACGAAACCCTCCATCAGAGACTGTAACGTTCTTTGCTTCACTGAATGCATTGGTATGCCTTATGACTAACGTGACAACTCAAAAGAATTCCTCACAATGGCCCTCAGGGGTGGAAAGACCTTGGATCTATATCCAAAATAATTATTAAAACAAAGTGGAGAGCAGAGAACATGTCTACCCTCATTTCTTGGACAGACCATAGCCTTAGATATGCAGTTTTAGAAACTGTTATTCGTCCTGTCGGCAATACATGGCAATGCAGGAATTTCGATAGCGCCCATGGCTGAGACCAGAAGGTTCACAGACCATAGTATGCCATTGTATATACATGAATCACTATCATCGTATTTTGGCTGAGACCAGAAGGTTCACAGACCCATGAATCTATCATCGTATTTTCCAGTCTGAGAAAACACTGCCTTTTAGAAACATTTCATGAAATTCTACGTAATTTGACATATTATTGGAATTTATTTTTTATTACAACAGAAATTACTGAAATTTCAGGCTAAGAATGGACAAGGAGATTTCATGAGAATATAATTTGGAAAATAATTAAAGTTGTTTATTTTGTGGTGCAGGTTGTTTTTCTTGGTTAGGCATCAGTGTACAAAACAATAAGATAATCTGTGAATAACAAAAATATAAATTATTTAGATATTTACATCAAATAGCAAGGGCCACATGGTGAAGATGCTTAGTAGATGGGAATCACCAAAATGTTGATAAGGGAAAAAATATGTAAAACAAAATTCAGAAAAACAACATACATTTCTTCAATGCCAAATCAGTGTGTCTTGTTTGCAACAAAGCAGTCGCAGTTTGCAAATAATTAAATCTGAGACATCGTTAGGAATCTGAGCATGGTACTTTTAAAAGTTAGGCATACCTTTCCAACCCAGACAGAGCAGGCCTACCGGCGGAGAAAAATGTATTGCTTTTAAATAAATTCAGTTATAGTAATAGCAAGCTATCAAAGTTGGCCTCTGGTCCTCTTTCTCATTGTCGCACTCTCCTTCTCAAACTGAACAGAACATAGGCTATAAGCTAGTCTGAGCACAAGATAGTGATTTTTTATTTTATTTTGTACTAGGTCTAATCCAAAAATATTTTGGAAGAAACCTTTGACTCTCCTCCTGAACTGCCATCACAGCCCTATGCAGCACATCCATTGGTTAAGCAACACACAAAAACGTTGTTGATCAGCAAGAGCAGCCCGGGGCTCAGGGTTGGAATATCCATTTCAGTGTGTAATGCAGCCTAATTTTATTTACACCATCCCAGCAGCTATCTTTGTAATATAACTTTGCTCTGTGCTTCTCCGAACATGCACTTCGTAGCCTATAGGCTATGGACCATTTGATTGAGACCACACTAAATAGCCTATACTGTAGGTGCAATTAATATTGCACACCCAGCGAAGAATCAGAGATGAGGGGCGGCATCATGCACACATCGATATACAACCTAATAGGCAACTAATTCTAAAACACTGAACAATTACATGACCCTCCTCTGGACTAGATTTAAAAAATACTAAACCTTCCTGTCACACCCTGACCTTAGAGATCCTTTTATGTCTCTATTTTGGTTTGGTCAGGGCGTGGGGGTGTGCATTCTATGTTTTGTGTTCTATGTTTTATATTTCTTTGTGTTTGGCCGGGTATGGTTCTCAATCAGGGACAGCTGTCTATCGTTGTCTCTGATTGTGAACCATACTTAGGCACCCTTTTTCCCCACCTGTGGGTGTGGGAAGTTGTCTTTGTAGCATTATAAGCACTTAGGCTTCACGGTCGTTTTGGTATGGTTATTGTTTTTTGTCAGCGTCATCAGAAAATAAAGGAATATGTATGCTCACCACACTTCCCTTGACTGAAATGTAATTTCCTCCAGGTAACCATTCTGTACATTTCAATCCGTCCCTAATTCATTATTTTGCACAGAAAAAAAACGCCATGAGAAAGCCACGTGTTATCAATGCATTCCACCGAGACCGGAACAGTTTGAGAATAAAACGCTTGCTGTATGCTTAGTGCTCCATTAACATTCCACATAGATATGCTTGTTTTTGTCAGGAGTTAGAAAAAGAACAGGAACTTTTAATATGAACAGCATATACTAAAATAGGAAATACACGTCTCAAAATCGATATCTATCTTACCTGTATATTGTTTTGTTTGAGAATAAAGATGACGAGTTCAATTGTAGCCTGTCAGGTAGCCTTAAAGGGAATCTTCTGTATTTTGGGTCATTTCCTACTTTCCCAGAGTCAGAAACTCATGGATGCCATTTTTATGTCTCTGCATGCAGTTTGAAGGAAGTTGAAGGTAGCAAGGAAATAGACCTTTTAACTATTCAAAGGCCGGGTGGTTAGCACTTTCTACTCTAACTATAATTTACAAGTATATATGAAATGATAATATTTTGATTAGTTTGAAAAACAATTTTTTTACAACTATTTTCTCTGAACTACACATTTCATTCATCTGCTGTGATGGTGGGTACAAGGAAAGGCAGGCGTGAGTGTCAACACAGTTGGTGAGTGTGTAGGGCCCTGTGAGTGTGCATAGAGACTAACATCGTCTCTTACAAAAGCTATCCAGAACTTGCAAAATGGTTTTTATACTGTTCAACATACCTTGTGTCAATTGAAGCTTATCCTCAATACTGACACAACTAAACTAATGGTGTTTTCTAAAGCGAGAAATAGACCTCTGAACTTTTCACCTATTATTACCTGTCAGGGCATTGAGATTGAGACTGTAACCTCATATAAATATCTTGGAACTTTAATTGATGACGGCCTCTCTTTTAAATTGCATATTCAACAACTTACGAAAAAATTGAAGCTGAAATTGGGATTTTATTTTAGGAATAAGGCCTGTTTTTCTTTTGAAGCCAGAAGGAGGCTAGTAATCAGCTACATTTATGCCTTTACTAGACTATGGGGATATTTTATATATGAATGCTTCCGCTCAGTGTTTGAGATCAGATGACACCCTTTACCATGGCACTTTGAGATTTATTGTAAACTGCAAAACCCTTACGCACCACTGCACTTTGTATACTAGGGTTGGCTGGCCTTCTCTAGTCACTCGTAGGCTCAGGCACCGGTATACTTTTATTTACAAAGTCATTTTGGGTTTACTAACTTTTTATTTGGGCATTTTTATTGTTCAGAAATGTGGTGGGTACTCTCTTCATTCGCTGGACTTTAACCTGCTAACTGTTCCAAATGTCCGAACTGAATTTGGTAAAAGGGCTTTTATGTACTCTGCGCCATCGTCTTGGAACGCCTTACAAAATACTTTTAAACTGGAAGAACTTGTGCCGATTGGTATTTTTAAATCACAGAATGATCTTGAGACTGATTCCCTGACCTGTCAATGTTTTTAATTTAATGTTTTTGATTTTGTTATACTCTTGTGAATTCTATGATTTTTACTAGATTATTACTAGACTAGAGATTTTTTTTTTCCACCATCATTTGCAAATAAATTCATTAAAAATCCTGCAATGTGATTTTCTGGATTTTTTCCCCTCAATTTGTCTGTCATAGTTGAAGTGTACCTATGATGAAAATTACAGGCCTCTCTCATCTTTTTAAGTGGGAGAACTTGCACAATTGGTGGCTGACTAAATACTTTTTTTGCCCCACTGTATATCAAGACTCCCATAGTGTGGCAGACTATGCAGTGATTTTCACTTTGGCGCCGGAGAGTGCCTGGAACCCATCAAGCATTGTTCGACACGTTCATTCAAGGATTATCGGAGGTGGTCAAAGATGAGCTTGCAGCCCGGGAAATACCCATGGACCTTGACTCCCTCATAGCCTTGACCATCCATCTCGATGGGCGGCATCGATAACGTAGGAGGGAGAGGGAATCTGTGCCATGTCACCCTCGTTCGCTCTCGATTCCCACCTTGCCTCCGAAGAATCCTGGAGACCCCCGAAGTTTACATGTCAGAGTGAACCCCACATCGCCCAAGTTCTCTCTAGAATCATAGAGGGTTGCCGACTCGCCTCCTTCGGAGTCCAGGCACCTGGGCAGGGCTAGATTGACTCCGGCCGAGTGCTTACGACATCTCCACACCCAGAGCTGTCTATATTGTGGCATTACAGGATATTTCGTAACTACCTGCCCATTAAAAAAACAGGCTCATCAAGAAGGGGTGAGTACTCTGGTGGGCCTTATGGAGAACTTTTCCTCTCCCCTTACTCGCATCCCTTTAAATGTCATCCTACTGTGGGGGAACCAGTTGAAATCTCTCCGGGTACTCATTGACTCTGAGGCCGATGAGAGATTTTTGGACGCTACCCTGGCGTCCTAGCTGGGCATCCCCACTCATCCCCACTCATCAGCGCTGGACGGGCGCTCTATATGCCAGGTCACTCACAATACCACTCCCGTCAACCTACGAGTGTCAGGGAACCACAGCGAGGCAATCCAATTTATGATATTAAGTCTCCTCAGGTTCCCATGGTATTGGAATTCTCTTGGCTCCAGCGACACAAACCCATCACAGACTGGACTGCTGGTGCCATTATGGGCTGGAGCCCGTTCTGCCACGGACATTGTCTGAAGTCAGTGTAGCCTGCCCAGGGAATCTTCCGGTGGGCTCGGAAGTTGCCCCGGACCTCTCCGCCATTCCAGCAGAGTACCAAGCCCTCCGGGAGGTGTTCAGTAAGGCCTGGGCTACTTCGCTTCTGCCGCACCGACCCTATGACTGCGGAATTTACCTTTACCTTTACCGTTCTCCATGCTGGACCTACGGAGGTCCTACCACCTGGTGCGGATATGGGAAGGGGACGAGTGGAAGTGTGCTTAGAGGCACCCTTTTTCTAGTGTGGGGCCTGACTATATCCACTATACTAATGATTATACTACACTACACAAATCTGATCAACTGTGTGTAATATTGCAAACCAAGAAGTGTTCCCTATGTTCTTTCAATGTGTAGGGCGACGTCCTTGTGTTTAGATTTTATTCTCTGTCTGTTTATGGCACTCCAAGATTTAACGTTGTCTACACAAAACACCACGGACAGGATATCAGCCCACCACTCAAAGATTCAACAATGACCTGAGTACTGGGAGCTCAAATCCTGTGGAAGAGGCCGTTGTCTGGCTTCCAACATTGTCCCATCCCAAAACCCAGTGAGGATTACTGGTTTATTCACATCTCCATTTGCTTTTGCAGAAGCAGCAGCTATTCTTCCTGGGATCCACAAAAAACAAGTAACAATACAAGTAACAAAAACCTGATACACATAGACAATTGCAGCACAAACATCAAGATCATTGCAGCGTCAAGATTCAAGGACACTTGGGGGCTATTCTGACACCCCCAACTCCCACCGTATCCACGGACATGGTTTGCCTTGCACTGCTACCTAATACAAACACACTCTACTGTAACAGAAATGGTTAGCCTCTGGTCATTATCACTTTGCGTCTATAGGATAAAAAAAAAATCATTCACTATAGGCTACTACTGTACATAACAGCACCGCCATGACTACGTTATACTGTCTATTTTATTGTAGATTTTAAGTGTCTGAATGCCTTGTCTATAATGTGTATTGTACATTATGTACAGTGATCTGTATTGTGTTGTAAAAAAATAAATATCTGTCTTTGCCAGTTCATCGATTGTCATGTCATTATATACTGTAGGTCTACACTGTTTTGTTGGCTTTTACCAATACCTTAGTATTCAAATGTTACTGATACATTGATCTGACTGCTATATTTCATACACAACACTATCTCATCTGGCATCCTGTAATAAATCACTTATAGTAGATAGTAACAAAATAGACGGTACTGGTTCAAGTGGCATTTATTACAGTGATTTGACAGAATTGTAACAAAATAGGTTGTACTGGTCAAAACAGCATTTATTAGACTGACAAAATTGGTTAGGCAATGTCTGGCTGTGCTGCTGAATCATCAGAGTGTAAATACAACAGGCCCATTACACCCTCTGCCTCCTTGAATCCCATGTAGACTCCTGTCGGCTAGGGATATTTGCAGCGAATGGCACAAACAACACATGACGCAAGACTTCTGTTCCCTCGTCCCAGTCTCTCTCCATTCAATGCCCACTTCAACACCAGTCGATATGCAATCAGCCTGAAATTGACTAAGAAGAAATAAGTTGTTATTCATGAGTGGCTAGATACAAATAATCTAACAAGAAACAATTTGATTTGTGAAACAAACAGCAAAAGCTATTAATAGATTATCTTCTCTATATTTTGTTACTTGTGCTGGGACAAGCAACAATACTGTCACTTACTCAATAGACAGCTATCCATTCGATCCAGCAGGTATGGGCTGCTTCTTCCAGTATAGTTTTGTGACATGGAAGAATGTCTCTGTAATTCCAGAATTGATGAGCACAGAACAGTTATTGGGGTTTGTTACACAGTCTCTGGGTGTGCTGCTTCCTTTGCCATAGATATCCAGCCCCTCAATCGATGGCAGTAACAGCTCCTACTCTGCGTAGCACAAACATTGTCATGGGTTGACATGCGCCTCAGTCCCCCTCAGACCTGGCCAGTGATGTAAAGTACTTAAGTAAAATATATTGAAAGTAAATATATTGAAAGTAAAATACTTGAAAGTATTACTTAAGTTGTTTTTTAAGGGTATCTGTACTTAACTGTTTATATTTTTGACTACTTTTACTTCACCTTCACTACATTCATAGAGAAAATGATGTACTTTTTACACCTAAAATTACTGGTTACATTTTAAATGCTTAGCAGGACAAGAAAATAGTCTAATTCACACACTTATCAAGAGAACATCCCTGGCCATCCCTACTGTCTCAGATCTGGCGCACTCAATAAACACATGCTTCGTTTGTAAATGATGTCTGCGTGTTGGAACATGCCCCTGGCTATCCGTAAATAAATAAATAACAAGAAAATTATACCGTCTGGTTTGCTTAATATAAGGATTTTGAAATTATTTATCTTTTTACTTTTGATACGTAAGTATTTTCGCAATTACATTTACTTTTGATACTTAAGTATATTTAAAACCAAATACTTTAAAAGTTTTTCTCAGGTAGTATTTTACTGGGTGACTTTAACGTTTTCTTGAGCTATTATGTATTAAGCTATCTGTCACGTTCTGACCTTAGTTTCTTTGTTTTGTCTTTGTTTTAGTATGGTCAGGGCGTGAGTTGGGGTGGGCAGTCTGTTTGTTTTTCTATGTTGTGTTTTGCGTTTGGCCTGGTATGGTTCTCAATCAGAGGCAGGTGTCGTTAGTTGTCTCTGATTGAGAATCATACTTAGGTAGCCTTTTCCCACCAGTGTTTCGTGGGTGATTGTTTTCTGTGTTTGTGTGTTCCACACGGAACTGTTTCGGTTTTCGTTTCTGTCTTTCAATTTGTTATTTTGTATTTTCGTGTTCAGTGATTTTGTTCATTAAAACATGACGAACACGTACCACGCTGCATATTGGTTCGATATCTCATACTCCTCGTCAGAGGAGGACGAATCCTCTTACACTATCTCTACTTACAGTAGGGCAAAATATTATTTAGTCAGCCACCAATTGTGCAAGTTCTCCCACTTAAAAAGATGAGAGAGGCCTGTAATTTTCATCATAGGTACACTTCAACTATAACTATTTTTTTTCCAGAAAATCACATTGTAGGATTTTTAATGAATTTATTAGCAAAATATGGTGGAAAATAAGTATTTGGTCAATAACAAAAGTTTATCTCAATACTTTGTTATATACCCTTTGTTGGCAATGAGAAAGGTCAAACATTTTCTGTAAGTCTTCACAAGGTCTTCACACACTGTTGCTGGTATTTTGGCCCATTCCTCCATGCAGATCTCCTCTAGAGCAGTGATGTTTTGGGGCTGTTGCTGGGCAACACAGACTTTCAACTCCCTCCAAAGATTTTCTATGGGGTTGAGATCTGGAGACTGGCTAGGCCACTCCAGGACCTTGAAATGCTTCTTACGAAGCCACTCCTTCGTTGCCCGGGCGGTGTGTTTGGGATCATTGTCATGCTGAAAGACCCAGCCACGTTTCCTCTTCAATGCCCTTGCTGATGGTAGGCTTTGTTACTTTGGTCCCAGCTCTCTGCAGGTCATTCACTAGGTCCCCCCGTGTGGTTCTGGGATTTTTGCTCACCATTCCTGTGATCATTTTGACCCCACGGGGTGAGATCTTGCGTGGAGCCTCAGATCGAGGGAGATTATCAGTGGTCTTGTATGTCTTCCATTTCCTAATAATTGCTCCCACAGTTGATTTCTTCAAACCAAGCTGCTTACCTATTGCAGATTCAGTCTGGTATACCGTCGACTGTCCACTACACCCTGCTCGTGCAGGTCCCTGAAAATCTCATCTACAAAGGCTTGGAAGACTGATGGAGCATTCATCAACCCGTACGGCATGACGAGGTACTCATAATTCCCTGAGGTCGTACTGAACGCTGTCTTCCACTCGTCTCCCTCCGGGATTCGCACCAGGTTGTAAGCGCTCCTGAGATCTAGTTTGGTGAGAAAGCGCGCCCCGTGCATTGACTCAATCGCAGTGGCGATAAGAGGTAGCGGGTAACTGTACCTCACCGTGATCTGATTTAGGCCTCGGTAGTCAATACACGGACGCAGACCTCCCCCCTTCTTCTTCACAAAAAATAAACTGGAGGAGGCGGGTGAAGTGGAGGACCGAATGGACCCCTGACGCAGGGATTCGGAGACATATGTTGCCGCCGTCTCCGCCTGTGACAGGGGATACACGTGACTCCTGGGAATTCTACCAGGAGATTTATCGCACAATCCCCCCGTCGATGGAGTGGTAATTGAGTCGCCTTCTTTTTGCAGAAGGTGAGAGCCAAATCGGCATATTCGGGGGGAATGCGCACTTACCACCGGACTTTCCACCGTAGTAGCACCAAGGAAACCACTAAACACCTCCCTGAGCACTCTCGCGACCTGAATCGGCGAGCGCCTTATGCTGGGAATGCGGGGAAAACTCAGGAAAGTAAACATGCACAAACAGGTGTACGACAGAGCCCTCTCTGAACATCCACGGGTGACCAGCAGGTTATCCAACCGAATGGACAGGTCCACCAGCTGGTCGAAGGTGAAGGTGAAGCTGCTATCCCTGCAGGTCAACTCCCGACGGACATCCTCGCACAGGCTGCATCGGTAGTGGTCGATAAGGGCACTCGTTCCATCCTCCTCCTGCGGCCAGGGTCAGAAATTCCAGGGCAAACTCCTGGGTGCTCCTCATCCCCTGCCTCAGGTGGAAGAGACGTTCACCAGCCGCTCTACCCTCAGGCGGGTGGTCGAAGACTGCCCGGAAGTGGAGGGTGAACTCCTCGAAGTCGTCCATTGCCGCATCTCCTTCTCTCCACACGGCGTTATCCCACTCCAGAGCTCTCCCTTCCCGAGGGAGCTGGGTAAACGGTGCCCAGGTATAAGTCCAGCTGTAGCAGGAAACCCTGGCACCGTGCCGCCGTCCCATCATACTCCCTGGGAAGGGCGAGACACATTCCACTGGGACCGGGTACAGGAGAGACGAGTAGTGGTAACCCCTGTTATGCTGGAGGAGTATGAGGTCACTGGAGGGACTCTCTGTCTCTCCCAGCGGTCCATGGTCTGAACGACGCGGTCCATCGCAATGCCGAGATGTTGTAGTATCGCCGCATTTTCTCTGACGCGCTCCTCGACTCCTATAACCAGGGTACCTGCTCCTGCTGACTCCATGGTCGGGTGTGGAATTCTGTTAGGTATGAGTAACTGGCTGTAAGGAAGTCAGGAGCAGGAGAGCAGAAGTTGGGTAGCCAAAGGAGCCTTTTATTTTGGCTAATAAAACACAAGGCACTAAGAACACTAAACACAATATGGGTTGACATAACCCAGCGAAAACCAGTCTAGCGTGCACATACACGACACAACAAACAATTCCACACAAAGACGTGGGGGGGAACAGAGGGTTAAATACACAACAATTCATGAGGGAAATGAAAACCAGGTGTGTAGGAAAACATGACAAAACAAATGGAAAATGAAAAGTGGATCGACGATGGCTACAAGACCGGCGACGCCGACCAAACAAGGAGAGGAACAGACTTCGGTGGAAGTCGTGACATGCAGCCATAAAAATGTTATCCATAAGTTTGTCTGACTCGGCAAGTAGGAAATTACCCAAAATCCCCAAATACACAAGTATCCGTTTAATTATTGCACAGCATCTAGCCTAGTTACATTTTTTACCACTTTTTTCCCCTCTGGCCTCCATTGATTTAGTCCCCTAATTCTGACCATCATGCAAGGATAAAAACTCCAATATGTTTTGAACAATTTAATACGGTAACTTTCAGGAGGAATCAAACCAAAAAATGTATTTATTATGACGCACAATTGGCCTAGCGTCGTCCGGGTTAGGGAGGGATTGGTCGGTAGGGATCTCCTTGTCTCATCGCGCACCAGCGACTCTTGTGGCGGGCCGGGCGCAGTGCGCGCTAGCCAAGGTTGCCAGGTGCACGGTGTAGCCTCCGACACATTGGTGCGGCTTGCTTCCGGGTTGGATGCGCGCTGTGTTAAGAAGCAGTACGGCTGGTTGGGTTGTGTATCGGAGGACGCATGACATTCAGCCTTTGTCTCTCCCGAGCCCGTATGGGAGTTGTAGCAATGAGACAAGATAGTAGCTACTACAACAATTGGATACCACAAAATTGGGGAGAAAAAGGGGTAAAAAAAACATTTTTTTTTTTTTTACCATAAACAATTAAAGAACATGCACCTGTGGAACGGTCGTTAAGACACTAACAGCTTACAGACATAGGCAATTAAGGTCACAGTTGTGAAAACTTAGGACACTAAAGAGGCCTTTCTACTGACTCTGAAAAACACCAAAGGAGAGATGCCCAGGGTCCCTTCTCATCTGTGTGAACATGCTTTAGGCACATCTGCAAGGAGACATGACGACTGCAGATGTGGCCCGGGCAATAAATGTCAATGTCCGTACTGTGAGACGCATAAAACCGTGCTACAGGAAGTCAGGACGGACAGCTGATCATCCTCGCAGTGGCAGACCACGTGTAACAACACCTGCACAGGATCGGTACATCCAAAAGTCACACCTGTGGGACAGGTACAGGATGGCAACAACAACTGCCCGAGTTACACCAGGAACGCCCAATCCCTCCACCAGTGCTCAGATTGTCTGCAATAGGCTGAGAGATGCTGGACTGAGGGCTTGTAGGCCTGTTGCAAGGCAGGTCCTCACCAGACATCACAGGCAACATCGTCGCCTATGGGCACAAACCCACCGTCTCTGGACCAGACAGGGCTGGCAAAAAGTGCTCTTCACTGACGAGTCGTGGTTTTGTCTCACCAGGGGTGATGGTCGGATTCGCGTTTATCGTCGAAGGAATGAGCGCTACACCGAGGCCTGTACTCCTGTATTTGGAGATGGAGGGTCCGTCATGGTCTGGGGCAGTGTCTCACAGCCTCATCGGACTGAGCTTGTTGTCATTGCAGGCAATCTCAATGCTGTGAGTTACAGACATCCTCCTCCCTCATATGGTACCCTTCCTGCAGGTTCATCCTGCCATGACCCTCCAGCATGACAATGCCACCAGCAATACTGCTCGTTCTGTGCGTGATTTCCTGCAAGACAGGAATGTCAGTGTTCCGCCATGGCCAGCAAAGAGCACAGATCTCAATCCCATTGAGCATGTCTGGGATTGGAGGGTGAGGGCTAGGGCCATTCCCTCCAGAAATGTCCGGGAACTTACAGGTGACTTGGTGGAAGAGTGGGGTAACATCTCACAGCAAGAACTGGCAAATCTGGTGTCGTCCATGAGGAGGAGATGCACTGCAGTACTTAATGCAGCTGGTGGCCACACCAGATACTGACTGTTACTTTTGATTTTGACCCCCCTTTGTTCAGGGACCCATTATTCCATTACTGTTAGTCACATGTCTGTGGAACTTGTTCAGTTTATGTCTCAGTTGGTGAATCTTGTTATGTGCATACAAATATTTACACATGTTAAGTTTGCTGAAAAGAAACGCGGTTGACAGTGAGAGGATGTTTCTTTTTTTACTGAGTTTAGATCTAAAATAATAGTCATTTATATTTACAATTCCCTTATCCAAGCGGATTACTCATTTACCTAGCTCTTATCAATATCTCTTATGAATTTAGAAATTACTGTGCATGGAGAATGGTGTTATTTATATTGGAAAAATATTAAGTATATCCACTTGGAACAGGCAGATTCGCTAGAACTTATTCATGGTTTCCTCACGTGTAAAGATGGTGGCATTATGAGGGAATTATGTCAAGGTCAGAATACAGAGTATCTGCAGACACCTCCGCCACACCTTCATTTCTTTGATCTCCTCTCCAAACAAATAGCATGTTATTCTCATGCTAAAGTTTGATGTGTGAATACGTGTAGAGAGAAAAGTGCATAAAAGGGGAATTACATTCCATACAGCCTCACCCATACCTCTTACCACCTCTGCATTGCCATTTCCTTCTGAGTGGAGATTTAACCCTGTGAAATGCGACGAAAGGATTCCTGGAATTCATACATACAGCACAATATAAATGAGGTAAAATGAGCTGAACCTCACTAACAATGTGATGAACAAGACCAGCTCCTTGGATTGATACGAGAGGTCATTGCTTTTCAAAGGAACATCCTGTCTCTTTCACATCTCTTTCAAATCTCACAAAGGAAAGGCCATGCACAGGGCAGAGGAGAAACGATGAAGGAAAACGGAACAGAGGTCACCCCACAAGCACCTGCTGACTTGAAACGTAAACAACAAATGCACTGCTGAAGAAATATCATGAATAGAAATGCACACGTTCTGTACACAGGTCACTTCTCTTCAACAACACAGTGTATATCAATTCAATAATGTAACAGTGTCGCAGGCATAACCTGTTTAACCATTCAAGTTCGTCCAGAGGTCAACAGGGGTGAAGCATACAGTTTAGGTACTTGATGAAAATTCAACTGTACGTCAGTAGGAACCATTTAATAAGACAACTGCACTAGTTCCTTTGTGGGTGATTATATGGATGAATGCCATTCTGTTATGCAATTGCTAGCTAATACATACCGCAGAACCACTTAAGAAAAAAAGTGTTTTCCACAAGGTTACTAAAAGTGCAGTTTTGTAGCAAATAATCCTGACGTACAGGACAACATGACTCACATTCATTCTCACAGCGGAAACTAACATGGGGATGGAACTACGTACAGGTGGAACTTATCTCCCACAGGGATAGGGCAGCACATAGCACACAATAAACAAATGGACGACAGTACACACAGGAAGCTTTATACCCCATTTGTGACCAATAGTCAACAAAACAGCACTCCACGAACCTGAATGCTTGAATGAATACGAGGAATATTTGATGACAATAGTGGCTAGAGCCCCTCAAAGCAAACATGTTTTCTGGTTTCATGTTTAATGGATTTCACTCATGAGAAGGACAAGGCAGACTTCAAAAACAGAAGGACAGAAGGTCAAGCTTTGGTAAAATGTTTTAGGTGTTAAAATGCTCTCCATCCAACCTCACTGAGCTCGAGCTGTTTTGCAAGGAGGAATGGGAAAGAATTTCAGTCTCTCGATGTGCAAAACTGATAGAGACATACCCCAAGCGACTTACAGCTGTAATCGCAGCAAAAGGTGGCGCTACAAAGTATTGAATCATTTTTCAGTTTTTACTTTGTTAAAAAAGTTTGAAATATCCAATAAATGTCGTTCCACTTCATGATTGTGCACCACTTGTTGTTGATTCTTCACAAAAAAATACAGTTTTATATCTTTATGTTTGAAGCCTGAAATGTGGCAAAAGGTCGCAAAGTTCAAGGGGGCCGAATACTTTCGCAAGGCACTGTATATAAGAAAATTATTTGATGAAACATTGAATTTGTCCTTACTGCTATTAACTCATAGAAACGTGATTCAGACATGAAAAAACAGTCAGAAAATACATCAAAAGGAATTTTGTGTCTGTCATACATCTGAGAGATATAAGAAAGTACTGGAAATTATTTTTATGACCCATATTTAACACCTTTTTTTTAGGCACTAAACTACTTCCATATATACTTCCATTCATTTTTTTTTTTTAAATGGCTACCTTCATACGAGTCTTGTGAGGCTTGTGGGCATCTTTGGGTAGCCCAAACTGTTCAGATGCTACAGACACAATTGACAGATTGGCAGTACCGACTTCAGACGAGTGACTCTTGTGGGGGTCGTAGAGCAAAACGGAGAACACCGTTGTGTTCATTCGAACAACACTGACATTTTCTGGATGTCTCCTGGTCTGACAAACACCACTGTAGCTCTGCCACCTTCCACTGCAGGTGAGGAAGGCCGACATCGGCGGATGCGTGGATTGAGACCTAGCCCATGCAAAAAACAGATATCTCTCGCTTAAACAGATGGATTTTTATGGGGATTTGTGTATTATGTTAATTCGATATTCGACTCTAGTGGGTTTAAATTAAACAGCTCCAGGAGGTCCAGAGATATATTATTAATCACCGCCACATTGAAATAAAATATACATTAGCAATAGTATAGGTTGGATTGATAGTTCAACCGCTGTAAAGATTCCCCCTCCCCTTCTATATGAAAATATATTTTGGGAAAACTCTGTGTGTCATTTCTCTTGGTGTTCTGTGACTGCACGGTAAGTGGATACTGGGTATTTGCCTAGCACTACAGGCTTATCTCTAGCTGTATGTGGCCCCTAAAGGCTTGACGTTCCCTTACCAGAGGTCCCTCTATCTCTTTTTGGAGCCAATCAGCATGTGAACTTAAGGTATCCATGTTGAAATGTCTTCTTCTCTGAGAAGCAGTGAATTATGTGGAGTTATGGTGATTTAACCATACTCAAGGGATGTTCGTGTCAAATAACAATGTCTTACTTTCTGCTGTCAATGAAGACAGTGGGACATGGAGGAGTGTCTGTGATACCAGAGAGACACGGTCACCCTATTGAAGGCTGAATGACAGCTATTTCATGGGCTCTAATGATAGAAAATATAGGAGGAAGCCATGCCTATTGAACCCCCTTTCAGAGATCTGTCAAAAGCTGTATTTGAGCTGGTATAGTCATTTAGTAGTGCATTACCCCGTGAAAAAGCATGCCTGGCCAATAAATTGTCGGTGGTGCTTTGGGCTTGCATTTCCTTTCCTGTCTGATTGAGCTTAGTTTGGATTGTTTTCCTACCCTTGATACCTCTAACAAGAAACATTTTCAGTGGAGTGCAATTGAAAATCTTTTAAGCCTGGGAGGTATTACTTTTTACATAAAATAGTTTGAACTTCTTATCCCATACTGGGGAATAAAATAAATCAGGGGGGAAACATTGAATTACAGCAAACACTTTCAATACATTAATACTGCCCAGTTTTGGACTTTGACAAAGGTGGAATATCTTTACACAAATGAAATAAAACAATTTGAAGCAAAAATCCCTGAATGGGCAAAGCCCATGCTAACACAGTGGTCAAAAATAAATGGGTATACATGGTTCTCATTATACATCGTCATTGTCCAAACTCTACGGTTCAATCTTGACTCGCCTCTGTGACTTCTGCGAACTTCTGCACAGTTTCTGAAAAATGTTCCATCATTTCAACTTTAATTAAAGCCTAGAGGTAGATGCGAACGGTGCTGACATGTACAGAAAATGAACAGGAGGGTTGACACTACAACGTTTTCTCCTGAGGTCTTGTTTTCCCCCTGTGTCAGATTATGTAGCTGGAATACAATTTGAAACATCATTTACATAGTTAAACTAGGGCTAATATTAACTGATGTCTCCTTGGGATAAATTGCAACTCATACATTCCCATGCATGTTATCTCATAACCACAGACATCGGTTTAAAGCTAAATTAAGCAAAACATTTTAATGAGGAAATTGAGCTCGTAAGTGAATAATACCCTGACAGAATTGCCAATCAAATTTATATTGAAAATAACTACAGAAATCTGCTATTACGTAAGTAACTATCTGGCGTCATTAATAATGAATCTCTTAAAGAGATTCATTTCTACATATGGGTCTGTATTGAGTTAATTTACTTCATCTACATTTTGAGTTATGAGTCCCTATGAGCTAGTCTTGATTACAACTCTATTATAGATTGGGTTGAAATGGTGGAGAGGGTGGAAACTAAATGAATGTACCTGTCAAGGCTATGCAGGTGAGGAAAGTAAATGAAAGCCTTTCAATAATATCTCTAAATAAATAAACAGAGTGGAAAGCTAAACTGAAGTAGCACTAAGGTAACTAAGGTAACTTAGCTAGACAGGTCAAATGAAGAGATGTTGGACAATAAGAAACAAATGTGACGTTGAATATCTGTCTTATCGCAAGAAATACCCGTATTTAGATACTGAAAGGAAAATGTTGTGCTGTAAAAATGTTTCTGGTCTAACCATTGAAGCACAGTTCTCTGCATTTAGATTAGAGTGCGTGGATTCCGTTAACTCTGTGGTTATAGAGATTGTAGTCATTTGCAAGTTTGAATGGCACTACGAGATGAGGATTTCACACAGCTTATTCCACACCAATCACATTCATTGCTTAAAAAACAGAGAACCAGTCACTGGGGAAACTGTTTGAAAATTGTCACTATGTCCATGTACGGAATTATGCAGAGTTTTCCATAGTTATCCTGAGGCCTAGTTTTATTTTATAAACTCATTCCAGAATTAGCAGAGTCAATGTTGGCAAGTGGCCCATACAGTCACTAAGGAGTGAACATGACAGACTGTGACTGAAGGCAGAGAAACAGCGTTCGGCCGGAAACAAACAATGACAAGTCCATATGGCAAGTCAGCGTGATGATTCAGAGATGTTGGATGTAGTGCAACAGTGAACTCCCATAAGTGATGACAATACGTTTTGGGGTTTTGCTGCAACAAGCACGGGTGTAGATAAGATGGTGCAGGCCATTGAGAGAAAAGAAGGGGATGAGGAGAGGTCAACATTTAGAAGCAAATAGTACTGCTGGAATTTCAAAAACGCTCCTGAAATATATCTCCTTAAGGAAAACAACCACATTTTGAACAAATCACTGCCCAGTGTAATGCAAATATGACGACCTAATTGTTGGAAGCTATAGCAATGTCCATAAGGAGCCTACAGTATGGAACTGTGTGAAATGTTTAAGCATTTTGGAATGGGAGCTGTAACTATTTTTGTTCTAGCTTATACAGCATAGTTTATGAGAAGCCTGAGGCTGTGCCAACATTGTCATTATGCAGTGCATGTATAAGATGAGGGTTGTTTGCTGTTCTGGAGTACTCAACTCTGTTTTGCCGACTGGACTAAACTAGATACATTACGCCTTATCATTCTGCTTTCTTAAAGTCATTTTGCATGTTCTTTTATGCTTTCAAGTCTTTTCCCACCAATGAGCTTAACAATGAAGCGTGAAAATGGTTTCAATGTAAAGGATTGTTTAGTGATATTTATCTAATATGGCTGTTGTATGATATGGTGATGGAATGTTTTGGACTGTCGTGAAAATATGTGCCTCGTCAGAAGTATATACAGTAATTGGACATTCTGCTAAATACAGTATGTGTCTGTGAACTACACATGGTTAATATCAGGAGTAAATAGAATTGATATAATATGGTATTCCTGGTATTTTGTTTAAAAGACAGTATTGAAGTATTCATTTTATTAGCGTTCCCTATGCGAGGGTAATGGATCCCTACATGCAGTAATCGAGACCTATTGGGCTCCATCTGACATTTTTGTAAAACATTTGTAAAAACATATAATTGATTTTTAGATGGTTTTCATATGTCTGTAAAGTACAATTTACGTTAAAAAAAATTACATTTTAAGTGAAAATAAAATATAAACTAGAAAATTCTATCTGCATAAACCCATTTGAACTTGGTGCTGTAAGGTTCTATCTGCAATCCAATCTCAAGCCTGAACAAATACAGATGGACCAATCAGAACACATCTTAGCCACACGTCTTAGCCATCTCCCTCTAAGTATGGTCTAGGCTAGTCTAGCCAGCAATAACGGCTCGCAAGCATCAACAAGAAAACACTGTCAGAAATCTTGAATTGAATTAGGCTGTCACGTGGTTGTTCAGTGACGACTCTGATTAGTCTGATGATCATAATAGACTTCTTAATGTATTTGTCCATGTGTTCTGACTATCTTGGTAAAATAGTGTCATTCAATCATTTATGTATTCAAGTAGCTACAGTTGTCTTAACAACCTTTTACTGCAGTGGGCTAACTCAGGGTCACACAGAGTGTTTCTTGGTAGTCTTAAACACATCTACTTTGAAACAAAAGTACACACCTCACACACATGGTTATGGGCTTAAAAAAAGAAAAGACCTGTATCATATCAGATATAGAGTTGAAATGTAATACATTTTGAGTTTGTATCCCACTATTAAACTTTATATACTGTATATCACAGAAGATTGAAATAAAGCTAAACTGTTTCGCATACAGCAGAAACACCGGATTTTCAGCAGGTTTTTAAAAATAATGTTTATTAATTATGAAATGATGAAAGACATTAATAACCTTCCACCCATGGGGCACTAGGTAAGTTGACTGCAGAAAAGGGCTACATACTGAACATGTCTATTTCAGTACTGTCAGATAGAACCTTATGGTTGAACCCAGATTGACATTTCAGAGCCATAAGGTTCTATCTGTGATTGAATCCTAAAAAAAAAAACGCATTTACAAATGTCTAAGGATTTTGATACTCTGTACTTTACCATTAACTTTAATTATGAAAGAGGAATTCACGACAAAACAGTTCTGAGATCTGGGATGTGAAAACATTGATGCTAAATATCTCAGAAACATGCTTTGCGCAGATAGAACCTTATAGTCCCAAGGTCACACACATCTTTCAATAAAGCTCAAGTCAGGCAAGAGGGATAATCTTCCAAGATGGCATATGAGTGTGTTTATTGAATACCAATTGATGAGAAGAGAGAAAAAGAGACAAAATGTCAATACATCAAAACATTTCCTATACCTACCCTGTAACTTTCAGTACGTGTTTCAATGTCTCCTTCTCCGATTTATGATTGTGTTCCCCATGCTAAACTCAATAACAGAAGGGGTGGCTTTGAGGATTCTCTGCACTCCCGGTTACATGGATCATCATATCTTACCATGTTTGTTTCCACCTCTTCTCTAAGCGTACAGCTGGCATAGTGTATGGCAGAGCACACCTCCCAGCCTCTTATAAAATACTACTGCATTTACCATTTCCCCATGGACTCGCCGTAGTTCTCTTTAATTGCTGTCTGCTTAGGGGAGAACTATATTTACCATCTGAGAGTAGCGTTAGAACACCAAAGTGATCTTGGCTACCATGGAAATGTCAAAAACAGGTTTCGGAGATCGCAGGCCACCACAAACACAAGGTCGTAATGTTTAAAACGTTTTTAATTCACAACAATAACCTTGGGTTCACACCATTCACGTACTCATTCACACCAACCATACACTCAGTCACAAATATAGTCCATGCTGCTGGAGGGTTGTTAAGATGGCCGCCGCCACCACCAGTCACTTCGGTCTTTCATCTGCTGTTGGTTCGTTCGTTCAGGAGCGGATTGGCCGTCTGGCAATTCTTGCAAATGCCAGATGGGCTGGTCGAAATTGACATATATATTTTTTTATATCTTTTTTTTTAATGAAAAGGTGACATGGCCCGCACCCCATGGGCCTGTTAATATGCTTTTAAAAATGATTTTTGAATATTTTCTGTTATAATAATATTTAATGAGCCTTTGGCTGATCAGTGGGCAACTGCCGGCCCCCCCACCAACATGGGCCGGTCCTGTTTTCTGACATTCGTGACCTCAGCTCAGCCTATCACATTGAAAGTCAAATGCGACACCAGAAAAGAGACCTGCTCAGTTAGACAACCCAGATCGTAGATTGTACGTATAGATTCAATGGGTGTAAAGATGGGGGGAGGTCTGTCCGGAAAGTATGCTTATAAATTCTACATTGTCACCTCACTCAAAACTGCAAAGTTTTTTTTTAGGACATTACCTCTACTGCTGAATTAATACATGGCTACTAGAAGTGGGTAGTATATATTTTTTTTATTGAATGGTAATTGTTTCATTTTTTTTCGGAACTCAGTCCGGCTTTCAACTTATGCTTAAGAGTTGTAATTGTAGAATTTCTTAATTGGATAGTGCATCATCAATTTTCTTCTTGTCATGTCAGTCATTACAAACCTAGAGCAGGGTGTCCCCAACTCGTTCCTGGGGCCCCCCCGTGCACATTTTAGTTTTTGCCCTAGCACTACACAACTGATTCAAGTAAACAACTCATCACCAAGCTTTGATTATTTGAATCAGCTGTGTAGTGCTAGGGCGGAAGCCAAAATGTGTACCCGGGACCGAGTTGGGGAAACCCTGACTTAGAGAACTGTCAGAAATGTTCAGATCAGCTAGCCCATGTCAATTAAACATTTTTAGCTAGGTTTTTTTAGCCCATAGATTTTTTTGTCATGTTTGAGTCACTCAAATATCGCATGAATATACATTAGACATGACAAAAACAATTGTAGAATTGCAGGAAATAATCTTTAAACCTGCTAAATGCACCAACTGTAGGAGTTAGTGACACCAGTGACACGGAGGGGAAAATGTTAGTCTGAAGCCCTCTAATAGTAATTAACACTTAGGGTAGGTGTATGTGTATGTGACAAATAAAATTTGATTTTGATTTGATTTGATTTGATTTGATTCAGGGGACACATATGACAAGGATTGATTTGCAATATAGCGTATAATCACTGAAACCTTTAAAGAGTTGCAGTCTGTTTTGGAATGGGTAGCCAGTATTAAACTGGTCCTGAACATCTCTAAGACTAACAGCATTGTATTTGGTACAAATAATTCCCTAAGTTCTAGACCTCAGCTGAATCTGGTAATGAATGGTGTGGCTGATGAACAAGTTGAGGAGACTAAATAACTTGGTGTTACCTTAGATTGTATACTGTCATGCTCAAAACATATAGATTCAATGGGTGTAACGATAGGGTTGGTCTGTCCATAATAAAGATACCACACTCTACAAAGAAAGTCCCGCAGACTCTAGTTTTATCTTATCTTGATTATAGTCCCGTCGTATGGTCAAGTTCTGCAAAAAAAGACCTAGTTAAGCTGCAGCTGGTCCAGAACAGAGTGGCCCATCTTGCTCTTCATTGTAATCAGAGGGCTAATATTAATACAATGTGCACCATTCTCTCTTAGCTGAGAGTTGAAGAAAGACTGACTGCTTGTTTTTATAAGAAATATGTGTTGGAAATGTCAAATGATTTGCATAGTCAACTTACACACAGCTCTGACACCAACCAGACATGCCACTAGGGTTCTTTTCACAGTCCCCAGGTACAGAACAAATTCAAGGAAACGTACAGTATTACGAACAGCCATGAGTACATGGAACTCTCATTCATCTTATATAGCGCAAGTGAACAGCAAACCTGGTTTAAAAAAACAAACAAAACAACACTTCACGGCACAACGCCTCTCCCCATGTGACCTACTTGTTGTCTGTATGTACTGTACTGACATGTATACAGTAGATACACACACACACACACACACACACAAACGTTCATGTTTTTAAATGTATGTAAGTTGTAAAGTAATTTTTTGTCTGCAATGTCTTTCTCGTTATGTGTCGGACCCCAGTAAGACTAGCTGTCGCCATTGGCGTCAGCTAATCGGGATCCTAGTAAATCAAATCAAAATCAAATAAGGCTTAAGCAGACAGGCAGACAGACAGAACGAGAGAGAAAAAAAGAGTGACAACAGAGAAGATGCTGAGACAGATAGACAGCACAACGGGGAGGCTAACTAAATGGCTAGAGCCGAGACACAGTTACAGTTGTATCTCCAGTGGTGTTCTTACATATTGTATTTGTTTGAAACATGAGCTGGGTAAAAAAAAAAAGAGGAGGACCGTCTCGCCAGTCACTGGTACAGAAATGGTTGAGAAACCAATGTTGTGCCGGGACTACCGCCGGGTGTGCAAGTCAGGGTGTCTGTGGTTGATGGCTAAGCACCAGGGTTGAACTATTTCCCCCCCGGTTTAGGGCACTCAGCCGTAGGTAAAATGCCAGCATGAAAATGTTAGGGTTGATCTTACTTCAGATTGTCTTGGTGACAACACACATCTACCATATCACTGCTTAACATGGTCCAACAACATATGACACTGAATCCAAATTGTACATTACCTGAGTCACACCTTAACCATCTGTTGCATCAATCTGCAGAATGAAAACAATTGACCTAAAATGGTATAATGTGCTAATTTACATTCAATCATTTAAAAAGTGGCATGATTCCCTTTTATGGAAATGAGTAGCTGCTGTCTGTACAGTACATTCGGAAAGTATTCAGACCCCTTGACTTTTTCCACATTTTGTTACGTTACAGCCTTATTCTATAATGTATTCAATTGTTTTTTTACTTCATCAATCTACACCCAATACCCTATTTTAACAAAGCAAAAACAGGTTTATAATTTGTAACAAATATAACATTTACATAAGTATTCAGACCTTTACTCTGTACTTTGTTGAACCACCTTCGGCAGCAATTACAGCCTTGATTCTTCTTGGGTAGGACGCCACACGCTTGGCACACCTGTATTTGGGGAGTTTCTCCCATTCTTTTCTGCAGATCCTCTCAAGCTGTTGGATGGGGAGCGTCGCTGCACAGCTTTTTTCAGGTCTCTCCAGAGATGTTTAATCGGGTTCAAGTCCGGGCTCTGGCTGGGCCACTCAAGGACATTTAGAGACTTATCCCGAAGCCACTCCTGCATTGTCTTGACTGTGTGCTTAGGGTCATTGTCCTGTTGTATAGTGAACCTTCACCCCAGTCTAAGGTCCTGAGCGCTCCGCTCATCTTTCCCTTGATCCTGACTAGTTTCCCAGTCACTGCCTTTTAAAAACATTCCCACAGCATGATGCTGTCAGGTTTCCTCCAGACGTGATGCTTGGCTTTCAAGCCAAAGAGTTTATCCTTGGTTTCATCAGACCAGAGAATCGTGTTTCTAATGGTCGGAGTTCTTTAGGTGCCTTTTGGCAAACTCCAAGTGGGCTGTCATGTGCATTTTACTGAGGAGTGGCTTCCGTCTGGCCACTCCACCATAAAGACCTGATTGGTGGAGTGCTGCAGATATGGTTATCCTTCAGGAAGGTTCTTCCATCTCCACAAAGTAACTCTGGAACTCTGTCAGAGTGGTTCTCCATTTAAGAATGATGGAGGCCATTTTTTGGTACCCTTCCCCAGATCTGTGCCTCGACACAATCCTGTCACGGAGCTCTACGGACAATTCCTTCCACCTCGTGGCTTAGTTTTTGCTCTGACATACACTGTCAACTGTGGGACCTTGTATAGACAGGTATGTGTCTTTCCAAATCATGTCAAATCAATTGAATTTATCACAAGTGGAATCCAATCAAGTTGTAGAAACATCTCAAGGATGATCAATGGAAACAGGATGCACCTGAGCTCAATTTCGAGTCTCATAGCAAAGGGTCTGAATACTTATGTAAATAAGGCATTTCTGTTATTTATTTTTATACATTTTCATAAATGTCTAAAAGCCTGTTTTTTCTTTGTCATTATGGAGTATTGTGTGTAGATTGATGAGGGAAAAAATACAATAATCCACTGTATGTAAAATGTCACACTTTTGCATCTCATGCTTGTTCAAAGTAGGTAACAAACATACACCAGTGGGCAGCAAAGGTGGAAAATAGGGCAGATCAGTGTACAAAAGAACACATTTTAACAGCAAGTGTCATTTTAAAATACAGTGTCAAGATGACCCAAGCTCCTATTCAGACCACTCCTTATTCAACAATGTCAAAATCAGAAATAACCGTCCTCCTTTTTTTATGTGAGGAGAGAGCCTGTCGAAACGATATGAAAAGTCAGATCGAGAACTAGCTCTCACAGAACAGTTTCATGAGAAGACATCATTCAGAAACGGTGTAGAAACTCAATGGAGTTGCCGAATATTGTGGGGATCCTTTTTTTTGTATCCAATTGAATTATACATTAATGTGAGTAAAAATGTGATTACATTTTGGAATCAATGCCCTGGACTGTTAGCTATATCGCTTCAGTCCACATCTCTCTGTTGGGAAAACAGTGGTGTCCTCTTTGCTCTTTTTAATAAAGGTAGAAATGTCAATCAACAGCAAGAGAAAATGTCAAAATGCGACTCCACATGAAATGAAATAAATGGCCAATTCGGGAATAAACATTATCAAGTCAAACTGTTGGTCATTGTCATCCGAAGTGGAGAGAAGAGACAGAACAGAAGAGATTTCCCTGTCTCTTCTCTCCACTTCGGATGACCATGAGCAACAGTTTGACTTGATGATGTTTATTCCCGAATTGGCCATTTATTTCATTTCATGTATCAAGTGACAATTTCACAAGCCAAATACACTGGTGTCTCACTGACCACCACAGGGGGATTTGACCCATAAACAGTTTTCAGTGTACCTCTACTGACATCCTATGGTCATGGTTAGAATGCATGTAGTGTGTTTTCTGGACGTGGTGAAATTATGTTGTTACTGCAGATGACTACACAACTGCAATTAAATGATGTGGGGAAGGCGATCGTTCATAGTTCAATTGAATTATCTGAAAGGAAATACCTGACAACAGTCCTGACTCGTGGCATACCATAATAGTCATTCTCAAAATGTATTTTTGCCTTTTGCCTCCTTTTTTTCAAGCTTACCAGCAGTTATTTGGAGGTCTTAGGAGCAAGGAAATCCATAGTATGTTATAAGAGAGAAGTGAGATCTTATGATCAATTAATGATCAAATATGATCAATTATGATCAATTAATTATCTCTGACTGCGATATGACAATTAAAACACATTTGGATTAATTACATGAAGACATCCATTCACATTTCTCCAAAGTCATAGTGACAACTGTGCAGTCATGGAACCTACACAGAGAAGTGTGGAATCAGGGCCACTTCTCACCTTTTGCTGCCCTAAGCGCGGGAAGATGTTTATAGTAGAAGGTACTGACCAAGGAGTTGGGGGTTCTAACCCTTTCATTCTCTTTTCCCTTCGTTAGGCTACATGTTTCTCACTCACCTTCGATCAGACCGCTCCCGAACACACACCCAGGCTGTGCACCCTAGTCTACAACTTTGTTTCATGTTTAGCGGAAGCCTGCCCATCATAACCCGTTTCAGCTCACAAATCAAACACAGGACAAAATCAATTAAAAATGATGGTTAACAAGTGAAGCATTTTAGCTTTCATGTGCTGTTTAACTGTATGTTTCAACTACCAATGTTAAACAAACTACACCCTGTTAAAAGGGAGTAAACGGCGAACAGTTATATTGATGAGAAAGACGCACCTGTTTTGGTAGCGCAAGTCAAGGCTCAAATGGCGTTTGCAGTCCTTCATTTAGCAAATTAGGTAGGGTACCTTACAATTTGATAATACTTTTCATGTAATTCTACTCATTTTGCCATGGAGCAGATACTTTTTTTTGCAGTTTTACAGCTAATTTCCTGCAGTGACATATGCCATGTTAATATAATATCTGAGTGAGAATGACACACATGGAGCAGATACTTTTTTTTGCAGTTTTACAGCTAATTTCCTGCAGTGACATATGCCATGTTAATATAATATCTGAGTGAGAATGACACAAAAAAAAGATGTTGACTGACATAAGAGAAAAACTGATGATACACGACCAAATTTAGAAATTGCACCTGGTATATTCTACTCTTCTTACTCTCAATAGTAAGTTGAAAAATGAAAAATGTTTTGCATGGAACCAGCCCTGTGTGCAATACAGTCCTCTTCTCTGAATGACCTCCAGGGGGCACTCTCAATACATCTGCCTACCAACTGATGGACCTCAACAGGGACAATGTGAGCATTAGTAGCAACACTTTCCAGAATCACCTTCTCCTGTGAAGAACATCAATAGTGACAGAAAAGTGACAATGAGTCACATACAATCTTTGTTTGAATACTGAGATGTAGATTGATTAACATTTATGGACTTCTTACTACCCTAATTGACTCAAAAGGTCACAATGGTACTGCAGCATTCTACATTCTGACGGAACACTTTGGGATGATGTCTAATGTTAAAGACAGTTGAGCTGATTTGAATGAAGTGATGTTGGCACGTAAGAATGGCTGTTATTCACATCAGTTTGCCTTTGAGGACCAAAATGATGTACGCCTCTTCAGATTGTTAAGATTCTCTCTTCCAAACATTTAAGTCCAGACAGCAAAAAAACAAAACATTAAAAAACACGTCATATCATATGAATCACAGCATATGTACATTTATCCATTTCATTGTCACCTCAGGACAAGTGGGCTGCGGTTTCAGAGGCAGCGCCATGTACATTTTTTTACAAGCTTTATTCTTTGTCTCCTTGAACTCCGATTCAGAGGTTGCCTAGCAACAGTGACAGTAACAGCCGGGACAGCCTTGATCTTGTTGTTTAAACCATTAAAAATAGGTGATGGAAGGTGGTACCATGGTAACTAAAACAGAGCCACAGAGCTCAGGAGCAGGTGTCTCTGTTGGCACACTTCCAGCCTGAAAGGTGCCAGCGACTCCCCTAACTAAGCCACTCACCAATGATTTAGGCCTACCACAAATCACAAACAAACATGTTTTTACACATTATCAGCATTTAACCTTGCTCATGGGTGGTCAAGATTTTTAACGAATGCAGTGGTGGGTCGTCTTGTATTTTTGTCAAAAGAAAATCCCCAAGATTGTGCATTCTACTGAATACAGTATAATAACCATTTTCATTCGGGTAGTTTGTCAAAGTGAAATACACAGAGTGTATATGACTTCAGTTATCCCAATGGCTTTCACTTGTGCCCTTGAAATCCAAGTTAGGGACTAAATCCCAGTACAAAGCTATATAAAGAAAGACTGGAAGACTCTATGGTAATTGTAACATTACAGAGGTAATCCAGTGGTCATATCTCAATTACATCAGGATATATATGCTTAATGCAAAGGCAAATCATGCATCATAAATGATATAATTTGAGACGTGAAAGCAAAGCAATGGTTTACTCTGCCAAAAGAAGCAGGTCATTGATGTGCTATGCATCCTCTTTATTGTCCCATTAACATGTAGAAGTTGATATGGATTGTTTGTCTAAAGACAGCCATGCATTTCCACGTTCATCAATCAATCAATGGCCCATGAGGGATCTTCCGGTGTCACTCTTCTAAGCAATTCAAAACTGTTGTGAATAATATCAGTGAGCTTGGCTGAAAGTCAAGCACATTTCCGAGGAGAGCTCGGTAATGGTAATGACCAAGCAGAGGTTGGTTTGCAGCAGACACTGCTGTGCTCAAAGGATTTATTCTACAATCAACTTCTACATGTGTGCGTGCTGCTTGCGTGTGCCTGTGTGCAGAAGCGCAAATATTTGCATTCGCATGTTGGCGAGGGTAGAATGTGAACGTTTGATTCATTAGTTGTTAGGTTACAGTAAAATGCTGTCACATAAGATCCAGTTGCAACTTGATGTTGTAAGTCTTGAGTGAAAAATCTCAATTGAATGTTTGATATTTGACATATTTTAAAGTATAAACAGGTGGTAACATGGATAACTAGTGTTCTCGGTACATCTTGCTCCCTCTATCTCTTAGCATGTGGCAGATTTCTAGTTCCTCATTGATATAATTCTGTCCCAGGGACAACATATGTCGACAGATTAAGTTGCTGAGTAGCACCTGGCCAGTCTCTGTGGGTGAGGCAATACATGTGGCGGCGCCCACAGTTCCTATTACTCTGTGCTCTACAGGAAGTGCTGTAGGGAACCAAACACAAGGATGAGCTTCTCTTGTGGCCTAAACGGCCCTGAACGGCCAGCCCTCAATGGAGCCTCTTATCCAGCTGTGAGAGAGCCTATCCCCACAGGCCTGGACATAATACAGTAACTGCTCTGTGTGCCCAGGCTGTGGCCGCCAACTCAGCATTCTTATGCAGATGGGGGCTCAGCCGTTTGAATGGGCAGTGAACCCAGAGTGGGTCCGACACAGTGGGATCCCAGCAGCATGGCTTCTTCATTAAGCTGATCAAGAAAATGAACGCTGTCCCCAAGCCCCCCATTTCAATCATTATAAGCTATGCATCGCTACTGTACATGTAGTGACACATTCTTTTGTGTGTAGGGGCTAAGAAAAGTGAACGCACAGCTAAAGTACTTCATCTCACACATGGAATTGCATAAATATCTAATATCCTGAAGGCCATTTCTATGTCAGTGTTTGATAAGAATAGAACATACAGTATACTGTTTTTAAAATGTTTTATTATTCATTTGTCCCATCTGAAGGAAGTGTAGCGGAAATACCGCAGAGGCTCATTGGACAATTTCGCAGTAAGACTCTAGGAAGAGGAGCCCATATTTCCACATGTCAATGTGCTGACTTGCAGCATGATGGAATGTTCCTATTTGGGCCACAGTGAAGCACCGCTGGAGAAGTGAAGTAGCCCTCCATTGAGGTTGAACACTGAAGGCTTTATCCTTGCGAGAAGTGCTTCACATTCCTGCTTCTTGGCACTGACACACATAATATTCTCCCTTTCTGATGACTCTTTTCTCCCAGGGTAATGTTTTAACTTATTGTCTTTGAAGTGATTTGTGATATTGCATTCACATGGTTATTTTCTTGGCCCGAGCATTAGGCCAGCTGCGGATCTTCTCCTTGACTCTTACCTCTTGAGATATCGGATGACACACCAGCATGGACAGTGAAAGCTATGTTGTCTTTGCATTGTTCAACTGAAACCTGATACAGGTAGCAGCTCTCTGATCCTCCCTGGTTTGTCATCAAGATGGTATTTGGGTTTTCACACACCTGGCTGGAAGTGTGACATAGTTTCATTGTTGACTTCACTACTTTTCTAAATGGGGATAGTTAGAATCAGCGTTATGTGGATATCACTTAACTATTTAATTTTTTGTAGTGACCAAATAGTAATAAAGAAGAGGGTTATGGGATTATTGACAAAACTGAGCAGCAGAGTTGAGTTTGAGTATAGCACATTTGCTTATAATTGGCTTGTGAATGGTGAACATTGTTTCAACAGTATTTCCTCATATCCTCAGTGCATAGAGAAATGTGAAACATCCCCTTAGTGGAGCAACACAATCAATACATTCTTTCTTCTGCGCTCTAAGCTAGCGTGGTGTGAACCAAGTAAAGCTTCCTATTGTCTCTCCCATTCAGCTCTCCATAGGTCAGGCTGGAGGGAAAATATGCATTATACGGAGACATGAAGGATCCCGCAACCAAAAAGACTCTCTTTTGTGCGGCTCCATCTTGAACTCTGCTCTGTGCAAAGAGCTGAAGTGTCATATTCAGCAGATTCACACAAATGCTTTATTCAGAGGAAGAAATACAAAACATACTGTAGGGCATTGTGTGTGGGACAACAGATACTAAACTTAGATGAACAGCCTACAATGGGGATCTATTATCATGTTCCAGACCGAAAAATTGCATTCAACTGGTAATTTAACTGGTAAATGAAGCCCTCCTTAGTCCAGCTTGTTCTACTGGGCTCTTTTACCTGGCAGTAGTCAGCTCACTTCATTTATGAGGACAAGCTGAGTGAGTAGCTCTCATTATCTGTTCCTCTCGTGTTATCACTAGTATAGATAGTGAGACATCACAGCCAAACACTGCATTCAACATATCTTTAAAGACATGACCCGAAACTTTGGCGACTACTAAGTATTTTTTAAACCTCCCATATTTGTCAATGTGTAGTTTATACATGATCAGTCTATGAGCATAATTGCTGTTTAACCCCAAACAGACACGAAATCCCTAGTTTGAAAGCGACTGTTTTTCTGGAAGCTTTGCTGCACCAATTTCCCCCACGTGGGCCAGCCCCTAGCAATTTGAGTTCTAACCAATGAGCTTCAGCCTCTCATCATTTGAGTGACAGCTAGAAAGATGCACAGACAGCAAGGCGAGAGAGAGAGCAGTGATCTGGTAAACATATTGCACATGTGACCTAGTAGAAAATTGCAAAGATCACTTTTGGCTAGTGAGGCTACTTTCAGTACTACTGGATAAAAAGTATTCAAAACTACCAGAGAATCTCTTTAACAGGTAAATGAAGCCCACTTGTCAGTCCAACTTGATCCACTAGGCTTCATATTAGATTGACCTGCCAGCCGTGAGCTCAGTTCATTTGTGAGGACAACTTGAGTGAGTAGCTATCATTATCTGTTAGCTCCTGCCATGTTATCACTAGTAGAGATCGATAGTGACTAGGGAGATAATACACACCCAGGGGAAAGGGTGGGGGTGGAGTACCATGTCCTATTGTTGTGTTTCTGCATGAGAAGAGATACATCATTCAGAGATCAGCATGCAAATACATATTTCCATCTCAGAATGAATCAAAACAAATACACAATGATTCAATGTCAGAATGCCAACAGCAAATCAATGAAAGAGTCCCAGTGAATGGCCAGTGAATCTTACGGAGGACAATAAGTAAGATTAATAGTAGGCATTACCCATCCATGAGAGATTTAACATTTCACTGAAAAGTCTTTAACCTTTATGTTAGACAAGCTACGTTTTTCATCACTTGTACTACAGTTATTCTGACTGTCAACTGCTCGATAATGCTTTATCGCATATTGATTTATTCACTGCTTGGTTGATAATAAATACTTTATCATTGATGTCTTATTGTTTCCCAAGGTCCACTGACAGCTGACAGCTATCCCTGAACAAATTAATACTATGCTGGCTACAATCTGACCAAAATCCAAGGTGGGTGCTTGCACCTACCCCAAACCCGGGTGCATGTTTTGGTTTTGCCCGAACACTAGCACTACACAGCTGATTCAAATAACCAACTCACCATCAAGCTTTGATTATTTGAATCAGCTGTGTAGTGTTAGGGCAAACATCTAAATGTGTACCCAGATGGGGCCCCAGGACCGAGTTTAGGAAACCCTGCATTAGCTCCTGAGTGGAGCAGCGGTCTAAGGCGCTGCATCTCAGTGCTAGAGGTGTGACTACAGAAACCCTGGTTTGAATCCAGGCTGTATCACAACCGGCCGTGATTGGGAGTCCCATAGGGCGGCGCACAATTGGCCCAGCGTCGCCCGGGTTTGGCCGGTGTAGGCTGTCATTGTAAATAAGAATTTGTTCTTAACGGACTTGCCTAGCTAAATAAATGTTCAATTATTGATTTATTTTATAATCCTGAGAGGCACAAACAAGCCATTACCAGCTCTGATGATGGAGAGGGCTGTACATCACTGGGGACAGTAAGAGCTGGTTGATCAGTCGCTGCCAGTACCCCCCCTAACCTTCCCCTCACATCCCATTTATCCCCTACAGATTTGACTGTTTGTGTTAGCACAATTACCCCTTTCAGACCAGCCGCTATGACAGCATGTGCACAACACTTGAGGGTTAGATTTCATTTCATCAAAGCATTACTGTTTTATTTGGACTGAGGATGGCTTTATAATGAACTGGGATGAGATGGTTTCAGAGACTCACTTTTAGAGTGCTTCATCAACCCTGCCTGTGTGTCCTCAATCAATAAGCTGCATTCATAAACAGTCCCCAAGCAGCACAACTTGTTAAACTGATTGTTGCTTTAATCCGTTATGGAAAATAAGACACACCCGGTCAGCAGTGGGACATGACTGAGGGTCTGATAACTGACTGACTTGACTATTTTGTTGCAGCAAATTACCAAAGAATGCACAATGACATAGCCTACACATTTAGGGATGGCATAGAATGGACAAACACTGACAGCAGGCTTCCAGCAAATGTTCTTACATATAAAATACCTGATTTGACTCAATGTATTTGAATATTATAGTAACTGGCAAGCCATTTTACATAATCATCTGTACACTGTTCGGATGTTTTGTCTCAGGCGTATATACGGCATCCTCAATATAAACTCTTGATGCTTGAGGATATCAGTTTCATCACATTAGAAGCTCTGCCACACATACCCAAATTCAATCATAGCTGCCTGGCCATGTGTAATTAATATCTGATTAGACAGATGCACAGGACTGCAATCTCACTGAAGGAGAGAGGGAAGGAAGGGGTGAGAGAAGGAGAAGACGGTAAGGGAGAAGGATGAGGCACCAGCGAGGATGAAAGAGGGAGAGGGAGTGGGGGAGAGGAAGAAAGAGGAAGAGGGAGAGGGGGAGAGGAAGAAAGAGGAAGAGGGAGAGGGGGAGAGGAAGAAAGAGGAAGAGGGAGAGGGGGAGGGGGAGAGGAAGAAAGAGGGTGAAGTGCCCAAGCAGTCACAGACCCATCACAGCTGCAATGTGTGGTTGTACCTCTGCCTTTCTCTTTCCCTGTACAACACACATACACACACACACACACACTGCATAGATCTTTTTGGGGGGGGGGGGGGGGGGGGGGTTGTGTGTATCGTTTTGTATTGTCAGGTATTACTGCACTGTTGGAGCTAGAAACATAAGCATTTTGCTGCATCTGTGATAACATCTACAAAACATGTGTGTACATGCGACCAATAAACTGTATTTCATTTGAAATTTGATTTGGATGTGTAACCCGGGTGGGGAGACGCACACACACTTCGATCCTCACCAGCCCTTTAAATGAGCCATCAGAGCTGGATCGGGCCGTGCCTTCTGGACCAGCCCCCTGCCTGCCTGTGCTGGGTGCCTGGCTTGCAGCTGTTGTGATATTGATGGGAGATCTGTCTGTCTCTCACTGAGATGAGGCTTTACACTCTCAGTTCCTTTCTATTCCTTTGATTATTAAAATGATCCACCATGTCACAAATAAGAGTAATTGCAATGAGACAGATAACATCATTAAAGATATCAATACCTATTATTCTTTTTACGAGACACCCAGTCTTCAGTGTCTTTACAGTGTCTTCATTCTATCACACAGCAGCTACAGTGCATGACTTACATTCAAAATAACTCTTGGCCCACTCAGGCGGAACATAGTGGGGAATAAACACATATCCTCATCCCAGTAGCTAGTATTCTATTTTGGTAGCAACATTTTACGGCTAAATATATACTGAAATGGTTGTTGTCGTTGTAAACACCTGAAATTACTTTTCACGGTGTAAAATGTTGCTGCTAACCAAAACCCCCTCTAACGCGTTTAACACCATACCGTAGCAGTATGACCTGTCCAGATGAAGGCAGTCAGTGAAGTGTGAAGCATTTGAAAAGTGTGTTTGACTGACCTACTTTGATATTTATTCCTGTCTGTAAGTGCTGAGCAGTGTTCATTTTCCAGAGAACAGTATGCCAGGTTTCTGGACACAGCAGGGGTATGATATATGAAATTACCCAGTGTTTGCCATTTCACTTTTACATTTGGTGGCACAAGCCCTCATTTCAATTAATTTCATTTAATTTCATTGCCTTTACAAACACTAGCCTACTTACCATTGCATGACAAATATCTCTCTCTCTCTCTCCCTCCCTCCCTCCTCTCCCTCTCTCATTCGCTCTCTCTCTCCCTCCATCTCTCTCCTCTCATCTCTATTGCTCAGACTCTGCCGCCTCTCCTTCTCCCTTTCTCCTGATCAAGGAAAAGGTCTTATTTAACTGTTCTAATGAGATGTGTGGCCATGGAGTCAACATTAAATCTTGTGGTGTGGTGACAAGTTAAACAATTACCAAATTGCTCCCAATCAGAATCTGATGGGCATGTAATGTAATGTGCGTGGTGGGGAGGCACATTACTGTAAATAATATCATTGGTTAATAGGAAAAGTGGCCATATAATGAGGTGTAGGAATTATGGTCAACTCTGACCCTCAATGTCTGAGTTATTCATTTGATGTAAAAACTGCCTTTTCTGAAGGTTTAGAGCTAATGGGTTCCTACTTATTTGTGTCTTGTCAACACAGGTGACTACAGAAAACAATTGCATGGTGTGAAAGGAGGTGTGTCTTCTCTACATTGGGCAGAATGGTAGCTGATAGCAATATTAATGCAATCTCCACATGTAATTCCAGTGTCAATCAGGTTGAAACATTTGGAGTGCATTGTTGGTAATAGCTTTCACCATTGGGAGCAATACATGGCTACCTTTTTCATGCTATTTATAGATGTGACACATGTACCACATGATTGCCATGTTTAGTCTCATAACTGTGGTTCAAATGTACTTTACATTGTATGATCAGGTGAACCCATGCTTCACTAATGTATGGCACCCATGCTTCACTAATGTATGGCACCATATTTTCAAAAGATTGCATCCACAAGGAAAATAGAAATGTCATGCCAAGCTTAGGTCCCTCACAAAAATATGAGGATTTTTGTTTTATGTGTACACTGAGCGAATACAAATAACTTGATTTGGACTTGTGGCCCGCACGTTCCATTCTCTGCAGCCACTGTGTGAGTGCCCATTTTAGTTGGTGAGAGCACACAAGTGGAGAGAATTTAGTTATACAACCCTATTGTCGATTACTATTCTCCAAATCCCAAGTTTAACCACTGCCCCAGAAGCAGGCACGCCAGTACTCTAAACTGCGTATTTCATTCACCATACCTATTCATCTGGTTACAGGGCATAGATGGTGGTTAAAAAATAGCTAGGTACACTGTAGAATAGATTGTGGTTGTCAAAGTTAGAGGCCGTATTTGGACAGGCGTTTTATACTGAAGGGTATTGAATTGAAGATGAAAGATTGAGGCCAATCTGCCAACAGGCTCTGGTTCGTTAGCACTACAGCAGGGGTTCCCAAACCTTTTTGGCCCACAACCCCATTTTGATATCTGAAGATTCTGGTGACCCCAACCATGTGAAAAATAATGATGTAGTTAACAGCCAATGTTTACTTTTTTAATTGGGGCTATGACAGTCAATTGCAAGACATTCAAACACTATTTCTGATTGTATTCTCAACTCACCGTTATATACTTTTAATGTGGGGCTATGACATCATTTCGTATCACACCACCACTAACGAGATGGGTGTGCTTGATGCATGAGACAACAATATGTCCTCCTGAATAACATCCCCCGACAAAGAGCGGACGAAGCGTCTCGGCCCTCACAGATAATGTCCATTCGGAGAGCAAGGTGGGAGGTTTTTGAGTTGTTCAGTCAGAGTTTCTTCTTGATTGCTAGCTACAGCACCAATTCTTAGTTTCACATCTGAAAAAGGTATTGATGTGAGTTTCTGTGCTTCTGCCTCCCCAAACATTGGTTAAACCATATCAAAATCATAACATCAATACCTTGATTTCTCAAATGATTGCCTCGCCTGGTTTACCAACTAATTCTCTGATAGAGTTCAGTGTGTCAAATCGGAGGGCCTGTTGTCCGGACCTCTAGCAGTCTCTATGGGGGTGCCACAGGGTTCAATTCTCGGAACTGACCATCCTACTGATCCTCGACTTCGGCGATGTCATCTATAAAATAACCTCCAACACTCTACTCAACAAATTGGATGCAGTCTATCACAGTGCCATCCGTTTTGTCACCAAAGCCCCATATACTACCCACCACTGCGACCTGTATGCTCTCGTTGGTTGGCCCTCGCTTCATACTCGTCACCAAACCCACTGGCTACAGGTCATCTACAAGTCTCTGCTAGGTAAAGTCCCGCCTTATCTCAGCTCACTGGTCACCATAACAGCACCCACCCGTAGCACGCAGGTATATCTCACTGGTCAAAGCCAATTCCTCTTTGGTCGCCTTTCCTTCCAGTTCTCTGCTGCCAATGACTGGAACGAACTGCAAAAATCACTGAAGCTGGAGACTCATATCTCCCTCACTAGCTTTAAGCACCAGCTGTCAGAGCAGCTCACAGATCACTGCACCTGTACATAGCCCATCTGTAAACAGCCCATCTATCTAGCTCATCCCCATACTGTATTTATTTATTTATCTTGCTCATTTGCACCCCAGTATCTTTACTTGCACATTCATCTTCTGCACATCTACCATTCCAGTGTTTAATTGCCATATTGTAATTACTTCACCACCATGGCCTATGTATTGCCTTAACTCCCTTATCTTACCTCATTTGCACTCACTGTATATTTACTTTTTGTTTTCTTTTGTTCTACTCTATTATTGACTATGTTTTGTTTATTCCATGTGTAACTCTGTGTTGTTGTATGTGTCGAACTGCTTTGCTTTATCTTGGCCAGGTCGCAGTTGCAAATGAGAACTTGTTCTCAACTAGCCTACCTGGTTGAATAAAGGTGAAATAAAAATAACAAATAAAATAAGTCTCCAAACTATCTGTACATGATTAACCAAGCTTATAGGCTAACATGTCCACAACATGTCAAGAGGATACAATAAAGTCAACACTTGAAAAATACATGGTATGGCTGTTACTTTCTTCTTCTATGTTACTTCCTCACTGGTAATTATGTGCAATTGACCAAAACATCAATGCCATTTAGCTGATTACAACACTAATAAGCTTTGTCATCTTTGACCATAAGCCACTGATAGCTGGTCTGTAACTGGACACATCTCAATAGTAGACCAGACCAGACGTTCACTTGCTTTGATAACAGATGGTTTATAGACCTAGTAGGGGTCGCAATCTCTGTTATGCTGCAAAAGGAGATTCAGCCTTCTGTTTGTGTATTATATGACATGGCACTCCTAAATGCTCGAATCACATTATCACAAACAGAAATATAAGCAAAGAACATGACAGCAAATATGTGGACGTCTTCATTTTCGCTGGAGTTGAAATCAATCCACTGATGAATATAACCTTAGAAAGATAATTTTCAAAACCCCACAATTTTTTAATGCAATAAATGCCACACAAATATGTTCAATTTCTGTATCATGATGACTACGGCTCAGCCTATTCCCTCCCCTGTTGTCTGAAATAAATCTAATTGCCTTGATTTCATAGATTTTAATGTCATAGTAAATTAATGTTCTTTCTACACGGTGAATACCATATGTCATAGCAGCTGTCCGACCCAAACACAGTGAGTGGCAGACCAAGCTCTCTGAACCAATAGGCTTTGTCCAGGCCAGGAGATGTTGGCTCAGTCCTTTTGTTCAAGTGTCCTGAATCTGAGCAGTTCAGCTTTAAAGAGACACATGTTTCTGACAGGCTGTTTTCACTTGATTCCAAATCCAAATCATGTGTAGTAAGACAGAAAACGTTTAATCAGAATGTGTTTCAGCCTAAAAGCAGATCAGATGCTCATATACTGTAATTCTAAATTGTACATTTGGGTAATAAAAAACAATGGCGATAGCATTATGCATAAATCTAACTATATTTTAGACCATATGTTGTCTACTGTACAGCCATCAGTGATATCATGTGTGTTAAAGCACTATTGAATCATCTGCAGTGGTACACATCCAACCCAATGACTCAGACAGACACAGGGCCAACACTACACTAGCTGCTAATCGCTGGATGAGCACTGCATTAAAACATGGCTTTTCAAGAAGAAATGAGAGAACTGTTGCTCACAGGGGGAGTCATCCCCAAGGCATACTGCTATTGCTGAAGTAAATCAGCCTCAATGTCAGTTTGGGGATAGACATAACTGAACAACAAAGGAGACTGGCCCCAGAATAACACACAACTCACAGACAGGGTTCTCTACATGTTGTTTATCATGCTAAATTTAAATTATATAGACTTTGACACATCCTCCAAATCTCAGGATATTTTTAACGTGTTTCTATAACAAATATGTACAGGCTATCTGGTTTCTATTTTGTTTCAATAGTGTATGCTTTTGGTAATAATTACCTGAATTCAGTGTGGTTTTACCAAACCTAGCCAATCTCTGAGATAAATGACATCTCAAGACTGTTCTGTCACCCTATTGAATTGTACACTTAATCGGTTAGCCTATGGGCAAACTAAGACTGTGGTGCTTGCTTACCTACAACAATTAGTATTCAGCCTTTCAAGACCACATGCATTAATTTTTTTTAAATTCAGAAAACAGCTGAAAGTCTAAAGAGAATCAATGTGTCTGCTCCCTCTCAATGACCCATCTTCAGTATTAAAATGTCAGTTACCACTCCACATCTTGTTTGCATAGTTAATATACATGTGTTCGAGTTGGGTATAATATTACTTCCATAGCCATGAACACAAGGGACTGTCTGTGCTCAAGAGAACCATCACATTAGGTTCAGTCAAACAACAGGTCATGTCAGATCAATCATTTAGGGATAAGGGTCAAAGGTCATAGCAAATTCTCTCTCTTTCTCCCTTTCCCTCTCTTTATAACCCCTCTCTCTCCCCGTTCTCCCTCTCTCTCTCCCTGTCTCTTGTTTGACTTTCAACCACAGTCTATATTATAACCTCATGATGAACCCTACACTTTCCTGCTATGAGTAACTCTGACAATGGAGTGGCAGGAAATACTACGGAGGATTCAGCTACATCCTGTATCATATACTCTACTGGCTCTACATCTACCTAATCAACACCTCCTGGCTGCCAGGAGTTTTCCATTCAGGGTATGACCAACGCCTCTGTAAGAATAGGCAGGTCCAACTATGCAAATGATGGAGCAATCAATGAATATCTCTACCAACACAAACTTGAGTTCACCGCTTCGGTCTCATTGCTGATTCAACACCTTATAGTATGTTTGGTGACCAGTGTCATTTATCAGTGTGGGTTGCGTTTGATTGAACCAAATAATGTGTCGTCAGATAAAATTACCATGAGATTTAGATGGCTGTAATTCCCATGTCCAGATGAAGGGAGGAAAAAGCTCCACATCTCATTCTAGCTCACTATAGGTAATTAGAAAGCATACAGCTGAAATACACACAGACAGCACATTTGCTGCAGCTCCCCAGGCACTGAATCATTAGTTACCACTATTCAATAAATAATCAAGCCATTGTTGTGTGAGCCACTGGTCTTTAGATGTTGACATTGTGTGTTGATGTAGTTTTGATTTGTATAAATGTAACGTTAGATATTGCTACTGTACACAGAGGTTGTAAAAGTGGTGTTTACAGACAAAGTGGCATCATTCAGAGTAACATTATGAAGGATTTCCCCTAATTTGTGCAGTCCATTGTGATGTTGCAATAAACCATGCACAGTGCAAACTCCTGGCACTACCTGAAGCATATCAATCACCGATGACTAAGAAATGGTTCATGCCTGGCTGTTCTGTTGAGAACATTCTTCACAATGTTACTGTATGAGTAGCTCAATATACACTCAGTCTCCAGTTTATTAGGTACAACCATCTAGTAACAGGTCGGACCCCCCTTTGCCTCCAGAACAGCCTCAATTCTTCAGGGCATAGAAACGTTGCTGAATTGGTATCAACAGACATAACATACGCCAGGAAAACATTCCCCACACCATTACACAATCACCTGTACCATTGACACCAGGCAGAATGGGGCCATGGACTCATGCTGCTTACGCCAAATCCTGACATGCCATTAGCGTGACGCAACAGGAACTGGGATTCGTCGGACAACAAGATGTTTTTCCCCTCCTCAATTGTCCAGTGTTGGTGACCGCGTGCCACTGGAGCCACTTCTTTTTGTTTTTAGCTGATAGGGGTGGAACCCGGTGTTCGTCTGCTGCAGTAGCCCATCTGTGACAAGGACCAATGCGTTGTGAGTTCTGGGATGCAGTTTTGCACACCACTGTTGTACTGCACCGTTATTTGCCTGTTTGTGGCCCGCCTGTTGTACAATTCTTGCCATTCTCCTTCGACATCTACAAGCAGTTCTCGCCCCAAGGACTGCCGCTGACTAGAATTGTTTTGTTTGTCGCACCATTCTCGGTAAACCCTAGACACTGTCATGCCCAGGAGGCCAGACGTTTCTGAGATACTGGAACGTTGCATGCCTGTATCACCGCCTGGTATGGCAACTGCACCGCCCTCAACCGTAAGGCTCTCCAGAGGGTAGTGAGGTCTGCACAACGCATCACCGGGGGCAAACTACCTGCCCTCCAGGACACCTACACCACCCGATGTCACAGGAAGGCCATAAAGATCATCAAGGACATCAACCACCCGAGCCACTGCCTGTTCACCCCGCTATCATCCAGAAGGCGAGGTCAGTACAGGTGCATCAAAGCTGGGACCGAGAGACTGAAAAACAGCTTCTATCTCAAGGCCATCAGACTGTTAAACAGCCACCACTAACACTGAGTGGCTGCTGCCAACACACTGACACTGACTCAACTCCAGCCACTTTAATAATGGGAATTGATGGGAAATGATGTAAATATATCACTAGCCACTTTAAACAATGCTACCTTATATAAATGTTACTTACCCTACATTATTCATCTCATACGCATACGTATATACTGTACTCTATATCATCGACGGTATCCTTATGTAATACATGTATCACTAGCCACTTTATACTATACTATGCCACTTTGTTTACATACTCATCTCATTTGTACATACTGTACCCGATACCATCTACTGTATCTTGCCTATGCTGCTCTGTACCATCACTCATTCATATATCCTTATGTACATATTCTTTATCCCCTTACACTGTGTACAAGACAGTAGTTTTGGAATTGTTAGTTAGATTACTTGTTATTACTGCATTGTCGGAACTAGAAGCACAAGCATTTCGCTACACTCGCATTAACATCTGCTAACCATGTGTATGTGACAAATAAAATTTGATTTGATTTGATTTGATTTGCCTGGTGATCCTACCACGCTCAAAGTCACAGGTCACTCGTTTTGCCCATACATTCAATCAAACAGTAACTGAATGCTTCAATGCCTGTTTTATATAGCCAGCCATGGCCACGTGACTCACTGTCTGTAGGAGCGAACCATTTTCGTGAACGGGGTGGTGTACCTAATAAACTGGCCTCTGAGTGTAACCGTATGCACAGAAACAGCATATACAGGTGTATGATCTTAATTTGATCACTCTTTTGTGGCTGAGAATTGCAGATGAACTTTGATTTACATAAATTCACTGAAAACGTATACTAACACACGGTGATACAGTACTATACAGTATGAGTTATACAGTATCACACAGAATTGCACTTTTTATGTAGCTTACCTTCGGGCAGCAAATGACTTAACCACCGATCAAGCAACATTATGGACTAAATGTTAAAATTCTGTTGCTGCAGGATTATTATGCTGTGACAATATGGCTACGCTTACACATATAGCTCAATTATGATATTTTGCCAATCATGATATTATAGGCAAATATCTGATCCAATTGGTCAAATGGCCAATTGGTGGCAAAAAGGTCTGAAGTGGGCTGCCTGTATAAATGCAGCCTATAGGTAAAATTATGATCCTACATCTGTATGCATATTTCAGTGCAAATCTAGACCAACATGGGCACCAGACGATCTTGACTACCCAGAGAAATGCACACCGTGTTATTCTCATTCATGAAATGACAGAGGGATCACGGACTGGTCCTCAGCATAAATGAAACCGCAATAAGCTGCATTTAATAAGGCCGTTTCAGAGGACCCAGTCTGGTGCAGAGCGGGCCAAGCCCTGTGCTGTACTGTACCAAGCGAGCAGAGCAGACCTGCTGCCACACAGACTCAGCAGTGATAACATCAACACAGTGCCCACCACCACAGCCCACAGCCCACCGGCTGGCACTGAGCCACAGTGTGCAGCTGGCCACTTACTCTGACTGATAATCCATCCAGGTAACCATCAACTACATCCTGCTTTGGATTGGAGGGAGCCATTCCACAGCACCAATAAGAAGTAGCTGATGTGTTGTGGATGCAAGTGTGTGAAATTAAAGTAGATATATGTTGCTTGCTTAAGGAATATAGTGTTAAACAAGCAGGCACAAGGTTGAGAGCCCATGTTTTAATCAGCTAGACACAGCACACATGACCTATATAACTGTAGTAGTTCTTAAACAAAGCGGGATGTTATTCAGACCTTATCGAGATCTTCAAATATGTGCATAGTATTAATATCATTATAACCTGGTCATTCAATTTGCATAAAATAGCGCTTTGAAGGAATCGCTTTGTCTTTTCAATTTGTATTCAGTGTGCCTATCTGGAAAATGACTGGAATAAATCAGAGAGGGATGTCATTCTGCAGAGAAACTTGCAGGCGTGAACATAATCCTTAAACATATCTGGCGTACTCCAACAGAAACATATTTCCTCCCTTGGGTTATAAAGCTTGGAAACATGAATCTAATGAGAAATCTGTCCTCACTGTAATAATAGAGCACATGCATTCACTTGTGTTTCAATCTTGAAACAAGATATATCAACATTTTAAAAGTATTTCAAATAATACTATACTGGGAATTCAAATGTATAACAACACACAATATCAATATAAAAACCAAACACCCTGTCACTTGCATTTAACTTATCTTGGAACAAAAGGAACTCACTCTTGAGAAGATTGTGGAGGTGTGGGGCACACTTAAGAAAGATGTCAGTGTTAAAATATTACTATACTGGGACTTAAAATGATGTGCCTTCATAAAGTCTTCATGAACACTACATAAATATGTCACAAGTCATCTATAATTGTATGTCATGCTCTATAAAGGGTTCATGAAGGGTGACATAACCACCAATGTCAAATGTGGCATAACCCACTACAGTATGTAAAATATGACATAAACCTGTGCTTTATAAAGAGTGGCATACGCACTGCTTAATAAATAAATTGAGGCTTCACAAAACAGTTGTAACCTTAGCATGCATCATGGTAGAGCATTACAACGCCAGGATAGTAGGTTCGATTCCCGGGACCACCCATACCTAAACAATTATGAATGCATTACTGTAAGTCGCTTTGTATAAAATCGTCAGCTAAATGGAATATATTATATTACTTTAAAACATTTATGGAATGGCCCAACCTCTTTCCCTCTTGGGTGCATGGCCAATATTGGACCTGACCTCAACTTTCCCCAAGATGTTGGGCTGCAGGGTGACACACGCTCTAAAGTGCTGTCAAGCACAGCAAAAAAAAACATTAGTAGGACCCCCCCCAAGTTCTTTTTTGATTTTCTGTGTTCATAACAATGCTTAAACAGGGGGGATCACTTTTGAGGTCTGGAAAAAATCTAAGAAATCAAATATTTTTTTGTGTAGTTACCCTTTAATTCAGTGTGCATGCACTGTTGTTTGGTAAGCACTGTTGTTTGGTTAGAACTGTTGTTTGGTTAGCTGTGGAGTTTGCAAATCAAATACCCACTTGTGGTGCCACGGCAGCAAAAAATGACCTTAATTTATTGTAATTTAAATTAGTTTGTCGCAGTTAAGTGTTGAGTTAGATTAATAAATGCCTACCTCAATCATTACTTCAAACAATTTCAGTGACTTCACAGCAATTTCTAGCCTGCTAACGGTAGAGATATAGCTAATGTTAGCAGCGTATACTAGTTAGTTAGCTATAGTAATATGCAATTTTGTTAGCTAGCATGCTCAACTAAATAAAAATCTCCGTAGTTACAGCAATGTCTCATAGACATGTCATGAGATTCGTAAACGAACGAGGAATATAATAATAAGAATCGAGTGGAGTTTCCCATTTCCCCATATTGAGTATTTCCTAAAAGACCTTCTAACTTTCTGTGTTGTTACTTTAAAGGTTGGAACCAACATGCAGTACCTCCAGCAGGCAGAGATGCAAGAACCATTCATCTGCCAGCTCAGGGACAAACTACACTATTCACAGCCCCGTGTAGTCTTCAATGTAATTGCATTGCTGGGCTTTTTTAAACTTAATGCATTTGTATTGTTTTAAAAATAGAAAGAAATGTATGGTTTAGACATGTCTTACGTTTTTATCTGTTTTAGCTTTAAATACATTTGTGTTTACATTAAGCCTTTATGAATGTGTTAAGAATGACCAAAGGTGTCTGAATTTATAGTAAATTCAGAGTCATATGATAGTAAGCATTTATGTGTGCATTATAAATGAGCAAAAAGGTCTGTTTTAATCTACGGGATCAGTGTCCCCCCCCAAGGGACGGTTGAGCTAACATGCGCTAATGTGATTAGCATGACGTTTTAAGTAACAAGAACATTTCCCAGGACATAGACAAAACTGATATGGTCAGAAAGTTTAAATTGCTGTTAATCTAACTGCACTGTCCAATTTACAGTAGCTATTATAGTGAAAGAATACCATGCTATTGTTTGAGGAGAGTGCAAAGTTATGAACTTGTAAATGTATTAATAAACAAATTAGGCACATTTGGGCAGTCCTGATATAACATTCTGAACAGAAATGCAATGGTTCATTGGATCAGTCTAAAACTTTGCACTAACGCTGCTGCCATCTAGTGGCCAAAATCAAAATAGCGCCTAGATTCATAAGTCATATATTGGCCTTTCTCTTGCATTTCAAAGATGATTAACAAATAAAAATAAATTATTTTCTTTGTATTATGTTTTTACCAGATCTAATGTGTTATATTCTCCTACAGTAATTTCACAAACAGCAAAGTGTTTCCTCTATATCATGCGATATAGAGTCTTCATGGATGTGTTAAAAATGACCGAAGGTGTCTTGCTTTGAATAGATTATTACAGGACACTACATAAAGCACAATAAAAAGATTATAAACACTCTGGATTTATGAAGGTTCTGTCAAGATCCACAGGTTATTGTAGTGTTTGAGAGGTATTTACATGGGTTGATGGACCTGCAAAGCTTGCGTTTGTGTGTGTGTGTGTGTGTGTGTGTGTGTGTGTGTGTGTCAGAGCCAATATGATTTGGAGTAGTCCTACCTGAGACTACTGCACCAGGTATTCCTCTTACGTTCCCATGCTGGAGACCAGGTCTTGATTACAACCTGTTACAAAGGTGCCAACATTTTGTGGCTGATCTTTCAGCGGGGGAGTGGGTGAATGTGTAAAAGACTTGACTGGGCCCAGCACCACACAATATGGCTCATTATATTGTTGTGTGCGTGTTTGTGTACTGAGGAACATGTAACTCGGTTCCAGAAGAAAGCCACTCTCAATTTTCTTATGTTGGGGGCTTTCATCAAGCTAAGTGTTTATTGGTGTAACTATCAGAACTCAGGATAAGACCCAGATGCAGACATCTAGAGTCACAGATGTGTATTTACCCCCAACAGGGGGCAGGCAAAAGACAGGTCTAAAAAGGAAGGCAGAGGGCAGAGTCAATAAGGTACAGAACAGCAGGCAGGTTCAGGGTCAGGGCAGGCAGAATGGTCAGAACCGGGGAAACTAGGAAACAGGATGCGAAAACACGCTGGTAAGACCTGACAAGACAAGACGAACTGGCAACAGACAATCAGAGAACACAGGTATAAAAATACATTGGGGATAATGAGTAAGATGGGCGACACCTGGACGGGGGTGGAGACAAGCTCCTGGAAAGAGGAGACAAAGGGCTGTGAGACGTAGGTTTAATCCTAGACACATGAAAAGTGGAAGGAATACGGAGGGTACGGGCAACCGAAGATGAAAAGCAGAGGGGCTAATAATCTTGGAGATGGGGCAAGACCGATAAAGTGGGGGGGGGGGGGGGGGGGGGGGGGGGTTTGAGGGACTCCATCTGGAGGGGCAGGTCATGGGTGAACAGCCATACCCTCTGCCCGAGACGATACCGGAGAGCTGGGGTCCGGTGGCGGTCCGCTTGTCATCGATACCTGGAGGTGGTCTTGAGAAGAGCTGACCGGGCTCCCTTCCAGGTATGGCGACAGCGGCGGACAAACATCTGGGCCTCTTCCTCTTGCTCTGGGAAGGGCTGGGGCTGATAACCCAGGGAACTCTCACAAGGCGAGAGCCCAGTGGCAGAGTAGGGGAGGGTGTTGCAGCTGAATACAACCCACATGAGTTACTGGCTCCGGGTGGTGGGGTTGGCATAGTCAATGCAGCTAACAGTCGTCTCCAGGTCCTGATTGGCTCGATCCGACTGGTCGTTAGACTGGGGGTAGAACCCAATGAGCGTGCAGAATGCATTCCAGAACAGGGACGAGAACTGAGGACCTTGGTCGGAGACCATGTCGACCGGGAGTCCGTGGATCCGAAATACGTGCTGCACCATGAGCTCGGCCGTCTCTTTGACAGAGGGTAGCTTGTGGAGAGGAATGAAATGGGCGGCCTTGGAAAACCGGTCTACTACTGTAAGGATGATGGAGTTGCCATCAGACAGGGGAGACCAGTGATGAAGACCAGGGATATGTATGACCAGGGACGGTGAGGGACAGGAAGTGGTTGAAGAAGACCAGCCGTAGCTTGCAGAGGAGTCTTATTCTGCACACAGATCGTGCAGGCGGCCGACGAACGCGGAGACGTCAGGGACCATGGTAGGCCACCAAAAGCGTTGTTGCACAAAGTCCAGGGTCTGCCGGGAGCCCGGGTGGCAGGCAAGCCTGGAGGAGTGGGCCCAATCCAGGACCGAGCGGCGGACATGGTTAGGAACAAACATCCGGTTATCTGACCCCCCCAGCCCCCATTCCGACATCCGAAGCTTCGCACTCCACCACGAACTGACGGGACGGGTCAGGATGAAAGAATATGGGAGTTGTGGTGAAGCGGTGCTTGAGGTCCCGTAACACCCGGTCATCAGCTGGGAACCACATGAACGGAACCTTGGGAGAGATGAGTGCAGACAGGGGGGAAGCCAGGGTGCTGTAACCCTGGATCAAGCGGCGATAAAAATGGGCAAATCCCAGGAAGTGTTGCAGCTGCGCTCTAGATGTAGTTTGGGGCCAATCCACCAACGCTCTCACCTTTCTGAGATCCATCTGTACATTCCCCTCAGTGATGATGTAACCAAGGAAGGGAATGGTGGAGCGATGGAACCGGTTCAACATGTCACGGAGAATGTCATTAACCAGGGCCTGGAACAGAGCTGGAGCGTTGGTTAGACCAAATGAAATGACCAGATATTCATAGTGACTGCTGTCCGTGGTGAAGGCAGTCTTCCACTCTTCCCCTTCCCGTATCCGCACCAGGTGGTAGGCGTTCTGCAGGTCCAACTTGGAGAAAATGGTGGCCCCCTGGAGTGGTTCAAAGGCAGAGGCGATGAATGTTAGTGGGTAGCTGTTCTTAACCGTGATGTCATTGAGGCCCTGGTAGTCAATGCACGGGCGGAAGGTTTTGTCCTTCTCCACATAGAAGAACCCTGTGCTGGCGGGAGAGGCAGAAAGACGGAAACACCCTGCCACCAGGGAGTCCTCAATGTAGGTCTCCATAGCTTTGGTCTCCGGACCCGACAGTGAATACAGTCGTCCCCGGGGTGGTGTTGATCCCACAGTCATAGGGTCGGTGTGGAGGAAGAGAAGTGGCTTGGGCCTTATTGAAAACCCCCCTGAGGTCCTGGTACTCTGCGGGAATGGCGGAGAGGTCCGGGCAACTCCCGAGCACACAGGAAGACGTCCCAAGGCAGTCTGCACCAATGCGCATGGCAGAACGGGCTCCAGCCCATCAATGAGGGGATTGTGTCGCTGGAGCCAGGAGAATCCCAAAACCACGGGAATCTGGAGGGACTTCATGAGCGGGAATTGAATGGTCTTGCAGTGAATCCCTGAAACACAAAGTTTGATGGGAGTGGGGTTATGGGTGACCGGACCTATAGAGCCTCTTCACTGTTGACGTTGAGACTGGTGTTATGCGGGTACTATTTAATGAACTGGCAGTTGGGGACAAGTGATGTTTCTGCACTTTCACGCTTCTGTTCAAATATTTTATCAAGACTGCTCAAATGTACCTAATTTGTTTATTAATAACTTTTTATGTTCAAAATTGTGCACTCTCCTCAAACAATAGCATGATATTCTTTCTCTATAATAGCTACTGTCAATTGGACAGTGCAGTTAGATTAACAAGAAATTAAGCTTTCTGCCATTATCAGATATGTCTATGTCCTAGGAAATTTTCTTGTTACTTACAACCTCATGCTAATCACATTAGCCTACGTTAGCTCAACCGTCCAGTGGAAGGGACTCCAATCCCGAAGAAGCTTTTAACAGTGTCTACACTGTATTTCTGATGAATTTGATGTTATTGTAATGGACAAAATTGCTTTTCTTTCAAAAACAAGGACATTTCTAAGTGACACCAAACTTTTGAATGGTAGTGTATTTACCCCAAACATATATGGGGGATTGGAAATAACGCAGACAATTACACTGGTGACAGCAAAAATCTTTCTGCAATATAAAAATTCTATAATAATTTCTTTCTGTGTGTATTGATAGGTATTACAGCACTGTTGGAGTTGGAAACATAAGTATTTTGCGCGACCTGTGGGAACATCTTCAAAATATTTGTACATGACCAATAAGATTTGATTTGATTTTAATCAGTTCACATAGTCCAGGTAACTACTTACACTGAACAAAAATATTAACTCAACATGTAAAGTGCTGGTTCCATGTTTCATGAGCTGAAATTAAAGATCCCAGAAATGTTCCATATGCACAAAAAAACAAATATCTCTCAAATTTTGAGTAGAAATGTATTTACATACTTGTTAGTGAGCATTTCTCCTTTGCAAATATATTCCATCCACCTGACAGGTGTGGTATATCAACAAGCTGATTTAACAGCATGATCATTACACAGATGCACCTTGTGCTGGGGACAATAAAAGGCCACTTTAAAATGTGCACACAACATTGTGCTTTGTCACACAGCACAATACTAAAGCCTCCAACATCTTTTTGAGAATTTGGCAGCACGTCCAACCGGCCTCACAACTGTAGACCACGTGTAACCACGCCAACCCAGGACCTCCACATCTGGCTTCTTCACTTGCGGGATGGTCTGCCACCTGCCACCCAAACAGCTGATGAAACTGTGGGTTTGCAGAACCAAAGAATTTCTGCACAAACTGACAGAAACCGTCTCAGGAAAGCTCATCTGCCTGCTCGTCGTCATCACCAGGGTCTTGACCTGACTGTCGACTTCCGTGGGCAAATGCTTACATTCGATGACCACTGGCACACCACAGAAGTGTGCTCTTCAAGGATGAATCCTGTTTTAAACTATACCGGGCAGATGGCAGACATCTGGGGTATGGCGTTGTGTAGGCGAGCGGTTTGTTGATGTCAACCTTGTGATCAGAGTGCCCCAAGGTGGTGGTGGGGTTATGGTATGGACAGGAATAAGCTATGGACAGGGAACACAATTGCGTTTTATCGATGGCAATTTGAATACACCGTGATAACATCCTGAGGCTTAATGTTGATAATGAATGGCCCCATGTCGCAAGGATCTGTACACAATTCCTGGAAGCTGAAAATGTCCCATACTCACCACATGTCACCGATTGAGCATGTTTGGAATGCTCTGGATCGACGTGTATGACAGTGTGTTCCATTTCCCGCCAATATCCAGCAACTTCACACAACCATTGAAGAAGAGTGGGACAGCATTCCACAGGCCACAATCAACAGCCTGATCAGCTCTATGCGATGGAGATGTATTGCGCTGTATGAGGCAAATGGTGGTCACACCAAATACTGCCTGGGTTTCTCATCCACGCCCCTACCTTTTTTGAAGGTAGCTTTGACAAACAGATGCATATCTTTATTCCCAGTCATGTTAAATCTATTGATTAGGGCCTAATGAATTTATGTATATTTACTGTTTTTCTTATATGAACTGTAACTCAGTAAAATGTTTGAAATTGTTGCATGTTGCATTTATATTTTTGGTCACTGTAGTAGTCTTATGGCTTGGAGGTAGAGGCTGTCAGGGTCCTGTTGGATCCAGACTTGGTGCATCGGTACCGCTTTCGATTCGGTAGCAGAGAGAACAGTCTGAGACTTGGGTGGCTGGAGTCTTTGACAATATTTAGGGCCTTCCTCTGACACCGCCTGGTACAGAGGTCCCGGATGGTAGTGATGTACTAAGCCGAACACACTACCCTCTGTAGAACCTTGCGGTCGGATTTCATGCATTTGCCAAACCAAACGGAAATGCAGCCAGTCAAGGTGCTCTCGATGGTGCAACTGTAAAACTCTGAGGATCTGAGGACCTATGCCAAATCTTTTCAACCTCCTGAGCGGGAAGACAGGTTGCCGTGCAGCTTTCACGACTGTTGGTGTGTGTGTGGACCATGTTAATTCCTTAGTGATGTGGACACTGATGAACTTGAAGCTCTCGACCCGCTCCACTACAGCCCCATCGATGTGGATGGGTGCTGGCTTAGCCCTTCCGTTTTCTGTAGTCCACGATCATCTCCTTTTTCTTGCTGATGTTGAGGAAGAGCTTGTTGTCATGGCACAACACTGCCAAGTCACTTACCTCCTCTCTATAGGCGGTCTCATCGTCGTCAGTGATCAGGCCTACTACCATCGTGTCTTCAGCAAACAAATGATGGTGTTGGTGTCGTGCACGGCCACGCAGTCGTGGGTGAACAGGGAGTACAGGTGGGGACTAAGCACGCACCCCTGAGAGCCCCCCATGCTGAGGGTCAGCGTGGCGGATGTGTTGTTGCCTACCCTCACTACCCGGGGGAAGGCCATCAGGAAGTCCAGGATCCAGTTGCAGGGGGAGGTGTTCAGTCCCAGGGTCCTGAGCTTAGTGAGAACTTGGAGGTCATTATGGTGTAGAACTGCATTCTTACTTAGGTGTTCCTTTTGTCCAGGTGGGAAAGGGCAGTGTGGAGTGCAATAGAGATTGAGTCATCTGTGGATCTGTTGGTGCGGTATGTGAATTGGAGTGGGTCCAAGCTATCTGGGATGATAATGTTGATGTAGCTCGTGAAAGTGTTACCTGTCAATACTTTTACCCATAGTGTAAATTAACTTAATATTACACTATACACCAGAACATACAGTATACATGAACAAAACCAGACAACTCACAATAGCTTTTATATCGAAACCGAAGAGACAGGTGAAACAAAGTTGGGGGGGGGAATCTGTTGGGATGATGATGCTTTGTGCAAATAATGGCAACAATTATCCCACTTAATCAAACACTTTACACTGTGATAATTGATTCATTTATTCAAATCAGCTGTTAGCCTCTCTCAACCATGAAATTAGAAGACAGGGAAAGTGCCAGTGCTCTAATACATTTACTCAATTTGGATATTTATGGTAAAACACTACAAACACTATAAATCTGATTCAGCTCATTTGAGTGAGACATAAAAATGCATATTGTCCAGGGAAAGGAAGTATTTAGTGAAAGAAGAATGAGTCAATTCATGGACTCCACAGGTGTGTAATAGAGGGAGATGGATTGCTATGAATGTACAGTATGCCATTGATTGCATATGGTAAGAATTGCCAAAAATTCCTACATTACAGCTTGAATCCTACTTAAAATAAAAATATTTTGTTTTTTACACATACAACAACAGAATGGTGTCTGCAATCTTCTCCCTATCCTTTTCCTCAAACCTAAACCATGTTCATACCCACAGTAAAATACTGTAGGCAACATATCTTCAACCTTGATGCATCAAAATGACTTAGCAAATGAGGATCACATAAAGACAGTTTAGCTGTAGGTGACAAATCCTTATGAACATTTTCTGGACTTCTGATTGGCTGTAGCCGGGTAGCCTATATGCCAGAAGTAATAGTCTCTTATTTCAGTGTTCCCTTTCCCTACTGGGTGCTAAAGTGATATGTCTGGAGCTGTTTTTAAATGCACAGACTTCCTGCTTGACTTCTCAGTGACCTGCAGGGAATTTAGCTGACTGCTGATATTTATTTATCTTGACCCCCAGAGATTCTTATAGAAATCCACTGCTTAGGTATGTAGAATAAATACTTTTTGGCTATTGCCTAGGTGAGATGTAGGTAAAGAATCCATAACAATGTCATAAAATGCCTACTTCAAATAGATCCCAGATAATAAATTTCTTCAGTCTGAACCAACTGTATATATTGCCGCAAATAATTTAAGGTGGTGTTGTGCCATTTTTTTTACGGCTAGGCATAAGCGATTTCCTACGGTATGAATTTCCCTTAATAGCCAGTTAATTTAATCTGCGATTTCTCTGTTCATCATCATGGAACTGTTAAGTGTCATTTGGTTTTACGCTGTTGATTTTACACTTTGGTGGGGAATTTATATAGAATTGAACTTCTTACTTTATTATATATTATGTCCATCAAAAAGCAACTCTGTGTTTATGGTTAATAATGTTAGGTGTACAGTATAATCTGGCATAAACATGCAGTATTTTATCTAGGGATACTGTAGCTAGAGATCGGCACATAAGTATATTAATCCCAACCCTCTTTCTTATTAGACTAAACCTACTATTGAACTAGCCCTGAGCATGATATTGTCTTTCCTTTTAGCCCCTGTTATCCATGGTTATCATCACAGAGAGGACAAACATCCCGGAAGCCCTAATCAAATAATGAGCTGAGCCAGGCAGGCAGGATCTTGGAGCTAGGCAGTGAATTGAGCGTGTATGGCTCTCGAAGAGAGAGAGTATTGGTCCCTGGTTATGTTGTGGTGCTTTATTAACACATGACCTTTATGCCAGATGGTGGTTTTAATTAGATACCATTAGCTCGCTGTCCTCCCCGATTATTCCAAACCCTTCCAAGCAGACCTTTATTTGATCTGCTGCCAAACATACTGTAAATGAGTTCTTTAGAGAAACAAATATTTATATTTAAATAACTCAATGAATGTTTGGACACACGGTCAAATCAAATCAAATGACATTTTATTGGTCACATACACATGGTTAGCAGATGTTATTGGGAGTGTAGCGAAATGCTTATGCATCTAGATCCAACAGTGCAGCAGTATCTAACAGGTACTAGCTAACAATTCCACAACAAAACCTAATATCTAACAAATTCCACGTCAAAACCTAATACACACAATCTAGTAAAGGAATGGGATGAGAATATATAAGTATAAAATATCTGGATGAGCACTGACAGAGCGGCTAAGATGCAATAGACAGTAAAGAATAGATAGTGAAGGATACAGTATATACATACAGTATGAGATGAGTAATTCAAGATATGTAAACATTCTTAAAGTGGCATTATTAAAGTGACTAGTGTTCCATTTATTAAAGTGGCCAAAGATATCAAATCTGTAGGTAGGCAGCCGCCTCTCTGTACTAGTTGTGGCTGTTTAACAATCTGATGGCCTTGAGATACTGTAGAAGCTGTTTTTAAATCTCTCTCTGTCCCAGCTTTGATGCATCTGTACTGACCTCACCTTCTGGATGGAAGCAGGGTGAACAGGTAGTGGCTCGGGTGGTTATTGTCCTTGATTATCTTTCTTGCCTTCTTGTGAAATCAGGTGTTGTAGGTGTCCTGGAGGGCAGGAAGTTTGCCCCCGGTGATGCGTTGTGCAGACCACACCATCCTCTGGAGAGCCCTGCGGTTGTGGGCGGTGCAGTTGCCCTACCAGTGGACATACAGCTCGACAGGATGCTCTCAATTGTGCACCTGTAAAAGTTAGTGAGGGTTTTTGGTGACAAGCTACATTTTTTCAGCCTCCTGAGTTTGAAAAGGCACTATTGCGACTTCTTCACCACACTGTCTGTGTGCGTGGACCATTTCAGTTTGTCGGTGATATGTACACCGAGAACTTCAAACTTTCCACCTTCTCCACTGCTGTCCGGTCAATGTGGATGGGGAGGTGCTCCCTTTGCTGATCCTGAAGTCCACGATCATGACATTGACATCCGAGGGCCCTCACCACCTCCCTGTAGGCGGTCTAGTCGTTGTTGGTAATCAAGCCTTCCACTGTAGTGTCGTCTGCAAACTTGATGATTGAGTTGGAGGCGTGCATGGCCACACAGTCGTGGGTGAACAGGGAGTACAGGAGAGGGCTGAGAACGCACCCTTGTGGGGCCCCAGTGTTGAGGATCAGCGGAGTGGAGATGTTGTTTCCTACCCTCACCACCTGTGGGCAGCCCTTCAGCAAGTCCAGGACCCAATTGCACAGGATGGGGTCGAGACCAAGGGTCTCAAGCTTAATAATGATTTTGGAGGTTCATTTGGTGTTGAATGCTGAGCTGCAGTCAATGAACAGTATTGTTACATAGGTATTCCTCTTGTCCAGATGGAATAGGGCGGTGTGCAGTGTGATTGCATCGTCTGTGGACCTATTGGGGTGGTAAGCAAATTGGAGAGGGTCTAGGGTAACAGGTAGGGTGGAGGTGATATGATCCTTAACTACGATAGTCTGGCTCAGGCATGAAACACAACAAACAAGAATCCGACAAGGACAGGAACAGAAACAGAGAGAGATATAGGGACCTAATCAGAGGGAAAAAGGGAACAGGTGGGAAACGGGGTGAATGGGTAGTCAGAGGAGACAAGGAACAGCTGGGGGAAAGCGGGGGAGAAAAGGTAACCTAACAACGACCAGCAGAGGGAGACAGGGTGAAGGGAAAGGACAGAGACAAGACACAACATGGCAGTACATGACAGTACCCCCCCACTCACCGAGCGCCTCCTGGCGCACTCGAGGAGGAAACCTGGCGGCAACGGAGGAAATCCTCGATCAGCGCACGGTCCAGCACGTCCCGAGAGGGAACCCAACTCCTCTCCTCAGGACCGTACCCCTCCCAATCTACGAGGTACTGGTGACCACGGCCCCGAGGACGCATGTCCAAAATTCTACGGACCCTGTAGATGGGTGCGCCCTCGACAAGGATGGGGGGGGGGGGGGGGAAGACGAGCGGGGGCGCGAAGGACGGGCTTGATGCAGGAGACATGGAAGACCGGGTGGACGCGACGAAGGTATCGCGGAAGAAGAAGTCGAACTGCGACAGGATTAATGACCCGAGAAATACGGAACGGACCAATGAACCGCGGGGTCAACTTGCGAGAAGCCGTCTTAAGGGGAAGGTTCTGAGTGGAGAGCCAAACTCTCTGACCGCGACAATATCTAGGACTCTTAGTTCTACGCTTATTAGCAGCCCTCACAGTCTGCGTCCTATAACGGCAAAGTGCAGACCTGACCCTCTTCCAGGTGCGCTCGCAACGTTGGACAAAAGCCTGAGCGGAGGGGACGCTGGACTCGGCGAACTGAGATGAGAACAGCGGAGGCTGGTACCCGAGGCTACTCTGAAAAGGAGATAGCCCGGTCGCAGACGAAGGAAGCGAGTTGTGGGCGTATTCTGCCCAGGGGAGCTGTTCTGACCAAGACGCAGGGTTACGAAAAGAAAGACTGCGTAAGATGCGACCAATAGTCTGATTGGCCCGTTCTGCTTGACCGTTAGACTGGGGGTGAAAGCCGGAAGAGAGACTGACGGAAGCCCCAATCAAACGGCAAAACTCCCTCCAAAATTGAGACGTGAATTGCGGACCTCTGTCCGAAACGACGTCTGACGGAAGGCCATGAATTCTGAAAACATTCTCGATGATGATTTGTGCCGTCTCTTTAGCAGAAGGAAGCTTAGCAAGGGGAATGAAATGAGCCGCCTTAGAGAACCTATCGACAACCGTAAGAATAACAGTCTTCCCCGCTGACGAAGGCAGTCCGGTGACAAAATCTAAGGCGATGTGAGACCACGGTCGAGAGGGAATAGGAAGCGGCCTGAGACGGCCGGCAGGAGGAGAGTTACCGGACTTAGTCTGCGCGCAGACCGAACAAGCAGCCACGAAACGACGCGTGTCATGCTCCCGGGTGGGCCACCAAAAACGCTGGCGAATGGAAGCAAGCGTACCCCGAACGCCAGGGTGGCCAGCTAACTTGGCAGAGTGAGCCCACTGAAGAACGGCCAGACGAGTAGGAACGGGAACGAAAAGAAGGTTCCTAGGACAAGCGCGCGGCGACGGAGTGTGAGTGAGCGCTTGTTTTACCTGCCTCTCAATTCCCCAGACAGTCAACCCGACAACACGCCCCTCAGGGAGAATCCCCTCGGGGTCAGTGGAGGCTACTGAAGAACTGAAGAGACGAGACAAAGCATCAGGCTTGGTGTTCTTAGAGCCCGGACGATAAGAAATCACAAACTCGAAACGAGCGAAAAACAGCGCCCAACGCGCCTGACGCGCATTAAGTCGTTTGGCAGAACGGATGTACTCAAGGTTCCTATGGTCAGTCCAAACGACAAAAGGAACGGTCGCCCCCTCCAACCACTGTCGCCATTCGCCTAGGGCTAACCGGATGGCGAGCAGTTCGCGGTTACCCACATCATAGTTACGTTCCGACGGCGACAGGCGATGAGAAAAATACGCGCATGGGTGGACCTTGTCGTCAGAGAGGGAGCGCTGAGAAAGGATGGCTCCCACGCCCACCTCTGACGCGTCAACCTCGACAACGAACTGTCTAGAGACGTCAGGTGTAACAAGGATAGGAGCGGATGTAAAACGATTCTTGAGGAGATCAAAAGCTCCCTGGGCGGAAACGGACCACTTAAAGCACGTCTTGACAGAAGTAAGGGCTGTGAGAGGAGCTGCCACCTGACCGAAATTACGGATGAAACGACGATAGAAGTTCGCGAAGCCGAGAAAGCGCTGCAGCTCGACGCGTGACTTAGGGACGGGCCAATCAATGACAGCTTGGACCTTAGCGGGATCCATCTTAATGCCTTCAGCGGAAATAACAGAACCGAGAAATGTGACGGAGGAGGCATGAAAAGTGCACTTCTCAGCCTTCACAAAAAGACAATTCTCTAAAAGGCGCTGGAGGACACGTCGAACGTGCTGAACATGAATCTGGAGTGACGGTGAAAAAATCAGGATATCGTCAAGGTAAACGAAAACAAAGATGTTCAGCATGTCTCTCAGGACATCATTGACTAATGCCTGAAAGACAGCTGGAGCGTTAGCGAGGCCGAAAGGAAGAACCCGGTATTCAAAGTGCCCTAACGGAGTGTTAAACGCCGTCTTCCACTCGTCCCCCTCCCTGATGCGCACGAGATGGTAAGCGTTACGAAGGTCCAACTTAGTGAAAAACCTGGCTCCCTGCAGGATCTCGAAGGCTGAAGACATAAGAGGAAGCGGATAACGATTCTTCACTGTTATGTCATTCAGCCCTCGATAATCTATGCAGGGGCGCAGAGACCCGTCCTTCTTCTTGACAAAAAAAAACCCTGCTCCGGCGGGAGAGGAGGAGGGGACTATGGTACCGGCGTCAAGAGCTACAGACAAATAATCTTCGAGAGCCTTACGTTCGGGAGCCGACAGAGAGTATAGTCTACCCCGGGGGGGGGTGGTTCCCGGAAGGAAGTCTCTCAACGCACTTCATGATGACGGAAGTGAGTGCTACGGGGCGATAGTCATTTAGTTCAGTTACCCTAGCTTTCTAGGGAACAGGAACAATGGTGGTCATCTTGAAGAATGTGGGGACAGCAGACTGGGATAGGGATTGATTGAATATGTCTGTAAACACACCAGCCAGCTGGTCTGCACATGCTCCGAGGACGGGGATACTGTCTGGGCCGGAAGCCTTGCGAGGGTTAACACGTTTAAATGTTTTTCTCACATCGGCCATGGTGAAGGAGAGCCCACAGTCTTTGGTAGCGGGCTGTGTTGGTGGCACTGTATTGTCCTCAAAGCTTGCAGAGTAGTTGTTTAATTTGTCTGGGAGCAAGATGTCAATGTCTTTGACAGGGCTGGTTTTCTTTTAGTGATCCTTGATTGTCTGCCAAATACGTCTCGTGTTTGAGCCATTGAATTGTGACTCCACTTGTCTCTTTACTGACATTTTGCTTGTTTGATTAACTTGCGGAGGGAATACCTGCACTGTTTGTAATCGTTCATGTTTCCAGTCACCTTGCCATGATTAAATGCGATGGTACATGCTTTCAGTTTTGAGCGAATGCTGCCATCAATCCAAGGTTTCTGGTTATGGCGGGTTTTAATAGTCACAGTGGGTACAACATCTCCTATACACTTCCTTATAAACTCACTCATTGACTCAGCAGATATGTCAATGTTATTGTCTGACGCTACCTGGAACATATCCCAGTCCACGTGATCGAAGCAATCTTGAAGCTTGGAATCCAATTGGTCAGCGTTGGATAGACCTCAGCATTGGATAGACCTGTTTTAGTTTCTGCCTATAGTAAGGGAGGAACAAGATGGTCAGGTTTTGCCAAAAAGAGGGCACGATTTATGCATTGCGGAAGTTAGAGTAGCAGTGGTCGAGTGTGTTACTCGCTTTATTGTACTGCAATCGATATGCTGATAGAATTTAGGTAGCTTTGTAATCATATTAGTTTTGTTAAAATCCCCAGCTACAATAAATGCAGCCTGAGGATATATGTTTTCCAGTTTGCATAAAGTCAAGTGAAGTTCCTTGACGGCCGTCTTGGTATTCTCTTGCGGGGGGATATACATGGCTGTGACGATAGAATTCTAGGTCAGGTAAACAGAAGGACTCTTGTACGTTGTTACAATTAAACCATGGGTCATTAATCATACACCCCCACCCTTCTTCTTACCAGAGAGATGTTTGTTCCTGTTGGTGCGATGCACTGAAAATCCTGTTAGCTGTACGGACTACGACAACATGTTGGGGACATGTTGTCGGAGTCCATACAGCTAACAGGATTTTCATGTCTCCGTGGAACAGAGTATGTTACAATCCCGGATATCTCTTCGGAAAGCAACTCTTGCCCTAATTTCGTTGACTTTGTTAACTAGGGACTGGACATTAGCGAGTCATATACTCTGAAGCGGTGGGTGGTGTGCGTGCATCCAAAGCCTTACTAGAAGACCACTCCGGTACCCTCTCCTCCAATGGCATTGTTTTGGGTCAGCCTTTGGAATCAGTTCAAATGCCCTGGGAGATGCAGACAAAGGATCCGCTTTGGGAAAGTCATATTCCTGGTCGTAGTGCTGGTTGTGCTGGTAAGTTGACGTCTCTCTGATATCCAATAGTTCTTCCCGGCTGTATGTAATAACACTTTTGATTTTCTGGGCTAACTATGTAAGAAATAATACATAAAAAACAAAATACTGCACAGTTTTCTAAGGACTTGAAGCGAAGCTGCCATCTCTATCGGTGCCATCTTTGTTGGGCTATCTGAGAAGCATACAGGCAAGGTTCAGCATACGTGCTGTAGTCTAGATTTAGTTTTTTTCAGGCATTTGGTTGAACAAGACATTAAGACCACATATTAATGGTCTTCAAACTATATATTTTTTTATTTCACCTAGATAGATTGCCACATTTACATTAGATGTTATTTCACTGTGATGAGAACAGAGATGATATCTATGAATGTGTTCAACCAAAACATCTTCTTAAGGTGACATCTTCTTACGCTTACTTCCATCATCCCCTCCTCTAAAAGGGAGCGTTGTACCTGTAGGAGTATCCCTGCTATATAGCCATCTCTCTCTACAAATCAAATGAAGCCAAAATCATGTCAAACATAATTCCAGACATGTTTCAAAATTCCAATCAACTATCTTGTCTCTTATCAGCATGTATCAACTAGTAAGGGAGAAAAATGCATCTGCCAGTGGTCCTGTTGCAAATTCCTGGCCTTGAGTACAGTCCTGCTAAATTCCAACACAAGCCCTTCCTGTCACACCCTGCTCTGTGCAGCCGCACATATCCTTTAGTCTCACCCTCTCCCAAGACCTTGTACGGGAAAAAGCCTCTGTCTTGTCTTGTTCCTACCAGTCATAGGGGGGGGGGGGGGGGGGGGGGGGGGATATCTGTGATATGCGGAGAAAGAAAACAAAATATTTTGGCAGATAATTAGGTGGCCTATTTCCTTTTGTGTGCAGGGCATGCATGCTGAACCTTGCCTGCCTGTTTCTCAGATGTAGGCAAAACATTGCATCAATGATAAATTACTGTTCCTAATGATGCAAATAATGGTGCAACAGTGATGGTCTAATTATATTGCATTCGTAAACTCCAATCATAATATACAGTGCCTTCAAAAAGTATTCATACCCCTATTTATATACATATCACTAGCACGTAGAGGTGCTATGCTGCCTATATACATAGACTTGAAATCACTGGCCACTATAATGAATGGAACACTGGTCACTTTAATAAAGTCTACATATCTTGCATTACCCATACCTATATCCTATACTATTCTACTGTATCTTATTCTATGCCACTCTGACATTGCTCGTCCATATATTTATATATTCTTAATTTCATTCCTTTACTTAGATTTGTTTGTATTGGGTATATGTTGGGTACTTATTAGATATTACTTGTTAGATATTACTGCACTGTCGGAGCTAGAAGCAAAAGCATTTCACAACACCTGCAATAACATCTGCTAAACATATGTGACCAATAACATTTGATTTGTTTGGATTATTCCACATTTTGTTGTGTTACAACTTAAATTCAAAATGGATAAAATATTTTTTTTCACCCATCTACTCACAATACCCCATAATGACAATGTGAAAACATGTTTATAGAAATGTGTGCACATTTTTTGAAAATAAAATGCAGAAATACATAAGTATTCACACACCTGAGTCAATACTAACATACAGTTGACGTCAGAAGTTTACATACACTTAGGTTGGAGTCATTAAAACTTGTTTTTCAACCACTCCACAAATTTATTTTTAACAAACTATAGTTTTGGGAAGTCTGTTAGGACATCTACTTTGTAGATAATAAGTAACTTTTCCAACAATTGTTAACAGACAGATTATTTCATTTATAATTATCAGTGTCACAATTCCAGTGTGTGAGCAGTTAACATACACCAAGTTGACTGTGCCTTTAAACAGCTTGGAAAATTCCAGAAAATGATGTCATGGCTTTAAAAGCTTCTGATAGGCTAATTGACATAATTTGAGTCAATTGGAGGTGTACCTGTGGATGCATTTCAAGGCCTACCTTCAAACTCAGTGCCTCTTTGCTTGACATCATGGTAACATCAAACAAAATCAGCCAAAACCTCAGAAAAATTATTGTAGACCTCCATTCATTCTTGGGAGCAATTTCCAAACTCCTGAAGGTACCAGGAGGGACTGGTGCACTTCACAAAATAGATGGCTTCATGAGGAAGGAAAATGATGTGGATATATTGAAGCAACATCTCAAGCATCAGTCAGGAAGTTAAAGCTTGGTCACAAATGGGTCTTCCAAATGGACATTGACCCCAAGCAAACTAGAATAAGGCTGTAATGCAAAAAAAAATTGGAAAAGTCAAAGGGTCTGAATACTTTCCGAAGGTATTGTACATCATAGGTTACAGTAGGCTACTAAATAACATTTCCAGTGGTGGGCTGACTCACCTAATGATGCAGACGAAGCCATATGCTACTCACTGTGATGGCCAAAGAGGCTATTGCAAAAAAAGCTATCTCAAGATGAGCTACTTTGAAAAACAGTGCTGCTGTTAGCTACAAATTGGGGAGTTGTTGAGGAAAAAATATATTGGTTCTACAGACAGATTGGTATTCTCTTCTCTGCAGTAGGTATTAGCTTTCCAAACTGTACGTGTTTCCAACGATTGTATTTTGAAATCTGCAAAAGGCAAACTGACAGCTGTAACCAACCATAGAAATATAACCCATGGATGACAGTTCCCATTCAAGTCAGGACTGGCATTCATTGGTAGTGTACCCATGAGTTTAACAGTTGCCAAGGTTACAAAAAATGTCTATGGAGTATATGTCTATGGCCACAATGCAACAAGCTGTGGACTATATTGGCACACATGCTACCCAACCTGTGGCCTTCCCGACTGTAGGCATACCGGTAACTGCCAGAAAAAGGAAACACTTGAGTAAACAAGTGATACAAAGTATATGTTATGGGGTGGGGTGCATTTCAATGGAATGGTTTAAATCCACTTGTAGAATCTATGCCAAGGCGCATTGAATCTGTTCTGGCTGCTCGTGGTGGCGCAACACCCTAAAACACTATAAGTTGGTGTTTCCTTATTTTTGGCAGATAGCCTACCTGTTTGTGCTTGTGATAAAAACTTAATCCACAGTTCTTTTTTTATAAACTGTTGATCCTTTTTGGCTAAATGATGCTTCCTGGTACAGTCTGAACATTGAGAGCAGGCTCCTGTGGTTGGATAAATAATAATAAAAAACAACGTAATAAAACAAAATGCCCCTACGGGCTTGCGCCCAGCCACTGACTCACACAATTGACCAGTCGCATTGATTTATTATGCCGTTTATTAAAAAATAAAAAATAATCAGTTTCCCAATCAAGGCAAAGCCCCCCCCAGTTACCCACATGGGCCCCCTACCTCTTAGGAGAGCGGCAGCAGCAGGCTGTCTACACTCATTGAGAGGAGGCGCCTAAATTTTACTGTGGTTGGCGGTTGCAGTGAAAAAAAATATATAAACTATATACTACATATAGTATACACAGAATATATCAAACATTAGGAACACCTTCCTAATATTGAGTTGCACCACCCCCTTTTGCCCTCAGAACAGCATCAATTCGTCGGGCAAGTTGTCGAAAGCGTTACACAGGGATGCTTCCCACAGTTGTCAAGTTGGCTGGATGCCCTTTGTGTGGTGGACCATTCTTGATACACACCGGAAACTGTTGAATGTAAAAAAAAAAAACAACAACAGCAGAGTTGCAGTTCTTGAAACAAACCGGTGCGCCTGGCACCTAATACCATACCTCGTTCAAAGGAACTTAAATGTTTTGTCTTGCCCATTCACCCTCTGAACGGCACATACACAATCCATGTCTCCGTTGGATTTAACAAGTGACATCAATAAGGGATCATAGCTTTCACCTGTTCAGTCTATGTCATGGAAAGAGCTGTGCTGTCACATGTGATATTTATGAGTGGCTGGCCCAGTGCTCCAGTTGGCATGAGAGATGTTGGAAGTGCTTGACCACTGTTGAAGTATTCCTCTTTAAGTGTATAAAAAAATGCAACTGTATCTTGTGTTCTCCTCTTTCGTTTGCTTGACTTAATTTTTACTCTCTATTAAAAGTTGTGTGGGTTTTTATTTTGGTTAGCCTTTTCTGGGGCAAATTTTGTGGGAACTCATGGTGGGTGTATATGGCTGTGTTTAGACTGGAAAACCCAGAAAGAATCTGATGTGATTGGTCAAAAGACCAATTAGTGGGAAAAAATATCATAATTGAGCTCCCTGTGTAAACATAGCCTTTAAGAGCCCAGTTTCTTGTTGCGTGTCAACTTTCAGTGGACACTCCCATGAGTGTCTTTCAGGATTCGTCCTAAAACCCACTTGTTTCGCTTTGGTGCTTGCCCATGCTTAATTTGTACCCTTTTTTTGGAAACGACAACGTTATGGGTTTGTCTTAGTGGGAACGTATAACTATCTTCAGAGCTGGTTGAACTGATGACATGACAATCAGTTTACAACCGATTATCTGGTCGTAATGACGTCATTTGAATAACACACAGAATGAATAACACAATGTAATGCCTGATGATAAAAATCTAATATTTCCAATCACTATTAAGCAGTTTTGTTTAAAGACATGCCAAGAATCCAACATTAAGGCTTTCTAGAGAAGAGAAGTCCATGTTCGGGGATGCAGGGGGCAAGATGATCCACTCTCAAGTTTCAGGGAACAATTTGAAAACGTTGAAATAACTAAGGAAGAGGAAGCAGTTTAAAAGTTCCTTGGGAAAAACACGATCCATCATACCATGTAGTTGTAAGAAAGAAGTACTCACTACAAAGTGGAAATAATGAGCCATATTTTCCATTGCGTAATAATGCCTGACTTTTTAAATAACTGGAGCGCAAAATGAGGGTTATAATTGGTTTTAGTGTTCCCCTTGTCTTGCCTTCTCCTCTCTGTGCTGAAGGACAGTGTGTTGTGGCTGGGTTTACAACAGAGTTGGGAACAATGGATTTGTTTCTGTGCTCACGTCTTACTGTCTAAATGTAGTTTATTTTTAAACAGGGTCATGCATGAGTGTGTTTCACATGATTTCATGCAGACGGGACTGATTAAAGCAATGAATATTATAAAGAGATTTGGTAGAATTAAATGAAATAATATTTATCTTCTGAAAAGTCTAAATACAGTATTTTGGATGTATGCAATCCTTTTTTTTATAGATTCTGTTGTCTTTTGTGATGTATTCTGTAATCTTCTTTGTAAATTTATATCATGGCCAAGGCCTCAAATCTAAGCCAGCTTTACATTGCCACCACAGTTGTATATTGGAGAGAACCTTCCCTTTAATATAACTCTGTGACAATGCAGTAGAGCTGTTCCATGTCACCCATGCAACGTTATGTAAACAGGAATTAAAATATCTGTCATTGACAATCCAAGAAGCTATCGCACGCAGCCATGCAATCTGCGAACATAACTATAACCAATGTTGAGGGTTGTGGTAGCGTCTGAGGCAGTGGTAGCAACCTCAGTTCCAGGTAACACCATACTCATTCTGGTCTTTACAGCCTTATTCATCCCAGAGAACATTGTGCTTTCTGCTTTGTTAGTGATGCAGCCAGTATGTTCTGTACTGGACTGTCGAGGTGGAATGTTCAAGCTATTTCCATTTCCCTGCTGTCTGCTCCCTGGAGAGATACAATGGCCTGATCATCTAGCATAGTTATGAAAGACTTTGTCTGAAAGACTAACATAAAGTTGCAGTGCTTACTCTTTTATTGAGAGGGCTCTTTCAGATGATCTGCAATTAATTGTGATATTGCAGATTGCAGTTGCGATAACATTCTTTCCATAAAACATTTAACCCTTGTGCGGTGTTTGGGTCTGTGGGACCCATTTTCAATGTTTAATAATAGAAAAATGATACAATGAATTATTTTGTTCAACCTTAGACTCATTCGCCTTGGCTCAGTTTCTGTGAAGAAAACATTTTCATTGAGTGCACACCGTGCACCTCCCTACACATTTATATTACATATGTGGTGACCCGAGGGTAATACAATTGTGGGAAAGTGTGTGTGTGTAGGTGAAAACAAGTAAAAATGAAACAAAAAGATTTTCTGTGTGCCACTGTCTTCCTCCAACCTGGACCTGCTGTTTCGACATGGCACCAAGAACCTGTCTGTCTCCCTGCCTGTCTGCCTGTCTCCCGCTTTTCTCACACCTTTTACACTTTGTAATGTGAAACTACACAATGTCTTGCGGGAACCTGCAAAATATTATTACGATACATTATTTCGATACATTACAAAAAAATCTGTATTTTCCCACACCCCAGCCAGGTGCAAATTGGGGACACAACAAATAAATAGCTTTGCATGTGTGTCTCCTTACCACAGTCAATCAATATGGCAAAAATAATCTCTGCTCAGAGGGCCTTGTTTTTTTTGCAGAGAGAGAAGCTAGTGTGGAAGGAGCGTCTTCCACTTTGGAAGATTAAGAATTTTCCGAATATGAGGATCCTGTCAATCTCTGTCAATTCGGAGTCTGACAGTGAGTTGGAAGAAGAGGATGAGATTGACCCTCAGCCAGCCCCAGGACCAGCCCATCAGCAGCCTGCCCCAGGACCAGCCTGTCAGCAACCAGCTCATCAGCAGCCTGCAGGAGGAGAAATATGGATGTCTCATTCCTTCTTACCCAAGGAATGAGACACCCCACATGGTTGCCAATGTGATAAAGAAGCAACCAGGGCCGACATGGATGGAGGTGCAGGACATAGTCTTCTTTTGAACTTTTCATCCCAGACACCATACAGAAAATCATTCTGGACTGCAGGGAAGGGGTGTTTTTGGAAAGAAATGGAAGGAGATGGACTGAACTCATTTACATGCATACTTTTTTTTTTTTTTTAATCCTTGCTACTATTTCCAGATCCAATGGGGAATCCACATCTACACACACAGTAAAACTCTATCCCTCATGTGGTGTGTAGACCGGCCTTAATTTGTGGTCAATGGGGCTCATTTATCATTTCCAAATTGTTCAATAGTGATGAAAACCTTGTTTCATTTATATTTATTCAACCTATGTCTTGATTATAATTGATTTTTCTTTACAAAAATCACATTTTATAAAAAAGTCAAAACGAATAGCGCTTCTATTGGAAAACTACAAATATGAACCATGTATGCTGTCTATATTGCTTTTAATTGATATAAGTCTAAGTATTTATCATGACACAAGGTGAGACCCAGATGCAGACACAGGAGGTAGATGGTTGGAGTCTTACAATATTTATTAATCCAGTAGGGGAAGGCAAGAGAATGGTCGTGGACAGGCAAAAGGGTCAATACCAGTTCAGAGTCCAAAAGGTACCAAAGGACAGGCAGAATCAAGGTCAGGGCAGGCAGGATGATCAGGCAGGCGGGAAAGTAGTCCAGTCAGGCAGGGGTAAAAAACAGGAATACTATCAAAAAGAGAATAGCAAAAGGAGTACAGGAAAAACACTCTGGTTCACTTGACTAACATACAAGACCAACTGGCGCAGAGAGACAGGAAACACAGGGATAAATACATTGGGGAGAATAAGCGACACCTGGAGGGGGTGGAGATAATCACAAGGACAGGTGAAACAGATCAGGGCTAGACAGTATTAAGTATTTAGTACTTTTACGTAAATTATTCTGGCTGTATTGTTTAAAAAAACCAATAATGTTGTGGGTCCATCAGACCCGCGAACATTGGGTGACTAACAAAAACACGAACACCAGGGTTAAATGTAATTGCCACTGTGTACAATAGACTATGGATGGAGCAGTTTACATAATGCAACTGCATTGTGGTAAGTAAAGATATGCAACCTATGTATAACAGAAGTTTCTTATGAGAGGAACATATTGTGCTGTTACTGGCTGTCCTTTTGACAGAACACTTCCATTTGTACAAAATGTGTCACTTGATGTGAATCTTAACCAAAATGATTTGGCTGTCAGCAGTCCATTCTCCCTTTCATCATCTGACGGGAACAAGAAAAGGATTGGATTTCTCACATCCATTATTCATAGTATTTGGGGAAGTTGTCCCATTTTAATACTACCTTTAGGACAAATACCCCAAGGTGATAGGAATATACTTCCTTTCTCTGAAAATAGTATGAGCGTAATCATATTTTCACATCGCTGATATAGTCTTTCAGGTATATTTAACAACTTAGTAAGAAAGACGGACTTGATCTACCATTGATGGCAGTCAAATAACAGCATGAGTGAATGGCACGATGGATGTACAGGTGATGTTGGTTGGTCCTGTCTGCGATGCTTCAGGGAGATTTTACCCTTGGGCATACACATAGGTTCAGTGTTCTAACCTTAACCATTAGAGGGAGAACACATAGCTGGCCTTGGATCAGTGTCTGGGGCCAACTACAGCCTACTCCATCAATGACGCTGCAACCACAACAAACCAAATTCAGTTTAAGGGGCGTGTCTTGCAGAGATTAAATACGCAACTATTATCTCATGTCTGTCTGTCATCTCTTGTATTCATCCCCATTGGCAGTTACAGATTTATGAAACGACAAATAACTGTCATCCACCTCAACATATCAACGGAGTTGTAAAGTCCCACAAAGAGGAAATCTTCCTCTAGAATTTTTTTTCTGTGTAACAGAAAACAGCATGTGGCGTCCTCTCGAAGCCTGCATTGAGCGGGGGATGGGCAACCCAGCTGCTTCCGGCTTGCACAACCACATTAAAAACAGATTTTGCTGAAAGAATGAGAGAGAAAGTATCAATCAAACATAGACCCTCATTAATTCTCTGCTGATGCACCAACAAACATGCATGCTGTAGAACTCAGGACGATAGTTTATCTTCCCCGACAGTGCCAGTGTATTATTCATGCCTTGTTTGGATGAACAGACAGTGACGTAAACGCGTGAATTTGAAACTTAAATGTCCATTAATTGTTAGACTATTCATTCAGTAGGTCAATAGCATGGTGGGTGATTCATTGTCTGATACACTTGTAATGACCTCAACCCATAAAATGAATGTGGCCACTCATAGCTATGGGTGTGTGTCATTCATGGTGGGTTTCTCTGGGGTATTTGTAGAGCAGGTACCAAGTCTGACCTCATGCCTTTACCTCACATCCTTGGGATCCACTATATCTTTGTCCGAAGGTATTGTGTTATAGCATGGATCACAACTTGGCTCTCTGGAGAATATTGTGGAACTGTTGAAATTGGGAATGTGCAGTAGCTATGTGCAAAAGTCTCATATTAAAAACCACTCTAGAAGACGTGTGTTGTCTGTGTAGAGGCCTTTTCAATATTGAACACTTAAAATGGCCAAAACAGACACACACACACACACACACACACACACACACACACACACACACACAGACACATACCTTCAATGTTCCCTTTTCTAATTTTCCCTTTTTGGATGAGCAGTTCTCTTCTTCACAGCACCTCGTTGTCAATCTCTGTGATGACATTTTCACTGTCAGCCTTACCGTTTCCCCGCTTAATTTGTTCAGGCATCCAGTGAATCTTAATGCCATCTCGAGTGAGGTGACGCAGGTCCTGTTCGCTCTAAACTCTGGAACGCTTCGTACAATCCCATTAATCACTCACACACAGGCAGCTCGCCCAGCCTGGCCCCTCTCACCATCCCTCTTCAGCTCTCAGGCAGGCAGGAAGGAATAGCCTTGTCACTGCTGTTTTAACACACACAGCCTCTTTAACAGCCAGCCCCACTATGGACCTGACATCTAATGACCAATACAAAGAAGCAGGAATGTTACTAGTGCCTATTAACCCGTACCTAATGTCTTGCAAGAGACACATTGCCTTCAACACCCAAGGACAAAACACAATGTGGTTGGGACCTGGAGCTGGGCAGCAACTGCATTGATGCACACCAGGCTTTTAGAGGTAATCAATGCAGCAAGGATGTCTGATCTGTTATTAGAAGACACTAAAACAAGACATTGTGGCTATTCATAACCCCCTTTTCATTTCACTACAGAATAAAAAATGACATTGAAGGTTTTCAAATGAAATGTATTGTAAGAGTACATATTGATACAGAAAAAAGAGGACCGAGCACGCCCCTATTCTCATCGATGGGGCTGCAGTGGAGCAAATTGAGAGCTTCAAGTTCCTAACATGGTCCAAGAACACCAAGACAGTTGTGAAGAGGGCACGACAAAACCTATTCCTCTCAGGAGACTGAAAAGATTTGGCAAGGGTCCTCAGATCCTCAAAAGGTTCTACAGCTGCACCATTGAGAGCATCACTGCCTGGTATGGCAACTACTTGGCCTCTGACCGCAAAGGCACTACAGAGGGTAGTGCGAACAGCACAGTACACCACTGGGGCCAAGCTTCCTGCCATCCAGGAACTCTATACCAGGCGGTGTCAGAGGAAGGCTATAAAAATTGTCAAAGACTCCAGCCACTCTAGTCATAGACTGTTCTCTCTGCTACCGCATGGCAATCGGTACCGGAGTGCCAAGTCTAGGTCCAAGAGGCTTCTAAACAGCTTCTACCCCCAAGCCGTAAGACTCATGAACATCTAATCAAATGGCTACCCAGACTATTTGCATTGCCCCCCTCCCCCTATTTTACACCGCTGCTACTCTCTGTTGTCACCTATGCATAATCACTTTAATAACTCTACCTACATGTACACATTACCTAAACTAACCGGTGCCCCAGCACATTGACTCTGTACCGGTACCCCCCTGTATATAGTCTCGCTATTGTCATTTTACTGCTGCTCTTTAATTACTTGTTGCTTTTATTTCTTATTTTTATCCGCATTTTTTTTTTTACTGCATTGTTGGTTAGGGGCTCGTAATTAAGCATTTCACTGTAAGGCTGTATTCGGTGGACCTGACTAATAAACGTTGATTTGATATTGGTCCAGAGATGTTCTTCAACCCTTCTGAACATCATCTACCGAGGCGCTTGAAGTCCCAATCAAAGTCATGTTCTATTGCCAGCAGGCCATCTCTTTAGAACATCTGTTTGTTCATCCTTGTAACTAACTGTAATACTGCAACCCATTGGCACTCCTGAAGAGTCACAAACGCTAGGCTGGATGTGGTATTTCCCAACCCTCTCATAACCCTGCCATGCCTCCTATGTTGTTTTCTTACCCCTGCTATTATCATCCATTGTGCTGCTCAGCACTCCGTTTGGATTCATGAGTAATAATTATTTCTCTGCTCCAAATCGTCCCCAGAAGACTTGCGTTACAGGGTGACAAACTGGGGGTGTCATCTTTTTAGACAAATATCATTATCTTGGACTGTAAGCTGTCGCAACCAATATCCTGTGTGAATGATTAACAGTATGCTGTTGCTCAAGCAGGGATACGCTACCAGGGAAACAGGCTGTCATAACTACCGGAACATTCCCTCTACCGCTTTATCTACAGACTGACCTACTTAATAATGACTACACCATAGCTAGGTTTGGGCAGCAGGTAGCCTTGCAGTTAAGAGCATTGGGCCAGTAACCGAAAGGTCGCTGGTTTGAATCCCCGAGCTGACTCGGTGAATGTGTCCTTGAGCAAGGCACTTAACCCGAATAGCGCCTGTAAGTCACTCTGGATAAGAGCATCTGCTAAATGACCAAAAAATGAGAGGAAAAGTATGGATATACTGTATTCAGACTTATCACTTATTTTTTACTACTTCATGATCAAGTGATGCCAAACACAACATACATTGCACAATAGATATGCATACTGTGTATGTGCTGTGGAAATAATAACAATACATCGACATGCAACTGACAGCAAAATTGCAAATATAAATTCAAATCATAAAATACTTTACGCCAGAATAAAAGTTAATTCACAATTAGTGGTATTTTACTGTTGATATGGAGATCATAGTATGGCAATTCTTAATTGAATTGTGCTGGAGAGATTATCCTTAAGATAGCAATTGTCAAGCCAAGAATATAGATGATCTGCAGGATGACTTTAAATGAGGTACTATGAGAGAAGACGTTACATTACGTTTTTTTTGCTCATTTGATGCTTGATGATACTTAATAACTATCCCAATGAATGCATCTACCGACCATTTATATCAATGAACCCCATATTTGAATTGGATAAACTGAATAATTAAAAACGGATCACCAGCTTTTCCTTGAAGTCATGTAAATGTTGTACATTTCATGGGATAAGGCCAACTGAATATGACATACCTGTTTAACATCTAACCCACTAACACACGAGGAAAACCCCTCCTGAAATATTTCTATTAAATTCATCCTGCAGATGTGAATATGCTCTTGACCTTGGCCACGTTCCTAGCTCTAAGAAAATAATTATCTGTAGAAAGAATAAGATCATTCTGGCATCAATACTCAGTGACACGTACTTCATATTCAATGAGACCATCAAGGACATAACTGCAAGCTTCTACTCTGATGTGATGGATCTAGAGGACCTAGAGTAGACATTAGAACTGAATAAATCTGTTACTGCAATAAAACAATCTTGATAAATGACAAACACTTTTCAGTCTGTTCCAAAGTAGACCTTGTCATGGATACACAGATATACTGTACTGTACACTACACCGTGTAGAGAATGACAATGATAGGTTGTTTGTAGCCTACCACAAGTGAGTTTCTTATGGATTACTTTGAGATATGTGAACCTTATAATGACTTTAATGCACAAGTCCTTATGGACTAGGGACTGGTCCTTATTCCACGAATGTAACAAAAACACCATTACTATGCAATTACAAAGCAATTACTGAAGTACCATGTAATAACAATGTTGTTAATATTTGCATAGTTACTAGAGGTACACAGGTACTGTATCATAATTAAACAAGAAAATAATGTCTATATGTTGCATAGGATGCTGATTGAAACTCGGGATATTGCGCTTCCAGAATTGATTTCCACGACCACTGTTTGGGGATCAACGTGTATTGAGTTTAAAAGAGCTTCATGTTTAAACCTGCAGGGCTGCCTTCCTTAGGTCAATGTGTAAATTAGTATGCAGAAAGAGCATGGCTGAGAGAAACATATTCATTAGAAGAGCAATTTGCATTACATACAGTATATATATTGACTATGCAACTCTATACACATAGCCAACCTGGTCTCAGAGCATTTCGTATTATTCTGTACGCAAATCCGAGACATCCTGTTTAGTATGATCTTACTTTTATATGGTATGTATTCATTTGTAGATGTCCATCACCGATTTCGTAAGATATGTTATGAATTGCAATTCAAATTATATGTTAACAATTTTAAAAAGTACAGTATGTTACACATTTTCTAAATGTACAATATGTAGAGAATTTGATAAAGGTATGATATGTTACGAATTCTAGCTAGGTGGCTAAGTGGCTAACGTTAGCTGTTGCTGCTGATATCATTATTCCAGCCTTTGTTCTCATAGACTAAACATAACATAGTAAACATATATCCAGGACACAAAAAAATGAGTATAATGTGTTATGTTTGGTATGGTTACATGAGACCGATGGTGACTTAAATCAATCATTAAAGTAGGGTGGTTGGTCGGGGTGGATGGGTGGGTGTTTAACGCGAACGTCTAGCAACCAAAAGGTTGCGAGTTTGAACGTCATCACGGACAACTTTAGCATTTGAGCTAATTAGCAACTTTTCAACTACTTAGTACTTTTTAGCTACTTTGCAACTGCTAACCCTGCTAACTTTGCAACTGCTAAGGTTAGCTAACCCTAACCTTAACCCTATTAGCTAACCCTTCCCCTAAACCTAACCCTAACCTTAAACTTAACCTCAAGCCTCGCTAACATTAGCAAGCTAGCTAATGTTAGCCACCTAGCTAGAATTCATAACATATACATTTTGCAAATTCGTAACATACGTATAATACGAATTGTAATTCCTAACATATCATACAAAATGGGTGGTGGACATCCACAAATTAATACATACAATACGAAACGTAACATAACATATCATACTAAATGGAGTGTTTCATTTTTATGTACAGAATAATACAAAATACTCTGAGACCTGGTTGACATAGCTGACATAAATTGAATTTCTGCTAAATCACTGCCCCAACAGTTTGCTGAAATTCTGCTGGTTGAGTAGTTTAATCTTATTTTTAATACAAATCTTAGTTAGTGAAGGCATGTGTGGTGTGTCTACCTCAGAACAGTTCATAATTTGTGCTATATGCTTTGTAAAGTCAAATTTGTGTAATTGATCACCAAAATGTTTGTGTATGGGGCAGTACCTAAACTCCAATTAATTACTTCCAAACATTGCAATTACTAGGTAAACATTCTTGTGTTGAAATGTAAAGTAGAATTGTTGACACACACTAAGGGCACTATTTAAATATTATAGATCATCATGTTGTACAGTACATACTGACTCATGGAGTAGTTAGCTCTGACAGCTCTAAAAGCATCCAGCACTCAGTCCGGAGTCCTTGTACATCATCTATCTTTGACTCCAAGGAGCAGTTAACATGAAAACATGACAGACAGAAAGTTGCAAACCACATTTTTCTGAAGGTCATACCTGCATACCGGTACTGAAAAATAAATCATTCTTAGAGCTTCTCAGTCATAGAATTGGGGTTTAGAATTAGAATGCTAGTAATTTAATAGAATCTCCAAGGTCTCAGGGACCTCATGGGACATAAGAGAGTCACTGTTTGATATTTCATGTTTTAAACTAATGTAAATGATACACTCAACCTCATTGAGACTTTATATTGAGACTATTTAACATTTATCTTTTTAGTCATTTAGCAGACGCTCTTATCCAGAGCGACTTAAAGGCGCAATTAGGGTTAGGGTTAGGGTTGGGGTTAGGGTTAGGGTTAGGGCTGGGGTTAGGGTTAGGGTTGGGGTTGGGGTTGGGGTTAGGGTTAGGGTTAGGGTTGCTTAAGGGCACATCGACAGATTTTTCACCTAGTCAGTTTGGGGATTTGAACAAGCAAACTTTTCGTTACTGGCCTAACGCTCTTTAAAAAATATACAGTTATCACGTCTTCATTGTGTCAATGGCCAGTTAAAACACTGTAAGTACAGGTAGTACAGGTTTACCCATGGCAAAGGGTGTACTTAGAATAACAGAGCATTGTATTCTTTGAATATGCCACACAGCTGATTTTTCCATTAAATCTGAAGCTCTTCAGCGGTATCACAGACTATTCGGCAAGCTGTCCTGAGGCACATTAAGTTTACACCATTATCTTGGTCTTGCTTGAAGAACTGCGGAGTAGTGAAACACACCAATGAGCAAAACAAGGTTGGGTGCTGTTCACATTTCAATACCAAATACACAAGAAAGTCTCTGTCAATACTTTGTCATATCCTCAAAAATCTATTAGGTGTCCTTAGCTCTATTATATTAGGCCATGTGAGCTGGGGCATGGTCCGCAGACTGTACTGAGCTGCTTCTATTATGAAACACACTGTTGGATTTTACCATGAAAAGAGCTCATTGTTTACTCCTGCCAAGACACACATTTCAGCAGCTATATAATATCAGCAGATGACATTAATTTCTCTCATGGCTCTCTCATGGCTCTGAAAAGACTCCCTATGGGGACTACCTAGAATGTGTAGTTGACTATTCCTGTGAGTTAACCTGTGTATTCTAGCTACAAATGCATACTATAATGAAGACTACAATGTATAGGTCAGTGAGTGCTGTGTGCTTTAAATGTAGCTGTACTGTTCAGTAGGTATGGAGATTTCATGTCTGGTGAATTAACAGACTGCTGATCCAGAGGTACTGATGTACCCAGGTAACCTCCTGCTCCTTTATAAATGGAAAGAACATATGCTAAATTAACTCGATTTTTGTATGAACCTCTGTCTTTTTTATGTTTATTTTATTCTTCCACATAAAGATGTGGAGAGAATGACTCAACCAATAACTATTGCGCCATTGTTGGACTATAAAAAGGTGTTCTTGGACAGTTGTGTAAATATTGCTATCCTTCACAACACAGTGGAGGCGTACGTTGCCAGCAATTGCAATTATTTGAACTCAATGAGAGGAATTCAACTAAATGTGTTTAGACAAGAACGTTTATCAGTTTTGTATCCTTTGAGTATAGTATAATCTTCTTGTGAGGTCATCTGAAGAAGTTGTGCTGAACAAAAATATAAACGCAACATGCAACAATTTTAAAGATTTTACTGAGTTACAGTTCATATAAGGAAACCAGTCAATTTAAATAAATGTATATCTCACTGGTCACCCCCAAATCCAATTCCTCCTTTGGTCGCCTTTCCTTCCAGTTCTCTGCTGCCACTGAATGGAACGAACTGCAAAAATCACTGAAGCTGGAGATTCCCATCTCCCTCACTAGCTTTAAGAACCAGCTGTCAGAGCAGCTCACAGATCACTTCACCTGTTCATAGCCCATCTGTATACAGCCCATCTACCTCATCCCCATACTGTATTTGTTTATTTTGCTCCTTTTGCACCACAGTATCTCTACTTGCACATCCATCTTTTGCACATCTACCATTCCAGTGTTTAATTGCCATATTGTAATTACTTCACCACCATGGCCTATTTATTGCCTTAACTCCCTTATTTGACCTAATTTGCACTAACTGTATATAGACTTTGTTTTCTTTTTTTCTACTGTATTATTTGTTCATTCCATGTGTAACTATGTGTTGTTGTATGTGTCAAACTGCTATGCTTTATCTTGGCCAGGTCGCAGTTGCAAATGAAAACTTGTTCTCAACTAGCTTACCGGGTTAAATAAAGGAGAAATAAAAAATAAAAAATAAAATTAGGCCCTAATCTATGGATTTCACATGACTGGGAATACAGATCCTTTGCCTCGTGCAGCGCGACACATCTCCATTGCATAGAGTTGATCAGGCTGTTGATTGTGGCCTGTGGAATGTTGTTCCATTCCTCTTCAATGGATGTGCGAAGTAGATGGATATTGGCGGGAACTGAACACTCTATCATACATGTCGATCCAGAGCATCACAATCATGCTCAATGGGTGATGTTTTGGTGAGTATGCAGGCCATGGAAGAACTGGGACATTTTCAACTTCAAGGAATTGTGTACTGATCCTTGCAACATGGATTAATGGCACGATCATGGGCCTCAGGATCCTATCACGGTTTCTCTGAGCATTCAAATTGCCATCGATAAAATGCAATTGTGTTCGTTGTCCGTAGCTGATACCTGCCCATACCATAACCCCACTGCCACCATGGGGCACTCTGTTCACAGGGTTGACATCAACAAACCGCTCGCCCACACAAAGCCATACACGCTGTCTGCCATCTGCCCAGTACAGTTGAAACCGGAATTCATCCATGAAGAGCACACTTCTCCAGCATGCCACTGGCCATTGAAGGTGAGCATTTGCCAACTGAAGTCTGTTACGACGCCAAACTGCAGTTAGATCAAGACCCTAGTGAGGACGAGCACTCAGGTGAGCTTCCCTGAGACGGTTCCTGACAGTTTGTGCAGAATTTCTTCAGTTGTCCAAACCCACAGTTTCATCAGCTTTCCGGGTGGCTGGTCTAAGAAGAACCCGCAGGTGATGAAGCCGGACGTTGAGGTCCTGGGCAGGCAAGGTCTGTGGTTGTGAGGCCTGTTGGACGTACTGCTAAATTCTCTAAAATGACATTGGAACATTCAGATCTCTAGCAACAGTTCTGGTGGACTTTCCTGCAGTCAGAAAGTCAACTATGACCTCCCGAGAGGCGCAGTAGTCTAAGGCACTGCATCGCAGTGTTGCGGTGTCACTACAGCCTGGGGTTTGATCCCAGGCTGTGTCACAACCTGCCGTGACCGGGAATCCCATAGAGAGGCTCACAATTGGCCCTGCATTGTCTGGTGAGGGGCTTTAATTGGCTCATCGCACTCTAGCGACTCCTTGTGGCAGGCTGGGTGCCTGCAAACTGACTTGGTCATCAGTTGAACTGTGTTTCCTCTGACACATTGGTGCAGCTGGCTTCTGGGTTAAGGGAGCCAGTGTTAAGAAGCGCGGCTTGGCGGGTCATGTTCCGGAGGACGCATGACTTGACCTTCACCTCTCCCGAACCTGGGGAGTTGCAGCGGTGAGGTAAGATCATAATTGGATTGCAATTGAATATCATGAAATTGGGGAGTAAAAGGGGGTGAACTTTTTTTTTTAAAGAAAATCCCTCAAAAGTTCAGACATCTGTGGCATTGTGTTGTGTGACAAAACTGCACATGTCAGACTGGCTTTTTATTGTCCCCAGCACAAGGTGCACCTGTGCAATGATCATGCTGTTTAATTATCTTCTTGATATGCCACAACTGTCAGGTGGATGGATTATCTTGGCAAAGGAGAAATTCTCACTAACAGGGATGTAAACCATTTTCCGCCAAAATATTTAGAGAAATAAGCTTTTTGGGACAAACTTTACATTTATATTTTTGTTCAGAATAATTACATCACAAATAAACAGAATCCGATCACATTCTGTCTGGATGCAGTACCGATAGCAGGGCTCTTAATGGGCTATGAGTGAGAGTGAGTGTCTAATAGTGTGATTACTGTGGAAGACATCTTTTTAATGAGGGCTGGATGTATATTTGGCTCCTTCTGAGATTTAAATCTAGGGTGCTTCAATTAATACCCATTATACACATTTCTATTAGAATGTATGCTTATCTATAGACATCACCAGGGGATGTCTGTGTGAGGAAAGGTTTAGTGAAGATAACATGCCTCAACAATTATGATCACTTTATTGGTCAAATGCAAAGGTCCAACAGAAATGTGACTTCAGCTTTTGACCCAACCCCTCCAAAAGACACACATACATTGCCTTCTGAGAGCATTCATACCACTTGACTTTTTCACATTTTGTTGTGTTACAGCCTGAATTTAAAATAGATTGCATTCAGATTTTATGTCACGGGCCTACACACAATACCCCATAATGTGAAAGTGGAATTATGTTTTGCCATTTTTACAAATTAATAAAAAATGAAAAGCTGAAATGTCTTGAGTCTAAGTATTTAACCCAATTGTTATGGCAAGCGTAAATAGGTTCAGGAGCAGAAATGTGCTTAACAAGTCACAAAATAAGCTGCATGGACTCACTTTGTGTGCAATAAGTGTTTAACATGATTTTCTCTCTGTATCCCACACATACAATTATCTGTAATGTCCCTCAGCCGAGCAGTGAATTTAAAACAGAGATTCAACCATAAAGACAAGGGAGGTTTTCCAATGCCTCGCAAAGAAGGGCACCTATTGGTAGATGGGTAAAACAAATAAGAAGACATTGAATATCCCTTTGAGCATGGTGAAGTTATTAGTTACACTTTGGATGGTGTGTCAATACACCCAGTCACTACAAAGATACAGGCGTCCTTCCTAACTCAGTTGCCGGAGAGGAAGGAAACCGCTCAGGGATTTCACCATGAGACCAATGGTGATTTTAAAACAGTTTAATGAGAATTTGTATTTAATGGCTGTGATAGATGAAAACTGAGGATGGATCAACAACATTGTAGTTATTCTACAATACTAACCTAATTGAAAGAGTGAAAAGAAGGAAGCTTGTACAGTTTGAAACAAGGCACTAAATTAATACTGCAAAAATTGTGGCAAAGCAATAAAAAAAAATCCTGAATACAAAGTGTTCTGTTTGGGGCAAAACCAAAACAACACATTAATGAGTATCACTCACCATCTTTTTACGCATAGTGTTGGCTGCATCATGTTATGGGTAGGCTTGTAGTCATTAAGGACTGTGGAGTTTTTTGAGGATAAAAATATTTGTGGAATAGAGCTAAAAACAATCAAAATCCTAGAAGAACACCTGGTTCAGTCTGCTTTCCACCAGACACGGGGAAATGAAATCACCTTTCAGCAGAACAATAACCTAAAACACAAGGCCAAATCTACACTGGAGTTGATTACCAAGACAGTGAATGTTCCTGAGTGGCCAAGTTACAGTTTTCACATAAATCTACTTGCAAATCTATGGCAAGACCTGAAAATGGTTGTCTAGTAATGATCAACAACCAATTCTACAGAGCTTGAACATTTTTGAAAAGAACAATGGGCAAATGTTGCACAATCCAGATGTGGAAAGCGCTTACCCAGAAAGACTCACAGCTCTAATTGCTGCCAAAGGTGCTTCTACAAAGTATTGACTCAGGGGTGTGAACATGTTTGCATTTCAATAAATGCAAACATGTTCATGTCTAAAAACATGTTCACGTTGTCGTTATGGGGTATTGTGTGTAGATCGGTGTAAAAACAAATATTTTATCAATTTTGAATTAAGACTAACACAAGAAAATGTGGAATAAGTCAAGGGGTATGAACACTTTCTGAAGGCACAGAGGTTTTGGAGAGGTGCGGGGGTCTGCCAAACCCGGCACCCAGGGAGGTGTTATTGCGGGGGATTAAGTGCTTTGCTCAAGAGCACAGCGGCAGGCCATGGAATCTAGGATTTGATACCAGAAACCCTCCGGCTGCCAATTCACTTCCCAACAGGTTTTTGCTGTCGGACCTTGGGACTCGAACTGGCAACCCGCCGGTTGTTGGATTGTCTCTCTAACCGCTTGGCTACCTATTACCAGGCAACCCAATAGTGATCGTTTCACAGCTTTTACTAGTATTTTAATCATTTTGTTGACACAACTCCAACTCCAACTCCAATCCAATGAGTGTATCACATAGGTATGATAGCAAATGTCATAACGAACCCCCTATAGATATAACTATAATATGCACTCAAAGGTGATGTGAACCAATTTACATGTTTTTGATGTGGAGAGAAAATAGAGTACATAGATTAGAGCTCCCATGGATATGCCTCCCCAGATGAGAAACATATCAACATATTTGCATTATGCATTATGGTATAGAGGACAATCATAATCATACACACAAAAAAATGTGTATGAATTGCTATTCATTTCACTCTTTTCTGAGTATGTAGGTCTCTTCTATGATGAAAACAGCTTTTCCTAGTTCAGCCACTGCTATAAAAACAGTTATAGAGGTGATGAGACATTTTATCAAGCAAACATTCTCCCTGTTTTCTCCCTTGTTCTTCCCAATTTGCCAGATGTACAGCCTGCTGAGTCTGACACTCTGTGGTAAGTCACCTTGAGAGAGATGCTGTTGGTTTGTTAGTGCTCCGCGCGTGGCGCTTTAATAAATCATTAACGGCTTATGTAAAAAGGTAAACTTCCTTCAGGCCATGGGAGCCATGATCACAACACACATAACAGACATGGCATCCAGCCAGAAAACATGCTTCCCTGCCTTACCTCCACTCATACTTGCACAGGCAATAAGGAAATAGACAAGGATCTTGTGAAAACAGTACATGTGTAGCACATTAAGCATGATGCTAACACATAAATGAAGTAATACTGACAGCTACAACGCTCCAATGCTGACTACTACAGTACAGAAAGGATGCAAATTAGTACATCATTTTATGAGTGTCAGGGAATCTGACGCCCGTTACACTTGTATCTGTATACGGTTTAAAAATGGCAGATCTGGACACTGATAAGCGCCTAAATTGTAATGCATGACGTCAGAGATCAGGGTCTCTGCATCACAGCTCTGTATGGGTTTTGACTGACAGCTGTTCTGAACTTGAGCACTGCGCGTGGCAAGAAGTTGCCCCATCCCTCCTGATAATTGGGCAACTTTTGAAAATAATTTAGTTGTCTGAGTGAGGGAAATGCTGTATATTAAGAGGATTTGATGCATTTTGAAAGATGAGAAGGTGAGGATGAATAAATTCTGCTTTGATGTCATACAAGCAAGCCAAGCAACCCTAACCCTAACCCTAACCCTATCCAAATGTGCACTTCACATTTCCAAATCATAAAAATCATGTATGATGTTGTGTCAATGTTTATGCTCACTGATGTACAGTTTGATGTACAGTTACAAGCTGACATGATGTTTTACTTTGGGTTGTCCTGAACAGAATGAGCCTATGTTTGTTGTACTGTGATGAAAATTTGCCATGGACCACACATCTCAAAGCACTCATGACTTCATTCTACGCTCACCAAAATGTTGATCTGCTTCTCTGAATTGCCTTGTGAAAGCTTAACACTTTATGATAGTATTTTATCATTTAGCTTGACATGTTGGCAATAGAACAAACTGATTGAAGACTCTTCTTTGAGTCCTTAAAGTGCATCAAAATGACTTAAGAACTGTACACACTTTGGAAAGGTGTGTGGCCACATGGAAACACCAGTTAGACCTTTCATTCAAACCCTTTTAATTTGTTTGTCTTATGTTAAACCTACTCCACATTTTCTAAGAATATTCTTATCATGTTACTGAATCAACATTGTAATGTTTGCATACAGTCCTGTGTTCTTTCATTTAACTACATAAGTCAGTTAAGAAACCCTAACCTGGACAACGCTCGGCCAATTCTGCACCGCCCTATGGGACTCCCAATCCCTGCCGGTAGTGATACAGCCTGGAATCAAACCAGGGTCTGTACTAACACCTCTAGCAGTGCCTTAGACCGCTGCGCCACTCAGGAACTGTTGTCAGGTCAACTGTTATGTCCTGACCTTTAGTCTAATAATTTTCCCATATTCTCCAAACATTTCCCTTTGAATTTTTTTCCATGGTTATGCATTCCATATTTCTTCTGTTAAAAACATTTAAATGTAGCCCTATCCATACAGGCCAATTCCCATGAGTGTAAGGGTTTTAAGTTATAAATCAGTGCTTAATATGAGAGCAAACCGCATGGATTAAATTGTGGGTTGAAAACGTTATTTTAGTATTTTGGAAACCACAACATGAATCATGACTATAGAGCTATCCATTGAGAGTGTGGCCCAATCATTTAATCAGAACAGTGTGGACTCCTAAGCTGAAGCTGTCATCAGTGGAGGGTAATTTACCCCAATGCAACACATTGAGCTCTATGAATCATTGTATTAATCACTTAAGCCCATGCAGTGTTTGAGTAAGCACATCTACTGCAGCTAGTCTTAATAAAGCCAATTTAGTTCAACAACTGTCAAAAAGCATGCTGAATAAAACATTTCCATTAATGCGGTTCTATCATACTGAAAACATGTTTATTCGTAAACAGCAGATGTCATTGTTTTCTTAACAAATTTACATAACAAGCTGGGTGAAAATTATCCACTTTTTCACCTCTATTTACCCGCATATATTCCCTGGAGATAAAAGTCTCCTTTTCAGCCGATTAGTGGCCTGAATGACAGGCTTGTGTGAAATTATGTGACAGGAAAAATATTGCAGATAATGAGAATACAGAGGCAGAGCTGTAGGAACCTTTCCTTGAGCTGCTTTTACAAGCGTGCATGATGCTGGTTAGCCTTTTTTGTCATTAATCTTGTTCTGGAGGCAGCTCTGCATGGTGGGTACTATTTGGCACAGCCACAAAGTTCTAAAATTGGATTTTAAACCTAAACCTAACCTTAACCCTAACCACACTGCTAACCCTTATGCCTAACTCTAACCTTTTTGTCATGGATTTTTACAATAGCCTATTTTGCAGCTGGCCTATCTAAGGGGAAATCTCTCAGTTCTGCCTCCAGGACAAGACTAATGGCAATAAATGTGAACCTGCATGCATAACTCCCAATCTATTCATGTCAAGGCAAAGAGACACCTCATTAACATGTTTGTCAATAATTGTATTTTGATTTTGGCAAGGATGTATACTACATCGCTTGACTTTTTACGCCAAGTTGGTATCTTCAAGATGGCGTAGCAGTCGGAAGTCTGTTTGTCTTGTCCCGTCCTGTCCCGTCCCATCCCGTCCAATGTACAGATGAAGTCAGAAGTTTACATGCACTTAGGTTGGAGTCATTAAAACTCATTTTTCAACCACTCCACAAATTTCTTGTTAACAAACTATAGTTTTGGCAAGTCGGTTAGGATATCTACTTTGGGCATGACACAAGTAATTTTTCCGACAATTGTTTACAGACAGATTATTTCACTTATAATTCACTGTATCACAATTCCAGTGGTTCAGAAGTTTATATTTGCAAAGTTGACTGTGCCTTTAAACAGCTTGGAAAATTATATAATGTCATGGCTTTAGAAACTTCTGATAGGCTAATTGACATCATTTGAGTCAATTGGAGGTGTACCTGTTGATGTATTCAAGGCCTACCTTCAAACGCAATGCCTCTTTGCTTGACATCATGGGAAAATCTAAATAAATCAGCCAAGACCTCAGAAAAAAACTTAAGACCTTCTCAAGTCTGGTTCATCTTTGGGAGCCATTTCCAAATGCCTGAAGGTACCACATTCATCTGTACAAACAATAGTATGCAAGTATAAACACCATGGGACCACGCAGCCGCCATACCGCTCAGGAAGGAGATGCGTCCTGTCTCCTAGAGATGAACGTACTTTGGTGCGAAAAGTGCAAATCAATCCCAGAACAACAGCAAAGGACCTTGTGAAGATGCTGGAGGAAACAGGCACAAAAGTATCTATATCCACAGTAAAACAAGTCCTATATCAACATAACTTGAAAGGCCGCTAAGCAAGGAAGAAGCCACTGCTCCAAAACTGCCATAAAAAAGCTAGACTACGGTTTGCAACTACACAAGGGGACAAAGATCGTACTTTTTGGAGAAATGTCCTCTGGTCTGATGAAACAAAAATAGAACTGTTTGGCCATGATGACCATCGTTATGTTTGGAGGAAAAAGGGGGAGGCTTGCAAGCCTAAGAACACCATGCCAACCGTGAAGCACGGGGGTGGCAGTATCAAGTTGTGGGGGTGCTTTGATGCAGGAGGGACTGGTGCACTTCACAAAACAGATGGCTTCATGAGGAAGGAAAATGATGTGGATATATTGAAGCAACATCTCAAGACATCAGTCAGGAAGTTAAAGCTTGGTCGCAAATGGGTCTTCCAAATGGACAATGACCCATTCACTGTATCACAATTCCAGTGGTTTAGAAGTTTACATACACTAAGTTGACTGTGCCTTTAAACAGCTTGGAAAATTCTATGATGTCATGGCTTTAGAAGCTTCTGATACTTCCAAAGTTGTATTGGAGTGGCCATCACAAAGCCCTGACCTCAATCCTATAGAACATTTGTGGGCAGAACTGAAAAAGGGTGTGCGAGCAAGGAGGCCTACAAACCTGACTCAGTTACACCAGCTCTGTCAGGAGGAATGGGCCAAAATTTACCCAACTTATTGTGGGAAGCTTGTGGAAGGCTACCCGAAATGTTTGACCCAAGTTAAACAATTTAAAGGCAATGCTACCAAATACTAATTGAGTGTATGTGAACTTCTGACCCACTGGGAATGTGATGAAAGAAAAAAAATCTACTATTATTCTGACATTTCACATTCTTAAAATAAAGTTGTGATCCTAACTGACCTAAGACAGGGAATTGTTATTAGGATTAAATGTCAGGAATTGTGAAAAACTGAGTTGAAATGTATTTGGCTAAAGTGTATGTAATCTCCCGACTTCAACTGTATATACATTTATATGTAATATACAGTACCAGTCAAATGTTTAGACAAACCTACTCATTCAAGGGTTTTTCTTTATTTTTCCTATATTCTACATTGAAGAATAATATTGAAGACATCAAAACTATGAAATAAGACATATGGAATCATGTAGTCACCCAAAAAATGTTAAACAAATCAAAATATATTTTAGATTTTAAATTCTTCAAAGTAGCCACCCTTTGCCTTGATGACAGCTTTGCACACTCTTGTCATTCTCTCAACCAGCTTCACCTGGAATGCTTTTTCAACAGTCTTGAAAGAGTTCCCACATCCTTCAATCTGCGGTCCAACTCATCCCAAACCATCTCAATTGGGTTGAGGTCGGGTGATTTTGGAGGCCAGGTCATCTGATGCAGCACTCTATCACTCTCCTTCTCGGTCAAATAGCCCTTACACAGCATGGAGGTGTGTTGGGTCATTTTCCTGTTTCAAAACAAATGATACTCCCACTAAGTGCAAACCAGATGGGAATGGCGAATCACTGCAGAATGCTGTGGTAGCCATGCTGGTTAAGTGTGCCTAAATTCTAAATAAATCACAGACAGTGTCATCAACAATGCACCCCCACACCATCAAACCTCCTCCTCCATGCTTTATGGTTGGAACTACACATGCGGCAATCATCCGTTCACCTACTCTGCGTCTCACAAAGACACGGCGGTTGGAACCAAAAATCTAAAATTTGGACTGTCCAAAGGACATATTTCAACCGGTCTAATGTCCATTGCTTGTGTTTCTTGGCCCAAGCAAGTATCTTCTTCTTTTTGGTGTCCTTTAGTAGTGGTTTCTTTGCAGAAATTCAACCATGAAGGCAGTCTCCTCTGAACAGTTGATATTGAGATGTGTCTGTTACTTGAACTCTGTGAAGCATTTATTTGGGCTGCAATTTCTGAGACTCACAACTCGAATGAACTTATCCTCTGCAGCTGAGGTAATTCTGGATCTTCCTTTCCTATGGCGGTCCTCATGAGAGCCAGTTTCTCCATAACACTTGATTGTTTTTGTGACTGCACTTGAAGAAACTTTTAAAGTTCTTGAAATGTTCTTGATTGACTGACCTTCAGTCAAATGTAAAAGTAATGGTGGACTGTCGTTTCTCTTTGCTTATTTGAGCTGTTCTGGCCATAATTGGTATTTTACCAAATAGGGCTATCTTCTGTATACCACACCTACCTTGTCACAACACAACTGAATGGCTCAAATGAATTAAGAAGGAAAGAAATTCCACAAATGAACTTTTAACAAGGCACACTTGTTTATTGAAATGCATTCCAGGTGACTACATCATGAAGCTGGTTGAGAGAATGCCACGAGTGTGCAAAGCTGTCATCAAGGCAAAGGATGGCTACTTTGAAGAATCTCAAAGTAATATATATTTTGATTTGTTTAACACCTTTTTGGTTACTACATGATTCCATATGTGTTATTTCACAGTTTTGATGTCTTAGCTATTATTCTACAATGTAGAGAATAGTACAAATAAAGAAAAAGTAGGTATGTCCAAACTGTTGACTGGTACTGTTACATATGTCAAATATTACATTACATGTTATTGCATTACTTCTGAAGATAGATATCCACAGTATCCACCTAGTCTAGAGCTGATACATATGTTAAATTGTATTAATAATCAGTGATGATTATTAGTGTTTGGGAAGGAGTAAAGGGAAAATACTGAAACAAACCTAGCAATTATGTTCCTTTTCATTATCTTCACTTCTCCACTCGCAGCACTATTACTGACTGATTACACCCTAATAATAATGGAACTTAGTCCTCTCCCCATCACGGTGGGTACAGTATCGGTTCCCGCTCAAAACGAGAAGGAAAACTACCTCGATTAGTTCTCGCTGTGAACATACAATTAAAATCTGTGGAACATCAACCAAATCTTCTCCTCTCTTAATGGGACTGCTAGGGCCATTGTTGATGTAAGAGAATACATGCACTTATCTCAAGCATGTTAAGCATTTGATTCAGTACTCATTAAATACAACAGATGGTGGTATGGTGTTCGAGGAAGTGGAAAACCCTTGAGTGAGTTCTCATGCTTAACCACAATAGTTACACTAACTTGTTTTACACACTATGGTTTAAACATGTTGTATTTGTACATGTAAAGTCAGTTCAATAACTGTTTAATCACTGATTGCATGATTGTCTCTGGAATCACTTACTCCTTCTGACTATGATGTATGTGTAGTCAAACCCGCAGTCCCTGTTGCACATCTAATTGGCATATTTCAATGCTTGCAAGGTTTATGTGTTTTTTTTAAATAAATTCCCTCAGAGTTACTAACATGCACAAAATATATGTATGAGTGAATATTAGTAGCTGTCTTGATGAGGTCAGAACTGGATTACATATACTTTAAGTATACAGTGGAGTCTGGGAACATTGGATCCCCTGATAAAGATGAGCAACAAAATTAAATAAAGCTGTTTTGCTTCCACTGGTCCTGGGGCTTTGTTAAGGTCAAAGGCATCATCAACTTAACCAAGTACCAGAACATTTTTAGCCAAAAACCTGGTTGCCTTTGCCAGGAGACTGAAACTTTGCCGCAAGTGAATCTTCCAGCGAGACAATAACCCCAAGCACACATCAAAATCCATGAAGAAATGGTTAATTGACCACAAAATAACAATTTTGCAATGGCCATCTCAATCTCAGGATTTGAACTCCATTGAAAACCTGTGGTTTGAATTGAAGAGGGCAGTCCATAAGCGCAGACCAAAAAATATTATGTATGGTGGAATGTGTTCTCCATCTTATAAAACATTTTAGAAAAAGGGGAGGGTGCTGGAGTATTGAAAACAGGGGATCCAATCATTTTGACCCCCATCTTTAAAAAAAAAAAAAAATGTATTACTTATTTTAACATGTCTTTCTCTGAGCAATTGTATTAGTATAAAATAATATAAATGTTCAATTTGTTTAGCATAAAATATAGCTCAGTATTTGCTTAATTTAGGGCTCCTGAGAGGGGCTGCAGTCTAAGGCACTGCATCACAGCTCAAGAGGCATCACTACAGTCCCTGGTTCAAATCCAGGCTGTATCACATCTGGCTGTGATTTGGAGTCCCATAGGGGTAGCGCACAATTGGTCCAGGTTTGGCTAGGGTAGGCTGTCATTGTAAATAAGAATTTGTTGTTAACCGACTTGCCTGGTCAACATTTTTTTTTAAATGTATTTATTTTGTATTTTTTGCTAATCTTTATCAAGGGATCCAATCATTCTGGATACCATAACTCCCTCAGTGACACACTTGGGACATGATATTCTATTTCGCTGGTCTGGTCCCATTGGATATAGTTGTCCATTTACAATGTAATTTATGGCAGCAAGGTGCCAAATATGCCCTCTGACTTCTGTGGCGCCAGATACACCAATATTGGGGATAGTATGCAGCGTGCTCTACATGCATTTCTGCTGATATGTCCACTCCCCACGTATCTTCAAGAAAGGTGACATTGAGATTACACTGTATACCACAGCTAGGGAACCTCGAAGGCTATTTCGATTATAGTAAGTCTGCTTGTGCAATACCATAAAGAAGCATGAAATGTCAAGCCACTTGACAAAATAGTTCTTTATACAAGGCTCTCTGAGGAAATATGTCCATTTTAAAACTCAAAGTAGGGTGTTAATACATCAGGTATTCAAATTCCAGCGGGGAATGGACTTGTACTGCTCTAGACTCAGGGGGACAGACTGTTGTTGGTGGGGAATTTTCAAATCAAGCTCCACGCTCATCCTGCTTGATAATGAAAAGGTGGGATGTGCATAGACTCATCAAACTCGGCAATATGCCAGTGATGATGTTGCTGAAAACGTCCAGACAGAAAAATTGCCTGTGCACAACTAATCCAATGTGATGCGTATAGATTTCCCTATGCCACGATGGATTGTGAACTATTCTCAGTGGTTTTGTCATGGAACTTCCATCATGGAAATCATATAGGTGATACTGACAGTGATGTGCGAGCCTCACATTGTTTTTTTCCCCCGATTCACTGCCAAGCCAGATTATTTCTCCTGGAGGAGGGAAGCAGCTGAATGCAAATGACACTCACAAACAACAAGCTGTGGGGTATAACGAAGAGCCACTCTCATTGGAGCCAAGCGGCTATACACAACAACTGTTTACTGATGAGACTATTCACAAACACACAAAGCAATCAGCCAAGATGTATCAAATTGGAGACAAAGACAAGAAGATAAAACTGAAAATTTACCATTTTGAAGGCCAATATGAATATGAATTTGTGAACGTTGCAATACAATAGGAAAATGTCTAAGAATTCAACTATGCATTTTAGTATTATGCGTAATTGAGTGAGTTTATGACGAATAACAAGAATGTGGGACAAACGATTCTGGATGACACACCACACAGGAAGTGTCATCAAAGTGTCAGCTGATTGCCCGAGGAGGAACACTGAGGTCACTGTCTGTAAATGACATGTCTTACACTAATAGTACATTTCTAGTCACAGTCATGGTGATCTATGTCTACTGACTGTATCATGACCACAACGTTGTACACCAAGCAGATCATGTCGCTTCATCTGTAATCCAAAAATCAATGTCTGATGGTCTGACACAGGCACGCATGTACACACTCAATAAAGCAATTACAACATATCCATGTTTTTGCAATGTTACGTTTTCCATGACATGAAGGGAATATATTGAAACTACAGCAAAGTACCCAGGAGCTGTGAAAAAAACCCAGCCTGTTCTGTTTCTCTGGTGACAGTGTAACGGCTCGGTAATCTTGGTGATCGATTGGAAATCCAACTAACCATTTCATGAGCATTGTCAAGCACAGCACAATTTACTTGTCTCTCCACAGAGGCAGCTGAGGGAGGCTGGAAATGCTCAGTTACAGTGAGGAATTGATTGATGAAGTACTCTTGACTGCCAGCTGCATGTTTATATTGGCTTTTATTAACAATTGCAGCCTTTGCTAGAATGAATTCAATACAGCATGACATATACAGCTGTGTGGATGTCAGGCCTTTGGGGGCTCTGAGCTATAGATGATGATTGTTTAATGTTCAGTAACCTTCTGCATATCATTTTGTTATGTAGGTGCAGCTGAATATCATAAGCGTATTTCATAGGCATGCCTTCATTACTTATTTTACAACATCTTAAGATGCCATATGAGAGATGAGGGACAACATGAACTAGATCAAACATCTGTAGATTGATGTATGTGGAACCGCTGGAGGAAACATTTTTGCATGGTTGCTTTAACTTACTGGACAGGAAACGCACTGCAGTATATGGTAATGTTGATCTCCACCCCAGATTTCGTTTTTATCTCTTATCTTTGTTAATATTAAAAGGATAGTTTGGCATTTTGGCACTGAATCAGATGAACTTGTGGATGCCATTTGTATGTCTCTGCGTGCAGTTTGAAGGAAGTTGCTTTCTGTAGACTTCCTGTCATTGCGCTAACTTCCTTCATACTGCAATCATTCATTCATGCAAAGACATAAAAATGGTATCCACAAGTTCATCTGACTCTGGGGAAGTATATTGCCAAAACCCCAAACTATCTTGTCATGACGTTGGCCTCTTTGGGTATAGCAAGCCCATCCCCCTCTCCCTGCATCACCCTTTCCTCCTTCAACTAGGTTGCTGTGGTCAGAGGGACGTCGTACATTCCTGAGAATCTCCTCATGGACACATAGTAGAGAGAGAGTAGATTTTCATGGAGCACAAAGGAATTTCTTCCACCTCACAGAACTTGAGGTACGAACAAATTTCATGTTTCGGAGAAAGTATAAAAGATCGGTGAAGAATCCAGCTACGAACTGGTCCGTTTGTCACAACTTGGGAAGCTCATGGGAGACAGTGTGGCCACATTACCATAATGCTGTTTATACATCTAATTGTTGTATGAGGTGAATTAGTGAGTATGATACTGTTTGTATAATTGTGTAATGTGATTTTGAACTGTTTAATGAAGAAAAATACAATTCCCTTTTGATTTGAACTAAATCAGAGGACCGCCCCTGAGCCCAGTTAGGGTCAGACATCCTGAGACAGCCCTCTTCGGCCCTTCCGAATAAAACTCCCACTCGGGTTTTTGATCAGCAGACCGAGCTTACCTCAATTACGAGATGGCTAAAGGTTGCAGACCATGTTTTTCTCCATTAGGAGGACAAAGGTTGTAGACCATTGCTGTATCTTTTAACCATACCACGTGGTTAAACTCTTAGACTATCGATACCGACAGAATAAGAACACGTCTTTGATATTGATTACTAGTCTGCAGCTAGGAATTCGGCATCATTGAACGCGAAGACCGACAACCGCCGAAACATTCATTCTATAACGAGAGAGCGGGACAGAGACGGACAATTCTACAAAAGAAATGAACTTTTCACCAGCGATCAAGACGACACACTGAGCATAAATATATATATTGATTGCAACTGTTCCCGAATGAGTGAGCGTTCATGTGCAAAGCATTAGCATTTCAATTGTTATAATTATCACTTTGTAGTGACTTCTTAGTCGACCCCCACTTCCCCTTTTGCCTAACAAGCCACCATGCCGGTTTAGCCCACTAGGGCACATTCTCCTATCATTACATTTACCTTGTTTGTTTGTTTATGCATTTCTGTGAATTACTTAGTTAGTAATAAATAAATGATTTAAGACAATTGATGTATGGATGACTCATAGTGAAGACTGGGTCCGTGCCGATAACCAACAATGTACGACGTTTGGAATGAGACTAACGTGAGGTAAAGTAAATAATTTATTAATTCGAAGACTAATTGATCAGATAAAATATCTGAAAAGTTATTTTAGGAAAACTGAACATTTTTCCTTGGTGCCCCTAGTTACGTGATTAATCAGTTGATCGCGTAGTAACTAATTACAGAGAATCTTTGATAAGAACTATCAGTCTTCAGTTAATGATAGTAAAGACACGACAATCCTTTTAATATCAAAATGAAATGGGCATCTTTAAGTAGCTAGGCCTCCTTGTCCATTGTCTTCACAGCTAGTTAAAGACCAAAGGAAGGTTTAATCAAAAACACAGTATTACCAGTTTCATCAATTTGAAAAAAAAGGGTCGGCCACTATATCAACTACTTCTGACCGTATCCAAAGTGACAACCTGTGGTTTGTTTTGTGGAAATGGGATTAGGTGTACTTTCTGTGTTGTAGCCTTGCCTTTGAACTGATTTAATCCCTCAATATCCTCCCTGCTGTTTACTTGTTGCCCTAACCCAACGCTGCTGACTGCACACATAAACTTGAGGAATCACATTAGGTTGACATGATGGTCCAAGGCTGAGACAACAAGGTCATTGCGCAGATGGAGATGGTAGGGTAAACATAGGCTTTTCAAACTAGAAGCCCGGAGTGGATTCAAACACACAGTAAAGGAAACAACGCTAACAATATAACACCTTGAGGGTATTTTTTCACAGATCACTTTTAACTTACATTGTGCACTAGACTGGTAACAGTAGTGGAAGGTAAATGCATTTAAATGCCGTTTACAAACCTTATTTTTTTTGAGTGAGCATTTACCCACCTTTTGCGCAAAAAAATGCTTTGAAAGTACAGGAAGCGCTATTTTACTCAATGAGAACAGTGATAATGGCGCTGTTTTGCATAGCAGACATTTTACAGGTTCCTGACCAAGTCTGCTAATTTGTGTGTTTTTTTGGTCTGATCGTAACTTGTTTTGTGCATAATGTTTCCACCATCATTTCCTATGACTGAAAATAGCTTCTGGACATCAGAACAGCAATCACTCACCTACATTTGGATGAAGATTTTTACTTGCAACGAATTGGAGACCCAGGACATACTGCTCACCCCGGACAAGGCCCTAATCCCTTTGACACCGAAAATAAAAAGATGGCGTAAAAGAGGCCGGCGTGTGGGCACCCTGACAAAACTAATTTGGCGAGTATATAAAGTGCCTCTAACCTCTGTTCTATTGGCGAACGTGCAATCACTGGAGAACAAACTGGATGAGCTCCATTCGAGGCTATCCTGTCAAGGAGTTGTGGCAAAATGTCCAAGTGGAATTATGTTTTCAGCAATGTTTACACATTTTTTTTAAATGCAAAGATGAAATGTCTTGAGTCAATAATATTCAACCCTTTTGTTATGGCAAGCCTAAGTAAGTTCAGGAGTAAAACTGTTGGTTAACAGGTCACATAATAAGTTGCATTGACTGTGTGCAATAAAAGTGTGCCCTCCCCGCCACTGCAGTCAAGTAACCAATCCAATTCGCCCTCTAGTGACCTCATGGGTGGGATTGTATTCATATTTTTCTTAATTAATATACTTTATTTTGTTTATCAAGTGTTTCTATGCCAAATTATTTTGTTATATTTCAGTCTTCTGTGATGTATATAAAGGGTAATATTGGGATGCAAACTCGACATTGAATACATTTCAACTCTATAGCTGGCATGGTACATGGCATGGTACATGTGTGTGAGGTGTAAACTTTTAATTCAAAGTAGATTTGTTTAAGACTACCAAGAAACCCTCCCTGTGACCTTGATTTAACCCACTGCAGTAAAAGGATAACATGATTGTTAAACGACTACCTCATCTTTTACCCATACATTGTCTGTAAGGTCCCTCAGTCAAGTAGTGAATTTCAAGCACAGATTCAACCACAAAGACCAGGGAGGTTTTCCAATGGTTCACAAAGGGCACCTATTGACAGATGGGTAAGAAAAACAGACGATAAAGATCCCTTTGAGCATGGTGTAGTTACTAATTACAGTTTGGATGGTTTATCAATACACCCAGTCACTACAAAGACTCAGTTGCCTAACCCTAACTCAGTTGCCGGAGAGGGAGGAAACTGCTCAGGGATTTCACCATCAGGCCAATTAAAACAGTTACAGAGTTGAATGGCTGTGATAGGAGATAACTGAGGATGGATCAACAACATTGTAGTTACTCCACAATACTAACATAAATGACAGAGTGAAAAGAAGGAAACATGTACAGAATACACATATTCCAAAACATGCATCCTGTTTGCAATAAGGCACTAAAGTAATGTTTCAATAGAATGTGGCAAGGAAATTAACTTTTGGTCCTGAATACAAAGCGTTATTTTGGGGGCAAATCCAACACAACACAACACATCACTGAGTACCACTCTTCATATTTTCAAGCATGGTGGTCGCTGCATCGTGTTTGTCATCGACAAGGACTAGGTTTTTTTTAGGGATACAAATAAATGGAATAGAGCTAAGTACAGGCAAAATCCTAGAGGAAAACTTGGTTCAGTCTGCTTTCCAACAGACACTGGGAGTCAAATTCACCTTTCAACAGGACAATTACCAAAAACACAAGGACAAATATACACTGGAGTTGCTTACCAAGACGACGTTGAATGTTCCTGAATGGCCTTATTATAGTTTTAACTTAATTCAGCTTGAAAATCTATGACAAGACTTGAAAATGGCTGTCTAGCAATGATCAACAACCAATTGACAGAGGTTGATGAATGTAAAAAATATTAATGTGGAAATATTGTACAATCCAGGTGTGCACAGATCTTAAAGAGTTACTCATAAAGGCTCACAGCTGTATTTGCTGCCAAAGGTTATACTAACATGTATTGACCCAGGGGGGTTAATACTTATCTAATCAAGTTGTATTAGTATTTTATTTCCATTCATTAAAAAATTGTATAATCTTCCACTTTGCCGTTAAAGTATTTTGTGTAGATTGGTGACAAAAAATTACAATTAAATTCATTTTAATCCCTCATTGTAACACAAAAACAATTTGGGTGGTGTGAAAAAGTTTCTGAAGGCACTATACATCTAGCTGGTTTTTCTATGCATCGGCAGGACATAACGGCAGCATCAGCTAAACTCAAGGGATCTCTAATGGTGCGTGATCTCTAATATTAAGGAAGTCTCGAAGTTCTAAGCTGTTGACCATAATATTTACCAGGAGAGTTGATCTATATTTTTCGTAGCTGTCTATTTACCACCACAAATGCTGGCATTAAGACCACACTCAACGAGCTGTATGGGGGCATAAGCAAATAAGAAAATGCTCATTAAGAGGTGGCCCTATTAATGGCCTGTGATTTTAATGCAGGAAAACTCAAATCTGTTATTCCTCATTTCTACCAGCATATCATGTGTTCAACTACAGGCAAAAAATTCTAGATCACCTTTGCTCCACACACAGCAACGCTTACAAAGCTCTCCCTCAGCCTCCAATTGGCAAATCTGACCATAACTCTATTCTCCTGATTCCTGCATACAAGCAAAAACAAAAAAGAACCAGCTCAATACAGATATGGTCCGATGAAGTGGATGCTAAGCTACAGGACTGTTTTGCTAGTGCAGACTGGAATATGTTCATAAATAAGTGCATCAACGACGTCGTCACCCACAGAAGCAGTACGTACACCCAACCAGAACTCATGGATTACGGGAAACATCCTCACTGAGTTAGAGGCTAGAGCTGCCTCTTCCAAGGAGCGGGACACTAATCCGGACGCTTATAGGACACCTCGCTATGTCCTCCTATGAACCATCAAACGAGCAAAGCACCAATACAGGACTAAGATCGAATACTACTACACCGGCTCTAACGCTCATCAGATGTAGCAGGGCTTGCAAACTTTCACAGATTACAAAGGGAAACCCAGCTGCGAGCTGCCCAGTGACGCTAGCCTACCAGACGAGCAAAATGCCTTTTACGCTCGCTTCGAGGCAAGCAACACTAAACCATGCATGATAGCATCAGCTGTTCTGGACAATTGTGTGATCACGTTCTCCGTAGTTGATGTGAGTAAGACCTTTAAACAGGTTAACATTCACAAGGCCACAGGGCTAGATGGATTACAAGGATGCGTACCTAGAACATGCTTTGACCAGCTTGCAAGTGTCTTCACTGACATTTTCAACCTCTCCCTGACCCAGTCTGTAATAATGTACATGTTTCAAGCAGACAACCATAGTCCTTGTGCCCAGGAACGTCAAGGTAACCAGTCTACATTACCATTGCCCCGTAGCACTCACATCTGAAGCCATGAAATGCTTTGAAAGAATGGTCATGGCCCACATCAACACCATCATCCCAGACACCCTGGACCCCCTCCAATTTACATACCACCCCAACAGATCCACAGATGACGCAATCTCTATTGCACTCCATACTGCCCTTTCCTAATCTGGACAAAAGGAACACCTAAACTAAAAATAAAAAAATAAAAAAATAACTTCACAGATCTTCATTGTGAAGGGTTTAAACACTGTTTCCCATGCTTGTTCAATGAATCATAAACAATTAATGAACATGCACCTGTGGAAAGGTCGTTAAGACACTAACAGCTTACGGGAAAAACACCAAAAGAAAGATGCCCAGGGTCCCTGCTCATCTGCGTGAACGTGCCTTAGGCATGCTGTAAGGAGGCATGAGGACTGCAGATGTGGCCAGGGCAATAAATTGCAATGTCCATACTGTGAGATGCCTAAAACAGCGCTACAGGGAGACAGGACGGACAGCTGATCGTTCTCGCAGTGGCAGACCACGTGTAACAACACCTGCAAAGGATCGGTACATCCGAACATCACATCTGCGGGACAGGTACAGGATGGCAACAACAACTGCCTGAGTTACACCAGGAACGCACAATCCCTCCATCAGTGCTCAGACTGTCCGCAATAGGCTGAGAGAGGCTGGACTGAGGGCTTGTAGGCCTGTTGTATGACAAGTCCTCACCAGACATCACAGTCAACAACGTCGCCTATGGGCACAAATCCACCTTCGCTGGACCAGACAGAACTGGCAAAAAGTGCTCTTTACTGACGAGTTGCGGTTTTGTCTCACCAGGGGTGATGGTCAGATTTGCGTTTATCGTCGAAGGAATGAGCATTACACCAAGGCCTGTACTCTGGAGCGGGATAGATTTGGAGGTGGAGGGTCCATCATGGTCTGGGGCAGTGTGTCACAGCATCATTGGATTGAGCTTGTTGTCATTGCAGGCAATATCAATGCTGTGTGTTACAGGCAAGACATCCTCCTCCCTCATGTGGTTCCCTTCCCGCAGGCTCATCCTGACATGACCCTCCAGCATGACAATGTCACCAGCCATACCACTCGTTCTGTGCGTGATATCCTGCAAGACAGGAATGTCAATATTCTGCCATGGCCAGCGAAGAGCCCGGATCCCAATCCCATTGAGCACGTCTGGGACCTGTTGGATTGGAGGGTGAGGGCTAGGACAATTCCCCCCAGAAATGTCCGGGAACTTGCAGGTGCCTTGGTGGAAGAATGGGGTAACATCTCACAGCAAGAACTGGAAAATCTGCTGCTGTCCATGAGGAGGAGATGCACTACAGAACTTAATGTACCTGGTGGCCACACCAGATACTGACTGTTACTTTTGATTTTGACCCCCCCTTTGTTGAGGGACACATTATTTCATTTCTGTTAGTCATATGTCTTTGTTCAGTTTATGTCTCAGTTGTTGAATCTTATTTACACATGTCAAGTTTGCTGAAAATAAACGCAGTTGATAGTGAGAGGACGTTTATTTTATTGCCTTCCAAGCTCATCACTAAGGACTGACCCTGGGACTGAATAGCTTTCTCTGCGACTGGATCCTGGACTTCCTGATGGTCCGCACCCAGACATCTGCCATGCTGACACTCTTCAAAGGGCCCCTCAGGGGTGCATGCATAGTCCTGTCCTGTACTCTCTGTTCATCCACGACTCCAACACCGTCATTAAGTTTGCTGATGACACAACGGTGGTAGGCCTGATCACCGATGACAATGAGAGAGCCTATAGGGAGGAGATCAGAGACCTGGCAGTGTGGTGCCAGAACAACAACCTATTCCTCAATTTCAGCAAAACAAATGAGCCGATTGTGAACTACAGGGTCGAAAGATTCAAGTTTATCGGTGTCCACATCACTAAGAATCTATCATGGTCCACACACTCCAACACAGTCATGAAGAGTGCACAACAAAACCTCTTCCCGTTCACCAGGCTGAAAAGATTTGCATGGGCTCTCAGATCCACAAAAAGTTATCCAGCTGCACCATTGAGAGCATCTTGACTGGCTGCATCCCCGCTTGGTATGGCAACGGCTTGACATCCAACTCCAGCCACTCAAGTCATGAGTGTCACTGTTCTCTCTGCTACCGCAAGGCAAGTGGTACCAATGCACCAAGTCCATATCCAACAGGACCATGAACAGCTTCTACCCACAAGCCATAAGACTTCTAAGTAGTTTGTTAAATACACTGAATAAAAATATAAACGCAACATGTAAAGTGTCCAGTACTTACAACTTTGTTAGTAAACATTTCTCCTTTTCCAAGACAGGTGTGGCATATCAACAAGCTGATTAAACAGCATGATCCGTGTACCTTGTGAGAGAACAATAAAAGGCCACTCTAAAATGTGAAGTTTTGTCACACAACACAATGCCACAGATGTCTCAAGTGTTGAGGGAGCGTGCAATTGGCATGCTAACTGCAGGAATATCCACCAGAACTGTTGCCAGAGAATTAAATTTCAATTTCTCTACCATAAGCCACCTACAACATAGTTTTAGAGAATTTGGCAGTACGTCCAACTGGTCTCTAAACCTCAGTCCACGTGTAGCCACACCAGCCCAGGACCTCCACACCTGGCTTCTTCACCTGCGGGATCATCTGAGACCAGCCAGCCAGATAGCTGATGAAACTGTGGGTTTGTACAACCAAAAAATTGTCAGAAACCATCTCAGGAAAGCTCATCTGCATGCTCGTCGTCCTCACCAGGGTAACCGACTTCAATGGACAAATGCTCACATTCGATGGCCACTGGCATGCTGGAGAAGTGTGCTCTTCACGGATTAATCCCGTTTCAACTGTACCTGGCAGACAGCGTGTTTGGCGTCATGTGGGTGAGCTGTTTACTGATGTCAACATTGTGAGCACAGTGTCCCGTGGTGGGGGTGGGGTTATGGTATGGGCAGGCATAAGCTACAGATAACGAGTACAATTGTATTTTATCGACTGCAGTTTAAATGTGCAAAGATACTGTGACGAGATCCATTGTTGTGCAATTCAACCGCCACCATCACGCTATGTTTCAGTATGATAATGCCAGGCCCCATGTTGCAAGGATCTGTACACAATTCCTGGAAGCTGAAAATGTTCCATTTCTTCCATGGCCTGCATACTCACTATATATGTCACCCATTGAGCATGTTTGGGATGCTGTGGATCGATGTGTATGACAGCGTGTTCCAGTTCCCGCCAATAACCAACAACTTTGTACAGCCAATGAAGAGGAGTGGGACAACATTCCACAGGCCACAATCAACAGCCTGATCCACTCTATGCGAAGAAGGTGTGTCGTGCTCCATGAGCCAAATGGTGGTCACACCAGATACAAACTGGTTTTCTGATCCATGTCCATACCTTTTTTTAAGGTTCTGCGTCTGTGACCAACAGATGTATATCTGTATTTCCCAGTCATAGATTAGGGCCTAATACATTTTTTCAAATGACTGATTTCCTTGTATGAACAGTAACTCAGTAATATCTTTGAAAATGTTACATGTTGCATTTATATTTTTGTTCAGTGTAGTTAACCCAAGAGTTACACTACTGGTCAAAAGTTTTAGAACACCTACTCATTCAAGGGTTTTTCTTTATTTTTACTATTTTCTACATTGTAGAATAATAGTGAATACTTCAAAACTATGAAATAACACCTAAGGAATCATGTAGTATCCAAAAAAGTGTTAAAATATATTTTATATTTGAGCTTCTTCAAATAGTCACCCTTTGCCTTGATAACAGCTTTGCACACTCTTGCCATTCTCTCAACCAGCTTCACCTGGAATGCTTTGCCAACAGTCTTGAAGGAGTTCCCACATATGCTGAGCCTTGAATTCTGAATAAATCACAGACAGTGTCACCAGCAACGTATCCCAACACCATAACACCTAATCCTCCATGCTTCACGGTGGGAAATACACATGCATAGATCATTCGTTCACCCACACTGCGTCTCACAAAGACACGGCGGTTGGAAACCAAAAATCTCCAATTTGGACACCAGACCGACCACAGGACACATTTCCATTGGTCTAATGTACATTGCTTGTGTTTCCTGGCTCAAGCAAGTCTTTTATTCTTATTGGTGTCCTTTAGGAGTGGTTTATTTACAGCAATTCGACCATGAAGGTCTGATTCACACAGTCTCTTCTGAACAGTTGATGTTGAGATGTGTCTATTCCTTGAGCTCTGTGAAGCATTTATTTGGGCTGCAATTTCTGAGGCTGGTAACTCTAATGAACTTATCCTCTGCAACAGAGGTAACTCTGGGTCTTCCATTTCTGTGGCAGTTCTCATGAGAGCCAGTTTCATCATAGCTCTTGATGGTTTTTGCGACTGCACTTGAATAAACTTCAAGTAAATTTTCCGTATTGACTGACCTTCATGTCTTAAAGTAATGATGGACTGTCATTTCTCTTTGCTTATTTGAGCTGTTTTTGCCATAATATGGACTTGGTCCATATTTCCCAAATAGGGGTAGCATCTGTGATAACACTTTTTTGGTTACTACATTGTGTGTTATTTCATAGTGTTGATGTCTTCACTATTATTCTACAATAATCTACGAGAAAATAGTACAAAAATAAAGAAAAGCCCTTGAATGAGTAGGTGCTCTAAAACTTTTGACCCGTAGTGAATACCTGCATTGACCCTTTTTCTCCACAACATTTTTTTTTTCCTCATCACATACGCTGCTGCTACTGTTTATTATCTGTCACTTTATTCCTAGTTATATGTACATATCTACCTCAATCACCTCGTATACAACGGCACATTGGCTCGATCCTTGTCTGTAGCCAAGTTGTCGTTACTCATTGTGTATTTATTATGACTTTTATTTTAACTTTCCATTATTTCTCCATTTTCCTTCTCTCTGCATTGTTGTGAAGGATAACATTTGATTTGATTAGTGTTTACCAACCTATTTTTCTCCCACTTGGATCCTGCATCACTGGTGTAATCATGTGTAATCATGCGTGCTCTATGTATTGGAATACAAGAATAGCAGGACATGGTTCACTTGGACTTCTGTAACACTGAAATGGAATGTGTCTGGTGTTGAATAGTTCAGAGAGAGAGAAAGAGGTGAACCCGTGATTTACTCACACGATTACTCACACAATACAGCATTTATCAGTGAAATTAACCATATTAAAAGATGTGGGTGGATCTGAGGTTAATAGATTTTCTATCAGCAATTCCATTAGATTGTAATTTGCTATCGGGCTGTTATGCAAGACCTGACACCAACATCTAATTCAGATCTGATTGTTTTATGTTGGGAGCGGTCAATTTTCGTCCGGAGACCATTTCAACTCTGTTAAGGGTAGCATGGGCTTTGGCTGCTCGTTAATGGTGCTTTGAATATATATCTGGCAGTGAAAGTACAAGTATAATCCTACTGTGTATCCTTATTATCTTAAATTGTCTTTATTTTTTAAGTGATATTGCTTTATCAATTTCAATTGCTTTGTAATGAAAAATAAGTAACAACCAGAAGTTAAATGTTTGACTTACAACACTCTTAGTGAATATTCTCCTCCGCAATGAGTAGCATCTCATCTCGTCTCCATCTTAATATTTCATTAGGCAGCTTGCCTCCCCATTAAGAGACAGAGAGCCCTGTAATGGGAGCAATCTGAGGAATGTTTGGGCCTTGGGGGAAAGCATAGCTCCGTCTGCTCGCTCAACACTTATTACTGAAATGCTCCTCTAGGGGAAACTCCAAACGATACAATAGGAAATGTGGCATACACAAAGGGACACAGATCCCCCTCCCGGTGAGATGGAAGAGATATATAACAGAGAGCTCGGTTGTCAGGTGTGTGCCCTATCTGATTTAAATAAGATTGCGTATAACAAACACTGTATCAACCTCAGAGGAAATCCACTCAACCTTCCAATTATGCCCCGAGATGTACGGGAACTTGTAAACAGTGTTCCTCTGGTGAACAATGTATATTGATACGCCTCCTGAGCCCAGTATGCTCCAGGTGAATTGTTCTACAGTACACTAGAACATAACCGGCTCAGTGAGTGGGTGAACTCACAGCCATAATCCCCAGACTCTCTAGGTCTGCCTCTGCTTTGTTCTTAAGTTGTCAAAGTTGACATTTCCTCTGAAGAGGGTACAGTTGTATAATTCTGCTTTTTCACCTCTTCAGATTGCCCCCCCCCCTCCCCCCCACCCATCCCCTCATCCCTCACCTCCCTTCCACCTTCATTTATTATTTTTCTCTCTCTCGCTCCTTGTGGGAGTCTCCACTTCAATTTTTCTCCATGAGCGCACTAGATTTATTGCTCCAGTAAATTTCTGCGAAAGAGAAGCAGGCGCACTGGGCCCCCAGGGAATCTCGGCAGGAGATCACCTGACCATGTTGTGGCCACAACTGCAACAAAAACACATTCCTCAGGAGGAGACATTTGTTATTCCAATTCTAATCCCAAACCTGGAGGAGGAGGGAGGTGCGAGGGGGGGGGGCACGGCTACGCTACGCTACAGGAAGCAGCGGAACACCAACACCAGTTACAAGGCAGCAGGAAACATGCACGCAAGGACATTTCCCTGGGAAACAAGGGACCAGAGGACCAGTCTATACAGTCCTGTCCTGACTCTGAAAGCTAGAGGGATGCATGAGCTCACTGAACAACAGAGCATGGTTCTATATATTATGCATTCAGGATGTGCAGTATTTACAAATATATGGCTAAAATATATTGATCAATTTGGGATCGTTCCACCTCAGCGACAAATTAATTCTAATGTTAAAATGGTTTGACATCTTTGAGTTCAATGTTCTGCTCTAATTGGAAACATGGAACTTGTCATAATATTTTTAATTGAACTATTGAAAGTTATTTAATGCCTTTCTATCGCCCCAATGTTTTTTTGCTGGTTAGTTATAGTAAATTAAGAAAGTTGCTTAAAAAATGTATTTTATTAAATCATACAGATGTCATGAACAATATATAATAAACATCTATAATGTAATCTAAAGACAACGACCATAAACCTCCTGTGCTGCCTGTTCGATTCCTGTAGTGCTGAATATGTTAACATAGTAATCAATCCCTTGCTGCCAACCTCATATACCGGCCTAGGCCCTCCTCCCCGCAATACTCTAACCTTGTCTACACAACTCGAAGTCACTGGCTCTCCCTACCCCCATCACAGCAGCTTGTGACTTGTGTTCTGACAAGCTTGGCATCATTAAATCCATTCTAGACAAGTAGAGACACGTTCTGACAGTCTAAAGAGGGCCATGTGTTAGAAAGCTGAATGGAAGTGTGATTGAACACTAAGGCTAATTCGCCAGTAACCTCCCGAGACAGGGTCAGAATAGTTTGGGCAATACATAAAAGGTACATTACATGCATGAATGGAATAGTACCATTTGTCCTGGTACATCTAGACCTTGACGTCCTAAGGTCGCATTTAGAAGAGCTGCCAAGTGAAAAGAAAGAAAGTGAAGTTCATTGAAAGTCAATGGGTGAACTGGAGTGAAAATGTTTCAATGGACATCAAATGGATTAGGAAAACAACTGATTTGGACATTCCTAATTAGGATAATGGAATGGGCAGCATCTTATTCTTGTTAAGCTGTTCAACTGTTATTCACTTAGAAAATAACAATTTGGGTAAAACATTTCAACTTATTCTTCTGACGATGAAGACATGGTACAAGATAAATAAATTGGAGGCAAGTCCAGAAGGAAAAAACAACCCCTACTTCTACTTTTTTTCCTACTCAAGAGGATTTTAGTCAGCCTTGAGGCCACTCTTTATATAACATCCAGATGATAGAACATTTACTCATCTCCATCATTACATATGCATTGAGTCACTCTCCACAAGTTATCTCATCTCTTTGAGAAGAGGCACTGAATGAATTAAGTATAGCAGTGGCTGGCAGTCAGAATGGAGAGACCATCAACTGTTGAACGAGGGGGAAGTAACTTCTGAATTCGGATTGCTGTAGACATGCCAACAAGATTATGGGACCTGCTTGCTGATTTACCTGGGCCCAGAGGCATAGTGAGGAGGAACAAATACTTCCAGATCATTGGAAATGAGACAAATGTGGCCCAAAGCATCAGGAAGTAATTTGTACCTGCTATTTTGGGTTTTCACACTTGGATGGCAGCAATCCTCAGGCAGATGGGATAAACTAATGACACTTCATTAATTGAACCAGCTAACTGAAAAGCTGCTGTCTGTTATTCAATATGAACGAAATAAACAGGAATTACAGTATTGAAGAGAGACAAAGAGGTTTCTGACAGAGATGAAAGCAGCTCTGCTCTCAATTCCTCTTAACTCTACTACTGTGTTCCGGTCGAATTGGACCGATTTCCACATTTTCTTTCTGAAAAATGTAGTTCATTTAATCTGATTGTCATAAGGTTCCATGACTTTGTCCACACAGGGCATCTGAACACACAAAATGCATTTTGATGATTTGCATTACATTTGGGGTGTTTTATTTAACTTTTGTACACCTGTGACCGGTCATTAGAAATTAATGGGTGAGACTACAATTAGTGTATAAAATTGGGTTCAGGCACATGCCCATTCATCAGATGGACACACTTCCTTTCCCAGACCCTCACATGCATGTGTGTTTGAACACACACACACACCTCACTCCCCTTCTTGGCTTCCATGGCCACCTCCACGGGAACCTTTCCCCAATAGAATATTTCCCCCACGGGAACCACACCTGTTGGCATTCTCACAAACAATCACAACATTGTTTCAATAATATATAGAACTTTTCTCGCATCTCTGGTATGTAACATTTTTTTGAGGCCTTGCTCACAATTCATTCTGTGGCAGCACAATGATCAAACTATATACTGTATGTGAGGCTCTTGATCATATATTTGATCATGACACTGGTGAGGAGGAGAGAGGCCAGGAAACTGACAGTGAAGATGCGTTAGAGGAGGAAGTGTCAGAAGTTGAAGACAACACAGAATATGATCCAGACCAAGAGACAACCGGTGTGGAACAATCCAGTCATGAGGAAGAGGGCCCTGTTGAGGTTGTTGTTACAATCCGGTCAAACAATGGGAATTTGTCCTGGTCTTCATCCTCACCTGAGAAGAGAGGTCGGCTGTCGGCTGAAAATGTTATCAGGAAGACCCCATGGCCAACGTGTTACGCCATTTAAGTTGATGACTTAAAATCCTGCCACTATATTAAAATGTAAAATGGTTTCAAAACAAATGTCCTTGTTTAACTATGACTCAAAGTAGTCTGTGATAAATAGCACAATATGGTTCATCTGAGTATTTGTTACAGTCAAAATAATCCATACATTATGCTTTTTTTACTCAAAAACGAGTTGTATGAGCTCAGGTCAATGAGGCCTATAGGCCATAAATAGCAAATAGAAGTTCAAAACATGTAATATTCACAAGAAATTAAGTTGTTAAAAAGATCTAACACAACATTAGGTGATAATATATGTATTATTATGGATTTATAATCAGCTATAATGGGTCGGTCATTTTGGACCGGGAACACAGAATTAATTAACATGAAACGAACACAACAGGAGGGTTAATAAAATGTGCTCGTTCATCATTCTGTCATCTCACTGTCTACATGAGTTTCTAATCACATGTTGACAATGTAGGCCATACTGTGTTTCATTACTATATGCCATTAAAGGACATTTTTCTACCTCCTAAAATCCCCATTCTGTTCATTGTGTCTTTTATCCCCTGTGATCAGCCGGGTGATAGTGTCCTTCTGCCAGGTATAAACATGCATCCAGAGCAACGCTTCTCAGAGGAAGACCAACCATGGCTTTAAGCTTTGAGATGTTCTTGGACTTGTTCCAGTATTGCAGGCCTGACTGTCTGAGAGGCTGTTGGTTGTTGAAACAGCAGACTGCATGGGTGACTTCCCCGTGACCAATGCTGTGCTTTGCCAGCTGGCTGGGACTGGAAAGAGGACCGGCCGAGCAGACTGCGCTGTTAGTGCTCAGTCAGTCTGATCTCACAGTCTCTAATGAACACACTGTTAATCAAGGACAGTGAGCCGTCAGAATAAATCAAATTAAATTGTATTCTTCACATACACCGTTTAGAGCAGGTATAAAAGGTGAAGTGAAATGCTTATGCGCTAGCTCCCTCAACAATGAAGTACATTAGTCAATATCAATAATAACAATAAAACTAATCAAATGAAAAATAACAAGTAATAGACGTAAAAAAAGAAAAAGCCATATCTCAGACTGGCCAATAAAATGGGCAAAAGAACACAGACACTGGACAGAGGAACTCTGTCTAGAAGGCCAGCATCCCGGAGTTGCCTCTTCACTGTTGATGTTGAGACTGGTGTTTTGCAGGTACTATTTAATGAAGCTGCCAGTTGAGAACTTGTGAAGCGTCTATTTATCAAACTAGACACTCTAATGTACTTGTCCTCTTGCTCAGTTGTGCACCAGGGCCTCCCACTCCTCTTTCTATTCTGGTTAGAGCCAGTTTGCGCTGTTCTGTGAAGGGAGTCGTACACAGCGTTGTACGAGATCTTCAATTTCTTGGCAATTTCTCGTTAGGAAAAGCCTTCATTTCTCAGAACAAGAATAGACTGATGAGTTTCAAAAGAAAGTACTTTGTTTCTGGCCATTTTCAGCTTGTAATCGAACCCACAAATACTGATGTTCCAGATACTTAACTAGTCTAAAGAAGGCCAGTTTTATTGCTTCTTTAATCAGAACAACAGTTTTCAGCTGTGCTAACATAATTGCAAAAGGGTTTTCTAATGATCAAGTAGCCTTTAAAAATGCTACATTTGGATTAGCTAACACATCGTGCCATCGGAACACAGGAGTGATGGTTGCTGAAAATGGGCCTCTGTACGCCTATGTAGATATTCCATAAAAAAATCTGCAGTTTCAAGCTACAAAAGTCATTTACAACAATAACAATGTCTACACTGTATTTTTGATCAATTTGACGTTATTTTAATGGACAAAAAATTAGCTTTCTTTCAAAAACAAGGACACTTTTAAATGACCCCAAACTTTTGAACGGTAGTGTACATGTAATGTTGTGTAAAGACGGTATAGTAATACTGGACTGTATTTACAAATATACTTGTTCACCCAGTGGATTAAATAGTATATAACATAACTGTGTGTGTGTGTGTGTGTGTGTGTGTGTGTGTGTGTGTGTGTGTGTGTGTGTGTGTGTGTGTGTGTGTGTGTGTGTGTGTGTGTGTGTGTGTGTGTGTGTGTGTGTGTGTGTGTGCGCATGTTTGTGTGTTAAGGGTTGGATGTGTGGGTAATCAGTGCAAATAATCTCTAAGGTGCAAACACAGTATTGTCTGAGGTGCAAATAGTTTCTAAGGTGCAGGTCTGTGCAGGGAGGCTGCTACGGTAAGCTGTTCAGTAAACTGATGGCCTGGTGGTAGTAGTTGTCTCAGTGGTGGTGTGATTGGACCATATCAGGTCATCTGTGATGTGCACGCTGAGGAACATGAAGCTTTTAACAATCTCCACTGCAGTCCCGTCGATGACAATAGGGGCGTGCTCAATAGGGGCGTGCTCCCCCGTGTTTCCCGTATTCCACGATCAGCTCCTTGGTTTGCTGAGGGAGAGGCTGTTTTCCTGGCACCACTATGCCAGGGCTCTTCCCTCCTCCCTGTAGCTTGTCTCGTCGTGTCGTCTGCAAACTTAATGATGGTGTTGGAGTCGTGCGTGGCCACGCAGTCATGGATGTAAAGGAAGTAAAGGATGAGGCAGTGCACACACCCCTGAGGAGCCCTGTGTTGAAGGTCAGCGTGGCAGAAGTGTTGTTGCCTACCTTCACCACCTGGGGTTTACCTGTCAGGAAGTCCCGGATCCAGTTGCAGAGGGAGGTTTTCATACCAGGGGAGAATGACTGCCCACCCTCATTGAAACCACAGAAGTTCAAAGCCGACAGGGGTGCAGCAGGCATTGTTAGCAGAAAACAGGATCCCCCATTATAGTAAATGTAAAAATTGCAATCTTTGGGGTGAAACTTTGTGTAAATAAAACAAAAACATTTGAAGCGTACAATTGACCAAGCATCGCTGGGGTTAGGGTTTGGCCGGGGTAGGCTGTCATTGTAAATAATAATTTGTTCTTAACTGACGTCCCTAGATAAATAAATAAATTATCACCAGATGTATGTTCTTAAACATATTATTTTTAAATCGCACACAGAAGAAGTTATCAGGATAATTGAGTTAATAATGACAGCCTGCAGTACCCCAGACGGCCGTCAACTTGAGTTACTTAATGAGAGGGGGCACCGAGCCTAGGTGAAAGCCGACAAAGGTTAAGACAACGGCCTTCTAATATCCAATAACTCTTTGCAAACATGGGACAAGCATTGCTAGTTAGCAACGGCGCTAGTAGTTAGCAACGGCGCTTGTACCATGAATTTGTTTATTGTCAAATGCTGATGCATAGAATAATTAGGTTTTCTTAACCTGTATTTTTACGGTGTTGAATGTTGAGCTGTAGTCAATGAACAGCATTCTAACATACAGTACCAGTCAAACGCTTAGACAGACCAACTCATTCCAGGGTTTTTCTTAGATTTGACTATTTTCAATTTTTTTGGTTACTACATGATTCCATATGTGTTATTTCATAGCTTTGACGTCTTCACTATTATTCTACAATGTAGAAAATAGTAAAAAAATTAAGAAAATTCCTTGAAAGAGTAGGTATGTCCAAAACCTTTGACTGGTACTGTAGGTGCTCCAGGTGAGGCAAACACACAGTGTGTCGGTAATGTTATTATTTTTTCAATTGTTGTGCATCCATTATCTCAGCTTTAACTTTTCACTTAAAACAGAGTCAAACATTTAATTGTAATGATTTACCACTCAAGTCATTCACATTCAATAACATTTGCCTAAAAACAAATGCTGTGTGCCATTTTATCAATGAGAATGATATGGCTGATATTTAGCTGTGTTAGCTGTGTGTGATACTGACTTTGGTGGTGTAGCCAACAGCCAAATTAGCTCTCTCTCAGGGTAGCTGCAGATAATTTCTATGTTATGATTCCTGTGACTCCTATAATTCATGTCACCCAGGATATTATTTAGTTTTTCTGTTATGCTAATCATTTTGTTCCCTGAGCTCGACTGTCCTGCTGGTATGCTGTGACATGCTGAAATAAAATAAATGCATTGTGGTGCCTTGCCAATTGACATACTGCCAAATCTTATCAAACTGTTGGGGGGTGTATTGAATACATAGCTGGAGAAACAGGTTCAGAGCTTGTTTCATCTTTTGCTGCATAGTAGCTCTTGTCTATATGAATTATTTAAGACAATGATGGGCCTCAACTTACTGTTGTGAATTAGAATAGTAGAATACACAAGGTGCAATTTTGAAATTTGCTTTTGCATCAGCAGTTTTTATTTTGTTCTGAAAGTCACTCAAGTAGCCCATGTCAGCAAACATTTTTTAGATTGTTAAGTTAGTCTAGTGGCCAGCTACTGTACATAAACTTGTAGTAATCAACGTTGAATTAGAGCCTGGGGGCCGCCATTGATTTTGTAAAGTCAGTCTCACTCAGATACAGTATCATATTAAAAACTGCAAACATTTCTCTTCATCCTATGGTAAAATGTATAGAATTGCAGCAAACTTTCTTTAAAACAGCAACACCCCATGGCAAAATGTGTAAAATTGCATGGAATGAACTCAAAAAATATGAAACGTTCTCCCCCATCGAAGTTACCCATCCCTGAATTAAGACTAATGATAGGACCAGATACACTCGCAGAAAAAAGGGTTCCGAAAGTGTTTTTCGGCTGTCCTCATAGGAGAACCCTTTGGGTTCCATGTAGAACCCTCTGTGGAAAGGGTTTTACATATAACCCAAAAGGGTTTTCCCTAGAACCAAAAGGATTCTACCTGGAACCAAAAAGGGTTCTTCACAGTGGTGGAAGAAATACCCAACTGTCATACTTGAGTAAAAGTAAAGATACCTTACTAGAAAATGACTCAAGTAAAAATCACCCAGTAAAATTCTACTTGAGTAAAAGTCTAAAAGTATTTGGTTTAAAGCATACTTAAGTAGCAAAAGTAAAAGTATAAATAATTTCAAATTCCTTATATTAAGCAAACCAGATGGCACAATTATTTTACATTTTTATTTATTTACGGAAGCCAGGAACACTCAGACATCATTTACAAACAACGCATGTGTGTTTAGTGAGTCCGCCAGATCAGAGGCAGTAGTGATAACCAGGGATATTTGCTTGATATGTGCGTGAATTTCATTGTTTTCCTGTCCTGCATTCAAAATGTAATGAGTACTATTGGGTGTCAAGGAAAATATCTGGAGTACAATATTTTCTTAAGCAATGTAGTGAAGTAAAAGTAAAAGTAGTCAAAAATATAAATAGTAAAGTAAAGTACAGATATAAAAAACTACTTAAAGTAGTACTTTAAAGTATTTTTACTTAAGTGCTTTACACCACTGGTTCTTCAAAGGGTTCTCCAATAGCAGGGCTATTCAACTGGCGGCCCGCTGGTCCGATCCGGCCCATTTATTCGTTTAAATTGCCCTTTGATAAATTCTGAACATAAATAAAAGATCTGCAAAAAACACCTCTCAAAAATCGAGCGTTCAGTGCAAAAATGACAAGCACTATTGTGGTTGTCTATAGTGTTGTTTCTAGCATTTTTACACAGTTTCTATCACCTATGTGGCATGATGATAATTTTTTCTTCATATGAATTTGGCTCTAGTGTTTAACCCCATTCCTGAAAGCTGTGACTCTCAGGAACATGTATGTGCATTCTGTTTTACGCTCTGAGGCTCAGAAGGACTAGTTAGAAGGGAGTGTTACATTTAAAAACAAACATAATTCAAAGCCTACTTCCTTCAGACTGGAATTTGACATGACCTAATGTGACATTTATTTGTGTTATGTATTGAGATGCTTAATTACAGATAATTGTAAAATTACCAAAATAAAATGTTTAGAAAAAAAATGGTGAGCGAACGTTTTTGTGTTGCGCTTCTGAAGAATAATTGCATGTGGAAAATGTCCGCCCCCCTATAATGAACCTTTTTTTCACATCTGGCCCCTGTAAGAATATAGATGATTATAGCCCTGTCCTACAGGGACGGCCGAAGAACCCTATTAGGTTCTAGATAGCACATTTTTTACTAAGAGTGTACACCTGTGCAATTCATCTTATGCAAATTCAACATTTGCACAGGCCCTTTATAGTTCTCAAGCTTGAATACTGTATACATTACATATGTATAAATATTGAGCGTAGGAGCACAGAAGCAACCTTTTCTTGCTTCATCCATCTAAGATGTTTTCCCAAGCTATTAACAACTAGACACTGTTAGATGTAATATGTAACTATTTGGTTTTGATATACTACTGTTCATACTGACACCCTTGCATGCTAGTGCTGAAAAAAAGAATAAAAGCACAAACATATCATTTTGCCTGGGTGTTAAGAGGTTATTAAAATCCTACAGGAGAAATCAAAACAACCGCACAGAGCTTCCTTAATTTTACATCACTTTTCAGAAAGCACAATGGGCTTTACAGTTTTTAATTGGAAGTTGAAATTCAATTTTTTTTAAAGGAATCGATGAATGTGCGAATTTTCACTGCTTGCTATGTGTTTTTTTTTATCACCTCATTAGGCTGATAGTGATAGTCTGGAGCACTGTGTGGGCAGGCTGTACCGGTTTGGAGCTGTCGGGTGCTCAGTTCTCCAAGCTGTTTCCCTATCGTCTCCTCATTCCACTCCTAGGTAATCGCACTAGACCACACAGAGCCATTACGTTTTGATCCAATCTCATCCAGGCAGCACTACAATTGGGATGTAGATTATGTCACAGTTTGCAACCTGTCTGATGGAGCGTCCTCATTAGTGTAGCCGTGTGGGAGGAACAGCGTTAGTTAGGAGGACTGGAGGAGACCTCTACAGAGTCAGACAGAGACCAGCTAAGAGAGGAGAGCCCTGAACAGTGGGAAGAGACTCCAGGGGAACCCATCTACATGGCACAGAACCACAGGAGGGTTGGGGTGCACTGCTAGTGCTAGACAGGAAAAGTGTTTCTGTAACGTATTCCTTTTCTTCACTCACCTTTAACGTGTGTATGAAATGACTGTAAGACCTAAAGTTAAGACTGAGGCATGAGTCAAAATAAGTGTGCAGGTGGAAACGTTACAAGAGGCTAAGATAATATTTTGTGTAATAGTAATAGTCAAAATTACTCAAGTCGTGTTAGTTTAGGCTATTAGAACGGAATCAATAACCCTGTTAACCTCCTATTGTAATTTGTTTGGGAACGCTACCAATGCGTCAGTCACACCTGGTATCGCTTTTTAGCTAACGCTCTCTGCAAGTCATCAAGGCCTTTAATTCTAACAGGGACACCCAGAGGCGTCAAGGGCACGTGCCGCCTCAGATTTATTTTATTTATTATCATTTTGTATTCATTTTTAAGCCCACGTTTTATCATCATTATTTATAAAAAGATCTGTCAGTGGTATTGACTGGACCACCCCCTATTCTCACAAATATGTGGTTCCTTCCAAGGAGCAAAGATATGCTAGACAAGGATCCAAGATATGCTAGACGGGACGCTAGATAATGTAGTGTGCCCCCATACTCAACTGCCAGAACCGGTCCTGATCTGGACCCGGAATGGGTCGGGCTTCGACCTCTGGTATCATATAAACACAAAAGATGTGGAAAAATGTGTAGCATTGCAGGAAATTACCTTTAAAGATGCAGTATGTAGAAGTCGCTCTGCCATTTCCTGGTTGCAGAAATTCTAATAGTTCGCCTAATTTCAGTTGAAATATATTTTCCATAACCCAAAATATTGTATTTTCAGGTGTTCGAAGCTGATGTACAAAAACAAAAGTAGAAGACGCAAAAAATGAAACTTAAGAACGAGAAGCATAGAAAAAGCACACATACAACAGAGCTACTGCTTCTTAGACTTGATCTCAATGAAAATGACAGATCACCAACATATTGCAGCTTTAAAACAGCAACAACAACAAAAATCTTTGCCCTGTGCAAAATGTGTAGAATTGCGGGAAATGTGTTTAAAAATGCAACATTCTGTCTCAGTTTGAGGTCGCATGGGTTGCGAGGTGGGGTTTTGTTACTACTCCGATAAATGACAATATCCATCCAGACCTTTGCCACCTAGAAGACTTGTGTGACAGGACCTTCTCAAATAGTACTTCAGTAACCCTAATCTACTGCATGCAGACAGTATAATCAGTGGAGAAGTAGAGAGAGTACAGCGTGACACACAGCATTTTATTTGATTTTTATCTGCCGGTGATTGGCAGGACTCGCAGGAGGTATGTTTGTAAACAAATTTGTTCAAGCTATGTAGCCCGTTGATTCCTTCTTGGTGAATAAATGAAACAAAATGTTTTGTTGTTACTCTGTAATTCTAGCCACCTAGACATTTTATGAAGTTGGCTTTAGCTAGCCATCGAGATAGGTTCCCAATCTCCCAACCTAGCTACCAAGCCATTTTGGGCTATTAATCAAGTTAGAGTAGCTTGTCTACCCATCTTAGCTGGCATGCCTGCTGGCATGGTTGATAAACTTTAGAAAAGCAAGTAATAACTAAATATACTGAATAAGACTCATATTCCTTTCAATCTTGTATCCAGATTTTAGTATACATGCAGAGAAGCATATTTAATTGATTAAAAAACATAACCACTAATCACATGTACCATGTAGTAATTTGGATGTAATATCCCAGGCATGTCAGTATTTTGGTATTTTATTAGGATCCCCATTAGCTGTTGCAAAAGCAGCAGCTACTCTTCCTGGGGTCCACACAAAACATGAAACATGACAAAATACAGAACATTAATAGACAAGAAAAGCTCAAGCACAGAACTACATAATTGTATTTTTAATTTTTTTTAAGGCACACGTAGCCTACATGTCAACAACAACACATACACACAAACTATCTAGGTCAAATAGGGGAGAGGTGTCGTGAGGTGTTGCTTTATCTGTTTTTTGAAACCAGGTTTGCTATACATTGGAGCAATATGAGATGGAACGCCTCTATATAATACTGTACACTTTCTTGAATTTGTTCTGGATTTGGGGACTGCGAAAAGAGCCCTGGTGGCATGTGCAGTATATTGAGATGTGTGATTTAAAACAGTCAGAATGACAACCTCGTTAAAATTACAATTGAACAGGCAAAGCGGTATGCTTAGATTACCTATGCAGAAAAATATACGTACTGTATTTTAAACATAAAATTAGGCATGATGATTATGAATCTAGATTGCAGGAAAAAACTGTTTCAGGTGTTTGAATAATGCTAAACGTACTTTGTGCCCTCTAAAATAATGGATGCATGATGCCCCTAGGTAAACTCAGTTGCTTCCTTTGACTCCAACTGAAAACCCACGCGAACTACGGACATCACATTTACTTTCACACAACTACCCTTACCTACTGTGCTCCCTAAGCACTTGAATGACCCATCAACTGTCTCTCAGCTAAATGACAACTGAATTCCATGTCTCAAAGGACAGGCTGTTTCGGACGGACACTACAATCCTGACAGTGAGCGCAGAATGCACATGGTGGGGATGTAACCATGGGAAAGTGAGGCATCATTGCCCAACTTTTTATCAACCAACAAGGTATTTAACCCCGCAGAAAGAAAGTTGACAAAACTATTTTTTCTTGGAACACCTGCTACGACTTTTCCTTTTTTGTAAAACCATTTCCATGGTAATTGGCAGCAGTTACAAACAGTGCAATAAGTAGTGTCAGGCCACGGCTATGTAATTACATGGCTTCTCAAAGAGAGAGAGAGAGAGAGAGAGAGAGAGAGAGAGAGAGAGAGAGAGAGAGACAGAGAGAGAGAGACAGAGAGAGAGGAGCATTTCAGAAAGGAGAGGAGCTGGGTTTTTTCCCTCCCGCCCTCCAAAGTCCCCCTTGTCTCCCTCCAACCTCCAATCAGCCAGAAGACTCCTGATTGCTGCACTGTAGTGGCAGCACTCCTGCCTTGTCATTCGCCCTGCGCTGCTGGCTAGGAATGTGAAAACAGCCACTCTGTCTCTGCTAGCAGACATACTGTGTACAGTATGTTCCCTGGGCACAATTTCATACCATTACCTAACTAGGATATGGGTAGGATATGGCATTAAAAATGTGCTATGGAACTGTCAAAATGTACTCAAATGTCTTTTGAAACATATTGATTCATAGTTTCAGTGATATAATTGTGAATCGCTATGACCTCATGGACTTAGGAAGCGGTTGTGCAACCTCGAGATTTGCAACCTCAATTACTGCAGTCAAAGATCACATGGAAATTCCAGAGATTAAATTAAGGCACAGTCAATTCAACCAGAGCCATTACATTTTCCATATATCCAAAGGTACATAAATGGTTCACATGTCAGCAGACAGTCTCTTCGTTTCAAAGGAAAGGGTTTAAGGGCAATAATCCAATTCACTCTTTAAGTGGTGGATGACTGTGTTTGCCCATGAGTCTACAACAAAATCCCCATTCCACTGAGCTTTCCATCCATGGCTTTTTTTTTAAACTGGTCTTTTAACTACATTTACATTGACATTGTAGTGATTTAGCAAACATTCTTATCCAGAGCGACGTATTACAGGTCTATCCTCTCTCTGATCTTAGTGCAGATCTAAGGAGACAAAAGGGAGTGATTTGAGGTATAAAATGAAAGGTAAACATCCCCTTGGCTTGATGAATCCAATCACTAAAGTGTGTCGTGGGAGGAACTACGCGATTTTCATGGTGAGCCTTTTTCCTTTCTAAGCTGAAAGTATGATCATTATTACATTTTTTTTAGGTTTGCCCTGAGGACCAGAGACTAAAGTCGTCTGCATGCCTCCCATCCGAAACCATTTGGATCTGAGTATACAAAAAATTATGAATGCCTTCCTACTATTGAGTTGCACCCCCCCTCAGAACAGCCTCAATTCGTCTGGGTATGTACTCTATAAGGTGTCGAAAGCGTGCCACATGGATGCTGGCCCATGTTGTCTCCAATGCGTCCCACAGTGTCAAGTTGGCTGTTGGGTGGTGGATTATTCTTGATACACACGGGAAACTGTTGGGTGTGAAAAACCCAGCAGAGTGGCAGATTTTGACACACTCAAACCGGTGCACCTGGCACCTACTACCATACCCCATTCAAAGGCACTTAAATCTTTTGTCTTGCCCGTTCTCTGAATGGCATACATACACAATCCATGACTCAAAATATCTCCTCCCCTTCATCTACACTGACTGAAGTGGATTTAACAAGTTACATCAATAAGGAATCATAGATTTCACCTGGATTCACCTCAGTCTGTCACGGAAAGAGCAGGTGTTCCTAATGTTTTGTACACTCAGTATATATTATAGCAACATTTTGTGACGCTGTAGTTTGTTTTGATCTTCTTTTTTTTTTTTTACTGTTGGTGCACGCACAAAAAATTCTCGATGCAAGCTGAAGTCAGTAGCCGAAGTCGGTACGAAGTCAGTAGCCGAAGTCGGTAGCCGAATAGCTGAAGTCAGTGGCCGAAGTTGGTACGAAGTTGGTAGCCAAATAGCTGAAGTCGGTAGCTGAATAGCCGAAGTTGGTAGGTCTACGCCCCTTCGTCGGTGATTGGTCAACAGTAGGAATTCTTGTCATTCAATCGTTTTCATGCAAAATTTTACATTTGAGAAATACTGAACAAAACATCTTAGTTAGATGCAAAATTGCTCGACTAAGAACTCCTCTGCCAAAACGTCAAAACTAATGACAGATTTCTTTCGTTATTTTAGATGAATTCTGACTATTTTGAGGAAGTGTATACTGACTACAGCATCTCAAGATGAGCAAACAGTACTTTTTTCTAGTTTTTCAAGCGAAAGTAGTCCTTCTAAGGAAGTATGAGAGCACACACGTTCAGTTCTTGGCTAGACGCCAGCTGAACCGAAGCATGCTGACACCTTAAGAGTGTTCTGTTATACTCTAGCTCAGTATCATGCTGCTGTTACATGTAACGGCTTTCCTCTTCCTCTTCTGAGGAGGGGTAGCAAGGATCGGACCAATACGCAGCGTGGTAAGTGTCCATGATACTTTAATAATAACTGAACACGACTCAATACAAAAATAACAAAGTGAATGGAAATGAAAACCGAAACAGTCCTGAATGGTGACACAAACAACAAAACAGGAAACAATCACCCACGAAACACAGGTGGGAAAAGGCTACCTAAGTATGATTCTCAATCAGAGACAACTAACGACACCTGCCTCTGATTGAGAACCATATCAGGCCAAACACAAAACACAACCTAGAAAAACTAACATAGAGAACCCACCCAACTCACGCCCTGACCATACTAAAACAAAGACATCCAAAATAACTAAGGTCAGAACGTGACAGTACCCCACCCCTAAAGGTGCGGACTCGGGCCTCAAAACCTGAACCTATAGGGGAGGGTCTGGGTGGGTGTCTGTCCGCGGTGGTGGCTCTGGCTTGGGACGTAGACCCCACTCCATCATAGTCTTTACCCGCTTCTTAACCCGCCTCCGTGGCGCCTTTCGAGCGGCGACCCTCGCCACCGACATCGGACTGGGGACCCTAGCAACGGGTCCCGAACGGACGGGAGATTCCGGCAGCACCGGACAGGCGGGAGACTCCGGCAGCACCGGAGTGAAGGGAGACTCCGGCAGCACCGGACCGGCGGGAGACTCTGGCAGCTCCGACGTGAAGGGCGACTCCGACAGCACCGGAGTGACGGACGGCTCCGGCAGCTCCTGGCTGACGGATGGCTCTGGCAGCTCTTGACTGGCAGGCGACTCGGGCAGCTCAGGAAAGGCGGGCGACTCCGGCAGCTCAGGACAGGCGGGCGACTCCGGCAGCTCAGGACAGGCGGGCGACTCCGGCAGCTCAGGACAGACGGGCGACTCCGGCAGCTCAGGACAGACGGGAGACTCCGGCAGCTCAGGACAGACGGGAGACTCCGGCAGCTCAGGACAGACGGGAGACTCTGGCAGCACTGGACAGGCGGGAGCACCTGGAGGAATGAGACGGAGACACACCCTGGTGCATATGGCTGCCATCGGAGGCCTGGTGCGTGGAGGAGGCACCGGATAGACCAGACCGTGGAGGCGCACTGGAGGTCTCGAGCACCGAGCCTACCTGGCTGGATACTCCCCGTCGCCAGGCCAGTACGGCGAGGTGGAACAGACCGCACTGGGCTGTGCTGGCGAACAGGGGACACCGTACGTAGGGCTGGTGCCATGTACCCCGGCCCAAGGAGACGCACTGGAGACCAGATGAGCTGTGCCGGCTTCATGGCACCTGGCTCGATGCCCACTCTAGCCCGGCCGATACGAGGAGCTGTGATGTAACGCACCGGGCTATGCTATCTACACGGTAAGCACGGGGAGTTGGCTCAGGTCTCCTACCTGACTTAGCCACACTCCCCGTGTGCCCCCGCCCAATACATTTTGGGGGCTGCCTCTCGTCTCTGTTGCGCTGCCGTGCCGCCTCCTCAAAATGCAGCCGCTCTGCTTTGGCTGCCTCCAGCTCTTCCATGGGGCGGAGATATTCCCCAGGCTGTACCCAGGGTCCCTTGCCGTCTAAAATCTCCTCCCATGTCCAGGAGTCCGATGATCGCTGCTGCCCGATACCACGCTGCTTGGTCCTCTTCTGAGGAGGAGTAGCAAGGATCGGACCAATACGCAGCGTGGTAAGTGTCCATGATACTTTAATAATAACTGAACACGACTCAATACAAAAATAACAAAGTGAATAGAAACTAAAACCGAAACAGTCCTGAATGGTGTCACAAACAACAAAACAGGAAACAATCACCCACGAAACACAGGTGGGAAAAGGCTACCTAAGTATGATTCTCAATCAGAGACAACTAACGACACCTGCCTCTGATTGAGAACCATACCAGGCCAAACACAAAACACAACCTAGAAAAACTAACATAGACAACCCACCCAACTCATGCCCTGACCATACTAAAACAAAGACATAACAAAAGAACTAAGGTCAGAACGTGACATTACAATAATTATCTATACTTATTTCAATGTCCTGTATCAGCCACAACATTGTTACACCCCTGTGTAGAATGGATCTGAAAGATAAGAGACTCGGATCTGGCAAGGTATCAGTCATTTATTGACGGTTGCTATTGCTTGTTGTTTATTTGCATCTTAACTTAATAAGTTTCTCTTTTGTTGATTGGTTTAATTGATCTGTGGGAACCTTGGAGTCAATAGGCACCTCTGCTTTTGTGGCTCAATGAACTTGAATCAATTGTGGAAGAAGCAGGTAGAAGAGGATTAAAATAAAAAATGTTCTTCCTCTAACATCTTTAAGCTGAATGACAGACTACCAGGGCAATTGATGTCATTCATATGCAGATGAAAAATAACCACAAGCCTCTGAGACTAATTTTGATGCAAATGCTCTTGTTGAGTAATTCCCAAACCCCAGGAAATCACCTGAAGTCTTTCCTCCTTATGTCTGATTATTTGATTGCATAGACTGATTAGGACCTTCAGTGAGTACCATGAAGGTAGTTGGTAATGAGCATTAGTCTCGTAGAAAATCAAAGCGTAAACTGCGGTACTGAATCTGTTCAAGTCGAGTATCGATAATTGTCTGACCTGACGCTCAAGAGCTGAACTCTGGCTGTTTCATTGGATAATGGAGAGACACATCTCTCCGATATCTCTCTCGAATATCATTATTGACATCATTCCTCTTATCCGGGGATGATGACAAAGAATCCAATAAGAGTCATTCAATAGCACAAACAGTGACTATAATAACCTAGTTGTCCATGAAGCCAGCAGTACAGAAAAGATTCACCTTGAAATCCACAAAAGATGTACAATGCCAGTATGTGCCACAGGGTTTCCAAAAGTCAGCGGGTTTCAGTTGAACGATGTGAACACGGCAACGCAACATCTTATTTAGCCCAAATGCTCACGATGTTCAGAAACGGTCTCTTCGCAGTGGTCATTTCTCATTCCATGAGGCATACTATTAGAGTAGAAAAGGTCTTGGCTTCCATATGCTGCCATTTTAGTTTGCAAATGTTGAACCGTTTTCAGATGTCTCCTTTGTAAATCTGTCCACCTTGGTAACCCTACTGTTTCAAAGCCCTCTTGATCTGCAGTCATTTTAAGCATCATGGCAGGATGCTGCTGCCCTTTGAATGTCAGAGGCAGCATGGACTCTGTACCCCTGACCTCTGAAAGACATCTCTCCCCACGTTTCACTTCATTATCTACGATGATGTTGGTCAACATCCATATGGAACCAGGGAACACAATAAACATGTAGGACTGGTTTCATGAACCCAGATTAAGACTATAGACCTAGGACACAATTGACATTTGGTAAGACTACTGATCATTAGTTTTCACTGCCATGTCTTTATCCGGAGTTAATGTTAAACCTGTAACCAGGGTTATGGTCTAAAACGTTCAAGTTACAGACTCTGACTCCTCACAAGTGTATGATACATTTGCATAAAATCTCAATACCACTTTAGTTTCTCTCCTCAGTTTCAGTATTCAGTATTTGCCTTTTATTTTGTATGTATTTTCATTTAACCTTTATTTTGCCAGGAAGTCATGCTAAGTTCCAAGGTCTCTTTTACAGATGAGCCTTGTAATTACAAAAATATATTTTTTTAAACATTAAGAAAAACCGAGAAACAAAACACAATCATAGAAAACAAACAAACACATTCTTCAGTAAAAAGCTCCTCAATCAAACATTTGAATTGCCCTCGAGGTAACAAATTGGCTTTACCTCCTGATGTTCTCAGAAAACATTTAGACAGTAGACACTCTCTTTCCACAGGGCAAATTAATTAAGACGAGAGACATCCCAAACATTGAGCCTATCCATGATTGCCTCAGTCTCAGAGGGCTATTTTTCAAATGATCCATAGCAATAAAACATTCACAGCCTAGCAGTCTATCTCAAGAAGTATCCTGCATTATCCAGACGCCTCAGCGTGGTCCTAATAAGACTATTCTTCCAGCAGTGAGTGTAGTTCAGAGCAACATTCAAGCAGCATGTTGTTGTCAGGAAATATTGTTCCAACTCATTGGGTATCTTTCGTGACCAAGAAAACAGGAAGTCTACATGGACAGGCAAACACCTAAAATATAATTTCATGGTCATTTATTTATTCATAGTTTTATTTATGTGGGAGACTGTGCCTTTCATCCAATAGGCAGGGGTGTAAAAGTACTTAAGTAAAAATACTTTAAAGTGCTACTTAAGTAGTTTTTGGGGTATCTGTACTTAACTTTACTATTTATATTTTTGACAACTTTTACTTTTACTAACCTACATCCCGAAAGAAAATAATGCACTTTTTAATCCGTACATTTTCCCTGACACCCAAAAGCACTCATTACATTTTGAATGATTAGCAGGACAGGAAAATGGTCCAATTCACAAACTTATCAAGAGAATATCCCTGGTCATCCCTACTGCCTCTGATCTGGCAGACTCACTAAACACAAATGCTTAATTTGTAAATTAGTGTTACAGTGTGTCGTTGGCTATCTGTAGATAAATAAAAAAAACAAGAATATTGTGTTGTTTGGTTTGCTTAATATAAGCAATTTGAAATTATTTATACTTTTACTTTTGATACATAAGTATATTTTTGCAGTTACATTTACTTTTGATACTTAATAAGTATATTTTAAACCAAATACTTTTAGACTTTTACTCAAGTAGTATTTTACCGTGTGACTTTCACTTTTACTGGAGACATTTTCTGTTAAGGTATCTTCACTTGTACTCAAGTGTGACAATTGGGTACTTTTTCCATCACTGCCAATAGGTCTTCAACTTAACCTTTCTTCCTCAGATATCCTCTTTCCATATACTGTAAATCAGATTGCAAAACTAAACCTTGGTTGCAACCACTAAGAAAATATATTATAGATATAAATCTTAAAGTTGTAATTATTTTGGAGATTCCCTCATTCACTAAGTGATTCATGGATGCAGAAGACATTTTGTTTAAATTGTGACCGTCATTCTTCCTCCTTCATTCTTTAATGTGCCTCTTCCTGTGAAAGATGTGCAGTAAATCAATGGTTTCAAATGTATTGCTCTCAATAGCTGTGATATAAACTTTGTTGCCACTATTTTATCCACTACATTTCATAGCTGTTGTAAACTCCAGACCCTCCGGTTCTCCCAGCTTTATCTTGATAATATATTACAATGTGCCATATTTCCATATCTTAGGCAGACAGGATTGTATGTTTGCAAGTCTTCTGTGTTCTGTCAGGAGAACAGAAATGTCATATTTATGAATAAAATATGTGCTATTCTTTTTTTTTCTTCGGTGGGCACTGACAGTTAAAGGGAGTTATCACTGTCAAAATAACCGTCCAAAGCCTCTAAAAGCCTATTAAGTTATTTCCTGAACTCCATGTTTGGTTTAAAGGTTATAAGCACTGTCAGAGAGCTCGGGAGGTTTTGTGGCTTTGGAACACAGGGGGTTGATACGCCTTGGGTTTCATCCTTCTGTCGCTGTCGTGACTCAGAGCCATAGAGAAGCCAGGCATTCCAGGTCTCAGATCCTATTAGTAGGATCTGGTAGTCAGAGCCATAGATAACCCACACTGGTCTGGACAACTCCACTATCTACTGCTGCTGATGAATATATCAAGGCACTGTTCACCTACTCATCAACAATAAGATAATGCCTGAACACCAGGAGTAATGGCCCACTGTGCATACCACGTCATTTCAACGTAGACATTTGGGTAGTATTTTGTTGAGACGTTGATCCATGAGATTTGAACCTTTATTCACCCACTCAAAAAGACAGCCAGAAGTTTGATGAATTCCCAATGTGTTATCACTATGCTTTCAACCATCTAAAAGCACAACCAAATTCCACTGCAAAAACAATGTCCGATTTTTGGTTTAGTTGTCATCGGAATGTCTTATCACTGCGCTTCAACCATTTAAAAGCACACAAAAAAGCAACAACAAAAAAACAATGTCAGATATTTTGTATTTATAAAATGTAGTGTGTTATTACTGTGCTTCTGGTAGTAGCAGAACCAAATGACCTGGATTGCAGTTGAGATTACGTTAAAAGTACATGGTGCAAGTGATCAATGATATTCGAGATTCTGTGCAGATTATTGCAGCAGTTGTGAAGATCTCCACAGACCTGCGACCTTTGCGGACTACATTACATTACCAAAGGTATGTGGACACCTGCTCATCGAACATCTCATTCAAAAAGCATGGGCATTCATTTGGAGTTGGTCCACACTTTGCTGCTATAACAGCCTCCACTCTTCTGGAAAGGTTTTTCACTAGATGTTGGAACATTGCTGCGGGCACTTGCTTCCATTCAGCCACAAGAACATTAGAGAGGTTGGGTACTGATGCTGTGCGATTAGGCCTAGCTCACAGTCGGCGTTCCAATTCATCCCAAAGGTGTTCGGTGGGGTTGAAGTCAGGGTTCTGTGCAGGCCAGTCAAGTTCTTTGGCGCCAATCTCGACAAACCAAATTTTTTTTTTGTCTCATCACTGCAACTCCCCACCAGGCTCGGGAGAGGCAAAGGTCAAGACATGCATCCTCCGAAACATGACCCGCCAAACCGCCGTTCTTAATTTAACCCGGAAGACAGCTGCACCAATATGTTCGGCAAACCATTTCTGTATGGACCTCGCTTTGTGCACACGGGCATTGTCATGCTGAAACAGGAAAGGGCCTTAACAAATCTGTTCCCACAAAGTTGGAAGCACAGAATCGTCTAGAATGTCATGATATAGCATTAAGATTTCCCTCCACTTGAACTAAGGGCCTAGCCTGAACCATGAAAAACAGCCCCAGACCATTATTCCTCCTCCACCAAACTTTACAGTTGGCACTACGCATTTGGGCAGTAAGCGTTCTCCTGGAGTCCGCCAAACACAGATTAGTCAGTCGGACTGCCAGATGGTGAAGTGTGATTCATCACTCCGGAGAATGCATTTCCACTGCTCCAGAGTGGTACCCCCCCCCCGACATCTTTTGAAAGAATCATCAGAAAATAGAAAGTGACATATCATTTGAAAGCTACAAGCCTTGTCTTTTTGGAAATTGAACTCAATTATAACGCAATTATGAACTCATGCAAAAAATATAATGCAAAACGAACATTTTAATGACAATGCTCTGTACTGCAAATGCTATGCTGTTAGCAATGTATTTCACTGACAAATTGTTGCAGCTTTGATTTAAAAGCATTACGTATTGTTTAAACTTTAATCTGAGACTTTTCTCACAGCTATTACTCTGGACAAATTCTCTGGATTTCTCATTTTACATCTATTGTTTATACAAGTTTTATAATCCTAGCAACTGGTTTTCACTTGAAAACACTTACTTCAACTCATATGAAACAAAGTGCTATATTATCATTTTCCCCATTGTTATTTGAACACATCTGGAATAACAGCATTATACTACAGGATACCTCACAGAAACAATGGCTGGTCTGTTTTAAACCTAATATAATTTCAATGGAAATACCACAGTTCTGGTTATTTTTGTACAGCTTTGGACATTTAAGTCGACTGAGAGGCAAACTATCTTGCAAAAATGATTTTTTTTTAGGGGGGGTAGGACAAATACACACTAAGTTTGTGATGAACTATTAATGATAGTGATGTTGCACTAAGTAACACGTTCAGTGACACTTTCTATAACAAAATATTTAATCAGCAGGCTCACACAGCTCTGAGAGCAATAAGCACGATAGCAAACTGGGAGCACATTGTATAATTGTATAATGGAAGACTTGAGGGGAGTAACAGTCAAATCTTTTAAAAAATCCCCACATCTGATTCCATGTAAACAGGAGTTAGATGAAGAATGTGGATGACGAAGCTATGGAGCTGGAAGGAGCCAACCTCAGGAAGCTCCTTAGGGAAAAGGCTTTCATCCGGCATTGAAGGATTTCATGTCTACACACTTCCTTCCCTCTTGTAACAAAGGAGTTTTCTGCTCACTTTCATTCCCAGTTCAGGATAGGCAGATAAGAATATCCCCAAGGAAATATTAAAACATGTTTTAACATGCAAGGTGTTTATGACTATACAATTATTTGCATTTAGAATACCACCACCAGCTACCCATATTTCCTCCTATTACACATGTGAATCATCAAATTAACCGTTGTTGTTTCTATGTGTGTTTCTCAGACTTATTCCATGTCTATTCTTTATAGTTTGTGCATAACAGCAGAGGAGAAAACTGATGTATGGGTGGAAGCATTCAAAAGGAAATAAGGGGCGCTTAGAGCCAAGTAGCAATCTCCAATGTCGCTTGCTCCATCTAATCAATATGTAAATGTCTTGGCAGTACTAGATAAAAGGAACCAACCTATCCCTCCCCACTCCACGGCTAGGCAACTTTGGGTAAATTGGGGCATGCTTGAGGTTTCATCTGTTTAGAGTGGATTCCAATGACGGAGGAGCCAGCCTAGACCCACCAGGACCAAATTAGTCCTGGCTTATTGCTGTTGTGCAGGGTAACTGCTGCTATCGATTTCCCACAAGCGGTAGAACTTATCCACTGAACCCCTCGAAGCCACACTGGAAAATGAAAGACATAAACGTGCCAGCTGGTGTGTCTTAACAGTGGCTGTATGGTCAGGCTTGGCTTTGTCCAATCATAAACAACTAGGAAGGTGAAAGAAGTGGGGCTCTATGCTCAACATAGGTTGGGGGGGGGGGGGGGGGTAGTAATATTTTGGGTTTAAAAAAGTGGCTGCTACAACACTACCGACACATAGACCAAATGTTGAAGACAGGAGACATTGTTTACATGGTGTAAATGAATAGAAACTCTTTGTAACTGAAAGCACCATCTGAGCTGAAGTAATGGAGGTTTAATATACTTCTCAAGGGGGAGATGCAGGCATTGTATTTCAAGACAATGATATGAATCATTCATCTGATTCTTACAAGCACAGACAGAACTTGACATCACCAATACAGTATTGATGTTGTTGCCCCACAATCCAATATTGCAGTAGTCTAGTGACTCAAATTGAGATAAGCAGGAAGCTAAACATATTTAGTCAGTACCGAACTCTTCTGTGTGAGTGTACATATCATTTACCATAACATCAAACCCCTCATTACTTTCATGTTTTGTGAATGAGGACTTTGGTAAAGGCTCTGCAGAATTCTGCTGAAAAGAAACAAACCATGGATAATTATAGATTCTACCAGGCATACTGTATCCCTGCCAAATATACTGATGTTATTCCAAAAAGTCTCTGCTAAATGTATGCCACTGTAATTTGTATGTTCAAAGGCACTGCTTTTCCCCCAGTATTACAGGAATAGAATTGTGAGGTGATCTATATCTGCCAGTCATAGCAGAGCTGAGCTGACTAGATTGCTCTGATTGCTCATGAAGAATGATTAAGTCAGTAGCAGGCGATGTGTATCATGTCTATCCTTGCCATTTCCTCCTTCTGATGGAGGGACAAAATGTTCTAATGTTTCGGATCGTTATCTTCAATAATCAAACATGTACTTCTATGAAACATTGTAGACGATACATAATAGCCTCACATATTTTAACATGTAACATATATGAAAAAGAAGACTGACAGCATAGTGGAGAACAAAAATCCTCAAAGGGGCTGTTAGTCCGATTCGTATAGAAAAACAAAGGAGAGCAACTGTGCATTTCAAAATGAACATTAAATCAAAATAAATTATTGTCCTCATGTTAACAATTTTTACGATGTGACACATCTTCAACTGCCAGAGGAAGACCATTGTGGGTAAAAAGCGTTGTGTGCTTGTGCAGAGTATCAGCCTAGGAAATGTCCTAAATGTAGTTGATTAAGCCTAGACAGACAAGAACATTAGACAATGGAAGTGTGTAATCACAAACAATTAGTCTTCTGTCAGGTTTTCCATGGACATTTAATGTTGTTGATAATGCAACTGAGAATAGAGGAAGAAATCCCTTTTACTTGTTTTTCCTTTTTGGTAGATTAAATCTGTTCTCCAGACATGTCATTTTGAGGTGGGGAACAATAATATTGCTTAGCAGCTCTGCTGAATGGCACAAACATGCATTCAGCATCTGATTTACTCATCTTAGTCAATATGAAGCTCTTAGTGTAAGAGCTCCTGCACAACATCAAGGGTGTTTCAAGCCCTATTCATTATGGGTAATCAGAGTGCCAATTTACAGAGATGCATTTGTTTATGTAAGTGTAGCAAGTGCATTGGATAATACACAGGCAAGATTCATGTTATATTGTTCTAAATTTATAAAAAATGGATCAAACCACCAGTATCGTTTTCAATAATAAATGTCCATACACATTCCATGCCATTTCACGCTGTGTTCTAGTTCCCTTCATTTTAGACCCAGAGTTGACTCAGATTATTCAGTTCCTGGTTTTCAAGACTGAAGGCTAGTGAAAACTTTGTCAAAGCTACAGGTCATAATTCCTCTGAAGAGAATGTAGAGGGAATGCATTTTTTCAGCAGGCATTTGAAATATTCATGCAATTGCAAACAAACAATAGCAGGAGAAAACTGGCCAAGAGCGTCCTCATACCCCAGTATGCTATGACTCACTCACTTACAGGCTGCGTGTGCGTGTGCGTGTGTGTGTGTCCGTCAGCATCTTCAGTCCCAGAATGCTCCCTTACATATGAATCATGGTGTAAATATGATTGACATCCTGAACATGAGCGGCGTTCTGCTGCTGTAACTCTAGTCCTCCTCTTTCCCTACATACATTCATGAGTCAATCAGCCAGACCACAAAGCATTTTGTTAAGATCTAGGAATAAAGGAGTAAGTATTTGTAAACTGTAAACCCAAGGTATTTGTACAGTGCCTTTGGAAGGTATTCAGATGCCTTTTTCCACATTTGTTCCGTTCCAGCTTGATTCTAAAATGGATTAAATGAAAAAAATCCTTATCAATATACACACAATAAACCATAATGATGAAGCGAAACAGTTTTTTAGACATTTTTGCAAATGTATGAAAAAAAAGGAATACCTTAATTAACTTAAGTATTCAAACCTTATTCTATGAGACTCGAAATTGAGCTCAGGTGCATCCTGTTTCTATTGATCATACTTGAGATGTATCTACAACTTCATTGGAGTCCACCTGTGGTGAATTCAATTGATCAGACATGATTCGGAAAGGCAAACACTTAATATAAGGTCCCACAGTTGACAGTACATGTCAGAGCAAAAACCAAGCCATGAGGTTGAAGGAATTGTCCATAGAGGCACAGATCTGGGGAATTGTACCAAAACATTTCTGCAGCATTGAAGGTCCCCAAGAACATAGTGGCCTCCATCATTCTTAAATGGAAGAATTTTGGAACCACCAAAACTCTTTCTAGAGCTGACAACCCCAATCTGGCCTCCTTTATGGTCGAGTGGCCAGACGGAAGCCACTCCTCAGTAAAAGCCACATGACAGCCTGCTTGGAGTTTGCCAAAAGGCACCTAAATACTCTCAGAACATGAGACACAAGATTGTTTGATCTGATGAAACCAAGATTGAACTCTTTGGCCTGAATGCCAAGCATCACATCTGGAGGAAACCTGGCACTATCCCTACAGTGAAGCTTGGTGGTGACAGCATCATGCTGTGGGGAAGTTTTTCAGTGGCAGGGACTGAGAGACTAGTCAGGATCGAGGCAAAGATGAACAGCGCAAAGTACAGAGAGAACCTTGATGAAAACCTGCTCCATAGTGCTCAGGACTTCAGACTTGCAAAGGTTCACCTTCCAACAGGACAATGACCCTAAGTACACAGCCAAGGCAATGCAGGAGTGGCTTCGGGACAAGTCTCTGAATGTCCTTGAGTGGCCCCGCCAGAGCCCAGACTTGAACCCGATCAAGCAGCTCTGGAGAGACCTGAAGATAGCTGTGCAGCAACACTCCCCATACAACCTGACAGAGCTTTAGCGTATATGCAAAGAATAATGGAAGAAATCCGCGAATACACATGTGCCAAGCTTGCAGCGTCATACCCAATCGCTGCCAAAGTTGCTTCAACAAAGTACTGAGTAAAGGGTTTGAATACTTATGGAAATGTGATATATTATTTGCTGCCCTGTGGATGCCCGATTTCACAATGAACATTTTGCCCAGTGCAGTCCAGCACATCACACCTGGGCCACAGTTATGTTAAGTAGTACATACTGCGAATTCCCAAGCAAAAACATCAAACTAATTAAAAATAGAAAAAGTATATGAAATACTACATAGACCTTTCAGCCAGTTAAATCAAACCTTAAGTGAACCTAGTTGGTCCCCACCAAAAAATTTTAATGTCATCACATTTTTATATTCTGTCATACAAAACACATTTTCCCATCTCAAGAGTTAGTTAACGGTATACTCAGCGATATGACGTTTTAGCACGAGGCTCAACTTCTCCGCTGTTTCGTTGCCCTGCATACCACGTCGTAACATGGTGAAGCGAACCCGCGCACATGTGTGACTGTGTGAGAGCCTTGAATCTCGCTCACCTCAATAACTCCGGTGCTGCTCGTGGCAATGTCATTTTGCTGAGTCTCCCTTTAAAATAAATGTGCCTAGTAAGTGCCAAGTAAAGTAACAGCGTTGACGATTTCATCGGAAATCAGCCATAAATATCCTTGTGGAAGGTGGAATAGAAAGCGTGTTGTGTGCAACAAGGAGTTGCACAAAATGAATTGTTAAAACCTTTCGAGTCTGTCTATCTCTGGGTAACAGGGTTGACGTGTTATGCTCGACCTGCTCAGTTTTCCACCACAAAACACCAGGAAATGGCCGAGAAGAGTAGAGCCAGCTCACCTACTTTTAATCTGTGATTTGACTATTAGATGTGCAATGTTTCTTTGCATTTTGTTTTTTAAAGGTTTATAGTTTCACCGTATTAAAACGAGAGCTCAGTTCACGTAACAGGGTTGTCCTTAAAATGAGGGACAGACATAAATTAATCACTAATCACATTAAACGAATAACAATATTCAGAAATGGTTGTCAAATCAACAAAACAACTACAGTTACCAGTCAAAAGTTTGTACACACCTACTCAAAAAAGTGTTAATGCGTTTAAACCAATCAGTTGTGTTGTGACAAGGTAGGGATAGTATACAGAAGATTTGGTAAAAGACCAAGTCCATATCATGGCAAGAACAGCTCAAATAAGCAAAGAGAAATGACAGTCAATCACTACTTTAAGACATGAAGGTCAGTCAATGCGGACAATTTCAAGAACTTTGGAAGTTTCTTCAAGTGCAGTCGCAAAAACCATGAAGCGCAAAGATGAAACTGGCTCTCATGAAGACCCAGAGTTAACTCTGCTGCAGATGATACGTTCATTAAAGTTATCAGCTTCAGAAATTGTAGCCCAAATAAATGCTTCATAGAGTTCAAGTAACAGACACATCTCAACATCAACTGTTCAGAGGAGACTGCGTGAATCAGACCTTCAAGGTTGAATTGCTGCAAAGAAACCACTACTAAAGGACACCAATAAGAAGAAAAGACTTACTTTGGCCAAGAAACACAAGCAATGGACATTAAACCAGTGGAAATCTGTCCTTTGGTCTGATGCATCAGAATTTTAGATTTTTGCTTCCAACCCCCGTGTCCTTGTGAGACGCAGAGTAGGTGAACGGATGATCTCTGCATGTATGATTCCCACCGTGAAGCATGGAGCACCGTGAAGCATGTAATGCTCTGGGGATGTTTTGCTGGTGACACTGTCTGTGATTTATTTCGAATTCAAGGCACACTTAACCAGCATGGCTACCACAGAATTCTGCAGCAATACGCCATCCCATCTGGTTTCAGCTTAGTGGGACTATCATTTTTTTTTCAACAGGACAATGACCCAACACACCTCCAGGCTGTGTAATGGCTATTTGACCAAGAAGGAGAGTGATGGAGTGCTGCATCAGATGACCTGGCCTCTACAATCACCTCACCTCAATCCAATTGAGATGGTTTGGGATGAGTTGGACCACAGAGTGAAGGAAAAGCAGCCAACAAGTGCTCAGCATATGTGGGTACTCCTTCAAGACTGTTGGAAAAGCATTCCAGGTGAAGCTGGTTGAGAGAATGCCAAGAGTGTGCAAAGCTGTCATCAAGGCAAAGGGTGGCAACTTTGAAGAATCTAAAATCTAAAATATATTTTGATTCGTTTAACACGTTTTTAGTTACTACATGATTCCATATGTGTTATTTCATAGTTGATGTTTTCACTATTATTTTACAATGTAGAAAATAGTTTTAAAAATACAGCAAAACCCTGGTACTTTAGGTCTTTACAATGATGGTGAAAACTTGGAGAAATGTTGGTGTGCAGTCTCAGAAGGTGCAAGGAGAGACATGTCAAAATGCTGAATTTTGGCACTTTAGCAAGTCTTCTTTATTCATATAAAAACAGACTTATTGAATTATCTGAGGTGTCTATATTAAAGGGCACTTCATTAAGTATACAGGTTTGGTGCACATCTACTTAAAATAAGCACTCTTTTCACGGAACAACCTAGATGCTAATAATAGCAATGGCATCAGTCTTCTTCTTCTTTTTGCCAATATAATGACAATACCAGGGCTGAGTGATGCTAGCGACTGTCTCTGTCCTCTGAGGCACCTCGTTCTGTATCCCCTTCTCTCTGCTCAGCCCTTTTGTCTGTCATATACACTTTAACTAAGGCTGAAGGGAAGGAATGCAGTGAAAATGTAGGGAGAGAGACATTGGGAATGAACGGGGTGATCGTGCACTGAAGCAGTTTGTAGAATTTGTCAAGCCATCTGTATAATGCCTATAGTAGGTGATAATTAGCCATTAGTCACCACGGCAACTTGTCTTTGCCCTCTCTAATTACTCTAGTGGTACTAGACCTAAAGATGAAACTGATCTGTTATTATTTGATGACGGGGGGATGATGCCATTTACCATTTTGTTTTCTTCTACAGTCCCCAAGCAACACACAGAGAAATGATTCACAGCTGATTGGGGAAGATTGCTGGGTGGAATGATCTCTTTGGTTTGTGCAGTGCAGTGAGTGACAGAAGCGATTGGTGGAGCGGCAAGTCTGCTGTCTTATGTCCCCATCACACGACCTGACCTTATACATCACTGTTATTGGTCTGATTATGGAATCAAGGCTGGCCAGGGAAAATGAAAGATTCTTCCTTCCTTGTTGGTTTGTTTACTGAAGTGCAGAATACAGATGAATCTCTTTCACATGGTGCATTAACCTTCTCTGTGCTCTGCATTGTGAAAGAACAATAACGGATTGTCTCTAAATTATTCCCTGGCTACTTTGTGGGTTTGTGGTCTGTAATTGCTTGGATCATGTTTGGATTTTGGAAAAGGGCCTTACTCTTGCCATACTCTTGCCATTTTCTGTGAAATTATAAACTATTGCCTCTCAGGGAGGAATCTGTCCTCTGCCATTGCAGTTTACTGTCAGATCTGTCAGGGGAGTTCAACAGCTTGTTAGTGGCAGACAGTCATGCCTTGCAGATTCTTTCCTAAAAGAGCCCTCTCCTCCCTTCCCCAGTTGACGAGTGGGTAGAGAGAGCGGCATCTGAGAATCACTGTGTCACCTTGTCTTAGGAGACGTGACTGAAGTCCTGTCACAGAGACCACTGCAGGGCTACCTGCTTGCCTGGGACATCAATCACAGAGAATCACACACTTCCCGTGTTGAAATGACCAGGAAATGGTTAACCATGGAGTGCCAGGAAACATGGGCTACTTTGTACCAGTCCGTGTTGTTGTTTAACAGTCACAATGAGTTCATAATGGGTGTGCCAAATAGTATGGCAATGACCACAGCTGCCTGCCACGTCTAATTTACATGGTTAGTCCTGTCTGTGCAGCCTCAATCTAGATTTACAATCAGAAAAGCCGCAAACATACAGAGATAATATAGGAGAAATGTTGAAGAGAGTTGTATAAATGCCTGTTGTAAAAGTAAAAATACTTCTATAAAAATGTATCATAATTTGTGCAACACAAGATGATAAAAGAAGGTAGAGATTATTATGTAACCTTGTACAGAACATGTAAACAAATGCATAAGCTACAAAACATGTATGTTATGACTATGTTAGAATAATGCAACTAGCAGATCAGTCAGCGATGTGAACTGAAACATGGCACAGTGAGTGAGGAATGTGTCAGCTCCAATGAAATACATATGTCTGCTCTGGTTCCACTGGAGCCCCGCTCTAATTGTTAGTCAAGTGTTAACAAATTCCAAACTGCAACAGAGTCGTCTTGCGCATGCAGAGCTGGGCTGTGCTAACTTTAGGCCAGACTATTTTTGTCGGCCCAGCCAAGCATTGTGGGTAAAGGCTTCTTTCTAACTGCCTGTCTTCTTATTCATGTACATACCACTCCTTCTCCCTTTCTCTCATTCTCTCTCTCTCTGTCACGTTCTGACATTTATTTCCTTTGTTTTGTATTTATTTAGTATGGTCAGGGTGTGAGTTGGGGTGGGCAGTCTATGTTTGTTTTTCTATGATTTGGGGATTTGTATGTTTCGGCCTAGTATGGTTCTCAATCAGAGGCAGGTGTCATTAGTTGTCTCTGATTGAGAATCATACTTAGGTAGCCTGGGTGCACTGTTTGTTTGTGGGTGATTGTCTATGATAGTTGCTTGTGTCAGCACAGGTCTCATTTATAGCTTCACGGTCGTTATTTGTTTATTGTTTTTGTATAGTTTGTATTCAGTGTTCAGTGCTTTCTTTTATTAAATATTCATCATGAACACATACCACGCCGCATTTTGGTCCTCCGATCCTTCTCGCCTCTCTTCTTCAGATGAAGAGGAGGACGACCGTGACACTCCCCCCCCCCCCTCTTATCACACTCTCCCTCTATCCCCCCTTTCTCTCTCTCTCCCCCCCCTCTTATCACACTCTCCTTCTATCCCCCCTTTCTCTCTCTCTCCCAGCTGCCCTGGATACCTCCAGCAGAATGATGCCTACAGCTTATGCCTTCATTTTTATTGCACAGTAGTGTATCGAGGTTAGAATTTGTAAAGCAGGGCATATGCCTAGATTCCACAATATCAAATGAAAATGGAAAAGGAGAAACTATGTGAAGATATTATATTGATTTATGGTCATCCAAATTAATATCTGCTCATTTTTGTATCCAAACTTGTGGCACTGATTTACAACACTGATTACACTGTGTAAACAATGTTTGACATATGAACATAAGGGCTGAAGATGCAAATATATTTTAAAGCAATTTTACATGTTCACTATTACTTATAGGAAAGATACTGTATCTATGTTGGACGGTAACATTTCAAATCCTCCCATACCTTCCTTACCCAGCAGGAAAGATAAGTGTTTTTGACTAAGATATCCTTGGCATCTCCAGATGATATGCTTTGACCTACATACTCCCCTCTGGATGATGTCAGTAAGAATCAAGGACCCAGACACTTAATACGAATCTACAATAAATCACTTTAAGACTTATCTACAACAAGTCTGTTTTGCATTGCCTAGTTTTACAAATCGTGTTCCTACCTCAAACCCATTCCTTAGCAATACGCTCTATCTCTAACCTCTCCTTTGATCAGTTTTAAACGTCAATAAGTACAGTTGCCTGTAGTTATGGCCCAAAGATTTTTCTCACTTATCTTTGCAGCGTCTTTTCAACTCCCTGGCAGTCTGAGGGCAAGGCTTTCAGGCAGATCCTCTGGAGGTCTGTTTCACTGTGAACAGGGGGAGGGAGAGCCCCAGGTCCAGATACCAAGTGGTCTCCATCCTCTTTCCCATTCCCAGCGGTGGAAAAAGTACCCAATTCTCCTACTTGAGTTAAAGTAAAGATACCTTAACAGAAAAGGACTCAAGTAAAAGTGAAAGTCACCCAGTAAAATACTACTTGAGTAAAATAATTTGGTTTTAAATATGCTTAAGTATCAAAAGTAAATCTAGTTACATTTAGACTTAAGTAGACTTAAAATAGCCTTAAGTATCAAAAGTAAAAGTATGAATCATTTAAAATTCCTTAAATTAAGCAAAGTTTTTTAAAACTTACAAATAGCCAGGGTCACACTCAGACATCATTTACAAATGCATTTTTTACCAACCATGTTCTGTCTTGCTAAGCATTAAAAATGTAACGAGTACTTTTGGGTGCCAGGGAAAATGTATGGGAGTAAAAAGTACATCATTTTATTTTGAAATGTAGTGAAGTAAAAGTAAAAGTTGTCGAAATATAAATAGTAAAGTACAGATACCTCAAAAAACGACTTAAGTAGTACTTTAAAGTATTTTTACTTAGGTACTTTACACCACTGCCCACACCTTCACAACTGCATGTTCCTCCTTAAGAGCTGTGAATCTCCTGGGTGTTTCTCACCTCTCTTCTCTGAATTTCTCTCAACAAATATTTCACCCTGCCTCTAATTGCCACGGGCTGCTGCGGCTGCAGACTGGCTCTGTTATTGCTCAGACACAGGTCTTTCTACTCTCTGCTCTCTCTCTCTCTCTTTCTGTCTTTGGCCGAGGTGATGGTTCACTTCTAGAATTTATAAGACAGATGGTCATTTATTTCTCTAGGTTGCAACAGGGATTTTATTTGCACTGTCCTGACATTTTTGTCTATGGGGATCCACTGGACAAATCCACTGGCTTCTATCTGTAGTCTCCTTCAACACACGTGATAATATTTAAATTAAATTTGCTGTTGACATTTCCTCTAAAATCCACTAGTAAGCTATTGGAATATTACACCTCATAAACCTCTTTGTATTGGCTTGCCCATCACAAGCTGGTTCTAACAAAACAAGCTGATTGGAACAAAGCATGGAATTTGACAGTGTTTTGCACCATACCATCCCACTGGGCACAGACGTCATTTAAACATCTAGTTTTGCTTTACCTTTGATTGAGTTATCAACTAAAGTGAATTCAATGTGAAATCAACAAAAAAAAGTCACCATGTCATTGGATTAGGTTAAATGTTGGATGAATAAAAGACAACATTTTCCACGTTGATTAAACATCATCATATAGATTTGTTTGTGTTGAAATGACATGGAAACAATGTTGATTCGACCAGTTTTTGCAGATTGAGATATGATTCCGTTGGCATGGTTTGTAAGCCTTTGCTACAAATAGCCTGTTTGGAGAATGGGGGAGGGGAGGCTTTTTTCCCCTGCATTTCAAAGGTTGTAACCCTACACAGCAACTTCCTGCTGACAGTGCTAAATGCCAGGCATTAAAATGGCAACACTTATTGTAACAAACAGCCCTTGTTGGCTCTGGTATTGCTTGGTTACTTACCAGAGATCAGTGAGGGTGCTTACCAGAGTCTTAAATAGGAAATAGATGGTTACAACTTGTACACAATTTCTCAGACATCATTGGAGCTTACCATTTCAAGTGTGTGGGGGCAGATGGTTAGTCAGAATGAGAGTCTTCAGTCTGTAGTTGTAATTGAAACTGCAGAGTGCTCTTTTCAGAGATTAGTAATGTCATTTGTGTCTTTCACAAGACGTACGCAGCAAACCAGCATCATCACAGCGCTCTAGGCAAACACGCTCTTCACTGTCAGTGCTGTGCTGTTTAACGTGAACATTTCCAACCCGTGTCATCTTGTTACTAGATATCATTCAATTAGGTTTTAGGTTAACCACATCTATACACTTTCAAAATAACAAGTATTTTAGTGAAAGAGTAAAGGTTATTCTTGATAATAGCAGAGGTCCCTGACTGAGTATATTGTATAGTGGAAGGTTGGAAAAAGTAGTGGAGGGATGTTTGTTTTCCTTATTTACAAGGCACGTTTATTTTAACCATGTGTTTTACCATTTATGAGTTGTTTCTTTTACTGCCATGTGTTTTAGTACATCGGCATTCCTTCCAGCAGCCTCTCAACTTTCTCCGCTTTTTTTTATGTTCATTTTTTTACAGAACTTTGAGACTCTAGCTGGCTCCAGGTGAACAATACTCTACAAACTCTGTCCTCCCTCCCATCCCCAGTGTTCCCTTTGAAAAGCCCTGCGATGCTTCAGGCGCCTGTTTCTCCCCGACTCTGTATCTTCGTTTAAGACAAGTCAACACGGCATGCAGCATAAGACCATGTAACCTGTTTTTTTACTGGAGGAGCCAAGCACAACTCAATAAACAGAATAAAAAGACAACAAAAGAAAAACCATTACAAATATTATGTGGATATGCTATCCAGACATTACATGGGCTGAATCTGTTTGCGGTGGTATTTGCTGTTATAAGGGTAAAAAGTTGATTAGCCAAGACAAGCCAAGTGTTCCTCCTGGGGCAGGTCTGTTGAAGCCTTTCTGCTCTGCTCAGGGCCAGGACAAGCCCTTAAGCCCACTGATCTGAATATCAAATTAAGCCTGCTCCTCTGCTTGCTGTTTCCAGTATGCTAGGCGCCAGGAAAATTACCCTCTCAAAGCACAGCTCTTACTCTGGCTCAATCCCCTATGGCTTTCCCTGACGGACAGCTAATTAAGCCTGGTCCAAATCATTTTCTCCATCATTATCGTTGTGCACTTCTCCCATAGCTGGGTGTTTGCAGAGAAAATAATCACTACTGCTTTGGCTTTATTGACACACGTAGCCACGGGTTATGGAGCTCCTCTTATGTGGTCCGCTATTCAGTCATCTAATAACTAACATTCATTCCTTGTTGAGTTGAGACTTTTTTTCACCTGGAACAAAATGTGTGTGCACACCACTGAACTCAGAGTGTGGGACAGAAAAGGACAGAAATTGTGGGTTTAGTTCTGCACCAGTGATCATTTCAGTACAAACATTGTCCCTGGTCTGTACAACCTGCTCCAGACATCCTAGACAAGTACAGCAGTACCCATCACACTGTTCACATCAGTAGAGTGGAAGATATGGATTTCTGACTGACAAGGAAAAATGATTTCACATCTCCCTGCCCTTGAATAATATAATTTCCTTCATAAATCAAATCAAATGTGTCACATGCGCCGAATACAACAGGTGTAGACTTTACAGTGAAATGCTTACTTACAAGCCTTTAACCAACAATGCAGTTTTAAGAAAATACCCAACCCCGCCAAAAAAAACTAACTAAAAGATAAGAAAAACAAATAATTAAAGAGCAGCAGTAAATAACAATAGCAGAGCTATATACAGGAGGTACTGGTTCAGAGTCAATGTGTCAATGTGCGGGGGCACCGGTGTCGAGGTAGTTGAGGTAATTATATACATGCAGGTAGGGTTATTAAAGTGGCTATGCATAGATGATAACAGAGAGTAGGAGCAGCATGGTGGGGTGGGGGTGGGGCAAATAGTCTGAGTAGCCATTTGATTAGCTGTTCAGGAGTCTTATGGCTTGAGGGTAGAAGCTGTTTAGAAGCCTCTTGAACCTAGACTTGGCGCTCCAGATACCGCTTGCCGTTCAGTAGCAGAGAGAACAGTCTATGACTTGGGTGGCTGGAGTCTTTGAGAATTTTCAGGGCCTTTCCCTGACACCGCCTGGTGTAGAGGTCCTGGATGGCAGGAAGCTTGGCCCCGGTGATGTACTGGGCCGTACGCACTACCCTGTGTACTGCCTTGCGGACAGTTGCCCAGCAGTTGCCATACCAGGCAGTGATGCAACCCGTCAGGATGCTCTTGATGGTGCAGCTGTAAAATCTTTTGAGGATCTGAGGACCCATGCCAAGTCCTTTCAGTCTCCTGAGGGGGAATAGGTTTTGTCGTGCCCTCTTCATGACTTACTTGGTGTGCTTGGACCATATTAGTTTGTTGGTGATGTGGACACCAAGGAACTTGAAGCTCTCAACACGAGAGCCCCGTCGATGAGAATGGGGGCGTGCTCGGTCCTCCTTTTCCTGTAGTCCGCGATCATCTCCTTTGTCTTCATCACGTTGAGGGAAAGGTTGCTATCCTTGCACCACACAGTCTGGTCTCTGACCTCCTCCCTATAGGCTGCCTCTTCATTGTCGGTGATCAGGCCTACCACTGTTGTGTCATCAGCAAACTTAATGATGGTGTTAGAGTTGTGCCTGGCCGTGCAGTCATGAGTGATAAGGGAGTACAGGAGGGGACTGAGCACGCACCCCTGAGGGGACCCCGTGTTGAGGATCAGCGTGGCGGATGTGTTGTTACCTACCCTTACCACCTGGGGGCAGCCCTTCAGGAAGTCTATGATCCAGTTGCAGAGGGAGGTGTTTAGTGCCAGGATCCTTAACTTAGTGATGAGCTTTGTGGGCATTATGGTGTTGAACGCTGGAACATAGGTGTTCCTTTTGTACAGGTGGGAAATGGCAGTGTGGAGTGCAATGGAGATTGCATCATCTGTAGATCTGTTGGTGCAGTATGCAAATTGGAGTGGGTCTAGGGTTTCTGGGATAATGGTGTTGAAGTGAGCCATGACCAGCCTTTCAAAGCATTTCATGGCTACAGACCTGAGGGCTATGGGTCTGTAGTCATTTAGGCAGGTTACCTTAGTGTTCTTGGGCACAGGGACTATGGTGGTCTGCTTGAAACATGTTGCTAGCAAACCGCTAGCCCACACATGCCATACACATGTCCTGCGGTTGTGAGGCTCTGCGGTTGTGAGGCCGGTTGGATCTTATTTTCCACCATAATTTGCAAATAAATTCATTAAAAATCCTACAATGTGATTTTTCTGGATTTTTTTTTCTAATTTTGTCTGTCATAGTTGAAGTGTACCTATGATGAATTACAGGCCTCTCTCATCTTTTTAAGTGGGAGAACTTGCACAATTGGTGGCTGACTAAATACTTTTTTTGCCCCACTGTATGTCACTCCCTTTGGTTCCTTCCCCAGGCATCATTGTTTCTGTTTCTTGTCTGTGTGCTGTTAGTGTTTCTTGTTTTGTATTATGTTCCATTTATTTTATTAAAACTCATTCCCTGAACTGCTTCCCGACTCTCAGCTCACATCGTTACAATTGCCCCTAGCACAAGGTGTACCTGTGTAAAGATCATAATGTTGACTCAACTTCTTGATATGCCACACCTGTCAGGTGGATGGAATATCTTGGCAAAGGAGAAATGCTCACTAACAGGGATGTAGACAAATCTGTGCACAAAATTTGAGAGAAATAAGCTTTTTGTGTGTATTGAATTTTTGGTGTCTTTTATTTCTGCTTATGAAACATGGGGCCAACACTTTACATGTTGCGTTTATATTTTTGTTCAGTGCTATTTTTTCTTTAATCTATGGACTTCAGAAAACACGAAGAGAGCTTCAAAAGGGCCATATGTGAATTGTTTCAGGAAACTAGGCATATGTCGCACCTCCCTACTTCACGTAAACATTTATTTTTTGTCAAAATACCTTTTTGGCCAGAAATTTCTTCTGGAACATGTAAACTTTCATGTGCCTTAAAACATGTATTCCAACCATAAATATGAAAACAATTGTTAAATTACAAGCCTTGTTGGTTTAGCCATGGACAAATACAGGAACCTTCCCGCTAGCCATGATTGGCTGAGATAATGGATGGGCTGGACATCCCGGGAGATGAGTATGGATTGGTCTGCCATATAGCAGGCTTCTGTCAATTATGTGAGCTGTTCAGTGTGTGTTGACAGTACTTTCTATTGCGCCATTTTTGAAATATATAGCGTTAGCCCTAAAGAACTACAAAAGGTATGCTACTTTACTCAAAAACATTGATGCCCTGAATTTAGCAGGTGGAATCGACAGAATAGTTGGAAAAAGTGCACACTTTCTGCACACGCCACGGTCAGTGTGAAACGGAGTGACTTGACACAACGCTAGCCAAACAAGATGTAGCTACAAACAAAACAGAGTTAAATGGTTACAGTCTGCCTTGAAGCATTCATCCATGTATACAGGTAAGAGTCTAGCTACATTTTCAGGTATAAGTTTCACATTTTGTCAGAAAGTCCTTTTTATTGCAAGTTAAAGCGTACTAAGGATCGGCGTTCCGTCAACGGGACAATTGTAAATAATTGTAAATAAGTGTCTTATATCAGCTGAACGCGTATATTTTTGTTAATATAACTGCACTGTCCAATTTACAGTAGCTAAAAATGCCATGCTATTGTTTGAGGAGAGCTACTAACAACAAAACACTTTTTTCTTCATGATAGATTTGATAAATTCACCTCTGAAGGTGAAATGTGTACTTACATTCTGAAATCTTGCTCTGATTTATCATCCAAAGGGTCCCAGAGATAACATGAAGTGTTGTTTTGTTAGATCAAATCCTTTTCCTTTTCCATATCCTAAAAAGATCCATATAGCATTCGTGATCAATTTCCACTCGTTCAATTTGCAAAGAAAGGAATCTGTGAAATTCTCACCCTAAATGCTCTTTCAACGAGTCAAATCACATTTGTATCTATTTCTCAGAGATCCTAGAAGGTAACAAGACTTCACTAATTCATTAGGGGTGTAGTATATCCTATAGGACACCATTCATGAACATGTGTACATGTCTAGACAATAGTGACCCATCCACTTAGCTAGATGTGGCTGGGGGGAGGTTATAGCATGTCCTTCACATGACCCATCAATTTAGTGGCATCTAATAATGATAAAATATTAAAATATTTATTCAATATTTTTATCTGGACACTTTCTGTTTATTATCTATGTATCACGCCCTGATCTGTTTCACTTGTTCCTGTGATTGTCTACACCCCCTCCAGGTGTCGCTTATTTTCCCCAGTGTATTTATCCCTGTGTTTCTTGTCTCTCTGTGCCAGTTTGTCTTGTATGTTTAGTCAAGTCAACCAGCGTGTTTTTCCCGTACTCCTTTTGTTATTCTCCTTTTTCTAGTCCTCCTGGTTTTGACGCTTGCCTGTTTCTGGACTCTGTACCCGCCTGCCTGACCATTCTGCCTGCCTTGACCACGAGCCTGTCTGCCCCTCTGTACCTCCTGGACTCTGATCTGGTTTTGACCTTTTTGCCTGTCCATGACCATTCTATTGTCTACCCCTTTGGATTATTAAACATTGTAAGACTCAAACTATCTGCCTCCTGTGTCTGCATCTGGGTCTCGCCTTGTGTATTCATACTATGCATAGCCACTTTACCGCTACCTACATGTACTTACTACCTCGACTAAACAGTACCCCTGTACATAGCCTCGTTATTGTTATATACTTTTATTGTGTTACTTTTTATTTTATTTAGTAAATATTTTCTTATCTATTTCTTGAACTGCATTGTTGGTGAAAGGCTTGTAAGAAAGAGATTGGTGGGCTAAGGCTTAGAGGGTGTGAACGATGCTGAATGGGTGTAGACATAAAAAAGAGCTCTCCAGTAGGTGTACAAAAAGCATTCAAGGGCCATTTTCTCAATAGTGGTTTATCAACTTTCAAAGCAGAATTCCTTTCCCATTGTTCCTCAACTGCAGTGTATGATATACCATTTTCTAGCTCTGAGTCTCTACTTTTTTTTTTTTTGAATTTTACCCCTTTTTCTCCCCAATTTCGTAGTATCCAATTGTTGTAGTAGCTACTATCTTGTCTCATCGCTACAACTCCCGTACGGGCTCGGGAGAGACGAAGGTTGAAAGTCCTCCGATACACAACCAACCAAGCCGCTGCTGCTTCTTTAACACAGCGCACATCCAACCCGGAAGCCAGCCGCACCAATGCGCCGGAGGAAACACCGTGCACCTGGCCACCTTGGCTAGCGTACACTGCGCCCAGCCCGCCACAGGAGTCGCTGGTGCGCGATGAGACAAGGACACCCCTACCGACCAAGCCCTCCCTAACCCGGGCGACGCTAGGCCAATTGTGCGTCGCCCCACGGACCTCCCGGTCGCGGCCGGTTACGACAGAGCCTGGGCGCGAACCCAGGACTCTGATGGCACAGCTGGCGCTGCAGTACAGCGCCCTTAACCACTGCGCCACCCGGGAGGCCCCAGACTGAGTCTCTACAATGTAAAAAACAATGTAAAAAACACAATTTCAAATTTTGCTAAATGACCGAATCGAGGCGATCGGTCACATACAGTGCATTCGGAAAGTATTAAGACCGCTTGACTTTTTACACATTTTGTTACGTTACAGCCTTATTCTAAAATGGATTAAATCGTTTTTCCATCAATCTTCACACCATACCCCATAATGACAAAGCAAAAACAGGTTATTTGAAGAAAAAAATCAACTATCATGGTCAAGTCATATTTACAAAGTTGTTGTGAAGATGGGGAGGGGTATGTCTGTTATATACACTGCTCAAAAAAATAAAGGGAACACTTAAACAACACAATGTAACTCCAAGTCAATCACACTTCTGTGAAATCAAACTGTCCACTTAGGAAGCAACACTGATTGACAATACATTCCACATGCTGTTGTGCAAATGGAATAGACAACAGGTGGAAATTATAGGCAATTAGCAAGACACCCCCAATAAAGGGGTGGTTCTGCAGGTGGTGACCACAGACCACTTCTCAGTTCCTATGCTTCCTGGCTGATATTTTGGTCACTTTTGAATGCTGCCGGTGCTTTCACTCTAGTGGTAGCATGAGTCTACAACCCACACAAGTGGCTCAGGTAGTGCAGCTCATCCAGGATGGCACATCAATGCGAGCTGTGTCAAGAAGGTTTGCTAGTGTCCAGAGCATGGAGGCGCTACCAGGAGACAGGGCAGTACATCAGGAGATGTGGAGGAGACCGTAGGAGGGCAACAACCCAGCAGCAGGACCGCTACCTCCGCCTTTGTGCAAGGAGGAGCAGGAGGAGCACTGCCAGAGCCCTCAAAATGACCTCCAGCAGGCCACAAATGTGCATGTGTCTGCTCAAACGGTCAGAAACAGACTCCATGAGGGTGATATGAGGGCCCGACGTCCACAGGTGGGGTTGTGCTTACAGCCCAACACCGTCCAGGACGTTTGGCATTTGCCAGAGAACACCAAGATTGGCAAATTCGCGACTGGCGCCCTGTGCTCTTCACAGATGAAAGCAGGTTCAGGTTCAGGTTCTGAGCACATGTGACAGACGTGACAGTCTGGAGACGCTGTGGAGAATGTTCTGCTGCCTGCAACATCCTCCAGCATGACCGGTTTGGCGGTGGGTCAGTCATGGTGTGGAGTGGCATTTCTTTGGGGGGCCGCACAGCCCTCCATGTGCTCGCCAGAGGTAGCCTGACTGCCATTAGGTACCGAGATGAGATCCTCAGACCCCTTGTGAGACCATATGCTGGTGCGGTTGGCCCTGGGTTCCTCCTAATGCAAGACAATGTTAGACCTCATGTGGCTGGAGTGTGTCAGCAGTTCCTGCAAGAGGAAGGCATTGATGCTATGGACTGGCCCGCCCGTTCCCCAGACCTGAATCCAATTGAGCACATCTGGGACATCATGTCTCGCTCCATCCACCAACGCCATGTTGCACCACAGACTGTCCAGGAGTTGGCGGATGCTTTAGTCCAGGTCTGGGAGGAGATCCCTCAGGAGACCATCCGCCACCTCATCAGGAGCATGCCCAGGCGTTGTAGGGAAGTCATACAGGCACGTGGAGACCACACACACTACTGAGCCTCATTTTGACTTGTTTTAAGGACATTACATCAAAGTTGGATCAGCCTGTAGTGTGGTTTTCCACTTTAATTTTGAGTGTGACTCCAAATCCAGACCTCCATGGGTTGATAAATTTGATTTCCATTGATAATTTTTCATGTGATTTTGTTGTCAGCACATTCAACTATGTAAAGAAAAAAGTATTTAATAAGAATATTTCATTCATTCAGATCTAGGATGTGTTATTTTAGTGTTCCCTTTATTTTTTTGAGCAGTGTATATTTTTTTTAAACAATGTTTTTTACACAAGAATCAGCTGTACTAGTTGATCAGGCGCTGGTCTCATCTTGATTACTGTCAGGTAGTATGGTCAAGTGCAGCAAAGAAAGACATAGCAAAGCTGCAGCTGGCTCAAAACAGAGCAGCACTCCTTGCCCTTAACTGCACACACAGAACTAACATCAACAACGTGCATGCCAGTCTTTCCTGGTTGAGGATTGGCAAGAAGCATTACTGTAATGAAAATTACAGATTGTCTGCATAATCAAGTAACATTCAGCTCAGACACTCATACATACCCCACAATACCTGCCACCAGAGGTCTCTTCACAGTCCCCATGCCCAAAACGAATTCACGGCAACACAGTATTATACAGAGCCTTGATCACATGGAACTCCCATTCATCTCCAATTACTCAAGCAAACAGCAAAACTACATAAAAAAAAAGATAAAACATGGAATGGGGGTGACTGTGAGGGGACTCACACAAACACACGGACACAGACACACACATACTTTTTAGTGGTTGTATTGTTTGTATTGTATTGTTTTGTTACTTGTCATGTTCTGTGTTTTTTGTGGACCCCAGGAATAATTGCTGCTGCCTCTGCAAAAGCTAGTGGGGATCCAAATAAACAAACAAATACTGACCATGCGTAGCGGGTGATGTTAGTCCATATGTGGTCCATTGAAACTGCAGGTGTCATACAGCCCAATACAGCCCATTGACATTCAACTGAGGGGACTGTAGGAATTACAGTGATCTTTCCTAAATTCTCTCTCTCTATATCCGCCTATGATTAATCATCAGGCAAATTCCATGACTGTTCATGACAAGCCTCATCAGCCACACTGACATGGAAGCTCATATTTGCAATGCTGTAAATCCTTCCTAATGTAGATTATCATAGATTATGTGTGCATGAACATACATATCCCACACACAAACAAACACATACTAAAAATAGTCTACATTTTTTTATACAGACCACTTGCTGTGGTTCATATCATTCACAGATCCTGTGGCATTTACACTGATGAAATGTAGACACTGCTACCCTGAATTTAAAAAAATGTATCCTGCATTTTGAGTGCATCGTTGGACATATTTCAGGGGTCTTTGTGGATTTGAGAACCCGTACAAATAAGAAGTGGTGACCACAGAGGATGTGAGTGTGTGCTGTCACAACTTTGCATATAGCTTATAATCCAGTCCCCACTGATTTATTCTTACCTTGCCCCCTCTTTTCACTGCTGCCTCTTGCCCTCAGGAAACTGGATATTTTACCACATATTCACTTTTGAGAATGAATACCATCTGGTAGCGGTTTTTAGGGGTCATAGGAAGGTTCGTCAAAGCTTAGTGTTCCAGTGCATTCCGTCTGCATTCTGTCTCACTCCACATTCTATTTACTAACAATATACTCTGCCTGCTCGTATTCACCTGTCACAGTCAATAGCACGCTGGATGCATTGTGCACCCCTGACATTTAATCGAGAGGTATCTTTTAGAAAACCCAAAGGTCGATTTTGTGTCAAGAATGAAAGGGGGGCCAATGCCAACAAAGACTAAAGCACTAATAAAAAAAACATAACAAAAACAATGTGGGAAAATGTGAATAGCTTAAATATGATGAATTCACCATCCACGAGTAAAATGCATTACATTAGCTCCCTGCTTAGCTCCCTGCTGTTTATACAAGTCTGGAGATACGTATGTGTTGCAATATAATTTTCTTTAATACATTTCCATTTCTGCTCGGGTGAGTTTCTTCGAAATTCCAATGTTGTTGGCTCCTCTGACCTTCAAGCCACCATTTATTGACTCTCTGTTCCAGGCACAAGTAGGTTCTATTGATACAGCCCCCTCCTGCCCTTGTTAACTCCAGCGCTTCATTTTTGGCATGTTATTTGGGACCAGGTGTCACTGGGAACCTTGAGTGTGTCCTCACTTCAGATTAAGTCAACATTACGAGGAGCTCTTCAATATGCAAAGAGGCTTAATGAAGCTCAATAAAGTAGATTTGACTTTTGCCCAGATTATACAGAATACATTACTGTTCTTTATGTGAGTGAGTGAGTGAGTGAGTGAGTGAGTTTGCAAACAAATTGCCTTGTAGCCTTTTTGTTTTATCACCCCTTCTGACATGATGAGCAGTCTGCTAACAGAACAACAAAGCAACAAACTGCTCTGCTATATCCAACCAGGTTTAACTCTTCACATCCTTTTGGTTTCTGAATAATACATAAAGGTGCAAAATCCACACATAGTCTACCTATTGAAACTGCTGTATACGTCTACAGATAACTTGCCTGAAAATATTTCGAAATGTGTGTCCATACAAAGCCATTCACAAAATCACATATTTAGATAGCTGTGATTTATGTACTGTTTACACAACACTGGCGTGAATTGCATTAGCTCTGTGACAGCTCTTGTCTTGTCAAAAGATGGACACAATATAAACAGTGTGTACAAAATATTAGGAACACCTGCTCTTTCCATGACAGACTGACCAGATGGGGGCCTCCCGAGTGGCGCAGCAGTCTAAGTCACTGCATCGCAGTGCTAGAGGCATGACTACATATCTGGGTTCGATCCTGGGCTGTGTTGAAGCCGGCCGCGACCGGGAGACCCATGAGGCGGCGCACAATTGGCCCAGCATCGTTTGGGTTAGGGGAGGGGATGCCCTTGTCCCATCGTGCTCTAGCGACTCCTTGTGACGGCCGGGTGCATGCACCCTGATTTCGGTCGCCTGCTGTGTCAAGCAGTGCGGCTTGGCGGGGTTGTGTTTCGGAGGACGCTTGGCTCTCGACCTTCGCCTCTCCCGAGTCCATAGTGGAGTTGCAGCGATGGGACAAGACTGTAACTACCAATTGGATATCATGAAATTGTTGAGAAAAAGGGGTCAAAAGTACACAAAAAATAGACTGATCAGATGAATCCAGGTGAAATATTCACTATATTCACTTATTGATGTCACTTGTTAAATCCACTTCAATCAGTGTAGATGAAGGGGAGGAAACAGGGTAAAGAAGGATTTTTAAGGCTTGAGAAAAGTGAGGCATGGATTGTGTATGTGTGACATTCAGAGGGTGAATGAGCAAGAAAATTATTGAAGTGCCTTTGAATGGTTACGGTAGTAGGTGCCAGGGCGTACCAGTTTGAATGTGTCAAGAACTGCAACTCTACTGGGTTTTTCATGCTCAACAGTTTCCTGTGTGTATCAAGAATGATCCACCACCCAAAGGACATCCAGCCAACTTGACAGAACTGTGGGAAGCATTGGAGTCAACAGCATTGGAGTCAATTGGAGCGCAAAGGGGGGAGGTGAAACTCAATATTAGGTGTTCTTAATGTTTTGTACACTCGGTGTATATCCACAAGTGTCTGGAGCCACTGAGGGGAGCTGCTCATCATGACACAGGCAGCCTTTACCGGTCCAAAGGTGACAAACACATTACACCCCTCACACATTGACTCAGTACTGGGACCCCGTGCACATAGCCAAGTTATCCTTCCTCATTGTGTATTTATTCCTTGTGTTATTATTTTTCTATTTTTCTCTCTGTATTGTTGGGAAGGGCCAGTAGTTAGTCCACACATGTTGTTTACGAAGCATGTGACAAATACAATTTGATTTGATTTACTTGATGTGACATAGGCTGGCTGCGAAACATGGTCTGTGTTTGTTTATACCAGAATGTTCCTCCTTAATTAGCTCCAGTGTTGAGCAGTTGGGAAGGGTGGGTGGGGGGGTGGGGGTTGTTTCAGTGCGTGGGACCACATAGAGCTCTACAGGGAAAGAAAACAACCCTCTTTCTCTAATTGAAAGCAAGTTTACAATGAAAACAAGATGGTGTTAATAGTGCAAGAGGATCCAACCGGTTCCACCTCAGACACTGGCATGCAATTGACACATGGACAGCGACAGGCCAGCAAAATAAAAAAATAAGTGAGTAGGAAAACAGTCAGTATAGCAGTAGTGTAGTGTGTCTCTGCTCTCTCCCTTCCCCCTTCTTTCTCTACTGGCCCTGCCTGCACACGAACCAGACAGCTGGCAGAGGCTTTTTAAAGACACAGTGCCTCAACTCGACTAGGACTTCATCTGGGAGCTGAGGTGATAGTCCACACTCCCTCCCCAGCAAATAAACACACATCCAAATATGGTGTCACGCAGCATGTCCACAGGGCAGTGAAAAAATGAGAAAATGGCTCCATTTGAGGACTATGTTTCAAGATGGAGAGAATGTCAGAGAATCATGCTGTGATGTCAGAAAGGCTGAGCTGTGAAATGAATAAAGAGTGCTCCCTGCGTGGTGCCAGGGGAAACACTAGCTCTGAGGGAAGCCTGATTAGGAGGTGTTTTTCTTCACTGACCTTGGTGCTTACAAGGTCTTGATCCCTGGGCCAACTCTGTGGCTCATTAAGCGCTAGGCCTCTCTCATGATCTGCTAGACCAGACAACTTTGTATTCCACTTATACGGTCATAAATCAAATCAGTAGTTCACATTAGTTGAAGTTACTACAAGGACAGCTGATGGGATCTGATTGGGTTCCAAAAGGTACATGGACTTTTCCTTATAATTGACAGAGCTTTTAGTCTATTAATTCAATACCATGGGTGAAATGTTCATCATACAAAACAGCACTGAACTGTGCAAACAACAACAGTTTTACTGAACAGTGTGAAAATGTGATGCACGCAATGCAAATGTTGCAGTATTCAGAACTCATCTTGGATGACATGCCTTCCCCATCCATTCAAAATGTTATTTTTCTCACTCTGTTTCTTTTTTTCCCTGCGAGGAAACTCATTCACAACAACAACGGAAACAGTATTTCTGAAGTGTTCGAGAAAAGCCAACCAGCTGAGAAACTGTGGTCTAACAGTGAGTTGAACTTTGACTTTCAATAAATACCTAGCTTAACATGAAATTGACTTATATTGGAGTTAGCCACGACGCTTCAAAGGAAGTCCTTACATGACCATGTATATTCGGTCTTATGCAACAGCATGCCTGAGGTCACAATGGAAGTTAGATACAGGACATGGCCTCTCAAGGTTTTAACAGGGAGCCTTAGGAATCCTCTCTCTAACTTGTAGTAAGTCCATTTTATTCCAATATTAAAAGTTACTGCCCTGATCATGACAACCTCATAAAATGAAATACTACAGAACAATCCATTCAGTATACTGGATATATTGTTCATGGCTGCACTACAACCAATACAGTGCCTTCTAACCAATAAAGCAGACAATGATTTTGAAACATTCTGGAGTCTGTGGTATCACATGTCAATGTTATTTATTATTTATTATGTCTATATTTTAAGACACTCAATTAAACCTGTGCTTTTCACAGTAACAAGAGCCTCTCAGCTTTGACCGACAAAATACAAATGAAACATGTTTACAAGGAAAAAAGCCCAATTGTCTCCAAACAATACCTTTCACCTGCTATTTGATTAGTAAAAGAGAAGTGAGTCATCCTGCAAGTTTTGTTGCAGTAAACATTTGACATGATGTTCTGCTGCAGTTGCCTGGCAACGTTTGAGAGAGAAAGAGAGGAGAGGCGACAGGCAGCGAGGGCTAAGTATGGGAAAGCAGCCCACACTGCTCCAATCAAGCTGCTGAGATGAAGCTAATTATTACTCTGGTAAAATTAAGGACAAAAAACTCCTTAATCTCATTAACTCAAACTAGGCCTCAAGCTGAGTTACAATGCCATGCTGGAATCTTCCAAGGCGAATCAAACAACCCTTTAACAATAGCATTTTCTGTCTGCTTGGTATTAGATAGCAAGAAGTTTGTGAAATGTCAAATGTCTTATGTTTAACAGGGAACGCAATAAGCTATGCAGTCAGTTTGTCATTGTGTGCATTATCTTTTCCTATACAACTCTCTGTTGTCCAATAGCTTCTTAAAGGGGGATTGGGTAAGCAGAACAAACTCACAGGGGTTGTTACATTTGATTTCTGTCACTTTCTAATTTCTGTCACTTTCTGACTACACCCCTTTAGATTTGAATGAAACCTACCATACGATGTTTGCCCATGGCAGAAGTGGTCAGAAATTGACTTTTTGGACTTGAATAACAAAACATTCAGGAGATAGAGGTGCTTAAAGTTGACCTATTTTGCATATCCCACCCTACCCCACCCATTCATGTCGTCATCACTGAAAAGATAAACGGTAGAGTTTAATATCATTGGAAAGCTTGCAAACAGGGTTGTCAAACTGTTTTAAAATTCATAACAAATAAACAAAAAATACTTTTAACTTGAATTATTACATTTTTTTGTAAACTCAGGTTTTTGTCATGTTCAGGTAACAAAATAAAGGAAACACCAACAAAAAGTGTCTTAATAGGGCTTCAATGCACCTTGGCATAGATTCTACAAATGTCTGGAACTCTATTGGAGGAATGCAACACCGTTCTTCCACAAGAAATTCCATCTGATGCTGGTGGAAAACTCTGTCTCGGGTGGCATCAGAATCGCTCCTGAGACACACACACAAACCACCTTTAAACCCCCTATGCTCCTTTGAGACCCTCATTCAAAATCACTGAGATCTTCTTCTAGCCATAGTAGCCAAAATAATGGACAACTGGGAATTTTTATACATGACCCTAAGTATGATGGGATCTTAATTGCTTAATTAACTCAGGAACCACACCAGTGTGGAAGCACCTGCATTCAATATACTTTGTATCCCTCATTTACTCAAGTGTTTCCTTTATTTTGGTCGTTACCTGTATGTTTTAACTTACACCCTATTTTACACCATGAGGTTTTTGTGTTGTTTTGAGACACAGCATACTCTAAAATACAGGGTGTGTGTCATGTTTTGGCTGATAAATGTACTACAATGTGAATAGAAATGAAATTTCAACTTTCAAATGGTACCACAGATATGGTTGGAGGTCCACACATCAGAGAATTTTGACTTGAGTGGGAATATCCATTGTTTTGAATGAAACATAGGAAACATATTGAAGTCATATAAATACGTATAATAGAATAGACATTCAAGTCAACATTCGGTGGGTGGCAGCCATCTTTCTGTAGTAGTTGAAAGTTAAAGTTTCAATTACATTTAAATGACAGTGCTGTACCTGCTAAATGATCTGATTCACCTGTCTGACCCTGATCTGATTCACTTGTCTTTGTGCTTGTCTCCACCCCCCTCCAGGTGTCGCCCTTTTGCCCCATTATCCCCTGTGTATTTATACCTGTGTTCTCTGTTTGTCTGTTGACAGTTCGCCTTGTCTCGTCAAGCCTACCAGCGTTTATCCCGTACTCCTGTTTTCGTTCTTGTCCCTGTCTTCTTGTTTTCCTGGTTTTGACCATTCTACCTGCCCTGAGCCTGCTTACCGTTCTGTACTTTGTGACACTGCTCTGGACCTGTCATTTGCCTGCCCTCTGTTTTTGAAATAAACTTTTGTTACTTCGAACTGTCTGCATCTGGGTCTTATCCTGAGGTCTGATATACTGTGATTGTTTTCAATTAAAAACATTTTTTTTAATGGTCACTTTATTAGCTAAATAATTTGTTCAAAACTGTTCAACTATTGTCTCTCTCTCTCTTGAGTCAACTACACAGCACATTTCATGCACTGCAGTGCTAGCTAGCTGTAACTTATGCTTTCAATACTAGATTAATTCTATGATCCTTTGATTGGGTGGACAACATGTCAGTTTATGCTGCAAGAGCTCTGATAGGTTGGAGGACGACTTTCAGAAGTTGTCAGAATTACTGTGTAAATCTATGGAAGGGGGTGAGAACTATGAGCTTCCTAGATTTTGTATTAAAATCCATGTACCCAAAGGAGGATGGAAACTAGCTGTCCTCCAGCCACACCATGGTGCTACCCTACAGAGTTCTATTGAGGCTACTGTAGACCTTCATTGCAAAACATTGTGTTGTAATTATTTATTTGGGGATGTGAATATTTAGTATCTAAAAATAATAACTTGTTTAATGTTTCACTACTTTATTTATTTATTAAATTCACTGAGGACAATGGCCCTCCCCTTTCTCCTCCGAGGATCTTCCACTGTAAATCCACACTTACTGAAATCAATTGATCACATAAATCAAAGGAAAGCAAACTATAATCTTAGCGGCCCTTAACTCACGTGTGTATATCAATGGGTTTCTAAAGTGGTGACTCATGACATGTTACTGCTGCATATTGACACACCATATGGCCACCAAAACACAATCAACATCCATGTACTTTGTGTGAATTCCTAAGTGTATTGGAGTGTTAATTGCTCTGCATTTACAGTAGCCTAAGAGGATAGTTAATCATTCTATTATTAGATGCCATAAAATGTGCATATGTGTAGGATACGGTGTGAAATTCCTGAGTGCTTGATGTCTGGGAAAGTTAAGTAATATCAGCAACATTTCAGTTAGAGCCACACAGCTTAATTTAATACCTTGAAGTTGGCAATTACATTCGCGATAGCTACCAGCACACTGTCAATTCCAGAGTGTCGGATAGAGTATTAATTTCCAATGGCTCTTGTTGCTTGGAGACCAGGGGAAAGTTGCTCTCTCCCTCTCTTTTATCTGTGGATTACCTCAATGTTTACTTATCATGCTGCTCTCAGCCAAGTGATGGGGAAAATATTCTGTATGTACTTGGGATGAGAAAAACGCTCATGGCTTAGTGGGAGAAAAACAAAGTGGTCAGTCCTTATCTTGATGTCTTTTGTTCGAGATGTGCGGTAGATTGTAGACAGTGAAATAAATGTAGCCAATTAGAAGTATGTTTTGTTCTAAGCATTGTGTCTTTGTGAGATGTACACTGTGTACAAAACATTAGGAACACCTTAAGGGATCATAGCTTTCACCTACATTCACCTGGTCAGTCTATGTCATGGAAAGAGCAGGTGTTCATAATGTTTTATACACTCAGTATAAAAGTCATACAGACTTTGCTTTACTGTTTGTCCAATGCATAACGCCAGTCCATAAATGTATCCGAAATTATTGCCAGCCTTGATAAAGATTAACAATAATGACTGTATAAAATAAATAGTTCCAATACTGAGCTATATTGTATGCTCAAATAAATTGGGAAATTATATTGTATACTAATACAATTGCTCAGAGAAAGAGATTTTGTTTAACAAGTAATGATTTAGACATGCTAACCTCTCACCATTACCAATAACAGGGGATGTTAGCATGTTTTGGGGTCATGATATTTGACCCAATGTAATTTTCTCACTCGTCATTATTCACGATTCATTCAGGACAATCTGTAATCATGGTAGCATCCACATTAATGTAGAAGTGTTTAGAAACATGTTATATTCTAATTTACAATAAAAAAAATGTCTCCAAAATTATAATACATTATGTAGCATTAATTTCTATTGGGCACAAAATAATCTGAAACTCAACCAAAACGAACTGCAAATGCATCCAACAAGTTTGTAGATTCACAAGCTTGATGAAGTCATTATGTGCTAGAAATATGGGACCAAATACTACACTTTTGACTACTTCATTTATAAGAATCTTTAGTGGTGTCAACTAATTTTGACCCTACCTTTTTGAGAGAGAAAAATATTACTTGTAAATATCTTTCTATGAGCAATTGTATTAGTATAAAATAATATATTTTCCCTCCAAAAAATGTGAGCTTACCATATAGCTCAGGATTTGAATGATGTATTTTACACAGTCATTATTGCTCATCTTTATCAAGGCTGTCAAACATTTCCCCACTGTGTATGTTAATATAACATATTAACCACATTCCCTAAACGAAAGCTCAGCACTTCTTTGGAGGTGGGCGCTTTTCATAGAGTGTTCATAGGTTACACTACTGTAAACAGAGAACAGAGAAGGGAAAACAAACCGAGCTATTACTGCACTGCCATGACGACTGTGGGTTATACCAGGACACAACTTCAAATCTTCTCTTCAACCTAATGTCACCTCACTCAATTCTTCCCTTTTCTTTCGGGGACCTCCTCCCATGCATGAGCTGGATTGATTGATTGATTGATTTTATTTGTCAGTTACAAAACACCCATATACACACGCAGTACACACGTTTTAAAAACGTGACAGGATACAACAAAAAAAGTAATAGGCTTATTTTCATTTTGGTTCATAAATTCCATGGTGCCAAAAAACGTCCGGTAGCACTTTATAATAACTCCACCTAATAAATCATTTATAATGGATTATTAAATAGTTTACTCATCATTTAGTAATTGTTATTCCCACATTTGTAAATCACATTTACATTTTAGTAATTTAGCAGATGCTCTTATCCAGAGTGACTTACAGCAGCATGTTAGTAACCTAGTTCTTCACACATTTATAAACAACTAATAGTGTGATTTGTAACTTTAGACACACTATGCTGAGCAAAATAAAGCTTTTAGTCAAAAAATGTTAACATTTCTTGGCAGTGACTTTTCTACCAAAACCGAAATAAGGGTTTGCAGTCACTCCTTAGAACAGTCTAATCTTGTTAACCCAGAACTAAAATCTTGAATAATTTGGTCAGCTGTAATTAAGTTCTGGGTCCATACCAGCGGCAGCGACGGCTCGCCCATTAGGGCATTAGAGGCGGCACCCCACTTGTGATTGGTACATTTTTTTGTTTTAAATGCTCAAAAAAGTGTGGAAATGTGTACATTTTCCTGTTTCAAAAATATGTTGTTTAAAACAAGCTGTTCAGTTGCCAGCAGCGGCACATCCGTCTCCTTGGGTGCACAGGCCATGCAAACATTGCCTGGATTGTGTTGCCAGCTATTTGCTGTGAGGGGGAATGGTCACAATGAAATGGCAGGAGGATTTCATAGCTTTAATCATAACAGCAGAAAGCAAATGGACCGTCCTGCTCAAATGTCCGTTCAGTCACAACTTCTGGGTCGGCTCTAGTCTCCTCTCCCCAATGAGTCGGCTTACTTCCACACCTGAGACTATAGTAGATCTGCTCTATCGGGTACTGATGTCGCTAAAGCAAAAAGCTAATTGTAATTATCTTGCAAATAAATAATCATAACAGTCATAGGAACCTGGGACCTGATAAACTGGACAACTACACCCAACAAGGGTCGAAGGACAGTCTTTCTAAACTCTTATCTGACTAACTCAGAAATATTACATTATTTCAGAATAAACAGTAACTGGCTAGCGCGTCATGCTTTGTGACATTATGTTAACTAGCTATCCCCAGTTAGATAATGTGTTTTCACTTATTGCATCTGTATGCTTGTTGCGTTCTCCCTGGTGCACTCGTTCCTTTGTGAGCTGGCTACTTGTTCTGGATAGTATAATATATTCTGTTCAAAACAGTGGCAACATGTGCAGCAGTGGTCATTCAGTGTTTGACATGCAAAAAAATAAAACAGGTGTATTTATGCTGTCGTTCAAATGCACAGATCGCTTTTGTATCTTCTCAAAGAAACTTCTGGTACTTTAAGAACTTGGCATCACATTTCTGTCATACTGCTTTGTTGATAACTCCAACCATCTCGCACCCTGGGTATTCAGCCAATCAGCGGCCGCCGCTCATCCATATGTGTTAGAAATTGGGGGTTCCGGTCTGCGACGTCTCCACCTTGCAAAAAAAAACTCTCAGCCAAAACATTAACATTAAAACTTTCCCTCAATTCCTTTCAAAAGTTGTTTCACAATTGCTTTTGTGAATATAACCTCCTGTGTTGTGTGCTTATTCTTTTACCATTGATATGTTCTAGGCTATTTTGAAACCTTAAGGAGCATCAGGTACTGCTGGAATGTCTACCAATGGCATGTCCGTCTTTTTGACGGAAAAAAAATACATTTTACTGGTCAGGCAAAACATTTATGGGTGTGCAAATACGGGCCTTTTTGAGTCTCAAGGTTAGATTTTTAAGATAGAATGTTAATTTAGATTTTTTTTATTTCACATCCATTAACACCATAGTACCCTCAAAGCTCATCACAAAGCTAAGGAACCTGGGACTCAACACCTCCCTCTGCAACTGGATCCTGGACTTCCTGACAGGCCGCCCCCAGGTGGTGAGGGTAGGTAGCAACACATCTGCCACGCTGATCCTCAACACTGGAGCTCCCCAGGGGTGCATACTCAGTCCCCTCCTGTACTCCCTGTTCACCCACGACTGCATGACTGCATAGCCAGGCATGACTCCAACACCATCATTAAGTTGGCTGACGACACAACAGTGGTAGGCCTGATCACCGACAACGACGAGACAGCCTACAGGGAGGAGGTCAGAGACCTGGCCGAGTGGTGCCAGAATAACAACCTATTCCTCAACGTAACCAAGACTAAGGAGATGATTGTGGATGACAGGAAAAGGAGCACAGAGCACGCCCCCATTCTCATCGACGGGGCTGTAGTGGAGCAGGTTGAGAGCTTCAAATTCCTTGGTGTCCACATCAACAACAAACTAGATTGGTCCAAACACACCAAGACAGTCATGAAGAGGGCACAGCAAAGCCTATTCCCCCTCAGGAAACTAAAAAGATTTGGCATGGGTCCTGAGATCCTCAAAAGGTTCTACAGCTGCAACATCGAGAGCATCCTGACCGGTTGCATCACTACCTGGTACGGCAACTGCTCGGCCTCCGACCGCAAGGCACTTCAGAGGGTAGTGCGTACGGCCCAGTACATCACTGGGGCAAAGCTGCCTGCCATCCAGGACCTCTACACCAGGCGGTGTCAGAGGAAGGCCCTAAAAATTGTCAAAGACCCCAGCCACCCTAGTCATAGACTGTTCTCTCTACTACCGCATGGCAAGCGGTACCTGAGTGCCAAGTCTAGGACGAAAAGGCTTCTCAACAGTTTTTACCGCCAAGCCATAAGACTCCTGAACAGGTAACCAAATGGTTACCCGGACAATTTGCATTGTGTGCTACCCCCCAACCCCTATTTTACGCTGCTGCTACTCTCTGTTTATCTTTTATGCATAGTCACTTTAACTATACATTCATGTACATACTACCTAAATTGGCCCGACCAACCAGTGCTCCCGTGCATTGGCTAACCGGGCTATCTGCATTGTGTCCCACCACCCGCCAACCCCTGTTTTTACACTTCTGCTACTCTCTGTTCATCATATATGCATAGTCACTTTAACGATACCTACATGGACATACTACCTCAATAAGCCTGACTAACAGGTGTCTGTATATAGCCTTGCTACTCTTTTCTTTTTACTGTTGTTTTATTTCTTTACTTACCTACACACACATACACACACACACACACACACACACACACACACACACACACACACACACACACACACACACACACACACACACACACACACACACACACACACACACGTACCTTTTTTTCTCACCATTGGTTAGAGCCTGTAAGTAAGCATTTCACTGTAAGGTCTACCTACACCTGTTGTATTTGGCGCACGTGACAAATAAACTTTGATTTGATTTGATTTAGAGACTAAAATAAACTTAAGCACTAAGCACCCACACCCAAACTTTTGACATTCTGCTATGTATTAAACGTACAAAAGTATTTATAATAAGAAATATTTAATACACCTGTTTAAATATGACTTGGGAAGATAATATTTTTTTGTACGTCATTACCAAATAGGCTATAATAGATGGTTTAAAAAAATATATGTTTTAATTATGTGTATTTAGGATACATTGTATGCTGGCTGTTCAACTGCAGTTAGCATGCTAGAATCCCTGATATTTATGACCAAATACTGTAAAAATGTCATTCCCACCACACGTCATTACCACCACATAATGAAATGTGATGGCAAGGACAGAATGTGATGGTAATGACAAAATGTATACATGTTTACATACCTTAAGACCTGAAAGGACACACGAATTACATACATGATCATGGTTAAGTGAAATGTAACACTTATTTACCCTTTGAAGGCCATTATGTTTTGTATTAAGTCAGGATGATTGAGTGATATTGATGTCCATTTATGTGACTTACTATGGTGATTACTGACTTAAATTATTTATTTTAGATTTTTCTATAAAATGCCCCCTAAATCAACCAAGTAGAGGACAAGCAAATACAGTATATAAACAAAAGTATATGGATACCACTTCAAATTAGTGGATTCTGCTATTTCAGCCCCACCCATTGATGAAAGGTGTATTAAATCAAGCAAACAGTCATGCAATCTCCATAGACAAACATTGGCAGTTGAATAGCTCGTACTGAAGAGCTCAGTGACTTTCAACGTGGCACCGTCATAGGATCCCACCTTTCCAACAAGTCAGTCCATCAAATGTATGCCCTACTAGAGCTGCCCCGGTAAACTGTAAGTGCTGTTATTGTGAAGTGAAATCGTCAAGAAGCAACAACAGCTTAGCCGCAAAGTGGTAGGCCACACAGCTCACAGAACAGGACCGCTGAGTGCTGACGCGTGTTGCGTGTAAAACTTGTCTGTCCTTGGTTGAGACACTCACTACAGAGTTCCAAACTGCATCTGGAAGCAACAACAGCAAAATAACTGTTAGTCGGGAGCTTCATGAAATGGTTTTCCATGGCCGAGCAGCAGCACACAAGCATAAGATCACCATGCGCAATGCCACGCGTCAGCTGGAATGATGTAAAGCTGGTCTGGGGCTGTTTTCATGGTTCGGGTTAGGCCCCTTAATTTCAGTGAAGGGAAATCTTAACGCTACAGCATACAATGACATTCTAGATGATTCTCTGCTTCCAACTTTGTGGCAAAGGTTTTGGGGAAGGTGCTTACCTGTTTCAGTATGACAATGCCCTCACACATAAATGGTTTGTTGAGAACAATGTGGAACAACTTGACTGGCTTGCACAGAGCTCTGACCTCACCCCCATCGAACACCTTTGGGATGAATTGGAACGAATGGTCTGTTCTATATATATAATAAAATTAAACATGTACAACTGTGACAAAATGTTTAATAGTATTTTTCATCAGTTGTTTTATACTGTACCAGTCAAAAGTTTGGACACACCTACTCTTACAATGGTTTTTCTTTATTTTTTTTTACTATTTTCTACACTGTAGAATAATAGTGAAGACATCAAAACTATGAAATAACACATATGGAATCATGTAGTGACCAAAAAAGTGTCTAAATATATTTTATATTTGAGATTCTTCAAAGTAGCCCCCCTTTGCCTTGATGACAGCTTTGCACACTCTTGGCATTCTCTCAACCAACTTCATGAGGTAGTCACCTGGAATGCATTTCAATTAACAGCTGTGCCTTGTTAAAAGTTAATTTGTGGAATTTCTTTCCTTCTCAATGCATTTTAGCCAATCAGTTGTTTTGTGACACAAGGTAAGAAGGTTATACATAAGATAGCCATATTTGCTAAAATACCAGGTCCATATTATGGCAAGAACAGCTCAAATAAGCAAATAAAAATGACAGTCCACCACAGTCACATAAACCATCAAGCGCTATGAGGAAACTGGCTCTCATGAGGACCACCACAGGAAAGGAAGACCCAGAGTTACCTCTGCTGCAGAGGATACATTCATTAGAGTTTCCAGCCTCAGAAATTGCAGCCCAAATAAATGCTTCACAGAGTTCAGGTAACAGACACATCTCAACATCAACCGTTCAGAAGAGACTGTGTCCATCAGGCCTTCATGGTCGAATTGCTGCAAAGAAACTACTAGTAAAGGACACCAATAAGAAGAGACTTGCTTGGGCCAAGAAACACAAGCAATGGATATTAGACCGGTGGAAATCTGTCCTTTGGTCTGATGACTCCAAATTTGAGAGTTTTGGTTCCAACCACAGTGTCTTTGTGAGACACAGTATAGGTGAACAGGTGATCTCCTCATGTGTGGTTCCCACCGTGAAGCATGGAGGAGGAGGTGTGATGGTGTGGGGGTGTTTTGCTGGTCACACTGCCTGTGATTTATTTAGAATTCAAGGCACACTTATCCAGCATGGCTAGCACAGCATTCTGCAGCAATATGCCATTCCATCTTGGTGGGACTATCGTTTGTTTTTAAAAAGGACAATGACCCAACACACCTTCAGGCTGTGTAAAGGCTATTTGAGTGATGGAGTGCTGCATCAGATGACCTGGCCTCCACAATCACCCAACATCAACCCAAATGAGATGGTTTGGGATGAGTTGGACCATAGAGTGAAGGAAAAGCAGCCAACAAGTGCTCAGCATATGTGGGAACTCCTTCAAGACTGTTGGAAAAGCATTCCAGGTGAATCTGGTTGAGAGAATACCAAGAGTGTGCAGAGCAGTCATCAAGGCAAAGGATGGCTACTTTGAAGAATATACCATTTGAACACTTTTTTGTTTACTACATGATTCCATGTGTCATTTCACAGTTTTGATGTCTTCACTATTATTCTACAATGTAGAAAATTATACAAAAATAAAACCTCTTGAATGAGAATGTGTGTCCAAACATTGACGGGTACTTTATGAAATATAATTTCCACCACAGTCATTATCATCGCGGTGCATATTTTTGAGGCCAAGGTGTTTTAAATTCCAGTGCTTTCCCTTATATGCTTGTTCTTAAGATAATTCCTAAAATAATGCAAAATATTAAGATGTTGGTGTTTTTGAGTATCATCAAGGCATGTATGGACATTTAGACATCACAGTGACGAATACATATAATTAGTCAAACTTCCAAACAGTAAAAAAAACAAAACATGAACAAATGTGAAGTGTTATATGAAATACCTTAGGCACAATTAGCACATTTTATGACGTGGTGGTAATGATATTTCCCTTCAGGTAATTGGGGTAACTGACCAAAATGTTTATATTCTTCAAGAGTACGGTCTCAACCACTATTAAATCTTGATTCCAGACAGAGTGAAGAAAATATTCAGGTAGATACAAAGCGGTTTCAAGAGGTTTCATTTAACATCCAAAAGTGCCCGTTTTGGCAAAATCAACCTTATAAAGTATAAATAGCCCACACTTTAGATGAGGCCACGCAAAAAGACTTAACTAATGATTAGTAAATGGTTTATAAGGACCTATATTCAACATATTATGAATGGAGTAATGATTCATAAATTATTAATAAACTATGTACATTATAAATCCTTTATTACGCGGAGTTATCATAAAGTGCTACCCAACATTACATACATACATAGATCAAAAATAAATCTAGTGCCTGAGCTAAGTGAGTTTTCTGAAATAGCACTAGTAGTGTGAGGTAACAACTGCACAATATAGGCTGTGCCACAATCTCACAGACCGCAGTCCAATTTGTCAAGCCATGGGGAATTCTGGTGTTGACCCTGCAGTTCTGTTATGCCAGTGTGAATCGAGCACAGGACGGGTCTTGCCAGTCTGTTGGGATTCCACGATCGTTTGGCTACGCTGAGTTACACAGCCATCAGACAGCATTACAGTCACGTAGTAACAGGAAGACATGATCCAAACACCGTTTGTTTATTTGCCACAGATTGTTTTCTTTACTTGTATAGATGCTGCAAGTGTTCATCTTACATTCATGTGAGACCAATGTGAGAATAACCCCAAATATATTTACATGTGGTAGTCAGTAGTTGACATATTCTGTCTTGAATGCTGTATCTGAAATGCAATAAGCTATTTCAAAGTGGGGAAAGAGGGAGAAGAGGACATTGAAAAGGAACTAATACTTCAGCACAAAGGGAGAGCGATGGCAGCATGCTGATCATTAGAGAAGTAGCTGACTACGAGTAATTGACATAATAAGTGATCCAATCCAGGGAGGTAGGAATCATATAACGCTCTTAATCCACAATAAACTCCACAGGTTCTTTGTAGTTTTTCCTTGTATGGATATAAAATCACATGCAATTATTAAGAGCTCTCTCCCTCAGAGCCTCCTTTGACAGCCCAGCACAGCAAGGACAAGCACAGGAGGGGGACCGCCATAATGATGCCATCAACAAACAACATAAACCCATTAATAATAAAAAAGCTCTGGAGCAATCCGGAGCAGAGGTGTTGAAAAACTCCTCCTCAAGCCTTCCCTCTGCTCGTCCATGATCAGAGCCCAGCTCGAACCCAAAGTGAATTGATTTATGGTAACATTGGGGTTGAATTGGCTCTAGAGTGTGTAAACATCCTGTCTTTGCATAATGAGACAAATGAAAGTCCCCAGCCAGCAGCCGCGTCTCACTGAGGGAAAGAGAGAGAGAGAGAGAGAGAGAGAGAGCGAGAGAGAGAGAGAGAGAGAGAGAGAGAGAGAGAGAGAGGAGCAGAGCCAAACATAGCGCGGTGTGGTGGTCACATGCACACATTCCTGGTGCGCCTGACCCCCCTGACCCTGCAGGCTGTTTTAGAGCACGGAGCTCATATCACGGGGGTGGGACTGGGACTGGGACCTCATGGGAAGGAGTGCAAAGCCTTGCTGCAAAACCCCAACAGAGAAACACCTTCTGGCCTAACAGCATGCACACCGAAATGTGGAATAGCATGAAATGACATTAATACGCAGTGAACCAGTCAGCTGAGGGATACAATTAACTTAGAGGAAAGGACCGATAGCAACAAGTTCTGTTTGATTGATGCATGTTGACTTGAAAGATGTAAATTACTTTACAAATGAGGGGTGAGGGGAGCCGTGTGAGGTGGAGCACCAAAAAAAAAAGTGATGGCATTGATTGTACAGTATGTTTATGAGAGTAAAAAGACCATGTGTTTACTTTACACTCCTATATGTGAATACAATCATTTGATGAAGGACGGACGCAGTGATAATCCATCTAGTCAAGTGGAGAGTCCTCCTCTATGAGGGACCTAGAGATGGTGTGTTTTACATTTTACAGTCAAATAGCAGCACAGGGTAGGCTATATTCCAGTAGACAACAATCAATGCTTTTAAAGTATTGTGTGGTTGTGAGCTTTATAAAAACTAAAGCCCTTTCAGCCACAGCACCAGACACAGATCCATCTAACATTCAAGCTCACTCTTTAATTAGAGCTGACAGAAAATGACTCAAAGCCGCTTCTTCTCTCTCATTATGACCATATACAAATGGGCATGTTTATCCACAACGCAACTAAAGATGACTGAAAGCGTGTTGTGTTTATTTTCAAATGCTGACATTTTATATCTAGGCTAAATGACTGACTGTGGTCGTCGTCGTCGTCCCCTCCCCCCCCCCCACACACACACAAGGGTGAGGTAGTGAACAAACCAACATGTTGCAATGAAAGCAGTCCAAGGTTTAAAGAAATATAGGCTTCTGTCGGTTGACGTTCTTCAACCATAGTGTATAGTCTCAGTCTTGAACAATAAATAAAAATCACAAGTAGAGTATACCAATAACAACAAGGTGCTGTTAAATACAGTACAAGCGAATATGTCATCTGAACATGTACAATATTTTCCCATGGTAAGTTTCCTAAGAGCTTGAGACAGCCAGCTAATAAAGAAATAAAGATAATATATAATTCATGGATGTACAATATATACCACACCCATGAGGCTCAATAAAAAATGCATAGTGTTATTTCTGTGGCCGACAGACAGTTTTCCTGATGTTGAGAGACAGAGAGAGAGATAGAGAGAGAGAGGTAGAGGGAGAGAGACATGGTTTATCCATGTGCTGCTGTCTTAGCTATGCCCCTTTGCCGTGGCAAATTTCACTTTCAACGTACTATTTAACCTCAGATTATGGCAGGTGCATCTGGCCGCTTATTTGTTTATGCCACTCCAGCCAGAGAATAAAACCTTTCTGTAGAGGGAGAGGTGGCCAGCCAGCCCACGTAGCACAAACACAGAGCAGGCTATTTTACAGCCTGTAGCAAGTAGCAACGGTAATGTGACATTTGAGCGAAGCCCTGCCACCCAATCGTTGAAAACGCTGCAACATCACAGGCCAATTGAGAGAGATAATTTTATAAAAGTTGTTTCTTCACAGGTTTGCAGTCTGGTGTCCACGCACTCATATTGCTACAGCAGAGTTGCTGATCACATACTTTAGTTTGGCTAATATTTCAACTTTTTTGCTTAGCGCAAGGGAGTGAAGCTAACGGGTTGCGAACAAGAGCAAATGAGCTGGCTATGCTGCTTGTAAGCCTCTCATGTAAAGAGGTTATAGTGTTGTAACTGTTTAGTGACTGTTCAATATTGTTCACTATGTAGTAATGAGAATCCACTCGGCACAGACGTCAGTTCTGTCACAACCTGACCTTAGTTATCTTTGTTTTCTTTATTATTTTGGTTAGGTCAGGGTGTGACAAGGGTGGTATGTGTGTTTTTGTCTTGTCTAGGGTTTTTTGTATATCTATGGGCTTTTTGTATGTCCAGGTACATGTAGGTTTATGGTGGCCTGAATTGGTTCCCAATCAGAGACAGCTGTTTATCGTTGTCTCTGATTGGGGATCCTATTTAGGATGCCATTTTCCATTTTGGTTTTGTGGGTTATTGTCTATGTGTAGTTGCATGTCAGCACTAGTTGTTTATAGCGGCACGTTCGTTTTGTTGTTTTTGGTTAGTTTGTTTAAGTGTTATTCGTGTTTTTCATTAATAAAAGAAGAATGTATTCTAGTCACCCTGCGCCTTGGTCTCATCGTTACGACGATCTTTCAACATTTTGCTTTCATTTACATTTGGTTGAGTTGTCAACTAATGTCAATTTAACATGAAATTAAAAAAAAAATGGGGTTAAAAGTAGGGTGAAAAAAGGCCAATGTTTCCTTATGTTAATTACTTTTTTCAAATCCAATTGGTTTTCCACGTTGATTCAATGTAATCACATTGAATTTTTGTGTTGAATTGATGTGGAAACATTGTTGATTCAACCAGTTTTTGCCCATTGGGAAGTCTCCCTCGTGTACCATTATTTCAAGGGAAATAAAATAGAATGGAATTTTCTGCCAGCCTGTGATCGTACGATTACAAATCAGCCTTTTAGAACGGCATCTCTTCATGATCTTTGACATTTATCATCATTTATGTCCCTTGTTGAAGAGATTATCTAGTGAGAATATATTTATAAAACACACATTAACATGGTTTGAAAAAAAAACAATATTTTGATCAACGAAATCCATCAAAGTGTTCAAATCTGTATTTAAAGACACGTGCATGCACACACAGACACACGGAGGGACACAGTTTCCCCCTCTAACACACACACATTAAACCCAACCAAATCAATGATTCGGTCTACACCTGGTTGCCCTCAGACTGATCAAGTGCCTTGGAGGGCCGTATCCTCAGGTGGGTTTAATATAGCTGGATATGGGCAGTCAGAACAGACCACAACAGTAGAGCTTAATACCTGTAAGACTGAGGTTTAACACCTGGATGTGCAGGCCTAGCTAAAACCACACAGCGCTTGGCTGTATGGAAATCTTATCCAGAGGGCTCAGCTGGATACTAGTTTACTGTGCTTAATGATGGAATTGTGCTATTGGAGACTATTGCAACCTTCTTTCTCTGATTTATTAAGAGGCATAAAGCAGTACTTTCTGATTCATTGAAATCATAATGGCCCCAATGGGTTTAGTGGTTGGTTGGTTGCACTGCACAGCAGTAAATAAAAACCCAGGGGCTTCTAAAGAGATGAGTATAATGTCACACTACAGTGGATTTAGGGGGGATGGTGTGGATTATGAGTCTAATATTTGTTTGCAACGGATGAAGAGGAAGGGAAATAAAATATGCCCAATGAATTAAACAGTGAACAGTCCATTAAAACATGAATAAAGCAGGTTGCATTTCCTTTCAAACAAAGAGAGCCAGCCAGAGCACCCGAGTGATTTCTAGTGGCACGAATGTGCAGTAGGTTTCCAACATACTGTATGGTTTAGTGGGTGTAGGCTCATTAGTTCTATTCCCCACTGGGGTTGAGTGAGGCATGACGTTGGGATTAAACCACCGAGGAATGCTATTGTCCCTCCACATTCAACAGTTGGAAAGGGGAAGAAAACTGTACTTTTGAAAAGGATAGACCAATTAGTAAAAGGGTAGAAGCATGGGTATACAAGACACAGGCTGGCTGGGGGAAACGCCAGGCATTAAGAGTCTATTTTACCATTATGTACAGAACTGCACTGCAGGTATTATGTATTAGTCTACGGTGACTGAGAGGCAATAGTTCACCATTGTGAGTTCTACTTTATAATAATATCAGTCATATCAACTAAGGTGGTAAAATGCATGTGGTTTGTTTGCCAAACAGAATATGCAACATCCCTTGGAGGAATGTGGTGAGAGACTGGAAATATAACAAATGCCTTTTAAGTTGTAGCCAGAGACAATACAGTATCATAACTATTAGGGCTCACTTTTAAAAGAAAAGTGGCAATGGAGACCTGGGTGCTTCTATAGAGGAAACAACATTGATTCAACCCTAAATGTGTAAACGGGTTTTCTATTTTCCCTCAGCCACTTTCCAGATCTGTGACTCAAATGGCATTTCACAAAGACGCCGCCTGCCGGGGTCTCCGAATCCCTAGCTCTCACTTTTCACACAATGGTTAAAGAGTTTCCCTCCAGCTAGGAGCCATGCTTTCTAACCAAGCATGGCTAACTGAAACAGAATCCACCCATTCCACACTGTGTGCTCTACTCGCTAGCCCCTTTCATTTTCACACAGTCAGCTGAGTGCACTCACATACCGAGCTCCTCTTCCCTCACTCTCTGTCAACACTGGTTTCCAAACACACTCAACGGAACTCAAGAGAACAGTTAGTCACTCTGTCATGACGAGGTGAAAACAAACGTCATATGGTACATCCAAAAGCATTGGAGATGGTGACTCAGAATAGAGGTTTTATATTCTAGGTATGAATTACATTTCTACTACATTATAAGCAGGCTAAAATGATGCTACACCCAAGCAAATTTAAAGATGCATTTAAATTCACTGATATCATGCTATCATCATAAGCATGAGCCACCATCACTTTAGTATTTACATACTATTCTGCAAATAAGACGCTGTGTACAATCATGCATTGCTAATTTGCCTCCAGTGTGACACAGGTAATTGGCAGGTCACTTTAAGAGCCTTGTGTAATATGGAGCTGGCTTTGTACTCTCATGAGAAGCCATGGTAGATGTGTTTGTGTACAGCAGTGGGCATCATCAGGGTTGAGGTGATCAGGTTTGTTTACAGAGCATGGAGAAGTTTGGCTGTTCAAGACACTGGTGGCAACTGCTACAAGCAGAGTGCAAGTCCACAGAAGCGTTCCATGTAAAACATGGAATGTGCAAGGACTGAGGGGCAGTGGACAGTTTTCCATTGTTCAATGTGGATTAATGTCACTTCACATGTCATTTGTAAATACTGAAAATACTAAGTCATGCAAATGAACTAGTAGACTGTTAAAGGGCTGTATACTGTATATCCTCTGTATAGCCTACTTTTCCAGGACAGATTATATAGGGTATTTTTATCCATAGTGAGAGATAGATGTCGCAATATCATACCCCCAAAATGTATTTTGTGCGGGGAATATGGGACCAAATATTAAACGTTTGACTACTTTAATACAAATATAAATTAATTTGTCCCAAGAATGTTGGTCCCCTAAAATGGGGGGGACTATGTCATTTCTAAACGGTTCACCTGGTTTTGTATAATTTCAGATGCAAAGGGCTGGAGTACAGAGCCAAAACAACAAAACTTGTCACGATCTCAATACTTTTGAAATTCACTGTATCTAATTTTGTATTTAGGTTGATCAACTGTGGATACACCTATGCTTATCCTAATTATATTGTTTTATGAGTTGATGCATGTTAAAGTCTGGACCTCTGACCACAAGACTAAATAGATTATACTCTGTCCATTAGGTCATTTTTGACCTCTATGCGCAAAAGTGAGAGACAGCTTCTATGCATGTTGATCTTTCCAAAGCTGTGAAATGTGAATCCACGGTTTGCCACTCTTGCCTTGAACAGAAATAGCTGCAATGAGGTAATGTGTGCCTCGGTGTTGCTGCTGTGAACGCGGGAGACGTTTTGTGCGAAGACTCTCCTCCACGTTTTGCGCGATCCTGAATCCAGACTTTTGTCTCGTCAGAGTCAAGATTCGGTTGCTCCGCCCCTGACTGCTTGTATATCAGCACTGGATGAGAGCGGTTGAAACAGTTTTGTATTTTTTTGAGCTGAGTTTGAAAGTACACCATCTTGATTTCCAGAATGCACACCATTCACTGAGTTGTGATTGCAAAAACTGGACTGATACAGTCACTCGCCTTGTGCTGACAGCGGAGCCACATCCAAGGGATCCCGTCAAAGAGGTAAATAACGAGTTTTGTGTTTGGAGTAGTGGAGTGAGCTGCGGAAATTGATTCACTGAAAAAGGAAAGTAATTACAATGTCACGGAGACATTTGAAACAACCTTGCAGCTCTGTTTATTGTGACTCAGTCTGCAGTTACATTGTATACATACATAGTGTCTAAGATTAATGTTTTGCATTGGGATTTGTTTCTAAGTAGTTTTAATATAATAATTTGGAGGCTTTAACTATTTACTGGGTGATAATCATTTTCACTGCGCGTAAATTGTTGGATAGCCTGTTTTTCTTATCCAGTCGATGCAAATTAAATGTTTGTATTTTAATTTGTGACAGCTTGGGGAATGGTAGACCGCATGATGGCAATGAACCATGGACGATTCCCTGAAGCTGTGAATGGTCTCCACCATCACCACCCAGCGCGCAGAATGGGCATGGGGCAGTTCTCGAACCCACTACACCATCAGCAACAACAGCAGCAGCATGGCTACACTACTGGTATAATGGGAGATAATTTGCACTATGGAGGGGGCAATGTAACAGCTAACCACGGAATTCGGCATTCTGTGGGGAATGTAAACGCTGGACACCCAAACGGCAACATGCCTCCCGGAGCGCGCTACAGCTCTCAATTTGTGGGACCTGCCGCCGCCGTCCCCACTCAAGGACAGCTCGCGGCAAGTATGCAGTTACAAAAGCTCAACACGCAGTACTACAGCCACCATACTCACCCCTCTCACCATCATTATATGCATGATTTGCATCCTGCGAATCATCAACTTAACGGGACGGGACAACAGTTCAGAGACAGCAACGCGAAACACAGCACGTCCAGTTTGCCTCAACAAGCGCATCATGTGCCTGCAGCAATACTGCCCCCCAACGTCATTGACACGGATTTTATTGATGAGGAGGTCTTGATGTCTCTGGTCATTGAGATGGGGCTGGACCGAATAAAGGAGCTACCTGAGCTGTGGTTAGGACAGAACGAGTTTGATTTCATGACAGACTTTGTATGTAAGCAACAGCCAAGCCGAGTGAGTTGTTAAATCTCACTAAGTGGACTTATACAGTCATCTACTCAAACAGACTTTAAAGCATTCCTTGTTGTCCCCTAAACTCGAACATTGAGAGAGAAGATCTGCAATATACCAATGGAAAACCATTCAAACATGTACTATACCAGATGATATATTCCTCAAATATTTTGGGGTAATAGACTTATACTGCAGATATAATGGAAAAGAGTTTGTTTGATGTAGGAATGCACTACAATCTCAATTGAATCTTTGTCAGAAAGGCAAATCTTTACATCCATGCTATGCATCATTACTTCAAGCTAGAATCCTTAGTTGCTACATCAATTTTTGGAGAAATTAACTAAGAAATGTTATATATATATACCCATTGATTCTTGAAGAATATAACTTAGAAATGCCTCATGAGCTTAGTTCAACTGTGATACCCCATCACCCAAAGGAAAAATATAAGCCCTTTTTTGTTAGCAATGTTAATATAAACAAACACTGTATAGCCTCAACATGGTTAACTATCATTTTGATATAATGTGTGGTCAGTCCTTGCACCAATAGCTGTGTCTATGAATTTTTGGCCCATTCCTCAGCTTTTTTTAAAAACCAAAACAGTGGGGATACCCACTTTGTTATTGTTTCAATTAAGGATTCTAGCTTTAGTTGGACAACAGAACATGTGAAATCAAGAAAACCTTTTAGATGAGTAGAGTGTGTCTGCTTATTTGAATAGGCCTAGTTCTGGAGGAAAATAGAGCCGTACAATAGCGTGCTTGGTATATTTATTTTCCTGCCTCGTTCAAACATTTTGGATGACAGAAAATGTTGAATAATTATGAATTGCAAATGAACCATATTCAAAATGCTCGAAGTGGTTAAGAAACATGCTTGTAGACAAGTACTGTGTAATTGTTCCCTACAATACTATACTGTACAATGTTGTGGCCATATACTTACCAGATATCTGTGCTTTAAAATGATTTGTCTATCATGGAGGAAAACTGAAACTTGTGCTTGTTTTTTTAAATTTCCTCATCTGCTGCAAATGTATTTTTAACATTGCTTGTATCACAGCCAGGATGCACTGTGAGTTAACATGGTTTTCTTTGATATTGTAAAGGTTAATGGTAGGAATGGAAATGTCTTTACAGAGATGTGGATCCTTCAATAACAGAGGGGGTGATGTGTGGGTATTTTCCACATGCTTAAATGGGAACAATGTCTGTTTAGAAAGAGAGAAAGAAAATGAGTCTTTGGAAAAGGGATACTCCTTCGCTTAAATATCCGACCCCTCCCCCCTGCTCCTTCATGTGTGGACAATAAACAGTGTGGAATGTTGTCAAGGTAAAGGGTATCATTTCACAGGACGTCTTGTTTCTCATCAGTCCTCAGAATTGACACCACTGTGCTTATTTAGTGTATGCGATACAAGGCAATACTACTGTGTTGAAGCTTTCCAGGAAAGTTTGACAGTATTTTTGTACATTTTTTTTTTTTTTTTAGAAGAAGAAGAAGAAGAAAATTGTTAATTTATTCTATTTTAATTTGCAAACATGAATAAAGCAGCTGAAGTGCATTACTGTAGTGATCATGGTGTCATTGTGGGTGTTGGCATCCGTTCCATGTTTTCAATTTGTGGGGTTTGTTGTTGCACACTTTTGCCACTTTTGCACAGTTGCAGGCCAAAGAATGAGGGCAATTCCACCGTAACAGAATGATGCTGAGACTCCGATTTCTCTTTTCACTTTTAAAATGTATGTCAAAACAAAAACCAATGATAGCAAAGATAAATAATATGCACAAGGACTACTTTTAACAATTTCCACTGGCATCTTTACAAAAACACATTTCACTTGAACAGTGCAGATGCAAAGTTTGGTAACAGTATGACATAACAGTCACCAATGTACTGTTCTTCAACTAAATGTGCATCAATCTGTTAGTGGAATTGCCCATGACTATCCTTTTTACATTCAGACAACAGTTTGGTTCACATGGATTCAAAGTTAGGGTTGTTGTGAGGAAATACTACTGGTGAGACTTACCACTGGTGATGCATAAAGCCTCAAAATACCCGACAACGTAACACTTCTAGTAGATATAGGATAGTAGTTAATACTACTTAATTTAGCCAAACTGTAATAAATATAACAAACTTAGCACTTTGAACTATGAAATTCCATTCGGACTATTCCGCCCATAATACCTTAATGGTGATCTTTGCAGCCAGCTGTCTCTCTTTGAGAGGGAGCGTGAGGAACCAAACACTTAACCAAAAGGAAGTGCTCAATGAGATGAACCCTGAGGTGTAACGCTGTAAGCGTCTAACCTTAACCATGCCAATGTTCAGCAGCTTCATATGCTGAGCTCTTTCTCACCGTCTGATGAGACCTTGAACCGTTTCTCATGTGAAGCGTGAGCGAATTTTAAACACATCTTAAATCAAAACTTGAGACTAATGAAAAGTATGGAAGATGAGTCCCATGTGAGATTTTCACTGAATATTAAGGTAGAGAGATTCATTCATCCCAGAGGCATACTACCCTGTATTGTCCTTGAGTTTCTTATTTTTTTTAAATCTCTGATTCAGTCATTCCTTTTATATGGGAAAAGGGATTAGATTCTCAGAAAAAGAGACACTTTAAAAGAAGCTTGAATTGTTAGCAAGAAAATGTTCGGAAGACTTGAAGGGTTATCAGTAAATTGCAATGAATCCTGAAATTGGTGTCTTTGACTATAGAAAACCAAATTGACACAACAATACAGTAGCTTAGCAATAGAGACACTTGTCTTTGTGAAGTGTGCTGTGCAAACCCTTGAAAATATTAATTTCACTCAGACAAAATGATAGGCTCTCTTGGCTCCCAAGTAAATAAAATATACAGTGAATGACAGAGAAGGACATTAAAAATAGTATTTCCATAAACATTAAATATTTACTTTAATATACCTCGGCTTCAGCCCGATCATAGACACAGAACTGTCTTAGGGACAGTTGGCAGGGACGTTTAACAGTGACGAGGAGTATCCTTGTGCCAAAAAACATAGATGCTGCTCCGCTGGTCAGTCTGTGTGCCATTAACACCTTGTCAAGTGTGCAAACAAACCCTGATTTGTATGTTTACAGTGTCTAGAAGAAGGAATAAAATTATCTGTCCTTAAAAAAGGCTAAATGCTTTCAGTGATTAATTTTGCTTACAGGTGTGCATGGATTTTCGTTGAAGACTTGACCATTTAAAGGCCCAATCTGTAATTTCAAAACCTGACCCTAACACTGTTTGGAAACTGACAGACGAGGCTGTGACAATGTAACCACTCTCAAATTTACAGACAAGCTTACGAATGCAAGGAGTGACACCCCAACAGTTTTTACTCAAATGTGTATATGTGTGGGCATAATTTTAGTGTTTATCTATGGTGATGTGTGTTAAAGGATCCCCAACTAAGAAAAGGTATGAGATCAGTAAATGCTGTATTAATAATCTCCCATTTAGAAAGTACATGTGAATGAATGTCTAGGTTGAGTCGCTGATGCTCTCTCCTGATAGCTACGCTAGTGCAGTAGGATACTTTACAACAGACAAACCATGGCTTTCACTATCAACCCCCAATTTACAGCGGCTGAAACGGAGACAGCACCCCATCCCCCACACCCAATCTATGATTGGCCACCTCAGTCACGTCCTGAATTACTAGATTTAGGATTTTAATCCCAGTCCAGCAGTGGGATTCAACATATTCTCCTGCTCAATCCACACCAATCAGATATGTTTAGCCAGTCATTTAATTTTGACCATATAGAGGGTTTGGGGTCAGTAGCTACATACAATTAATTTTAAATAAACAGTTCAGTGTTGACCTATGAAATAGATGGGGCAGAGGAAAAGCTTCCACATGAAATCCATGAAGTTAAATAATTAACATTTATGACTTGGCAAGAAGTTGAAGTAGTACTGCAGCTGGTGGTAAATCAGGGAGCCAGCGCAGTAACAAAATGCACTCTGGAGCAGTTAAATGCTCATCATAGCGAGTCATTCAATAAAGTTTTAATTAAAAAGAGGTCATTTAAATGGCCAAGTGCCATTTTGGCTGCCTCCTGTAAGTTTTGATAGCTAACATTCACATATTCCATGGAATGAAATGTGTATAGATTTTATGAGTCCTACAAACAGCTCTATAAAAAACTTCAACATAACATGATGAGACATTACCATTTTTACAGCTGTCACAACACAACATGAGCTTTAACTAGGGCCAGGGGGTTATCCTGGCCACATGACATGACCAGAAAAAAACTGGGCGCTACTTATAAGCTATCCAGGGTCCAGAGTATTTCGTAGTCATGTGATATGGTCAGGAAAAACTCTGTGCCCTAAACAAGAGGTATAATAACCAGACAATCTAAACGTGTACTGTAGACCTTCACCAAACATTTATTTAAAAACAGCCCCTGGAGATTCCAGAAAGGACAGTCAAGGGTGGTCCTCGGCGCTGCCCTCCTGGAAAGCCTGATCAGAAAGGCTATTATTGTACCCCCCCACCCCTCGATGGGCCGACATCCTCTTGGTGTGAGCCGAGTTGAGTTGCAGGAAGTTATTTTAAGGGGCTTGCCTGTCACAGTTGTTGTCTCAGTCACCAGAGTCCTGTTGGACCCATTTCACTTCTCTCTCCCCGCTGGACCTGGTAAGTGGCTGTCCCATACTATTTTACACACTTTTCAGGTACAGAAATGACATGTTAAGTTTGAGTTTCTGTTGGTCTTAGTGCTAAGTGTTCCTGGACTGTTTAGAGATGATGGTTGGTAAAACATATTTTTTTAAACCTGCTTCATGATATGTGGTGACAAAGTTTCTTGGCATTACTGTCAAGCCATAGTGACAAATGTGTTGTGCTAGTGCGACATGTGTAATGATAAATGTTCTGTACCATGGTGGTGCATTGAGTTGGTGGGGAAGTTTTCTGCCAAATTGATTTGGCCTGAAGTCACACTAAATTATTCAAACACTGATGACAAGTGTTTTTTGATGTGCGTTCTTAATTCAACATTATCAGAGGAGGTGATTAGCTGTTCCAAATGATCAACTGAAACACACGGTCGTTTAGAAAATATGTGTAATCTCATCAGGTGTTATAACAGCTAACCAAGAATGAATGCAGACATTCAGAACAAAATGTCAACTCTGTTTTTCTCACTTCTACGTAAAAGCACAGTCATTGACATCAGTAGATACGTGTCTAGAATACGAAATAGCTTGACCATATTTAGAGGCTCCTAAAATAGAGTGAAGCCTCATAACAGGTGCCATGTGCCTGCCCGCTGGAAGCAGGGAGGGGGGAAGAGGGCTGCAGAGTGGGACTAGGGATCATTTTATCCTGATAAGCAGGGGGCAATCATGTTGCAATAGAGCTGGGGGATAAACAACCTCTGGATACTTTAAGTTCATTCCATATTAAATGAAAGGGAGAAGTGGGAAGGGAGCCTGGTGGGTCTGATGTCTATTTGTGACAGGGCAGATTTAAATCCTCACAGTGGTATTGTGTCCTGACTCCTGACAGGCTACTGGGTTTTGTGCTATTTTTCACCACCCCTAGTGATTTGTACCACATGCATCAGACTGAAAGTTACTTTGCTTGGAAGTAATACTCTAACTAGTATGAGGATGAACAGGAGCTTGAACATCAGAGTAAACATTAGACAATAAATATATGAGATTTCTTTCAAATATTGTTGACATTTTAGTCTATCAAAAATATATTGCAGTTTGGCGATTTGGTTATAGATGTAGATGGCAGGTACCATTGATTAGTATACTTTTCAGTTTGTTTGTTTTACACTGTTTCTATGTATCTGCCACATGGGTACTAGTATCTAACATCTCCGTCCCCTCTCAGCCACATCTGTGAAAATGGAGACCAATGTCCAGTCTGCTGCAGAGGTCATTCCAGCCCAGACCAGAGTGACTCCACCACAGTCCCCAGTCACCACAGAGACCCAGGTCCCTCCACCCCAGGCCCAGGAGGCCCAGCACATGGACCCCATGGAGGAGTTTGGTCGTCAGCTGGAGGAGATCATCAACACCTATGGCTCCGCAGCCAGCCTGATGGAGAAACAGTGCATCGTCCTGGAAACAGAGGAGGTGGACGAGGAGGCCAGCAGAGAGCAAGGTGATGAAGTCACAGCCACCAAGGATGCCAGCACAGACAAGGATACAAAGAAGTTACTGAAAGCCTTAGGTGAGTGGTTTTAGTGTCACTGTTTTGTTTTGTTTCTCTCATGCATTATTTGTATTGTGCAGTTTTGCTTTTAAAGACAACATCCACAGTGATTTCTATTGAAAACATACAGTCAAGTCTTCACTCGAGAATGGCTTTGTTTTTCGACACAGCTGTGCTGTAATCTGTTGTTTGACAGCAGTTGCTGTGAGGGCATAGACAGAGCAGTGTGCTGATGAGAGAGTCCAGAGGAAATAATTTAACAACTTCCCTTCCAATCTAAGACAAAGTGCATGTCAGTTTACACTTAATCCCATTCATCATCACATTTTCACAAAGAGAAGAGTAGACTAAATAGCAGAGTCATGCTGTTACTGTATCTAACCATGACAGCAATGTTGTGCCCCATGGTCAGATTCTGTTTTGAGGACAGGTTACACAAGTCCTGGGCAGAAGCAACACAAACATGTATTTTCTAACCAACAGCAGACAGTTGGTTTCTTTGCCACAATATGAAACCGGGCCAGCAACGGAGGGTTATAAACACCTTCCTTGCACATTTTCAGGAATTTGATTTGATTTGCTTTTCCAAAGCCATAGTTGTCAAGAAGCAATGGCTTTCATGCTGAGGAAATGGCTTCAGAAGAGTATTTATTTTGAAGAAATTTATAGAATGATCCCTGGTGGGCTTTTTCCATCCTTCTTTTTTTTATATCAGTCCTACAGAAACAAACATTACATGATTTATCTCTATCCACACAGGAAAGGAGGGCACGCTACTAATGCAAAGTTTGAACAAGCTGCACACACCACAGGAGAAATTGGATGCTCTCCTCAAGAAGTATGCCGAACTGGTGAGTGTTCTCTTCTCCCCTCTATCAGCACACCAGAGAGTAGAGTCCTTCAGCACAGCAGTAACCAGCGGCAATAAAACAGACGAGGGAAAGTTAAAAGGAAACAAATAAAAACACACAAATGAATCAACGGGGAAAACAGAGAGTGCCTGGTGAGATCTTGGAAGGGGTTCAGCCTCATACCGTGATGACCTAAATATTCTTCGCCTCCGGCAGCAAAAGCAAATCCGAACACAAGGTCATATGCCATGTGATACAGTTAGCTATAACATGGCTCTCTAATTCCTCGACAGAGATATCAAGAACACTATGCATTATGAATAATATTATCAAAGACATCGGCTCTCGCAGTCAGTTTCATGTTTAACAAATGGATAGTTCCTTAGGCCATCCTAATATACAGTTCATAGTATCACCAGGAAAAGGAAACAGAACGTATAAACAAATGTTGGGTGTCGAGATTAAACAAATATATACTCATCCATATACACCCACCCAGCCATACCAAATCCTCTTCGGGCATTTTGTCTGCTTTTAGTCACCTAGCCGGTTGTTAGCCAAAAGCAGCTTAAAGAGCCCAAGTCTGTACAGAGGGCAGAGGCTGTGATCCAGTGTAATATATATAGCACATCTGTCTGCACGGTCCACAGCTGGAGGAACGTCGTGGGGAACAGAAGCAGCTGAGGTTCCTGCAGAAGAAGCAGGGCCACGTGGGGAAGGAGAGGGACCAGCTCCAGTACGAGCACAGCAGAGCCATCCTGGCCCGCAGCAAACTGGAGGGCCTCTGCAGGGAGCTCCAGAGGCACAACAAGACCCTCAAGGTGTGTGATCACTGCTCACTGCTCAGCTCAGCTTCAATTAACACTACACTAATCTAATCAACATAATGGGCTCAAGACCCTTGAGGTGGTTTCTCACAGCCCAAACTCCACATTACACTAATCTACTCAACATTATGGGTTCAACACCGTCGGGGTGGGTGTTCATAAGACCAACTAGGTTTTGAACCCAGGTTATCCACATGACGTAAGACTATGTTAGACCATTGAGCTAAAGCCTATAGGCATTAGCTCTGAAAGAAAGCATGAATCAGGCCTCAAGCAAGATTACGTACCACAATTCAATTTAATTGAATTGAAAGTGCTTTATTGGAAAGGGAAATAGGTTTACATGCCAAAGCAAGTGAAATAGATAATAAACAAAAGTGAAATAAACAATAGAACATTACACTCACAAAAGTTTCAAAGTAATAGAGACATTTTCAAAAGTCATAATATGGCAAGGTAACGATGTGCAAATAGTTAAAATACAAAAGGAAAAATAAATATTCTCTGGTTGTGTCACATTGGTATGAATGATTTGGGAGACAGGCACCAGAATGCGTAATAAGGTTTATTTATTACACCCAAATTACGGCGTGCCATGTAAAGGCATGGAGACGAAGACCAAACAAACACTATACAAAACACAGGGTAGAAACCCAAACAAAAGAGCGAGGAGTACCTCAAATAAATAACACAAATGCACAATGATTATCACAGGGGACGAGACCCGTAATCATCTGCGCAATCCACAATGGCACGAAAGCCAAAACACACCGCGCCGGTAGTCACATTGTAACAATAATCGACAGGACAATGGTAAACCAAGGACACACTTATACAATTACTAATCACTGGGAATAGGGGCCAGGTGTGCGTAATGAAAGTTCCGGAGGGATCTGTGACAGGTTGCCCTTTTCTTGTGGCAACAGGTCACAAATCTTGCTGCTGTGATGGCAGACTGTGATACTTCACACCAATAGATATGGAAGTTTATCCAAATTTAATTGGTTTTCAAATTCTTTGTGGGTCTGTGTAATCTTAGGGAAATACGTGTCTCTAATATGGTCATATATTTGGCAGGAGGTTAGGAAGTGCAGCTCAGTTTTCACCTCATTTTGTGGGCAGTGTGCACATGGCCTGTCTTCTCTTGAGAGCCATGTCTGCCTACGGCGGCCTCTCAATAGAAAGGCTATGCTCACTAAGTCTGTACATAGTCAAAGCTTTCTTTAGTTTTGGATCAGTCACTGTGGTTATGTATTCTACCACTGTGTACTCTGCTTAGGGCCAAATAGCATTCCAGTTTGCTCTGTTTTTTGGTAAATTCTTTCCAATGTGTCAAGTAATTATCTTTTTGTTTTCTCATGATTTGGTTATGTCTAATTATGTTTTTGTTGCTATCCTGGGGCTCTGTGAGGTCTGTTTGTGAATAGAGCCCCAGGACCATCTTGCTTAGGGGGCTCTTCTCTAGGTTAATCTCTCTGTAGGGGGTGGCTTTGTTATGAAAGGTGTGAGAATCGCTTACTTTTAGGTGGTTGTAGATTTTAACAGCTCTTTCCTGGATTTTGATGTTGAATTTTATGTTCCTTTTGATGGCGTAGAAGGCCCTTCTTATCTAGTCTCTCAAATCGTTCACAGCTTTGTGGAAGTTACCTGCGGTGCTGATGTTTATGCCGAGGTAGATATTGTTTATGTGCTCTAGGGCAACGATGTCTAGATTGAATTTGTGGTCCTGGCAAGTGGACCTTTTTTGGAACACTATTATTTTTGTCTTGCTGAGATTTACTGTCAGGGCCCAGGTCTGACAGAATTTGTGCATAAGATCTAGGTGCTGCTGTATGCCCTCCCTGGTTGGGGACAGAAGTACCAGATCAGCAAACAGTAGACATTTGACTTCAGATTCTAGCAGGGTGAGGCCAGGTGCTGCAAACTGTTCTAGTGCCCTCGCCAATTCGTTGATATATATGTTTAAGATGGTGGGGCTCATACTACATCCTTGTCTCACCCCACAGCCTTGTGGAAATAAATGTGTTTATTTTGTCAATTTTAACTGCACACACCCACTCTGCTACAGCTCAACCTCAGCCAACCCTAGATTGTTGAATGTCACAGTTAACACCTTCTCACAAATAACTGTCCTGATGTTGCAGAGATTGTTAATTCTGCTCTTCAAAACTCCCTAGTGTCAACCCTTGTCATGTGTGCTCCCTCTCTGGCCTCTAGGTCACCAGGCTGCTCATTACGGCACACACCTGTCACCATCGTTACGCGCACCTGCGTGTCATCAGACTCACCTGGACTCCATCACTTCCCTGATTACCTTCCCTATATATGTCACTCCCTTTGGTTCCTTCCCCATGTTAAGCGGAGCAGCACAGAGGAACCCAAGAGCAGACTCAGACTAGAAAACAGGGATGAATGAACCAAGATATTTATTGTAACAGGGAGAGATGAAGTGCAGAAGTACAGGGAAGTTCGGATGAGTTGTGGGAAACCAGATGTGGAGGCTGAGGTTGGAGTGAGCTAGGTTGGGACAGGGTAAACAGGTCCAGAGGGGAATCCAAGGGAGTGATGGTGAGTTGAGTCCAGAACAGAGTAGCATGGTGGTGAGATGTGGAACAGGAGACAGAATCAGGGCGGCAAAACTGCAGTGAGAGGATAAACAGCGTCAAGCAGGGAAGCAGGTACAGCAGGGTAATAGGATCTTGAATAATAATAATGGCTAGAAGCTTAAGCTGACTGAGCAGAGATTACGATCTGGCAGAGTGGAAGTGGCAGAACTGAGTATTTGTAGAGGTCTTGATAATGGAACGAGTTGTAGCTGGTAGGGATCTGCTCTGACTCCAGCACACCTGTCTCCAACCACACAAGCAGAAAGGGAGGGGGGGGGAGTGTACTGGGGGAATGACTGCAGGTCAAGCAGACACCGGATGACCACTAGGGGGTGTGGCAGGAGCAGATGTGATACCCCAGGCGTAATTGTTTCTGTTTCTGTGTCATGTCTGTGTTGTTTGTGTTTTCTTGTTTTGTATGATATTACGTTTATTTTTTAGAACACTCACTCCCTGAACTTGCTTCCCGACTCTCAGCGCACTCGTTACAGCCCTAGCTATATGGAAACACAGTTCCCCAAAAAATAACACAAGAGCTCACATTAACATAATTACTGGCGACACACTGGTGCATTAATGGAAAAAGCCCATTGCCCATCAAGTTTCTATTAATGTCTTGCTGGTGGTAGCTGTGAGTATTGAAACTCAAATAGACTTGATGAGGGAAATAAGACATCAAATGCAGGAGAGTGAAAATGTTACTGTCAATGCCAACTATACTCGTTGGATGAATCCATTTGAATTCAATCACTTTTTGACAGCATCCCTTTTGATTTAAACAAAACTTTTCGTACATGTTTGCCAATGGAAGAAGAGGTCAGATAGTGACTTTTGCCAAAACATTCAGGAGATAAAGGTGTTCAAAGTTGACCCATTTTGCATACCCCACCATACCATGAGACATCCATGTCTTCATCACTGGAAAAGATCAACGGTTGAGTTTGATATCACTTAAACACCTACAAACAGGGTTGTCAAACTATTTTTATAATTTCTTTAAAAATAAAATTGTTCTAATCATATTTGTTGTTGCTTTGACCCTACTTTACGTCATCTGAGGTTTTTGTGTTGTGCTGATCGGTTGAGACACAACATGCTCTCGGGTGTCATTTCATTCATAGAAATATAATTAATAGAATGGATATATCCCTTCAGACCACTGTAATTTAGCTGGTACACCATTGAAATTGAATTGAAATTGTAACTTCTAATTACAACCACAAAGATAGCCACCAGTCCACCCACCCACCGTCCAATTTCAACTTAAATCTATATTTCTATGTTTTCAATAGGTTTCCTATGGATGATTGACAGTATAATTTAAACCACACATATTTGCATTCAAGGCTACATTATCTGATGTGTAGACATCTACCCATCTTTGTGGTACCATTTGAAAGTTGTAATTTCGATTTTATTCCAATTTTAGTAAATTTATCAGCCACCCTGTATTCAAACGCATGTTGTGTCTCAACTGATGGCAGACACAACACAAAAACCTCAGATTATGTAAAATAGGGTCTGAACTACAACTTCTGTAAATATGAAAAATCTGAGTTTCCAATTAAAAATAAAAAAATTGACGTTAAAGGTAAAAAATATGACAAAATGTATATTAACAAAAAAAGTTTTTCAATCAATCTATTTTCCAATGAGGAAGACATGGATGTCTCATCGTATGGTGGGATATGCAACATAGGTGAACTTTGAGCAGCTTTATCTCTTGAATGGTTTGGCATGGGCAAATACGTATGGAAGGTTTCATTCAAATTAAAGGGGTGCTGTCAAAAAGTGATTGAGTTCAAATGTCTTTACCCCACTGTAGAAATGTGCTTAAAAAATACATTCTACTGGTATTGTCATTCGAAAAGTTGGATGCTTAAAGGCGCCACTCCCAAAACGCCTTGACTCTCTACCCTGAGTCAGAGGGATCTCAATGTGAGGGGGTCATATCTCAATTAGGCCTTACATGGGTGAGTGTCCTGTTACATCTATAAATAATAGATTGACATACGGTATGTTTAGTCATCCCATTATAAGTGGCTCGTGTGTAACATTTCACAGAAAGAGCATGACCAATGGCACTACCTAATTTTAGCAAAGGTCACAGGTTTAGCACAATGAAAGCTTTCTATTGTGAGTTGACACATTGCCACTGCTGTTCATCCTCTCAAAAGGTGAAACCTCTTCAGCTAAACTCTAGGTATTGATCAAGTTTATGCCTTAATCAACATAAATGAAACCGCTGTTCACTTATCCTTTGATTCACAGCCAATAATTATGTACACTGTTTGGCCATTTGATTTGTTTATGAATCATAAATCACCCTATAAGTCAATGGCATAATGCTCAATGATCTGTAAACAAATAGTCCCTTTTTACTGGATCAGTGTCCTATCTATTGTGCAACCCTTACACAATCTCTGGGACGTATTGAATCTCCTGTTCTGCTCCCCTTGGGAGGTAATTGGACTCCATGTCGCTCTCCCTCTCTCGTCTCTCACCGCCACAAGGCTGTGTGTGTGTGTGTGTGTGTGTGTGTGTGTGTGTGTGTGTGTGTGTGTGTGTGTGTGTGTGTGTGTGTGTGTGTGTGTGTGTGTGTGTGTGTGTGTGTGTGTGTGTGTGTGTGTGTGTGTGTGTGTGTGTGTGTGTGTGTGTGTGCGTGCGTGCGTGTGTGATTCCCACTCAGAGAGGAGACCCCTCAGACACAGGGCACCGGTGACGCGGCTCTCTGACAAGAAGGATGGTTTCATTGGGCTTTTGTGGCATCTGCTCTTCGACTATAAATCAAAGGCGAGAGAAAGAGGCTCTAATGCCTTGACCCATCTCTTTCTGCTCCTTCTAACATCTTCACATTTCAAGATATAGAGGAAATCAGGGTTAAAGCAGAATTAGGATGATCATTTGACTGTTGGGTATAATCGATTAATATGCAGATTTGTGTAAATAGCCAGCTCTTTATACATCCTAAATCAATCAAACAAACAATAGACAAATATCTGAACAAGAATCCTACATGCTAACAAAAGTAAATCAAAATGTGCTCCTCTGAATTGGAATGGGACAGCTGTTGAAAGTGGAAGATCATGTCTTGTCATCTGGTAGCTCATGATGTAAGCGAGAGTCTGAGGAGGCTTGGCATTAATGTGCTTTGCTCCTTTAGTTGTAAGAGCTCTGTATTTCTGCACTTATCGGTGGGTGTAATTGCGCTACAGTACATTTCCCATGTTGGAGCTTATGCCTGTGTCATTTGCAAACACAGTCAAATAAACAGCCATGTCTTGAGATAGAAACTCTGTCTGGAAACTGGCATTTCACAATCCTGACCCTAGCAACTGAATGTTTTTTTTGACACATTTTTTATTTAGTTAATTTTTTCCGAGTGGGGTTTACAGGTACCAAAAAACAATCAAAGAAATACCTACATATAAAACCCCAGCGCATTATATTGTTCTTTACAGAGTCACATATATTTGTCCAGGCCTCAGTTGTTCCTTGACTAGCACCATTCATTTTCGCTGTCGATAATTCTGAAATTATAACATCTAGTAGTAACTGTATCCACTGGTTAAATGGGAGAGAGTGAGTGCTGTCTGCCAGCAGTAATCTTCTCTGATTGATGGAGAGATTCAAAGGACTATCATCGTTAAGTAACATAATAGAAGCAAAGCATTGAATATTTAAATTCATGCACTTCGAAATTCATTTTGTAACTTTGCCCCAGAAGCATTCAACTGCAGGGCACTCCCACATCATATGAAGGAATGTGCCGACCTGATGTAGGGGATGCAGGGAACAGATATGGAGTTGGTGCCAATTTAATCGTAAAATGTTTCCTTGGTGTTAAATACAGTCTGTGAACAAACTTAAAATGTATAAATTGTTGGTTCAGATTACGGGATGCCAAGTTAATATTTCTCCATATTCTGTTCCAGTTAAAAGGTGGTTGAGATTCAATGAGATTTGTGGACTATGGTTTTGTAATCTCAGAATAATAATAATACATATTATGGAGATCAGTCCTTTCGGGAGCACAGATACTTTATTTATAAATCCCATCATTGGATGGTAGTTGGCTTTCCATAGTTGTAAACATAGAAAATAAGGAGTTGCCTGGTAATGTGTGTGTCGTTCAAATTTTAGAATGATCTCAAACCATTACCATCCATGATATTGATAAGGGTACAAATTCCATATTTGGACCATTGGGGGGATGCAAAAGGCCACCCTCCAGATCGCAAGGCATTATTGTAACATATTAGAGTATGGGCATGCCATTTTGATTCCAGTTACATTTTTGTTTTTCAATTTTGCAGATGAGGCGAAATGCTAGTACCTGGAAATACAATTTACAGTTTGGTACGGATAGTCCTCCTACATATTTCCCTCTTTGTAAATGTGTTGATTGTATCCGGGACCATTTACCTTCCCATATACATTTTGAAACAGCACTGTGAATTTTATCCCAATAGCCAGAAGGAGAAGCCATAGGAAGCATTGAACTACAGAAATTCAGCCTTGGCAATATATTCATTTTGACAATAGATATTCTGTCAGTTAAAGAAACTGGGATATTATTCCATCTACTGAGGTTGGATTGAATTGATTTGAGCGTTCTGTTAAAGTTCTGGCAATGGTTTTATCTAAGGAAGGAAATGTATATTTTCCCAAATATTTAAAACAATTGGGATTCCATAAGTAGAAATGGAGTCATCCATTGGAGTCTTGAGAGGCAGTAGGGATGATTTGGGTAGAGACATTTTATAGCTTGAGATTAAGCTGAATTTATCCATGAGTTTCAATTTGTTTTGGGACAATTGAGATACATTGGCTGGATAAAGTAAAAATATTGTCTGCGCATAATGAGATGAAGTGATCAGATTTTAAGGTCATGTGTTATTTCCGTTGATAGACGAATTGCCTGGGCCAGGGGTTCCATGGATAGTAAGAATAGCAGAGGCAAAATTGGATCGCCTTGTCTGCTGCTTCTAATGATGTCTGTTATAACTATGGCTGAGGGGTTGGCATATAGTATTTTAATCATATTAATGAAATTGGAGCCAATTCCCATATGTTCCAAGACAGACCAGAGATATGACCATTCTAGTCTATCAAAAGCTTTTTCTGCGTCGAGAGACTAAGATCTATTTAGCAAAAACGTCAAAATTAATGACATACAGTGCCTTGCGAAAGTATTCGGCCCACTTGAACTTTGCAACCTTTTGCCACATTTCAGGCTTCAAACATAAAGATATAAAACTGTATTTTTTTGTGAAGAATCAACAACAAGTGGGACACAATCATGAAGTGGAACGACATTTATTGGATATTTCAAACTTTTTTAACAAATCAAAAACTTAAAGATTGGGCGTGCAAAATTATTCAGCCCCTTTACTTTCAGTGCAGAAACTCTCTCCAGAATTTCAGTGAGGATCTCTGAATGATCCAATGTTGACCTAAATGACTAATGATGATAAATACAATCCACCTGTGTGTAATCAAGTCTCCGTATAAATGCACCTGCACTGTGATAGTCTCAGAGGTCTGTTAAAAGCGCAGAGAGCATCATGAAGAACAAGGAACACACCAGGCAGGTCCGAGATACTGTTGTGAAGAAGTTTAAAGCCGGATTTGGATAGAAAAAGATTTCCCAAGCTTTAAACATCCCAAGGAGCACTGTGCAAGCGATAATATTGAAATGGAAGGAGTATCAGACCACTGCAAATCTACCAAGACCTGGCCGTCCCTCTAAACTTTCAGCTCATACAAGGAGAAGACTGATCAGAGATGCAGCCAAGAGGCCCATGATCACTCTGGATGAACTGCAGAGATCTACAGCTGAGGTGGGAGACTCTGTCCATAGGACAACAATCAGTCGTATATTGCACAAATCTGGCCTTTATGGAAGAGTGGCAAGAAGAAAGCCATTTCTTAAAGATATCCATAAAAAGTGTTGTTTAAAGTTTGCCACAAGCCACCTGGGAGACACACCAAACATGTGGAAGAAGGTGCTCTGGTCAGATGAAACCAAAATTGAACTTTTTTGGCAACAATGCAAAACGTTATGTTTGGCGTAAAAGCAACACAGCTGAACACACCATCCCCACTGTCAAACATGGTGGTGGCAGCATCATGGTTTGGGCCTGCTTTTCTTCAGCAGGGACAGGGAAGATGGTTAAAATTGATGGGAAGATGGATGGAGCCAAATACAGGACCATTCTGGAAGAAAACCTGATGGAGTCTGCAAAAGACCTGAGACTGGGACGGAGATTTGTCTTCCAACAAGACAATGATCCAAAACATAAAGCAAAATCTACAATGGAATGGTTCAAAAATAAACATATCCAGGTGTTAGAATGGCCAAGTCAAAGTCCAGACCTGAATCCAATCGAGAATCTGTGGAAAGACCTGAAAACTGCTGTTCACAAATGCTCTCCATCCAACCTCACTGAGCTCGAGCTGTTTTGCAAGGAGGAATGGGAAAAAATTTCAGTCTCTCGAAGTGCAAAACTGATAGAGACATACCCCAAGCGACTTACAGCTGTAATCGCAGCAAAAGGTGGCGCTACAAAGTATTAACTTAAGGGGGCTGAATAATTTTGCACGCCCAATTTTTCAGTTTTTGATTTGTTAAAAAAAGTTTGAAATATCCAATAAATGTCATTCCACTTCATGATTGTGTCCCACTTGTTGTTGATTCTTCACAAAAAATACAGTTTTATATCTTTATGTTTGAAGCCTGAAATGTGGCAAAAGGTCGCAAAGTTCAAGGGGGCCGAATACTTTCGCAAGGCACTGTACTGGCTATGGCGTCTCAAAATGGACAACCAGTACTATTGCCGCTTTTTTCTTATTTTTCAAGCGAAGGTTTTTTAAGGGAGTATGCAAGCACACTTGTTCGGTTTGGCTAGCCGAGTTTGGCTAGGCACCAGCCGAACTAAAGCATGCTGATGCCTTTACAGTATTGCAGCATACCTATGAAATCTCTTAAGCAACATATTTTTTGGTCTCAAAACTTCTTCAGGCTAGGGTCTATTTTTCTCCACTTCCTGTCTGACTGACGTGCCCAAAGTAAACTGCCTGTTACTCAGGCCCAGAACCCAGGATGTGCATATAATTGGTACCGTTGGATAGAAAACACTCTAAAGTTTGATAATGTATGAGACTATAACACAATTGATGTGGTAGGAGAAAATCCAAAGAGAGCCCATGCTCTTTCAATGGAAAGTTATGAGTCCTACGCAATTCCAGCTCCCAGATTGTTGATATCTAGTGGAAGCCATAGGAATTGCAGTCTTTGTTCAAGGTTTCAGGCTTGTCTGTTCCCAAATGAGGAAGAATTTTGAGTTTTGGTACTGGGAGTCAGAGTTGGAAATCAGTCTGGTGGCGTGCGACAAAGAGGACGCGCACTTGTTAATTTTGCTTTTCTATTGAACATACTTCTTTCCGTATGAAATATTATAGTTTAATAATATTTTAGGGTACCTGAGGATTAAATAGAAACATAGTTTGACTTGTTTCAACAAAGTTTAGCGTCAGTTTTTTTGGATTCCTTTCTCTGCATGTTGAATGAGTGGATTACTCAAATCGATGGCGCCAACTAAACTGATTTTTTGGGATATAAATAACGATTGAATATTGAATAAAAGTGAATATTTAATCGTTATTTGTGATTTTACGAAGCCTGTGCAGTTTGAAAAATATTTTGATGTGGGGCGCCATCCTCAAACAATCACATGGCATGCTTTCGCTGTAAAGCCTATTGTAAATTGGACAATGCGGTTAGATTATCAATCATTTAAACTTTTAACTGATATAAGACACTTGTATGTACCTAGATGTTTAATTCCCATAATTTTTTTGATTATTTATTTGAATTGCGCGCCCTCCAATTTCACCGGAAGTTGTCGACAGGTGTCCCGCTGTAGGGACGCCTAGCCCTAGAAGTTTTAAGGTATTGAGAATTAAATAAATAACCATTTACCCCTTCAGACCTTTACATTTAAGTTTGCAGACTTGATTAATTAGGGTTAGCCACCCTAATTAGGGTTAGCCTCCCTAATTATGAAGAAAAAAGGAGAGATGAGGGAAAAAAAGTAGGCAAAACAGAAATACAAGCCTAAACAGTCAAACAGGATGTCTGTGGGAGCAATAGCTCCTGATCCATTATCATTAGCAATATGGTCTAAATTACCCTAAACATAACGTACCCTAAATTTGTATTAAAGGAATTCTTTGGGTGATTTTTCTGTAAGCATGTATGTGCTCTATGCTATGCACAGTATGGGACCAAAAATTGTCATTGGCATTTCTAACACACCAGCCCATTCTTTTCCCTGAGACAGCCAAACTGGCCAATTATTTTCCTTGAGGCTACCATTATTAGCCAGATAATTATCATTTTGCGAAAAACATTAAAAAAAAAGTTAGACAGGCCCACTGGGACAGAAATGAACCAGCCCACCTGGCATTTGCCCGAAATGCCAGATAGCCAATCCGCCCCTGCTTCTGAATGTCTCTCTCTCTCCCGCTCTCTCCCCCCTCTCCCGCCTTCTCCCACTCTCTTTCTCTCTCTCTCTCCCTTCCTTGTCCCTCTCTACCTCCCTTAATCTCTCAGGAGGAGACCCTAGCTCGTTGTCGTGAGGACGAGGAGAAGCGCAGGGAGATCACCACTCACTTCCAGAGCACACTGACAGACATCCAGGCTCAGATCGAGCAGCACAGTAACCGCAACAACAAGCTGTGTTTGGAGAACGCCAACCTGGCAGACAAACTCAAACACATCATCAGCCAGTACGAGCAGAGAGAGGAGGTACACAACAGGAATACGTAACCTTAACCTCACTGTTATATGTCTGTACACTCTCATTGGGGTGGCAGGCCGCCTAGTGGTAAGAGTGTTGGGCCAGTAACAGTGTTAACCCACTGTTCCTAGGCTGTCAATGTAAATAAGAATTTGTTCTTAACTGTCTTGCCGAGTTAAATAAAATCCCTGGCCTACTAACACCATGCATGCAGGCTCCAGTCATGGAGTCATTTGATAACCAAAGCTATTATTGATCATAATTCATCTGTCCCCAAAAGGAACAAAAGTCTATACAGGAAGTAGACACTTGTACGTCATGTTTAGTGAGATAGCTGTGACAAAATAATTGAGTCAGATCTTTGAATAAAGACACTCAGAGACACTTAGAGGTATTATTGCTCCCTACGCACATCAACAGTCAGAGATATAGCCAGCCAAGGGCGCTCATTGAATAACACTATAGCATGTCATATGTAATCACACAACAATACACCAGGAAAATGACAAGCCTAAAGTGACGCACGAAAAACAGGATCTGTCATGCAGTTGGTTGCCACTGAGGCTGTTGCACCACTTCTGCTGCCCACACACAGCTGCAGCTGGTGTGGTAAAACATAAGAAGATTTACATTTCTTATTTTTTACTTTTTTTTAAACTTGTGAGTTTCTAATAATTTGTCTTGAGTGCCATCTGCTGGTTGTAGTCAGTATAAACACTTCAAATCAAATTGTATTGGTTACATACACATGGTTAGTGCGAGTGTAGCGAAATGCTTGTGCTACTAGTTTGACGGTGCCGTGATATCTAACAAGTAATCTAACAATTCCCCAACAACTACCTAATACACAATGAATGAGAATATGTACATATAGTATATAGATGAGCAATGGCCGAGCGGCATAGGTAAAGTGTAAAAGTGCATAGGCATAGTAAAATAGATGGTATAAAATACAGTATATACATGTGATATGAGTAATGTAAGATATGTAAACATTATTAAAGTGGCATTATTTAAAGTGGAATTGTTTAAAGTGACTAGTGATCCATTTATTAAAGTGTCTGGGTCTCAATGCAGGCAGCAGCCTCTCTGAGTTAGCGATTGCTGTTTAGCAGTCTGATGGCCTTGAGATAGAAGCTGTTTTTCAATCTCTCGGTCCCAGCTTTGATGCACCTGTACTGACCTCGCCTTCTGGATGATAGCGGTGTGAACAGGCAATGGCTCGGGTGGTTGTTGTCCTTGTTGATCTTTTTGGCCTTCCTGTGACATCAGGTTCTGTAGGTGTCATGGAGGGCAGGTAGTTTGCACCCGGTGATGCGTTGTGTAGACCGCACCACCCTCTGGAGAGCCTTGCAGTTGAGGGCGATGCAGTTGCTATACCAGGCTGTGATACAGCCCGACAGGATGCTCTCGATAGTGCATCTGTAAAATTGTATCAGAGTTTTGGATGACAAGCAAAAAAAATTCAGTCTCCTGAGGTTGAAGAGGCGCTCTGGCGCCTTCTTCACCACACTTTCTGTGTGGGTGGACCATTTCAGTTTGTCTGTGATGTGTATGCTCAGGAACTTTCCACCTTCTCCACTGCTGTCCCTTCGATGTGGATAGGGGGGTGCTCCATCTGCTGTTTCCTGAAGTCCTCGATCATCTCCTTTGTTTTGTTGACGTTGAGTGAGAGGTTGTTTTCCTGACACCACACTTAAATGTCAAAAAGACATGATTATTTGATATCCAAATAACATCTAAAGTGTCTTATTAAAATATGTGAGTAGATCCTACATTGCAATTATGACATAAAATGGATACAAGTTGACCTTTGATAGTTGGCTAAATGCTGATGGACATAAATGAACAGGAAACTTGTGGAAACTTGTGGATTATGCCACACTGTTTATGCATATGGCTATTTCCCATAGTAAAGAAAATAGATTTGTCTTACGCGCAAAATAAACAATATGTATAGAAACAATTATTTTCCGCAATTGAACTCATCTTGGGTCAGTATTCTCATCAGAATGTGTGCCCTGATGATAATAATAATAATAATAAAAATCCCGATAAAGACAATACTTTAAACCATTTACTCCCCCGATAAATGTGAAACAGTAATTCAGTAAGTCACAGGTTTTAATTGGTTCTCCACCCACTATTTTGTCTGTTCTCCTTGGCATCATAAAAAGTGTCTGAACTTCCCAATGAAATACTGTAAGGCAAAAAACAATGGTCTTAATTACGTATCAAGGCACACATTTATGACCATTTCTCATAGACAGACATAGGGTAGCGGTGGTGGCTTTTAGCTAGACAAAAAAGTGTGAAATGTATCCTAATTGATGAGTCATAACCTGTACAGAATGTCTCAGAGGCCCTTCTCAAACCAAAGTGTCCAATCTCACCTTGTCTATCACTCAGAGCTTGGAGAAGATCTTCAAGCACCACGACCTGCAGCAGAAACTGTCTGATGCCAAACTGGAGCAAGCCCACGCACAGCTGCAGGAGGCTGATGAGAAGCACAAGAGAGAGAAGGAATACGTGAGTTACTATACTTTAACCAACTTTTACTGACCTTACCCACAACGTACTGTAAAGCAATGTCAATATAGTTGAGAATCATTTGCCTTACATTTTAATTCTGGTTTACTTTCAAGTATACAACCAATAAGTCTTACTGTGCATGTGATGCTCACACAAATTAGTATTGTAACCATCCACTGTCTCTGTTGTTAGCTGCTTAGGGAGGCAATTGACAAAACAAAGAAATGCTACACATTGAAGGAGCAAGAGTTGCAGTTGAAGAAAAAGGTACATTTGTGCTTTGCGTGTGTTTTGTTTTTAACCAGTTACTGGTACACGCAGCTGAGTGGAAACTACAAGCTAAACTTCTGAGAGAGCAGGAGACAGTCATGCAGGCTCAGGTGAATATATCCAATATGGTGCCAAGCACTCTTATTCAAACCATTTCTTTCAGGTCCAAGCCTACCAAAGGCAAGCACAGTCCCATTAAGGTCCTCTGGATTGCTCAATGTGTTTTAAAGGCCCAATGCATACATTTTTTATCTTAATATCAAATAATTTCTCGGTTACAGTTAAGTACCTTACTGTAAAACTTTTCCATTAAAATTGTAAAATCTCAAGCAAGAATTTTTGAGAGTGATCTGCGTGGGGCGTGGGAGGCATATGTAATCTGAAAACTAGCTGTTGTTGGCGGAGAGTTTTGGAACTCTCTCTGTTATTTGCCAATATTAACTTAAAGTACCTGGCGATGTCACCAGGCAAGCCAAAACTCCACCTATGCAAAACCTGTTGATTAGAAGGTCCTGTGTAGATTGTATTTTCAACCAGCAACTATTAGGAAATAACGCTGATAACATATTTTCACACTTTTACAGTGTTAGCTTCATCAGCTGTTGTACAATATGATACAAAACACAGGGAAACAGATGTTCGACTGCACTGGGCCTATAAAAGACAACTAATCTATTTCTGTGTATTTGTCCATTGGGATCTAAAGCCCTTCAATATCATCCCAAACATTGGCAAAGTGACCCCCTCATTTGAGAGTAATCCCAAATCGTATTTCTCTTCTCTTATAACTATATGGCTTAATGTACATAGCATTTAATATGAAAGGAAGGAACACCTGTTAGCTGAGCTACTGTACGCATTTTTTGTTGTTGTACACGGTCAAACCAGCACAGAGAGCAGTCATAATTCCCATGATAGCAGCAGGCAAGGCAAGAGCAACTTCCTCTCCCTGAACCAGCAGCATGACCCACTGCATCATGGGGATACAAAAAAACTCTTGCTTTGCAATTAATGTGACATGGAGTCGATAAAGGTGATGATTGCATCAATGCAATGCAGCACTGTTTTTCTGTTGGAACATTGAGTGCATACTCCAGTACCATTGATTATTCCATTTGAAAATTATGATAAAATTACAATTGCTATGTTTATTGGATGTGGTACAATCATTGTTTGGGTGCAAGCAAATTATACAATGAAATTAGTTGGGCTGACACACACCATGTTAATAAATGATAAATCATACAAAAATCATTTATGAATCCAACGGAACAGCATTTATCGCTGACAGTTGATATGGTTATAATTAATTGCAGAGAAACCTTGCCAATATGTAAAGCCTTGAGTTTTCTCAATAGAAACCTTAGCCTGGCTCCCAACTAAATCAAATGACAAAGTAAAATGAAAACATAAATTAAGTTAATATTGCATTTCAGTACCCATACGATTCATTACATATTTGTAGCAAGCCATGTCACATTTTCAATCTAATTTACGGGGAATGTTAATTTCTCTGTCCAGTAACAGACAGATTTAGATCACACAAAGAAATGGCCGAGTCAGCCTTCAGACAGAAACTGATCTGAAATACAAAACATATTCAATCAAAAGCCTTTCCTCTTTTATAAAGTGTGTCAAGTCATTTGTTTTGCTTTTGTGCCAAACCAGTAGCTTCAAAATATAGACAGTTGATCTCAGTTGAACAGGGTGGCTTGCAGAGACATGTTTGAATATTGACTGACTGTGTCTGCAATACTGCTTTCCCCTGAGGGCCTCCAGAGATTAGCCTGTTAACTCTAGCTGGACAGACTGCCTGGCAAGGCATACCAACAATAAGTGACCTTATTGGAAGTGCTTATTTGTTCCCGGGGAAAATATACACAGAGGAAAAAAATTGTCAGCCCCCTCATGAATTACCAAATGTTTGCTGAACCCCCCCCCCTGGCTCTTTCTCTCTCTCATCTCCCTCTAAAGTTTAGAACATTTGTTTCTGGCGTGAAATTATGTTAAAATCATAGATCTGATTGTTCCCGGGGTGAATAGATGCATATTATTGCTACATGTGAAGTCAACATGTAATCTCCTGAAATCAATTTCTCTGTTTCTCTGCAGCTTGTTCTGTACTCTCAGAAGTTTGAAGAGTTCCAGACTACGTTGTCTAAGAGCAACGATGTGTACGCCAGCTTCAAAAATGAAATGGAGAAGGTATTTGGCATCCTTAAAATAAAATCATTGTTCCTTACAATATACAGTGTATTTTTAGGGCCAAGTGCTCGGAGGTGATATAAGGTCAGCATCATCCTGAAATGAGAAAACAACTATTTTCTGGAGGGATAGAAGCTTCTATCAAACATGTTCAAAACGATGAAGGTTACATTTATTTTCAGATATGTTTTAACCCAACAAACATTTTGCTTCATAGATGACAAAGAAGATGAAGAAACTAGACAAAGAGTCAACTGTTTGGAAGACCAGATTTGAGAGCACTAACAAGGCTCTCTCTGAGATGATTGAAGAGGTAACTACTTATCTGAAACACATAAAAAAAGAGAGCCTTTATTCAAATGAGCTACAACAAGTTTATTTAATTGAATTTGTAAAAATGTATTTTACCTTTATTTAACTAGGCAAGTAAGTTAAAAACAAATTCTTATTTACAATGGCGGCCTAGTTTAACTGCATGAACAACAGTGTCCCTGACTCTCTGATTCACTCTCTTTTCCCACAGAGGACTCTGAAGGAGAATGAGTATGAGATGTTCGTTGTGAAGATTGACAAGCTGGAGAGGCTCTGCCGAGCACTCCAGGATGAGAGAAAGATTCTGTATTCCAAGATCAAAGGCATCCGTCAAACCCCTAATGCCCCCGAGGGGACACCCAAGGACGAGACACAGGAGCAGGCCCCTGAACCAGTCCACAGCCTCATGGATATTGTTGAGGAGCCAGAGATGACAGAGGAGATGGCCCGTCTGAGAGCTGAGCAGAACAGGCTTGCGGAGTTCGCCGCCTCTCTACTGGCCCCGTCAACAGGAGACAATGATGACGATGACTCTGACAGCGAGGAAGAGCCAGAGTCTACAGAACTGGCTGAGACCCAGAACATCTCTGAACCAACACAGGCCTCAGCACAAGTACAGGTAGAGGCAGCAGCAAAGGCAGAGGAACCAGCACATGCAAAGGCACCAGCACAGGCTCCATCACAGATAGAAGCACCAGCACAGGCTCTCTCACAGGTAGAAGAACCAGGACAGGCTCCCTCACAGGTAGAAGCACCAGCACAGGCTCCAGCTCAAGTAGAGGCACCAGCACAGGCTCCCTCACAGGTAGAAGCACTAGCACAGGCTCTCTCACAGGTAGAAGCACCAGCACAGGCTCCCTCACAGGTAGAAGCACTAGCACAGGCTCTCTCACAGGTAGAAAAACCAGCACAGGCTCCCTCACTGGTAGAAGAACCAGTACAGGCTCCCTCACAGGTAGAAGCACCAGTACAGGCTCCCTCACCGGTAGAAGAACCAGCACAGGTTCCAGCTCAAGTAGAAGCACCAGTCCAGCCAGAGCCCCCAAAACAGCCAGAGCCCTCTGCCAAAAAGCAGACACCAAAGAAGAAGAATGCAAGGAAGACCAGCTGAACCGACAAATGTGTCATTGTGTGATCGTTAGTACTGTAGTCCCTGTGCCTGGTGTTATAGTTGAGATATCTAATCCAGCTTGGTTTGTCTATATACTGGTGTATCCAAAGTCTATCCAAAGTCATGGGGTGCAGTAGAAGTTTGTTTAAATTGTATATCAGATGACGACAGAGATTTACTGTTTTTTACCATTTAGAAATACACTGGCATAACCAAAGAATGGGCAGCAAGGTTGTTCAGGACATTGCAGCCTAAAAACCTTTCAATGCCAAATGTGGTTTGCAAAACAGCATCATAAAAGCCACTGTCTTTTTTTCCATCTGAACCCTATAATGTAACTTCAATAAATATCTGATTTAAATTTATTTAGACATGTTGGTGCTCTTTGGAATGTTTTTATAGGCCCACTTCTCTGGTTTACACAATAAAAACTCATATCTAATATGACCAAATATTGGAAGATGCAAAGTAGCTAGATAAATGCACTACAATGCTTTCATGTCCCTTTTATTTTGGACCAGTCTCTCTCTCTCTCTCTCTCTCTCTCTCTCTCTCTCTCTCTCTCTCTCTCTCTCTCTCTCTCTCTCTCTCTCTCTCTCTCTCTCTCTCTCTCTCTCTCTCTCTCTCTCTCTCTCTCTCTCTCTCTCTCTCTCTCTCTCTCTCTCTCTCTCTCTCTCTCTCTCTCTCTCTCTCTCTGTATGAATTGTTAACTGGACATCAAAAACGTCTCAGAAGACACGCGGCCACTCTTTCACGATAATTTAGGGATGGATCCTTACTGTAGTTTCCATGGCAACCCAACCAAAAAAAGCCAAGCGGACAGTGCACATCTATTTTTTTTTAAATATAATCTGTATCAGACAGTCTCTATCCCCAGAGTGGGTTGTTTTGGCCAGGCCGTGGTCTGTCTGTGTTCTGGGAAAATAACAAAGTTACACAAACTCTCCTCCACCAAGGACACAACATTAGAATGACAGGCACCGAGTCGCCACGGCAACGCCATCTGCTTATTCATTGAGGAGGACATTAAGATGTGCATGATAATATAATAGTGCAGAGGACCCTGGGTTTTTAATAAATACTGATCCGTGTTGAGTGCCTCAGGGAAAACAAATTAGACCACTGTGAACATCATGTTTATGTTCTGGATTGTAGTACTGCTTCAGCAGATTGCACACTGCACAAAAATTGTATACAATATCTTCCGTATCTTCCGAGTCCTATCCAATGCCCGACTTTATGATCATATCTACACCAACCTATGGAAGTCATCCTGATGCCTGAAATAGCCTCTGCAAACTTACAAGTGACGTGAGTATATTCAGTTTCACCAAGAAGATGACAAAGCTTCACGGCTTTTACTTCATGGTTGTGACCACCAGATGAGGCCTTTGAAACCATTCACAATTCCACCGAAACCTCCACACGGACTTCCCTCTCATTTGCATTCCTATGCACATTACTGTGGATTTATACAGTGTGTCATGCAATCAGCCTTTTGAGGGGCCTAAACGAAATGTTGTTGCGAGCAAAACATTTTAGCAGTCCCCCTCTTGACAGCGGAGAGAAAACATGTACATTTTAGAGTTAATTTAATTCTACACATTTTGCTATGGGGCGTAGAGAAAATGTTTGTTTTAGAGAAAGTTTGCTGCAATTCTACTAATTTTGCCATGGGGCATAGAGAAAAATTTGCAGTTTTGAATATGATATCTGAGTGAGATTTACGAATAAAATAGTAGTAGATGGATCGTTTGTCCAGACCTGCAATAGGCTAACTAGTAATCATACCTTACCTAAAATCTGCCTTAATTTGTCATATGAATCTCAAGAACAAATAGCTGATAGGCAGCGGAGAGGCCAGGTGCACCATTGCACATGAAAGAAGAGTGAAGATATGAGACACACAGCTCAAAATTCTCCCTTATTGATCGTGTTTAGGGGAAATACAATTGTCCGACATAGACTAGCCTACAACACCACAATGCAATGAATAATTGCAATGAATAATGAGTGCAAAATTCTGCAGTGAAAATGTAATTTGAATAACGGCGCGAAAGCCCTGTGATTTCAATGTTTCATTCGATTTGGATCAGTTGTGGGTCGACTCTCGACAGTTTATAAGGTCGATAAAGGCACAGAAGCACTCCAGTCTAGCTGTATTTTTACTTCTGATACTGAATGCGCTGTCTGTTGCAGATCATCACTCTCCCAAGTCATCCTATAATAATGTGACCACATACTCCCCGCAGGCCCAGTTATTCAGGAAAGCTTAACACATGCTCTGCCTCCTCTCCAATCTGAGCGGCTATTCCTTTGACACCTAGAACCTAACGCTTCAATACAGTCAAAATATTTATCATTTAACTTTTTAAAAGGAATTACCATAATATGTGGCATAAACACAACCAGTCACAATGTTTTAATCTGATTAGGCTACTTCAAAAGTCTCCTGTAGGCATGCGCACATTCCTCCAAAATATAATTCCAGCATCCTCAAAATTGTTTGACAATAACTAGATTTCTGCATCGCAGTGCTTGATGCGTCACTACAGACCCAGACTGTGTCACAACCGGCCGTAACCGGGAGTCCCATAGGGCGGCGCACAATTGGCCCAGCGTCGTTCGGGTTAGGGGAGGGTTTGGCCGGGGGGCTTCACTTGGCTCATCGCGCTCTAGCGACTCCTTGTGGCGGGCCGGGCGCCTGCAGGTTGACTTCGGTTGTCAGTTGAATGGTGTTGTGTTGGCTAGCTTCAGGGTTAAGCGGTCGGGTGTTAAGGAGCGTGGATTGTGGGGTCATATTTCGAAGAATGCATGACCCGACCTCCGCCTCTCCCGAGCCCGTTCAGGAATTGCAGCGATGAGACAAGATCGTAATTGGATATGGCAAAATTGGGGAGAAAAAGGGAGAATAATAAAATAATGTCACCCCATCATAGGAAAGCATGCAGTTTATTAGGCTACAGATTAAATAAGTTATGATGATCTTCACAGGGTGGTGAAAGTGCAGGGTGATGAACCTCATCACTGTGCACTTTCACCACCTTGTGAAAGTCATAATAACTTATTTCATCATAACTTATTTCATCATACCTTATTTCATCATAACTTATTTCATGCTCCTTTCAATAAATATCAAGGGTCTTATTATGGTGACATGATGATCGATGCTTGGCTGCTATTTGACAAATAAAAATAATCTTGCACTTTTGTCCATAATATCTCATCATGTAGTAGGCTACAATATACCTGCACTGTATCTGCAAGCCGCTGGCTAGAGCGCACATGCCAATACCAGAGTGGGCATATTCGCTATAGCTATGCAACATTTTCTGTGACAAAACCTTCAGTATGGTAAGAATGTATTGTAACGTTTTTAAACGCTGTGTTCTACTCCCTTCACAGAACAGCGCAAACTGGCCCTAACCAGAATAGAAAGAGGAGTGGGAGGCCTCGGTGCACAACTGAGCAAGAGGACAAGTGTCTAGTTTGAGAAACAGACGCCTCACAAGTCCTCAACTGGCAGCTTCATTAAATAGTACCCACAAAACACCAGTCTCAAAGTCAACAGTGAAGAGGCAACTCCGGAATGCTGGCCTTCTAGGCAGAGTTGCAAAGAAAAAGCCATATACAGTGCCTTGCGAAAGTATTCGGCCCCCTTGAACTTTGCGACCTTTTGCCACATTTCAGGCTTCAAACATAAAGATATAAAACTGTATTTTTTTGTGAAGAATCAACAACAAGTGGGACACAATCATGAAGTGGAACGACATTTATTGGATATTTCAAACTTTTTTAACAAATCAAAAACGGAAAAATTGGAATTGAATGAATTGAATGAATCCATCCAATGAATGATCCAATGTTGACCTAAATGACTAATGATGATAAATACAATCCACCTGTATGTAATCAAGTCTCAGTATAAATGCACCTGCACTGTGATAGTCTCAGAGGTCCGTTAAAAGCGCAGAGAGCATCATGAAGAACAAGGAACACACCAGGCAGGTCCGAAATACTGTTGTGAAGAAGTTTAAAGCCGGATTTGGATACAAAAATATTTCCCAAGCTTTAAACATCCCAAGGAGCACTTTGCAAACGATAATATTGAAATGGGAGGAGTATCAGACCACTGCAAATCTACCAAGACCTGGCCATCCCTCTAAACTTTCAGCTCATACAAGGATAAGACTGATCAGAGATGCAGCCAAGAGGCCCATGATCACTCTGGATGAACTGCAGAGATCTACAGCTGAGATGGGAGACTCTGTCCATAGGACAACAATCAGTCGTATATTGCACAAATCTGGCCTTTATGGAAGAAAGCCATTTCTTAAAGATATCCATAAAAAGTGTTGTTTAAAGTTTGCCACAAGCCACCTGGGAGACACACCAAACATGTGGAAGAAGGTGCTCTGGTCAGATGAAACCAAAATTGAACTTTTTGGCAACAATGCAAAACGTTATGTTTGGCGTAAAAGCAACACAGCTGAACACACCATCCCCACTGTCAAACATGGTGGTGGCAGCATCATGGTTTGGGCCTGCTTTTCTTCAGCAGGGACAGGGAAGATGGTTAAAATTGATGGGAAGATGGATGGAGCCAAATACAGGACCATTCTGGAAGAAAACCTGATGGAGTCTGCAAAAGACCTGAGACTGGGACGGAGATTTGTCTTCCAACAAGACAATGATCCAAAACATAAAGCAAAATCTACAATGGAATGGTTCAAAAATAAACATATCCAGGTGTTAGAATGGCCAAGTCAAAGTCCAGACCTGAATCCAATCGAGTATCTGGAAAGAACTGAAAACTGCTGTTCACAAATGCTCTCCATCCAACCTCACTGAGCTTGAGCTGTTTTGCAAGGAGGAATGGGAAAAATTTTCAGTCTCTCGATGTGCAAAACTGATAGAGACATACCCCAAGCGACTTACAGCTGTAATCGCAGCAAAAGGTGACCCCACTGGGTGAGATCTTGCGTGGAGCCCCAGATCGAGGGAGATTATCAGTGGTCTTGTATGTCTTCCATTTCCTAATAATTGCTCCCACAGTTGATTTCTTCAAACCAAGCTACCTATTGAAGATTCAGTCTTCCCAGCCTGGTGCAGGTCTACAATTTTGTTTCTGGTGTCCTTTGACAGCTCTTTGGTCTTGGCCATAGAGGAGTTTGGAGTGTGACTGTTTGAGGTTGTGGACAAGTGTCTTTTATACTGATAACAAGTTCAAACAGGTGCCATTAATACAGGTAACGAGTGGAGGACAGAGGAGCCTCTTAAAGAAGAAGTTAGTTAGGTCTGTGAGAGCCAGAAATCTTGCTTGTTTGTAGGTGACCAAATACTTATTTTCCGCCATAATTTGCAAATAAAGTCATTAAAAATCCTACAATGTGATTTTCTCGATTTTTTTTTCTAATTTTGTCTGTCATAGTTGAAGTGTACCTATGATGAAAATTACAGGCCTCTCTCATCTTTTTAAGTGGGAGAACTTGCACAATTGGTGGCTGACTAAATACTTTTTTGCCCCACTGTATCTACAACACAAAATCCATGTGTACCTGTGTGTAAAGTGCGTACGTTATCATGTGTGTGTATGCATGTGTCTGTGCCTACGTTTGTGTTATTTCACAGTCCCCACTGTTCCATAAGGTATATTTTTACCTGTTTTTTATATCTGATTCTACTGTTCTACAGTTACCTGATGAGGAATAGAGTTCCATGTAGTCATGGCTCTATGTAGTACTGTGCGTCTCCCATAGTCTGTTCTGGACTTGGGGATTGTGAAGAGACCTCTGGTGGCATGTCTTGTGGGGTATACATGTGTGCCCGAGCTGTGTGCTGGTCTTTTAAAAAGACAGCTCGGTACCTTCAGCTTGTCAACACCTCTTATAAAAGCAAGTAATGAGGAAGTCAATCTCTCTTCCACTTTGATCCATGAGAGACTGAGATGCAAAACCAGTTCTTTAAACATGCAAAACCTGTTTTGTTTAACTCTTGAGACATTTTTATTGGCTAAATTAACTTTGATCTGTCTTTTTAATTGTGTGCTCTGTATTTAGTTTAAGATAGGTTATAGGTAGGTGTAAAATAAATATAATTAGCCTTTAGCCTATTTCTGTAATTTGTTGGGTATGGTAGCCACCTGCCTTTGTTGGAAATTGCTGCAATATAGCCTGTTCAAAAGGTTTAAACCAGTTTGGAAGTGTTTTGCTCCATTCTGTTGAGCCATTTTCTTTGGCCAAATTAAATTAGCTCCTGAATGGTGCAGCATTCTAAGGCACGACATCTCAGTGCCAGAGGAGTCACTACAGACGCTGGTTCGATTCCAGGCTGTATCACAACTGACCGTGATTGGGATGTCCATAGGGTGGCGCACAATTGGCCCAGTGTTGTCCGGGTAAGGGTTTGGCCGCGGTAGGTCATCATTGTAAATATGAATTTGTTCTTAACTGACTTGCCTAGTTAAATAAAGGTTAAACAAATGAAAAAAGTTCCAAATGTAATGCTGTGTTTGCAGCAATATAATAGCCTGCTCTTATTTTTCCTATAAACAATGGCTTGACTTACTTTTCATATTACCCTAAAAAAAGTTTTGAAACTTTTGTGAAGGTTTGTTGTGGCTATTATTAAGCTTTAGCTACTGCAAGCCTATGAAGGCAGTGTGCACTGGCGTTCCAAACAACTCTAACAGTTGAACTTGAGGTGAGCAAGAATGTTTCAGGCCTATTAGAGTTACTCATATAATCTTACACTATAACGCTTATCTATATACAGCATATTCTGATTGACAATGAATGAATTAGCCTCCTTTTGTACATCTATATCTCTATAACCATCACTCAATGAAATGCATGTTGGTGTCCTAGCATCCTGCCGGTGATATCTCTATCTTTCTGGGGCTAGGCCTAACCTTCTCTTCCATTATATAGGCTATATTTACATATATTAATATCATACAGTGGACACCTAAGCCTATAGGCCTATGCATGCAATGCCCTGATGCATTTAGTGCTCACATCTCCAACAGCTGAATCGTGAGGTGGACAATTATTATTTTAGGAAAGCAGCCCAAAAAAAATACAAATTAATTGGCTATAATGTTTGGGCCGATATCCCTCATTTAGTCCAATGTGAATGGATATGGGCGGTCAGTACATTTCTGAAATGTCTGGTCAATTAAAATCTTCCTGGTCACGTTGTCCGGCACCCTAAAAATGTTTAAAACATCCCACTGCTGGCCTGCTTTGAAGCTAAGCAGGGTTGGTCCTGGTCAATCCCTGGATAGGAGACCAGATGCTTCTGGAAGTGGTGTTGGAGGAGGCACTCTTTCCTCTGGTCTAAAAATAAATATCCCAATGCCCCAGGGCAGTGATTGGGGACATTGCCCTGTGTAGGGTGCCATCTTTCAGATGGGATGTTAAATGAGTGTCCTGACTCTCTGTGGTTACTAAAGATCTCATGGCACTTATCGTAAGAGCAGGGGTGTTAACCTTGGTGTCCTGGCGAAATACCCAATCTGGCCTTCATACCATCATGGCCACCTAATCATCCCCAGCGTACAATTGGCTTATTCATCCCCCTTCCTCTCTCCTGTAACTATTCCCCAGGTTGTTGCTGTAAATGAGAATGTGTTCTCAATCAACTTAACTGGTGAAAAAATAATAATAATGAGATTCATAGTGTAATTTATATTGACTAATTTCTGCCTACTCTAGGCAATTATGATGAACAAGAGCATGCAACATTTCTTTCTCTCCTTTATTATATATTTGTCATCCTTTTGTAAAAAAGCAAATTTGGCATACAGATACATTCACTTGTTGTCACAGTATATGTGTTTCATCTTTTTAAGTGCCAGACAGTTCCGACCATTGTAGGTCTTATGAATATAACTTTTTCTGAAATCATATAGATGCTGTCTTGGACATTTTTAGTCGAGTCATATTCTTTCTATACATACAAAATAAAACAATAACTAAAGCCCAGAAAAAAGTATTTAAGGGCCAAAAATAAAGTTGCCTAGATAAAAAACAGAAACAAGAGAAACAGCACTAGCATGCATGCACATTTGTCAATAAGCTTCCAAGACTTTGAAGGAGGAGAATGGCTTGACAAAGTGGTAGTCGAGGTTCCCACAGTGGGGGCACTGCTGCACGTTGCTGTACTCTGAGAAGTACTGCATCCCCACCCTGACATCTATGACTGGCTTGCCACAGTGCTTGCAGTTCAGACGGGCCTAAGGGTACAAATGGAGGAAATGGCTAAGGATCCGCAGTAGTTGACTTTGCCATGCATAATGTCAATGAGACGATTTGATAGGAAGAGATCTAGCCCCAACACAAAACCTGATTTTTTTTAACTGACTTTGGTCCATGAAGCTACCTTATGGTAGGCAGCCTGCCATATTTAAATGACACCCCTGAACCATCTGGATGCTAACTCAAATATGACTTTCAAACTCATCGTGAGGAGAAAAAAAAAGATATATAGATAAATACTAATAGCCTACTCACCTGACAACATGGTGTGGCGGCCAGTATATCGTAGGTGTACATCGTCCCCAACTGGTGCCAGCTCCCATCCCACCTGGACTTGCACTTGATACAGACAATTTTGTGGACTCCCTCCAGACAGTCGACACATATTGCATACAGATGCATCAGCCTCCCTTTACAAGAGAGACAATAGGGTTGTTTAATAGATTCCACAAATAATCCCTAAAGCGTGAAAAATAATCATGCATTACAAAGCCTGAAGATCAAAGCAACAGCATTCAGCCACAGATTTAATTCTTATCCATGTGGTGAATAGCTACTAAGAACCTGTTTGTGGAAAACAGTATAGATTGACTTGATTGATATGCATGTCATGCTTGATCACATTCATGTGCCATAATAATTTTGTTTAGTTCTCAATGAAAGTAATGAATTATATTGTGCCAGGTTTATTATGGTGTGTTCTTATCTCAAATATATGCAAGGGATAACACCCTTGCTGACCAAAATAACAATTATGAAAATTCACAACCAAACGAGTTATTCTGAAATACACTAAAACATGCATATCTGGAAACAGCTGTGGTCCAAATCATTTGCTTGCAGCAACATACTGTAACTCCTGGGGCCTGATCAGCTGTCAACAGTAAGCCTGAACATTTCACTGTCCACATTTCTTCTACCACAACAGGAACCAGCATATAGGTGTCAGGTAGCCTAGAGGTTAAAGAGGCGAGCTAGCATGTCCGACCCAGGTTCGACGAGGAACAATCTGTTGGGAAGTGAGCTGGCAACCAGAGGGTTGCTGTCGGTACCAAATCCTAGATGACATTGACTGCCGTTGTGCCCTTGAGCAAGGCACTTAACCCCCCAACAACAACAGCTCTTGGGGGTCCAGTGTGGCAGCACCGCTACAAAATCTGTATGCATGTGTGTTTTTCTGCAGTGTTGGGTTCAAAGTCAAACGTCAGATGGAACGTGTGCAATTCACCAATAAAGTGATCTTTCTCTTAAACTCGGGTTCAAGACAATCATTTTCAAATTTTTAATTACAGGTCATCAGATTGTTTGTGGGAAAATATGTCCACAGAATATTAGAAAAATAATTATGTAATTTCCAGTTTGCAATATTTGAGTTTGTACCCAATCACAACATACATGCATGCATGCGCAATGGTTGGGCAGTCTGCTGGTTTTGATAGCCTAAGTGTTTCAAATTCTGTTTCTCAGAGATGGACATTGTTCCAAAGACCTACCTTGCAGATGGCACGGCACATCGTACTCAATCTCATCGTGTCTGGAGGGGCTCAGGAACAGGGTTCCGTCCACCAGGGGGAACTGCTCAAAGACAGGCAGGGTGCGGTGGCACAGGGCACAGTTGACCATGTTCCTGTGGCTGGCGCTCAGAGCCGACAGGATGTACCTCCTCAGGTCCTCTCCCTGGCCCGCCTGGGCATCATCCTCCATACGTACGTGGTAGGTGTTCAGCTTGTGTCTGGGTATGTGGGTCAGCAGCTCTGTGAGGTCCAGCCTCCGCAAGAACTGCACTGGGTTGTCCCCTGGGGTGAGTCTGGGCAGGGGCAGGATGGTGTGATCGAGGTGGCCTCCGCGACCCAGCATGCCGCTTGCCAGCATGTGCTTCCGGTGACTCTCCATGTGCACCGCATTCTTCAGGAACTCCCCCAGGTGCCGGGAGCTGCGGGGCCCTGTGAATGCAGGCGGGGAGAAGAAGGAGAAGCCTGACGGAGGGGACTGACCCGGGGAGTCACAGGGTGAGCGGGGCCCCAGGCTGCTTCCACAGAATAGGCCTCCGTGACCCCTCTCCTGAGAGTTCTGCCGATCCACTGACTGTCGGCGAGGCAGCTCCTGACTGGATGCTCTGTGAGCCAGCTTACTGCCCCCAGGCAACTTGCCCCTTTTAGGATCATCAGTGGGATCCAGCCCACCTCCACATGCACCCCCTCCAGCTGAACTGCTCAACTTCCCTAGACTCTTCTCCAGAGGCACCTTCTTCTTCACCTCTGTCATGCGCTTCACCTGGTACCAGTCCGTGTCTTTCTTAAGGTGGCCCTGGCCACAGCGGCAGGAGCAGAAGCGGAAGGCCAGGTCGTATCCCTTCTTAGTCCACATGTTCTGCCGGCACTGCTTCTCGTTCCAGCTGCGGGCCCTTCCAATGCAGTTGAACTGGACCAGGATGCTACTCTCCCACTCGTAGAAGCACTGCAAGTGCATCCAGTTGCCATAAGGGCAGCTATCACTGTTACACACCACACGTTGATAGTCATCCTTGTCAAGGTCAATGTCTCTGGCCAGACTGCACACAAGAGGGGTAGCACAGGGTGCCTCTGCAGCACACAAAACAAAACAGAGTTACTATATCACTCATAAACATATTATAACATCTCCATACGAAATATGACTTGAAAATTAAAAAAAAAAAACATGCTGAGGCTCAACATTCACTTTGGACATATTACAGAGCAACAAAACAATATTAAACAGAATAGATTTGTGTTCATGCTATCAGGACTAGCTCCTTGGACTGCAATGTTGACAAAATTCTATGCTGTTACTGAACGATTCAGGACTCAAACATCAATGCACAGTCAGTCTGGAATTTAACTTTAAAACGGTAATGGACTGTGTGAACATTCAATAATAAGAAGAAGGCTAATGGGATTATGTGTTATCTTGCAACATAAGAGCCATCATTATTGAGTATGGATCACTGAGAAGTGGTGCCTGAATACCTGTCAGACAGGGAAACCCTCAGTGTGTGTCTGTCTGTCTGTCTGTCTGTGTGTGTGTGTGTGTGTGTGTGTGTGTGTGTGTGTGTGTGTGTGTGTATGGTAGATCAATTTCCTCCTTTCATTTCCTGTACTTCATTGTCATCTCTCAGCCCTCATAGTTTCTAGACAGTGTATCAGAAACAATCCCATGCATGCACTGTAATGTGCCTAACTATACCTGCATCAAAACTCAGTTCAGTTAAAAATAAAAATAAATAAGAAGAACAGGACTAGTCTATGCCTCTGCAACATGATTATGAGTCACCAACTTCAGGCTGCCAGGGTGATTCAAACATAAACCTGAGGCTCTGTACAATGAATTCCATCATTGTTCAGCTATTTGCCTACCCCAGCACATTTTATTAATTGGTAATATTTTGTTTATAAAGAGCCGACCGGAATATGTTTACATGACAAAACATATTTCATTCAGATAGTAAGTTAGGCCTGGTATAACTTTGATGCCAACTATAATGTATATACAGCCTATATGCACAGCCTACTTATATCGTTTCTGTGTTACTTTATCTGACTCAGGACACAGACGTTGCAATACCGACAATGTATCAAATTAAGTTGAACTTGAGCAGGCAAGCGGCGAGGTGCCAGCACTACCCATGAACAAGGCCACAACTGACACTGTACATGTGTGCGTCGTGATATGACAGTGCATAGAGCTCCATTACGACGCATCATTAAATGATCAATGCATAATGCTCGTTGGCAATTACACTATAACGCGTGAGTTATGAAGCCTACAGTCGATAACAACAAAAATGTGAAGCACCGTAAAGCGTACGTTAGCTCATAGGCAATAATAAAATAAAATCCATTGCAATAACTTCGGTCACGCATGTTTTGACACAATTTCACTCTTACCACTTCTATGCTCGTTGAACGGTGCAGCTGTAGCCCCTAATAATGTTGCTGTTACCCCTGGTGCTCCTCCTGTTGCGGCAGCACTGGCTCCATTTTCTTGTTCATCTCCACTACTATTAGTCCTTTTATTTCTCTTCCCCCTGTTGCTTTTCTGGTTGGGCATTTTACTGATCCAGATATGAATACTTTCAACCCATCAACGGCTGGCTGACATTTCTGCGGATTCCATTTGAATCCTACTTCAGAGATGCAATGATTCTCTTCTTGATTGCAGGTGGTACTGTTTACAGCTATATTATCTCCATCCAGGTTTATGCAGTTGTGACAGCAAAGGCAACCTACGAAGAAGGCGTGTCCGTTTCTTGTTTTGATTCCTGCTCTGAATGTAGATCCGTCAGGCGCTGTTCTGTTTTCCTCCTGCCGCCATGACGAAACACGGCTCCGCCCCCCGAACCTTGCTGTAAATTATTATTCGAATTAACAAGGGAGTCCCACGTAAAGCGTCCTGGTAAGAAAGGAAAACTCAAGTAATTCCTCAGGTTCAAGTCAATGCTTTCTTTGGGTTATCTGTGGCAACAATTGAAGTCATACTCTATCGCATTGTCAGCTATCTAATGATTACTTCTAAAAGTGCAGACATCAGTGCAGACTTAATAGACTGGTGGTAGTATAGCCTACTGTCCTTTTCACAATACATATATTCACATTTTCTTCAAGAATGCGATGTTATATAGCACAGCATAAGGTTACAAAATATATATATACACACATGACCCTTCTGTATGCTATACATCTGTAGTAGGGAGCCTATAGATTTATGTATTTTTTAAATCAGGGTGCAAAGTGAAGGTTTGTTCTTTATTAACTGAGTATTTCATCCTCAGAACACTTTCTTTGGAATACATTAATGTCAATATGTCAATAATTTGGAAATTATTGGACTTTGGAAAGGAACTGCACTTTGATGATCATACATGTATTGTGCTCAATTTGTAATTTGTTTATTTTTTTCTTGTTAAACCAATTATTATTAATTTTTTTTGAAGAGTTACTATTGCTTCCCATGTCAAGTTTCAAATCTATTTCCTACCAGGACACAATACTAAGCATCGTGTATCTTCTTTGAACATTAACACCATGCATGATAAGCCTATATTCACAGTTCATGGTAACCCACACAATTTGATGACAGAGTCTTATTCATGATATGGGGCACATTAAGTAAGCCACAACATACATGTTGCAGGTATAGAAATGTGATCAACAACTCCCTAGCCTGTAAAATAGAGAACATCTTATACATCATTTCTATCCATCTACAACATTTGAGTACTTTATCAATATGTCTCTTATTAAGACTATTCTATGCTTGCATAATATACAACACTGTATCTGGAATGAGGCAAACTTGTATTCTAAATAAACGAGTCTAATTTCAAAGGTCAGTTTAACATTTGGTCCTGAGGAACATTACAAAACCTAATTCTTATTTGGCACAAATCACCCTGTCATTAAATACTACTAAGAATCACACAGGAAATCCATTGGCTTAATCCCCCTTGGTTATAGCGAAGGCAAAGGTTTGTGAGTGGTCGATAGAGAAAAGACAGTCATGCAAACATATAAAAGCTTGAATAATACATACTCAAATGCTTAACATTAGCATGAATAAAATAAAAATCAATATGTGCAAAAGCCTCTCTTGAAACACTGCCATCTTAGTTTTTCTAAGGAAGTCCACAAGAGGTACCAAAATGACCATGTAAACAATAAATGAAGTTGCCATTTGGTGATTCCTGTAAGGTAATTTGTTTCCTAAAACAGCTAGGTGTATTTCGTCCCCTAGAATATACTCGTTATGAACAATATTCTAATGTGGTATACAAAGTGTTACATTCTCAGCCTGTACATTTGTAGTCCTAAAAATGTATCAAAATGTTGATTTGTGATCCCTGGTTGGTAGATGTAATAGTAACGCCTCAAAGAAACTTGACTTTGCATCTGAATAACGATAGCCATCAGTTTCATTCTTGCAGGAGTGTGATGTCAACATTGTCATGGACACCTTGCAGGAGCAGCTCCCCTTCAAATGCGATGATCTTCTTCCTCTTGGCAGCCCTCAGAGTCCCAACCAAAGCCTCAAAGATATTTGCGCACCTATCGTCATTGAACAGGACACCAAATTTTACACAAGTTTGTCCATCTGCATCTGTAAAACAAGGCAAGGTAGTATTAAAAAAGAGAATCCTGTATTCCTTCAATAAGAAAAAAAAAAAGAAAACAAAACGTTCCTGAAACACCTGTGAATGTCTATCACATAAACAATACTCGTCAAATGTTTGGACACACCTACTCATGCAAGGGTTTCTTCATATTCTACAATGTAGAATAATAATAATAATAATAGGCGAAAACATCAAAACTATGAAATAACATATGGGATCATGTAGTAACCCCTCCCAAAAGTGTTAAAATCTAAATATTTCATATTTGAGATTCTTCAAAGTTGCCACACTCTCAACCAGGTTCATGAGGTGGATTACATTTCAAGTAACAGGTGTGCCTTGTTAAAAGTTAATTTGTGGAATGTATATCCTTCTTAATGCGTTTCAGCCAATCAGTTGTGTTGTGATAAGGTAGTGTTGGTATACAGAAGATAGCCCTATTTGGTTAAATCCCAAGTCCATATTATGGCAAGAGCAGCTCAAATAAGCAAAGAGAAACGACAGTCCATCATTATTTGAAGACATGAAGGTCAGTCAATCTGGAAAGAATTACCTCTGCTGCAGAGGATAAGATAATTAGAACGAACTGCACCTCAGAAATTGCAGCCCAAATAAACGCTTCAGAGTTCAAGTAACAGACATATCAACATCAACTGTTCAGAGGAGACAGCGTCAAATCAAGCCTTCATGGTCGAATTGCTGCAAAGAAACCACAAAAGGACACCAATAATAATAAGAAGAAACTTGCTTGGGCCAAGAAATACACGCAATGGACATTAGACCGGTGGAAATCTGTCTTTTAGTCTGATGAGTCCAAATCTGAGATTTTTGGTGTCTTTGTGAGACGCATAGTAGGTGATCGGATGCCCTCCGCATGTGTGGTTCCCACCGTGAAACATGGAGGAAGTGTGATAGTGTGGGGGTGCTTTGCTGGTGACACTTGTCTGATTTATTTAAAATGAATCTCACCAATTGAGATTGGTTGTGATGAGTTGGACCGCAGCATGAAAGAAAAGCAGCCAACAAGTTCTCAGCATGTGGGAACTCCTTCAAGGCTGTTGGAAAAGCATTCCAGGTGAATCTGGTTAAGAGAATGCCAAGTGTGCAGAGCTGTCAAGGCAGAGGGTGGATACTTTGAAGAATCTAAAATATAATTTAACACTTTTTTGGTTAGTACATGATTCCATGTTATTTCGTAGTTTTGATGTCATCACTATTATTCTACAATGTAGATAAGTCAAAATAAAAGAAAAACCCTTGAATGAGTAGATGTCCAAACTTTTGACTGGTACCATGTTTAGTGTTTCCTCTAGCACTGCACAGTATTGGCAGGGGATGACACTGAAACGAGCCATTCCCAAATAGGCTGCGGCAGCTGAGGAGCAAATAGGGGGGGATGCATGGCTCTGTAAACAAGGAATTAAAGCCAGGGGATTTTCAACAGCAGGAGAGAGCATAGAGGTAGTGGAGCTAATATGGGGTGGTTATTTGGAAAAGTCTGAGATGAGTTCACAAACTGGATGCTCCACTGCCGGAGGATAAAGTTGGTGTCCAAATGAAGACAAAACAGGCTTACTTTCAGTGCACCAATTAATTATGGATCACATTAATTGCATGATGGTGTTGGGGATCCACATGGTATGCAGACTTTGGTTCCACCCCAGTGCTAATGAACTCAACTATCCACCAATCCCTTGAACCAGGGGAGCATTCAGCAGGACAACATTTTGGATAGAAATGTTATATAGAACAAACATGCCTCTACGCAACGTTTGTTTGTTGGAACTAGTGCTGAGCAATTAATGCTGAGGTCGGTTCAGTTATGCTTATTTGAAAACAAAATCATGGATTTCGATTTGATATATTTTATTAAGCAACTGCATTATGAAATACTGACATTAAAATTAGTAGAGCTTTTTAATGAAAATGCCAAAGCCAAAAACAAGCAATTAGGGTTCAATGAGATCCATTGAAAATATTCCATCGTCTCAGTCAGGTCCACATAGTAATTAACTATTTTAAGATATTTATGTTACTTAGTTTTACTTGATGGCTTTATAATTTTACTTAAAGTCGTCATCTCATCTCAGGCAGCCAGATATTTCTGTTCTTCCCATACTGTAGGCTACTGTCTTTAGTCACCCCATTAAGCTAGGCAAGCCTGCCTAAGTATGCTGCTCTCTGAAGATATCATTTGACTAGTTCTTCAAAGTAGATCAGGCATACTTTCAATAACTCTATCCCTATCATTCTTTATGTTGTCTCTCTCTCATACGGTGGCGTATGGGGTCTGTGTGCATCTAAACAAACCGGCATAAAATTAGTGGTGTAAAGTACTTAAGTAAAAATACTACAAGTCATTTTTGGGGTATCTATACTTTACGATTTATATTTGACAACTTTTACTTTACCACATTCCTAAAGAAAATAATGTATTTTTTACTCCTGACACCCAAAAGTACTTGTTACATTTTGACAGGAAAATTGTCCAATTCACACACGTATCAAAAGAACATCCCTGGTCATCCCTACTGCCTCTGATCTGGTGGACTCACTAAACATACATGCTTCATTTGTAAATTATGTCTGAGTTTTGGCTATACAAATTATTTATACTTTTGATACTTAAGTATATTTAAACCAAATACTTTGACACTAGTATTTTACTGGGTGACTTTCACTGGAGTCATTTTCTATTAAAGTATCTTTACTTTTACTCAAGTATGACAATTGGGTAGTTTAACAACAACTGCATCTGTGTCTGAGCCGGTAACGAACAGGTGCAATGGATTATGGCCATTGCCGTTAATTACCACTTTTCGCCACTAAACTATACTGAACAAAAATATAAAAACGCAACATGTAAGGTGTTGGTCCCATGTTTCATGAGCTGAAATAAAATATCAGAAATTCTCCATATGCACAAGCTTATGTCCTTCAAATTTTGTGCACAAAATTAGTTTACTACTCTTTTAATGAGCATTTCTTCTTTGCCAAGGTAATCCAGCCACCTGACAGGTGTGGTATATCAAGAAGCTGTTTAAACAGCATAAACATTACACAGGTGCACCTTGTGCTGGGGACAAGAAAAGGCCACTAAAATGTGCAGTTGTGTCACACAATGACACAGATGTCTGAAGTGGAGGGAGCATGCAATTGGCATGCTTACTGCAGAAATAGCCACCAGACCTGTGAGGGGGGGGGGGACAAAAACGAATTCGGATTGGCTGGGCCTGGCTCCCCAGTGGCTGGACCTACCGGCTCCCAGAGCCAACCCTGGCTCCACCCCTGCCCAGACATCTGAAATCCATAGATTAGGGCCTAATGAATTTATTTCCATTGACTGATTTCCATATATGAACTATAACTCAGTAAAATATTTTAAATTGTTGCATTTATATTTTTGTTCAGTATAGGTTGAAATGTTGCTTAATAAAAACTACGACTCCCTTTGGACCAGCATCCCATATTCTGTTCTTGACTTAATTTCTAATGATTTGATTTCTCTCTTGAGAAACTAAATGGAATTCAAGTAATTGAACCAAAGTTGGAAATGTGTTGTTTAATAACCGAAACCCCCTCTGAAAATATGGCTAATGGCTCAGCACTAGTTAGAATTTAGCTGGGAGGGGGAAAAAATAAATAAATAAATAAAATAAATAAAATAAATAAAGTCTACACACCCTATTTGGAGAGAATTGTAGAAGTTTCAGATTACAGCACAACCTCTATTACAGGAATCACACCACCTATCCCTGCTGATTTGATAATTATAAACAGATGGTCTTGCAAAGTACATTGATTAAGCACTTCATCCGGTTGGTTTCATCCTTGGGATTGACATTGAGGTCTGAAAGGACGCCTGAAGATTATGATCACTTGCCTGAATTAAGTATCTATTTTCATCTTCACATACGGAACTAAAAGGACCAGACTACTGGAATTATTAGGATTTTGGTTATCAGTAAAAAAAAAAATAATAATTAAAAGTCACCTGCCTAATGGAGCAACCCTCAACTTGTGACAACTCGGGTCACTTGCCCCGGTCAATAGGGCAACCCCCATTGCATTGGTTATTTGTTATAAGCAAAGTGCACTGTAATACAAGACTACTTACTTTTACTGCCAAGCCGTTGGATCTCTCCAACAAGCAGAGATACTTCATGTTGGACGTTCATTGCAACTAGAAGTGTAACAAAATGTAAGTGTCACATGCCAATATTATATGGGCATTCCCAGAAACCAAAAGCAGCAAGGGAGAGGGGGTGTCATAATGTAGACATGTGTCATAACATCCCTTGTAATGTATTATAGGATAAATGGGCTCCTGGTTAAGACAGGATACACCATCACAGTATTATAAAGATGGTCCGTTTCTCAAAAATGTAGCCTACGCAGCAGCAGAAACAAGTCAGTTTCACATTGTAACAAGCTGCAACAAAATTGCCTTCCATATGAAAAGTGGGGCGGCAGGTAGCCTAGTGGTTAGAGCATTGGGCCAAGTAAATGAAAGGTTGCTAGATCTAATCCCCAAGCTGAAAAGGTACAAATCTTTCGTTCTGCCCCTGAACAAGGCAGTTAACCCACTGTTCCTAGGCAGTCATTGTAAATAAGAATTTGTTCTTAACTGACTTGCCTAGTTAAATAAAAAGGTTAAAAAAAAAGAAAAAAAGACTATCAATGCGGAAGTAGGCTAGCTGGGCTCAGTAGGGTTTAACCTATTTACCACAGCCGCAAAGTCAAAATGGGCTGTAATGGTGACAAAAAAAACACCCTTTGTCTAAATATAAGTTTAAGCAAAAATTAGCAGTGTGGTTTGGGTTAAAGTCACATTTTAAGAAGAGAAATTGTAGAAATAGGCGAGATATGACTTTGTTGCTGTGATAACTAGTGACGACCGATCACTACCTAAGGGAATTTAGAATCAATCACGTTGAAATAGACGGTGAATCCGTTTCGAGACCCATTACTTGACCCCTGTCCAGCTTGACTATTTCGATCCTTTAAAAAATAAAATAAAATAATTTGATTCTAGACTACATAAACACGGCTATGGCAGACAATGGAAGGAAATGCGAGAGGCTGCCGGCTAAAGTGATGATAGAGTTTAAATGTAGGCTAATAACCCAACAGACTATGCGCATGTTCTATTTCACATTTAAATTGTTATTAGGTTGCGGTATTTACCTGAGTAAGAGCGATATCCCGATATAACACGATGCCTGAGTTGAATTCAACAGGAAGAGAAAGAGGGACGAAGCAAATTAAAACTGTACCATAAAAGGCAGTATTGCCGACGTCATGACCACTCCTTATTTGGCTACAGGGAGGGGGAGCTTAAAACTCCTTTTAGCTTTGGTGATGATCAGCTAGTTTATACAGAGCTCAGTTTGGAAGGCATAGGCTTACGTGAAAAATCTTGTTTTAATACGTACATAAGGCAAATGTTCCGGAACCAATTTACGCCTAGAGGAACATTTTTTCTGGAACATGCTTTCTCCTGACATTGTCTGGAAAAAAAGCTTGGTTGATGCATTACAAAATATTGTATAGCAAACAAATTTAAGGAAGTGCTCTTTAAGATTGTACATAAGATATATCCATGTAATTCTGTGTTGTCCAAATTTGTGGCTAATGATGACATCTGCGAAAAAGTGAACGTTGACTCACTTGTTCTATGAATGTTAATGGTCTTGTTATCAATGCAATAGTAACATATCTATGATAGATTTTTGGGAAAAACCTTGCAGAATACTTGTTTACCTTTTTGAACACCACCCATGTTGTTGACAAATGATATGTTACTATTGCAATGATAACAAGACCATCTAAATTATTGTGATTTATTTTTTATTCTTGTTGCTTTAAACAAGACAAATTCCAGAATTTCAGGACCCTTTCTTTCAAAGATAATTTGTAAAAATCCAAATAACTTCAGATTTTTATTGTAAAGAGTATAAAACACTGTTTCCCATGCAACCAAACAATTAATGAACATGCACCTGTGGAACGGTCGTTAAGACACTGGCAGCTTACAGACGGTAGGCAATTAAGGTCATAGTTATGAAAACTTTGGACACTAAAGAGGCCTTTCTATGGACTCTGAAAAACACCAAAAGAAAGAGTGTTCTGCCATGGCCATCAAAGAGCCCAGATCTCAATCCCATTGAGCACGTCTGGAACCTGTTGGATCGGAGGGTGAGGGCTTGGGCCATTCCCCCCCAGAAATGTCCGGGAACTTGCAGGTGCCTTGGTGGAAGAGTTGGGTAACATCTCACAGCAAGAACTGGCAAATCTGGTGCAGTCCATGAGGAGGAGATGCACTGCAGTACTTAATGCAGCTGGTAGCCACACCAGATACTGACTGTTACCTTTGACCCCTCCTTTGTTCATTCAATGTCTGTGGAACTTGTTCAGTTTATGTCTCAGTTGTTGAATCTTATGTTTATACATGTTAAGTTTGCCGAAAATAAACGCAATTGACAGTGAGAGGACTTTCTTTTTCTGCGTGTACACTACCAGTCAAAAGTTTGGGGTCATTTAAATGCTTCATTTTTTTTAAAAGAAAATGCCAAATATTTGTCCATTAAAATAACATCAAAATGATCAGAAATACAGTGTAGACATTGTTAATGTTGTAAATGACCATTGTAGCTGAAAACAGCAGACTTTAATGAAATATCTACATAGGCCCATTGTCAGCAACCATCACTCCTGTGTTCCAATGGAATGTTGTGTTAGCTAATCCAAGTTTATAATTTTAAGTCACTAATTGATCATTAGAAAACCCTTTTGCAATTATGTTAGCGCAGCTGAAAACTTGAGCCAATTTTTTTTTTTTAAAGCTATAAAACTAGCCTTCTTTAGACTAGTTGGGCATCAGTGTTTGTGGGTTCAATTACAGGCTCAAAATGGCCAGAAACAAATAACTTTATTCTCAAACAGTCCATTCTTATTCTGAGAAATGAAGGCTATTCCATGCAAGAAAATGCCAAACTTAAGATCTTGTACAACGCTGGGTACTACGCCCTTCACAGAACAGCGCAACCTGGTTCTAACCAGAATAGAAAGAGGACTGGGAGGCCATAGTGCACAACTGAGTAAGAGGACAAGTACATTAGAGTGTCTAGTTTGAGAAACAGACGCCTCACAAGTCCACAACTGGCAATTAAATAGTACCCGCAAAACACCAGTCTCAACGTCAAAAGTGAAGAGGCAACTCCGGGATGCTGGCCTTCTTCAGTTGTGCACCAGGGCCTCCCACTCCTTTCTATTCGGGTTAGAGCCAGTTTGCGCTGTTCTGTAAGGGAGTAATACACAGCGTTGTACAAGATCTTCAATTTTTTGGCATTTTCTCGCATGGAATAGCCTCTCTTTTCTCAGAACAAGAATAGACTAATGAGTTTCAGATGAAGGTTCTTTATTTCTGGACATTTTGAGCCTGTAAATCGAAACCACAAATGCTGATGCTCCAGATTCAAGCAGCACAACGGTTCTCAGCTGTGCTAACAATTGCAAAAGGGTTTTCTAATCAATTAGCCTTTTAAAATTATAAACTTGGATTAGCTAACACAACGTGCCATTGGAACACAGTAGTGAAGGTTGCTGACAAACGGCCTATGTACGCCTATGTAGCTATTCCATAAAAATAAAAGCCTTTCCAGCTACAATAGTAATTTACACCATTTAACAATGTCTACACTGTATTTCTGATCAATTTTGTTATTTTAATGGACAAAAGTGCTTTCCTTTCAAAAACAAGGACATTTCTAAGTGACCCCAAACTTTTGAATGGTGGTGTATGCATTTTGTCTGTAGCTGTGTTTTGTTAGACATGTTTGATGTAGGGATGTAAATTGATAATTTGGTATTATGAAAAAAATAAGAGGTTGAGCTTCGCTGTTGGACACGATTAGCAGATCTACATTTTGCCATTTCCACTGCACTAATATGCACGGTGGCTCTATCGTCTCTGTTGCTGCATGTGCTAGGTTTAGCCAGACTACTGCAAACAAAGCCATTCATTAAAAAAACATATATACACATATGTACTTCCAAAAAGTCTAAATAAAAAGTTTTTTTTAATGCCTCATTGGCATCTCCAATGTATTGAGCTGTTGTAGACTTCCAGCAATGACAGCGGTAAATGACAATAGTATATCCCTTCCAGTCTCGCAGTCCCTGCTGCTGAAAAGAATCCCCAATTGCATGATGCTGCCACCACCATGCTTCACAGTAGGGATGGTGTTAGACGGGTGATGAGCTGTGCCTGGTTCTCCAGACATAGCGTTTTGCATTCAGGTCAAAGAGATACATTTGTCTCATTAGACCACTGAATCTTTTGCCTTATGCTTGAAGTCTTTCATGTGCCTTTTTTGCATACCCATCTTAGCCAAGGAACTCTATCGTTCTGTCAGAGTGGTCATTGGGTTCTTGGTCTCCTCCCTGACCAAAGGTCTTCTTGCCCAGTTAGGTCAGCTCGAGGCAGAGTCTGGGTAGTTCCATATTTTTTCAATTTCTCAAAAGATGGAGACCACTGTGCTCTTGGAAACATTCAACACTATAATTTGTTTTATACTCTTCCCCAGATATACCTTAATACAATTATATCTCGGAGATCTACGGACAATTCCTTGGACTTCATTGTTTCTGCTCTGACATGCACTGTTGGACCTAGGTGGTTCTTCAAGATTTTATTGGCAGACTATATCCAAAGAGGTGTATTGCCACCGCTTGGTGGGATGAAAACATAGTTTAACAAAAAAATAAATAAATAGGGTAATGAAAAAAATTAACCTCATAAGCTGGGTTCTAATACTCATACTAACCTCACTAATCATACTATGTCTGATGTAAATTGAGTATGTAGTATGCTTAGTGGTCAGAATGTGGATATAGTTAGAATGACAAAGTTCCCGGATGTCGTACTAGTCGCCAAAATACGAAGTATACAAGCAATGGACACCATTTCCGCGCTTTTGTATTTCGCTACACTCGCATTAACATCTGCTAACCATGTGTATGTGACAAATAAAATTTGATTTGAATTCTTCAGAAATAGGCGTGGCTTCACAACGTTTTCAGATTTGAAGAAAATGGCGGAAAATATGCAACAGAAGTCTGATGAGAGCAGATTCAAATTTATTGCTTTAACTTAATGACAAATGTTAAGAAAATGTTGAGCAATGTAATAAAGTAATGACTTTTCAAATAAGTTACATTGTGTTGGCAGACAATTTGTTAGCTACGCTATCCTTACAAACCGCATAGCATTACAGCAGTATGTACCAGGTATGTTAGCTACCTACTAACATTAGTTGGCTACTAATACATCGAACTTACCAGTATATATTTACTTCATGCAATCTACCCAACATTTATTGACTTGATTATTCACGTAATTCATAGCTTTGCTAAGTGGTATAGTGGTTCAGGTGTGTTTGTAAATTCACTCTGGCCATCTAGTCCGATTTCAGAGCACTCTCCTCTGACGGTGCCAGCGCTCAGAATAACTGATGAATTTACGAATGCTCACTCATTGAATGTGGCAATTGTCAGTAAACCTCAGCAAAAAAAGCCTAATTAAATTGTTGCCAGCAGCATAGTTAGTCACCAACACTCTGGATAACATGAAAACAGCCTAACCAGCTCTGCTAGGGTGAGTAAAATATTCACGAGTGAGGTTCTCATGTGTCTGGAAGTAGCTAGCAAGTTAGCTTGGGTGCTTGAATTTACTTTACCTTTATTTAAATTGCCAAGTCAGTTAAGAACAAATTCTTATTTACAGTGCCGTTGCGAGTCAAACGTTCTGACTCTCGCGGATCAACGCTACTCCTCAGCTAAAGCACTTCAAATTTATGAACGGACAATCTGACAACACACTGAATTTATGAACGCTTTGAGTGCACTCTGGCACTCCATATTGAATTTACAAACATGTCTAGCTAGTAATTTGTTATGCTAACAAGAGATTGCATAACAACAGCATCAACTTACAGTATACAGGCAAAGCGCTAGTACACGCAACTGAAAAGACACCATTCAACAACAGTATACTAAAATGAACTAATAGTATACCATATGGGTATTCGAACAGAGCGCTATTATTCTCACAAAACAAAAATGTACTCCTTCACTTGGTCAAATGTACTCAGCTCCCACACAGGCTCTGGGGCCTGAAAGGGGGAGCATCTTCAGACAGTATTCCCTGCAATGTTTCAGCTGCGAAATCCGATTATATAATGGCAGTCTGCAAACAAAAATTAAAGGTGCATGCCACCACCTACTGTGCTGGACTGTGTGTCAATCACAGTTTAAAACATTATCTCCACATTTCTAAATCCTTCTACCTAACTTGGTACATTGAGAAAATAAGAGTCCTAACAGACCCACCCCCAAATCCCTTCCAACCCCCCTACACTTAAATCTTTCCCTCTCTTCAACAATATAACATGAGCCACCGTTTCGTCGACCATACACATGTTTACCAACCAGATGTAATGACAAGTTCAATGTAGGTGCAATCAAGCAAACACCACTTCCTTAATCTGACCTTTGAATCTTGGTCCACCAACCTTTTCTTTTGAGGGCATATAAATGCCAGACCTTGGGCTCAGAGTCCCATCTCTTCTACCACACATCTATCAAAATGGCTCTGATGTTATATTTGGCCTCACCTCTACCCAGTGGAAAATGATCACGTCATTTTAAAGCCCATTTAAAAGTTGTAGAACCAATGGCCATTCCCTTCCACACCCAAATGGGCTGGGACCCAACATAATCTCACTACTACAGTACACCCAGTCCCTCAATTCACCATAATAACATTAATGCCTCCAATAGTAAGTCACTCCTATTAGATTTGCCAGGACTTCTGACTGAAGTCCTGGAGATCCAATAACCTTTTAATCGCTTTCTCAAGGATTTCCAGTTTCTTTGATTTTTGGTTAGTTTGTCCTGTACAATGAATTACTTACGCAATAAACGAAGCAAACTCAACCTTCTTTACGATTAGTGTTCCAAGACCTCTCAACCCACTGACATTGTGGGACAGGTGGGTTTCTTTCTAAATCATGTCCTAACAATTGAATTGGCCACAGGTGGACTCTAATCAAGTTGTATCGACCTTGACTAACCTTTTCCCCCACACATTGCCTCTGCACCTGTACCCCCTGTATATAGCCTCGGGTCTGTTATTTTATTGTTGCTCTTTAATTGTTTGTTATTTTTATTTGGTCTTTTAAAAAAAAAAAAATTACATTTCAGTTTATCTTAATACTTATTTTTCTTAAAACTGCATTGTTGGTTAAGGGCTTGTAAGTAAGCAATTTACTGTAAGTTCTACTACACCTGTTATATTCGGTGCATGTTACAAATAACATTTGATTTGATCAAAGTCTCAAGGATGATCAAAGGAAATTGGATGTACCTGAGCTCAATTTGGAGTGTCTGTATTTAATTTCCGATACACTTGCAAACATTTCTAAAAATATGTTTTCACTTTGTCATAATGGTGGTGTGTTGATGGGTGAGAGATTTTGAATCCATTTTGAATTCAGGCTGTAACACAACAAAATGTGGAATAAATCAAGGGGTATGAATACTTTCTGTGAAGTCCCTGTATCAATGTCTCCTGTAAGGCCAGGTTCTGGTTGTCCCCTCTCATCATACACGAGGGAAACAACAGCCGTTTATAAAGGCAACACCTTCCGCAATGGACCTCCTATGCCTGGTCAATCACAGCCATGGCATTCTACTAGTGCATCAGATGTGACAAACAAACAAATATACAGTAACTATGGCATTTTTTTTGTGATCCGGGCGCCGCTCACTCACAACGTCTGTACGATGACATCACGGGGCATAGGACTGGTGGAGAAAAGAGCCAGAAGACCCTAAAACTTCACGTCTAATATAATTTTGAATTATTCAGACTTGATTGAAACATACGGCAACGGAATAGAACCGGAAGAACTCCGTTTCATTTACCGTTGAATACCGACACCCAGTCTCGGAAGTTGACTATTGCTGACTTGAGGCTGGTTTTCTACCTGGCTAGCCAGCTACGTTAGCTAGCTGCTAACAGCTTGTAACGTTAGTTGCGAGCCCAGAAAGTCTATCTTTATCCATTGATAAATAGCAAAGTAATTACCCGAAATAGTCAATTGTTCTAACCATTCGGTACGTAATATTGCGACTGGGCTAGTTTCTGGGGACATACAAGACCCCTTCTTGCCATAACCAGCATTTCGCTAAGCTATTTAGCAAAGCTAACCAGCAACGTCGCTCTTTCGCACTTTTTGGGTCCAGTTCAGGCAAGTAAGGATAACGAAACAGCTAGTTCGCTAAACGGGTACTTTTTATGCCATAATGGAAAGTTTAACATTAACTGATGGAGAGCAGAAGTATTACTCTGATTTGTTCGTTTATTGCGATACGGACAACACAAAGAAAGTGGCTTCCAATGGCAGAGTTCTTGACCTTTTCCGGGCGGCCCAGCTACCCAGCGAGGTTGTCCTGCAGGTGGGCTACCTAAATTAACTAGCCAGCTAAACGTATCAATCTGTCAAATGTGATAGAGGTGTGTTGACATGTATGTGGCGTTCATGTTGACAGTGGTTAACGTGACGAGACACACCTTATACTTGCCAGTTAGCAAATTGAAAAAGGTATTTCCTGCATCAGGCTAACTAGCAAAGCATGCTACCAAGAATATACTTAAGTTGCTAGCATTACATTTTATACATAGCCACATGTTCTCTCAACACCACAGCTATTTATTTTCAATGTTTTTCTATCTGTCTTTCTGCTTGATATTCTTGCAATTTGAATCATAAACTAGCTTAATTATCCCCACTTGTTTTTGTAGCTAACCAGTTTAAGTCGACAGCCCACTTCCTCTCTTGTGTATTTAATACTTTGTTGCTTGCTGGACTGGATACAAAATGTACAGTATAAGATACTCATATTTGAATCGCCTTGATACTATTCGAAGGTCATAGTGCTCATTTGACTGATTAACATTAATCCAATCCAAGATGTGAAGCCAGTAGAATGTGCATTGGAGCAACGACTGTGTTACTTGAACATAGTCAGTCATGTTTAGCTATTTCTTTGTATATTCGTGCTGTTATCAATTTGTGGGCTGACGCCAACATTTCTGTTGCGGTTGAAGGTTTGCTGGGCTGTCTTTCTTTCAATGTGTCATTTATTGACCTGCTCAGTCTAATTCCTAGGCCACTTGTCCTGGTGTAGGCTATAGAATTCATGTGCTAGGAAGGGGTGTGACTCAGACTTTTGTTTCAACAGTTACTGTGCTCTTTTGTGGGCCATGATGTATGCTTTTATTTCCTCCCTAATGCAAAAACACAGGACTAAAGGTTTCTGTTTTGGTTGTTCATTATACTGAAGAATAGGCCTAATCCATGATCCATAAATCTGAGATGTGAAATGTTGCCTCGGTCTGTCTGTGGCCTATTTCCCATTGAAATGATGCAGACTCACTAGGCCTTGGCTGGTAGTTATATTTCTTACCAACGCAATGGCAAAGTCTCAGGGAATAGGTCTTCAACTTGCCGTATACATCTAATTCAGATGCATCCTTGTAGAAATGTCAGACCATTTTCTTTTATGACGACACAAGTCACATTGCTCAGTGAGCACACAAAGCAACATCTGTCTTCCTGTGTTAGTTAGGAAGCAATGTCCTTGGAACTTTCTCTGTGAGAGACTGCAACATTCCCTCCCATGATCAACTATTTGGCACATAACAGTGATGCGTGAACACAATAGTGAGTTTATATCACTCTACAGTATGTTGATAATAAGATGAACTGCCCCTCCCTACCTTCAGGCTATGCTCAAACCCTACATCCCAACCACCTCTGGTCTCTTGACCCTTACGAGACGGCAGCTCCTGCTCAACCCAGTCCAAGCTCTTCTCTGTCCTTGTATCCCAAGGATGGAACCAGCTTCCCCCTGATGCTAGGACAGCAGAGTCCCTGCCCATATTCTGAAAGTGCCTGAAACCCTACCTCTTCAAAGAGTATCTTAAATAATCCCCCTCCTCAAAAAGACTGAAATGTAAATTTGTTGTCTCAGATCACAGAGCTCTGTGGAGCCACTCGCCTGGGCCATTTTGGAAGGAGCCAGTTTTACATTGCACTGAAACTCATCGCTGTAGCCCAGTCCGGACTGCCTCTCCGAGTAGAGAGCCTCAATTCTGGTTAGTAAACATGTCTGGAATGCTCCATCTATTAGGAATTAACCACTAATGTATGAGAGAGGGTATTAGCACCTGGGGGCACACTGGACAATGTTTACATCTTTTTATGTTTGCCTTTGGTGCGGTTTCAGTTCAATTCAGTTGCCTATATTGAAGGGAGAGTAGCATAGTCATGTGTTTTTCACAATGGCGCACATTTGACTTCAAAACAAAACTGATTACAGTGCATTCGGAAAGTATTTAGACCCCTTGACTTTTAACACATTTTGTTATGTTACAGCCGTATTCTAAAATAAATACAATTGTGGTTTTCCCTCATCAATCTACACACAACCATAATGACAAAGCAAAAACAGTTTTTTTAAATAAATAAAACTGATTACATTTACTTATGTATTTATTTAGACCCTTTAGTCAGTACTTTGTTGACGCACCTTTGGCAATGATTACAGCCACGGGTCTTCTTGGGTATGATTTTACAAGCTTGGCACACTTGTATTTGGGGAGTTTCTCCCATTCTTCTTTGCAGATGCTCTCAAGCTCTGTCAGGTTGGATGGGGAGTGTCGCTGCACATCTATTTGAAGGTCTCTCCAGAGATGTTCGATCGGGTTCAAGTCCAGGCTCTGGCTGTGCCAATCGAGGACATTAAGAGACTTGTCCCGAAGCGACTCCTGCGTTGTCTTGGCTGTGTGCTTAGGGTCGTTGTCCTGTTGGAAGGTGAACCTTCTCCCCAGTCTGAGATCCTGAGCGCTCTGTAGCAAGTTTTCATCAAGGACCTCTCTGTACTTTGCTCCGTTCATCGACCCTGACTAGTCTCCCAGTCCCTGCCACTGGAAAAACATCCCACAGCATGATGCTGCCACTACAATGCTTGGTACCAGGTATACCCAAGATGTGAAACTTGGAATTCAGGCCTAAGAGTTCAATCTTGGTTTCATCAGACCAGAGAATCTTGTTTCTCATGGTCTGAGAGTCCTTTAGGTGCCTTTTGGCAAACTCCTAGCGGGCTGTCATGCCTTTTACTGAGTGGCTTCCGTCTGGCCACTCTACCATAAAGGCCTGATTGCTAGAGTCCTGCAGAGATGGTTATCCTAATGGAAGGTTCTCAAATCTCCACAGAGGACCTATAGAGCTCTGTCAGTGACCATTGGGTTCTTGGTCACCTCCCTGACCAAGGCTTGCTCTAGGAAGATTCTTAATGGTTCCAAACTTTTTCCATTTAAGTATGATAGAGGCCACAGTGTTTTTGTGGATCTTCAATGCTGCAGAAATTTGTCTGTGCCTCGACATAATCCTGTCTACGGACAATTCCTTTAACCTTTATTCCTTTAACCTCTTTGCTTGGTGCTTGCTCTTACATGCACTGTCAACTGTGAGACCTTTTTTTATATAGACAGGTGTGTGCCTTTCCAAATCATGTCCAATCAATTGACTTTACTGCGGGTGGACTCCAATCAAGATTTATGAACTTTTCAAGGATGCTCATTGGAAACAGGATGCACCTGAGCTCAATTTTGAGTCACCAGAGCAAAGGGTCTGAATACTTATGTCAATCAGGTATTTCTGTGTTTTATACATTTCCCAAAATGTCTAAAAACCTGGAAAAAGGGAAGGGGTCTGAATACTTTCCTAATGCCATGTGTGCTCCCTAGAGATGAGCTGTTTTCAAATGCATATACTGTCAGCATAGAGGATACATCACCCAAGTTTCATATCTGAGTCCGTTTAATAAGTAGCAGGATGCAGAGATATGGATGGATCAGAGATGGAGTGTGATTTTGCAGGAAATGAAGACTACTATAAAGTACCAGTCAAAAGTTTGGACACACTTACTCATTCAAGGGTGTTTCTTTATTTGTACTATTTTCTACATTGTAGAATAATAGTGAAAACACAAACTATTAAATATCACATATGGAATCATGTAGTAATCAAAAAAGTGAAACAAATCAAGAAAAAATATATATTTGAGATTCTTCAAAGTAGCCACCCTTTTAACTTGACAGCTTGGCATTCTCTCAACCAGCTTCATGAGGTAGTCACCTGGAATGCTTTTCCAACGGTCTTTAAGGAGTTCCCACATATGCTGAGCACTTGTTGGCTGCTTTTCCTTCACTCTGCGGTCCAACTAATCCAAAACCATCTCAATTGGGTTGAGGTCGGGTGATTGTGGAGGCCTGGTCATCTGATGCAGCCCTCCATCACTCCTTCTTGGTCAAATAGCCTATACACAGCCCAGAGGTGTTTGAGGTCATTGTCCTGTTGAAAAGCAAAATGATAGTCCTACTAAGCGCAAACCAGATGGGAAGGTGTATCGCTGCAGAATGCTGTGGTAACCAATCACAGGCATTGTCACCAGCAAAGTACCATCACACCACCACCTCGCATGCCTCGCATGCTTCACAGTGGGAACCACACATGTGGAGATCATCCGTTCACCTACTCTGCGTCTCACAAAGACACGGCAGATTTCCACCGGTCTAATGTCCATTGCTCATGTTTCTTGGCCTAAGCAAGTTTCTTCTTGTTATTGGTGTACTTTTAGTAGAGGTTTCTTTGAAGCAATTCAACCCATGAAGGCCTGGTTGATGCAGTCTTCTCTGAACAGTTGATGTCTGTCACTCTGGGAAGCATTTGATGGGAAACTGAGGTTGGTAACTCTAATGAACTTATCCTCTGCAGCAGAGGTAACTCTGGGACTTATTTTCCTGTGGCAGTCCTCATGAGAGCCATTTGCGATTGCACGTGAAGAAACTTTTCGAGTTCTTTATCTTTTCCATATTTACTTACCCTTACCTTCATGTCTTAAAGTAATGATGACCTGTCATTTCTCTTTGCTTATTTGAGCTGTTCTTGCCAAAATATGGACTTGATCTTTTACCAAATAGCCCTATCTTCTGTATACCAACCCTACCTTGTCACAACACAACTGAAATTCCACAAATGTAACTTTTAACAAGGCACACCTGTTAATTGAAATGCATTCCAGGTGACTACCTTCCTAAAGCTGGTTGAGAGAATGCCAAGAGTGCAAAGCTGTCACGGCAAGGGTGGCTACTTTGAAGAATCTCAAATATAAAATATATTTAGATTTATGTATCACTTTTTTTGGCTACTAGATGATTCCAAATGTGTTATTTCATAGTTTTGATGTCTTCACTATTCTACAATGTAGAAAATAGTACAAATAAAAACCCTTGAATGAGTAGGTGTGTCTAGATGTTTGACTGGTACTGTATATACAAAAGCATGTGGACACCTCTTCAAATCAGTGGATTTGGCTGCTTCAGTCACACTCGTTGCTGACAGGTGTATAAAATTGAGCACACAGCCATACAATTTCCATAGACAAACATTGGCAGTAGAATGGCCATACTGAAGAGCTCAGTGACTTTCAATGTGGCACCATCATAGGATGCTACCTTTTCTTCAAGTCTTTTTATAAAAAAAAAAAACCTGCCCCGGTCAACTAAGTGTTATTGTGAAGTGGAAACGTCTAGGAGCAACAACGGCTCAGCCTTGAAGTGGTAGGCCACACAAGCTCTCAGAACGGGACCGCCAAGTGCTGAAGCCCGCAGCGTGTAAAAATTGCCTGTCCTTGGTTGCAACACTCATTATCGAGTTCCAAACTGCTTCTGAAAACGTCAGCACAATAATTGTTCGACGGGAGTTTCATGAAATGGGTTTCCTTGGCAGAGCAGCCGCACACCAGCCTAAGATCACAATGTGCTATGCCAAACGCCAGCTGGAGTGGTGTAAAGCTTGCCGCCTTTGGACTCTGGAGCAGTGGAAACTGGAGTGTTGAATCACGCTTTACCATCTTACAGTACGACGTACGAATCTGGGTTTGGCGGATTCCGGGAGAAAGCTACCTGCCCCAATGCATAATGCCAATTGGGAAGTTTGATGGAGGAGGAATAATGGTCTGGGGCTGTATTCATGGTTCGGGCTAGGCCCCTTAATTCCAGTGAAGGGGAAATCTTAAAGCTACAGCATACAATGACATTCTAGACAATTCTGTGCTTCTAACTTTGTGGTAACAGTTTAGGGAAGGCATGGCTGTGCCCCTGTGCAGAAGTTGAGGTCCAGACATAAATGGGTTGGCGAGATCAGTGTGGAAGAACTTGACTGCCTGCACAGAGCTCTGACCTCAACTCCATCGAACACCTTTGGAATGAATTGGACCGCTGACTGCGAATCCAGGCCTAATCGCCCAACATCGCTAAATAATCTTGTGGCTGATGGAAGCAAGTCCCTGCAGCGATGTTTTAACATCTAGTGGAAAGCCAACCCAGAAGAGTGGAAGCTCTTATAGTAACAAATGGGGGACCAACTCCATATTAATGACCATGATTTTTGAATGAGATGTTCGATGAGCAGGTGTCCACATACCTTTGGTAATGTAGTGTACAAGCGAAGAATAGAGAACACATTCAACAGGAAATTGCACAGCCTAAACAGGAACCTGGGCCAGAGCTATTGGAGGAAAAGACTCAAAGTACCTCTTGAAAACCTGAACATTAGGCTTTGTAAAGCACCTTTTGATACATCACTTAAGTAAATTGGGTAACACTTTAACTAGATGTGGTTAATAATGCAGCTGCAAACAAATGTTGTGGTTATCATTTTCAACACTTTTGGAGGCCATGTTGTAATAGGCCATACTAGACGACAACAACTGACTAGTTAAGTCCTGCTAGTTGAAACAACTAGCTAGCTAGAAGGGATTTGAGGCAGTGCTATAATCTAACAGTTTCTCATCTACAGTCAAGGACTTGCCTCTGCCTCGCTTTGTTGTGGCCAAGAATGAACAGGAGGCCAGACACACAGCCATGTACCCAGACTCTGAGAACCAGGGGTCTTACCAGGGCGTAATCCCACGACCCCCAGGCCGAGGGCAGGTCAAGAAGTTGTCTGCCCATGAGGTCATCCAGCCCTGCGTGCCCACAGTAGAACCACAGGTCATTGCCCCTCTGAGCGTTTCTCTTATTAAGAGATCTCTAGTGGAGAAATATATTTGATCAACTATTTGAATGATCTAGTTTCTTGACAGATTGATCTGTCAGAATTACAATTCAAACTTTGATAGACATTTAGGTTTTAATCTGATGTTATTTGCCACTCTTTGAAGCTGCAGCCTGACACCACGTCCCCTGTGGTGTCTCCGCACCAGTCCCCTCCCACCTCGCCCCACTGGAGAAAGCACAAACGTCAGGCCAGCGGGGGGAACGTAGAGAGACAACCTGTGGTTGTGGCAGGTGCTGTCTGGACACCTTTCAGAGAACCACAAGCAGGTACACACTCCACACAACAACCTGTATCCTCTGAGTGTTAGTCTGACAAGGTTTACAGTTTCAGTTGTAGATGTGTATTAATATCTGTACACAGTTGTCATGCATCGTTTTGGCTTTCGCCAGTCATATAACTATTACATAGCTTGCTAGATAAGTGAGGTTCAACATGATTATTGATAATAGGAATATTGATGACAAGTGTCTTTAATCCACTCACTGAATGCTTGAGTATGCTCACAGCATCAGCGAGAAGGAGCTCTGTGTAATCTAATTGCCCTGTCCTGAGGCTGTGTAACTCTCCTCTCTCTACAGGACCTGTGGTGTCAGGTGATGGGATGTGGTCTGCCAACTCTCCTCCCCCTGTTCAGGAAAGCTGGGTCAGTTTGAAAGATGCTCATCCCCCCTCCTCCAGCACACTCCCAGCAATACATTCCTCACCGGTCCAGGTAGTGCAGCAAATGCTTCCATGGACCTGTCATATTTCTTGTAATGGCTTAAAGGCATAGAGATGGAGATGGCCTATTTCACTACATGCTCTATTTCATTGGCTAATGTTTCCCCCTCAAACTACATACGGTGCATTCGGAAAGTATTCAGACCCTTTGACTTTTTCTACATTTTGTTATATTACAGCCTTATTCTAAAATGTATAAAATTGTGTTTTTCCCCCTAAATCTACACATATTACCCCATAATGATGAAACGAAAACAGTTTTTATAAATGTTTGCACATTTATAAAAATAAAGACTATCACATTTACATAAGTATTCAGATCCTTTACTCAGTACTTTGTTGAAGCATCTTTGGCAGCTATTACAGTCATCTTCTTAGGTATGATGCTAAAATCTTGGTACACCTGTATTTGGGGAGTTTCCCCATTCTTTTCTGCAGATCCTCTCAAGCTGTCAGGTTGGATGGGGCGCATTGCTGCACAGCTATTTTCAAGTCTCTCCAGAGATGTTTGATTAGGTTCAAGTCCAGGCTCTGGCTGGGCCACTCAAAGATATTCAGAGACTTGTCCCGCAGCCATTCCTGCGTTGACTTGGCTGTGTGCTTAGGGTCGTTGTCCTGTTGGACGGTGAACCTTCTCCCCAGTCTGAGGTCCTGAGCGCTCTGTAGCAAGTTTTCATCAAGGACCTCTCTGTACTTTGCTCCGTTCATCTTTCCCTCGACGCTGACTAGTCTCCCAGAGACTGCTGCTGAAAAACATCCCCACAGCTTGATGCTGCCATCACCATGCTTCACCGTAGGGATGGTGCCAGGTTTCCTCCTGACGAGACCCTAGGCATTCAAGCCAAAGAGTTCAATCTTGATTTCATCAGACCAGAGACTCTTGTTTCTCATGATCTGAGAGTCCTTTAGGTGCCTTTTGGAAAACTCCAAGCGGGCTGTTGTGCGTTTTCCTGAGTGGCTTCCATCTGCACACTCTACGATAAAGGCCTGATTGGTGGAGTGATGCAGAGATGGTTGTCCTTCTGGGAGGTTCTCCCATCTCCACAGAGGAACTCTGGAACTCTTTCAGAGTGACCATCGGGTTCTTGGTCACCTCCCCGACCAAGGCCCTTCTCCACCGATTGCTCAGTTTGGCTGAATGGCCAGCTCTAGGAAGAGTCATGGTGGTTCCAAACGTCTTCCATTTAAGAATGATGGAGGCCACTGTGTTCTTGGGGACCTTCAATGCTGCAGAAATGTTTTGGTAACCTTCCCCAGATCTGTACCTCAACACAATCTTGTCTTAGGTTGAAGGAATTGTCGAGCTCTAATGGCTTGGTTTTTACTTTGACATGCACTGTCAACTGTGAGACCTTATATAGACAGGTGTGTGCCTTTCCAAATCATGTCCAATCAACTGAATTTACCACCGGTTGAAACATCTCAAGAATGATCAATGCAAACAGGATGCACCTGAGCTCAATTTTGAGTCTCATATCAAAGGGTCTGAATACTTAATTTTTTTTAATACATTTGCAAAAATGTGTAAACCTGTTTTCGCTTTGTCATTATGGGTTTTGTGTGTAGCTTGATAAAATATTTAATACTTTTTAGAATAAAGCTGTAACGTAACAACATGTTGAAAAAGTCAAGGGGTCTGAATACTTTCTGAATGCACTGTAGCTATTGCTACTACAATAAGTCAGGAACGGTTCTTTTCTCTCAATGTTTCACATGACTGGCTTTAGGAGAACTCTTCGATACGAACGGTTGCATCTGCGACAACAACCAATGAAACCCAAAGACAGTCCAGTGGTGGTTATGACGACCCCTGGAAAATCACAGACGAGCAGAGACAGTATTACATAAATCAGTTCAAGACCATCCAACCAGACCTCAACGGTTTCATTCCTGGTGAGTAGTGAGCTTTGTGTGAAACCAGCTTTTACACATTCACCTTCAATCTGCAGTTGCTTCATCCATTTTTGGACTAATAAATTAATGTTATTCAAGAATCAAAGGGTATATACATTAGAAATGCCTAATGAGCTTAGTTTAACTGTCATACTCCATCAGAACCCAAAATATGTTTGTTTTACACCAATGGTTGTAAACATTGTACATGTAAACAAACATTTTATAGCCTCTCAACATGTTAAAAACTATCTTTAATATATTGGCTGGTCAGTCCTTGTATTCATAGCTCTGCCCATTCAATTTTAGTGGTTACATTTCTCCAGGCCTATCCCTCAGCTTTTTACCAAAACAGAGGCAGGGAACCACTTTGTTTCAATTAAGGATTGGCCCTTTAAAGGTTACAGGGACTGGCTGTTATGCTACAGTGATTGACCCAGCACAAACAGTTTTTCCCTTCGTCTATATTTCAGGTTCTGCCGCAAAAGAATTTTTCACAAAATCAAAGCTACCTATTCTTGAACTGTCCCACATTTGGTAAGTTATTAGAAAGAGGGCTATTGGCTTTAGTTGAGATGCTCCCCATATGTAATGATGGAATTGTATTATGAACCACCTGCTTTATTCTTAATCCAGGAAGTAATACCAAAGAATGGAATAAATAACTCTTCATTTATTGAATTTGGATACCTCTTGTCCAGTGATTGAATTCACAAGGGATTCGAGCAGTTTTCCATTCACGAGTGTGTTTAGTTTTTTTTTTCGCTGACTCACATTTTTTGCATTACAGGGAGCTGTCAGACTTCGATAAAGACGGGGCGTTGACACTGGATGAGTTCTGTGCTGCATTTCATCTGGTTGTTGCTCGGAAAAACAGCTATGATCTTCCTGAAAAGCTGCCGGAGAGTCTTATGCCAAAGCTTATTGACTTGGATGACTCAGCAGGTAAAAGCTGGCGCTCTCCTGCTATATAATCAGAATCTGTCCAAACCTGGCCTTGGGACTGTCTGCTGAAGACAGTTGATTTATGAAACACAGAGAGAAATGGAATCGTCATCCTGATATAAATGTTCCATGTTCCAGAGGTTCCAGACCAGGCCCCTGACGTGGGCTACTCGGGATCCCCCGTGGAGGTGACACCCAACAAGTCCCCCTCCATGCCCTCACTCAACCAGACCTGGCCTGATCTCAACCAGGGCAATGAGGTTGGACACCGAACCACCACATGTTGTCACTGTAAAATAGGTCATCGTTGAACTTTTGCCATTCCAGCATTTTGCAAATTACTTCTCAATTAAGTGATCGATAAGGATCTTTCCATTGCTCGGTTTTAGTAGCTGTCCTCTCGCAGTAATTTCCTAATTCAGTATCTTTCTTATCCATTTTTAAGAAACACAGATTAATACTTACAGAAAGCTACAATTCTCAATCAGTCAGTTTGCTCCATTTCTGTTAAGCTAGTTATCATGGTTCCAGTCAATATCCATCCCTTCCTCACTATAATGAATGGATAAGTGATGGTAAATGCAGTGGGGTTTGTAACTGGGTGGGGAATCATCCTGTGTGCTGATGTGTTTCTGCTTTGTCTCTCTAGCAGTGGGAGACTTTTAGTGAGCGCTCCTCCAGCTCACAAACTCTGACCCAATTTGATTCTAACATTGCGCCAGCTGACCCTGTAAGTCCATCACTTAGTTTGCCTGTTTCAGTATAAATTATGAAATTAACCCAAGGGCTAATTAAGATCTCGCTCTGAGTGCATGTACTTAGTGCTACTGAATTTACCATAACAGCAGTACCCATGTGATTTTTGCTTGCTTAGCTTTTTTGTTGTCCCATATTATAATAAAGAATTACATTGTGGGCCCTATAAGTTCCTGGGATATTTTAAATGTTAGCAATATTTAATGTCTTCACTTTTTTTTTTACTCTAAACTATGAAATAACACATGGAATCATATGTAACCAGAAAAGTGGTAAACAAATCAAAGTAGCCACCCTTTGCCTTTAATGACAGCTTTGCATTCTCTCAACCAGCTTTATGAGGTAGTCACCTGGAATGCATTTCAATTAACAGGTGTGCCTTGTTTAAAGTAATTTGTGGATTTTTTTTCCTTCTTAATGCATTTGAGCCAATCAATTGTGTTGTGACAAAGTAGGGGTGGTAAACAGGTGGCCTTTTACCAAATAGGGCTAAGTCCATATTATGGCAATAACAGCTCAAATAAGCAAAGAGAAATGACAGTCCGTTACTTTAAGACATGAAGGTCAGTCAATCCATACAATTTCAAGAACTTTAAAAGTTTTTAAGTAAAGTTGCAAAAACTCATCAAGTACTATGATGAAACTGTCTCTCATGAGGACTGCCACAGGAAAGGAAGACCCAGAGTTACCTCTGCTGTAGAGGATACGTTCTTTAGAGTTAACTGCACCTCAGATTGCAGCCCAAATAAATGCTTCAGAGTTCAAGTAACAGACGCATCTCAACATCAACTGTTCAGAGGAGACTGCATGAATCAGGCCTTCATGGTCAAATTGCTGCAAGGAAACCACTAAAGAACACCAATAAGAAGAGACTTGTTTGGGCCAAGAAACACAAGCAATGGACATTAGACTGGTGGAAATCTGTCATGTCTTTTTGAGACGCAGAGTAGGTGAACGAATGATCTCTGTGTGTGTGGTTCCCGTCATGAAGCATAGAGGAGATGGTGTGGGGGTGCTTTGCTGGTGACGCTTGTCTGTGATTTATGTAGAATTCAAGTCACACTTAACCAGCATGGCTACCACAGCATTCTGCAGCGATACGCCTTCCCATCTGGTTTGCGCTTAGTGGGGCTATCATTTGTTTTTCAAAAGGACACCTCCAGGCTGTGTATAGGCTATTTGACCAAGATGAAGAGTGATGGAGTGCTGCATCAGATGACCAGGCCTCCACAATCACCCGACCTCAACCCAATTGAGATGGTTTGGAATGAGTTGGACCGCAGCGTGAAGGAAAAGCAGCCAACAAGTGCTCAGCATATGTGGGAACTCCAAGACTGTTGGAAAAGCATTCCAGGTGAATCTGGTTGAGAGCGTGCCAAGTGTGCAAAGCTGTCAAGGCAAAAGGTGGCTACTTTGAAAAATCTCAAATGTTAAATATATTTTTATTTGTTTAACACTTTTTTTTAAATAAAGAAAAACCTTTGAGTATGTGTCCAAACGTTTGACTGGTACTGTAGAGCTTCAGTTTTCTCAATCTGCATAATTGCCATGAATGGAAGCCTTTTCTAGCCTTTTACAAACTATTCTGACACTATATGAAATATTTCTATCCTAATGGCAGTATATGGGCTTATGATCATCAGACACCTCTGTCCTTACAGGATACAGCCATTGTCCACCCTGTCCCCATCCGCATGACCCCAAGCAAGATCCATATGCAAGAGATGGAGCTGAAGAGAACCGGAAGTGGTAAGATACTTTCCCCATATGATAAGAGCACGTAAACATATCAGAAGACCGAGCTCTGTCTTCTAAAGCAGTGGAGACTGGAGAGACTAGCAACTCTCAAAAATTTTACTGAGAAGTAGTGAAGGGATGCACTGTACCTCTTTCTAAATACTGTTATGGGAATTCACCGTCTTTCTCATTCCTGAAGACCACACACATCCTACGAGTCCCCTGATGGCTAAACCACCTGACCTCTCTGAAGAAACCAAGCTTGCCACCTCTATGAAGTTTGTAACTGCTAACTCTGGTAAGTGTCTCAAGGGATGTGCCATTATCATAAAGAATTTAGGACAGTTGCAATTTTTAGGTAGGCCATATTTCCTATAATAGATCTGTGACCATATTATATTGCATTTCCTTGAGGCATGGTTCAAGATACAATACTCATATTTCTCTCCTAAAGGTGATGGTTATAGCAGTTCAGATTCCTATACTTCAGATCAAGACCCAATTACAAGTGTTGTAACAAGACAAAGGTAAGTTGGTCTCAATATCTAGAGATATTCGATGTCAAAACACATGCTTTGTTAATTGAAGAGTTTTTGAATGGTAAGCTCACCAGCTGTGTTGTAGGTCTCATTCTGGGACGTCTCCTGAAGGACTGAAGGTGGTGACTGCTCCCCCACCGCCACCCCCCAGACCACACGCCTCCCACTCCCGCTCCTCCTCTCTAGACATGAACAGAAGCTTTGCGGCTGTCCCCACCGGGCCACAGTCGGCTGGAGTCGTGGCCTACCCTCCAGCCGTGCCTCCTAGACCACTACCCACACAGGTAGAACTATCAGCACAGACCTGAAGACTTATCAAAATGTTGCCGCCTCTGTGTAGTCTTAAATAGGAAATGTACATATTTAAATGCTGAAATCTCCTTTCTTTATGTTCTATTCACTCTACACACACTTATTATTACTACTACTACTACTAAGGGAGTGAACGTTATTTATAATAAGGGTTACATGGAGAAAAGAGAACCTCTCTGAAATTAAAATGGATAGCCTTCCCTTGGAAAAAAAGTGATATACACACACCCAAAATAATAATTAAAACGAAGTGGATAGCAGAGAACATGTTTAGCCTCACTTCTTGGAAACACCAAAGCCTTAGATATGCAGTTTTAGAAACTGTTCTTTCTTCTGTAAGCATTACATGGCAACGCAGTATTTTTTTATATTTTTTTTGGCACAGGGCTGCGGGCCAGAAGGTTGTGAGTTCAGAGACTACTGTGGACAGGTGTCCTTTATAAAAGCTATCATATTTGCAGGTCAGAGAGAAAAATGGCCTTATAGAAACATTTCATGCAATTCTACATAATGTTACATATTAGCAGAATATTTTTTAATACCACATAAATTACAGGCTAAGAATGGACAGATGTGTGTTCATCTTGTCACATTTCTCCAATGCCAAATCAGTGTGTTTTGTCTGCAACAAAACTGTTCATGTCTGCAAACAATCATTAGGAATCTGAGAATGGTCACAAGTGTTTCCCTAAAAGCTGTCTTGGGTTTAAATATCTTCTATTGTACAGAAAGTGAATAGCTTAATCAATTGATAGTGACAGAATTTGATTACCTCCCAAGCAAAGTACATTTTTGTCTCTGCTGTAGAAACTAAATGATATCCCGGGTATTTTACCGCTTGTTTCTATCATAAAGCGTCACGGACCTAAGCACTGTTATAGTTTACTTTATATAATGGGATCTGTCATTTTTTCCCCCTCTAAATCTTAAGATAACAATGTATAGGCCTGTGCTTTTTGCCATTTTCTTTAATAAAAGGTAGACCTATGGCAAATCTATGGATATAGCAGCCTAATAGCCTAACTTTATCTGTCAAACAGGTGGGCCTACCTCTTTCTTAAATAGGAAGAAATAGGCTCCAACACAAAGTCCTCTTGTTGTTACTAAAGTCGAATTAAAACTTTATATTAATGATGCCAACTGTCCATTGGTTGTGCTGCTGCTTCAAATTTCAGCACCCCAATGTTACTCGAATCAATAACTCTGAACATAGGTTATAGGCTAGTCCACGCACATGATTTGGACTAGGCCTAATCGGAAGTAATGTTTGGAAGAAGCTTTTGACTCACCTCCTGAACTGCTGCCACTGTAGGCCTGCACAGCATTGGTGAGACGGCACACAAAAAAGGTTTTGATCAGCAAGAGCAGAGCAGCCCGGGGCTCAGGGTTGGAATATCCATTGCCGTGTGTAATGCAGCCTAGTTTTATTTATACCATCCCAGCAGCTATCTTTGTAATATAACTTTGATCTGTGCTTCTCCGGCCATGCACTTCGTAGCCTATGAGCTATGGATAATTTGATTGAGACTACACTAAATAGCCTGTAGGCTCACTTGATATTGCATGCCAGGCGGAGAATCAGCGATGAGGGGCGGCATCAGGCGCGCGCGCGCGCACACACACACACACACACCGTACCAGTCAAAAGTTTGGACAGATCTAACCATTCAAGGGTTTTTCTTTATTTTTACTATTTTCTACATTGCAGTGAAGACCTCAACACGATGAAATAACAAATATGGAATCATGTAGTAATGAAAAAAGTGTTAAACAAAATATATTTCATTATTCAAAGTAGCCACAGTTTGCCTTGACAGCTTTGCACACTCTTGGCATTCTCTTAACCAGCTTCACGAGGAATGCTTTTCCAACAGTCTTGAAGGAGTTCCCACATATGCTGAGTACTTGTTGGCTGCTTTTCCTTCACTCTGTGGTCCAACTCATCCCAAACCTTCTCAATTGGGTTGAGGTCGGGTGATTGTGGAGGCCTGGTCATTATTTGGCCTCTCCTCCTTGGCCAAATAACACTTGCACAGCCTGGAGGTGTGTTTTTGGTCATTGTCTTGTTAAAAAACAAATGATAGCCCCACTAAGTGCAAACCAGATCGGATGGTGAATTGCTGCAGAATGCTGTGGTAGCCATGCTAGTTAAGTATGCCTTGAATTATAAATAAGTCGCAGACATTGTCACCAGCAAAGCACCACTTCCATCCTTCACGGTGGGAACCACACATGCGGCGATCATCCGTTAACCTACTCTGCGTCTCACAAAGACATGGTGGTTGGAACCAAAAAGGTCAAATTTGGACATCAGACCAAAGGACAATTTTCCACAGGTTTAATGTCCATTGCTTGTTTTTCTTGGCCCAAGCAAGTTTCTTCTTATTATCAGTGTCCTTTTAGTAGTGGTTTCTTTGCAGCAATTCAACCATGAATGTCTGATTCACACAGTCTCCTCTGAACAGTTGATGATTACTCTGGGTCTTCCTTTCCTGTGTCGGTCCTCATCAGAGACAGTTTCATCATAGTGCTTGATGTTTTTTGCGACTGCGCTTGAAGAAACGTTCAAAGTTCTTGATTTTCCGTATTGACTGACCATGTCTCAAAGTAATGATGGACTGTTGTTTCTCTTTTCTTATTTGAGCTGTTCTTGACATAATATGGACTTGGTCTTTTACCAAATAGGGCTGTCTTCTGTATACCACCCCAACCTTGTCACAACACAACTGATTGGCTCAAATGCTAAGAAGGAAAGAAATTCCACAAATTAACTTTAATTAATTTGACTCAACACTCCCCTTGACTGAAATTGAAAAAACATGACCCTCCCCCAATTTTCTCCAGGTACCTATGCAGTAAATTTCAATCCACACCTAAGTCATTGACTAAGTAATCTCCTATTCAAGGTTGTGTTCCATTTTTCAATATGCAGTGTTTAGTCTGAACCCTGTGTTTTTCCCCAGACCTCAGGTCCCCACAGTGGGCATCGCTCAGATGAGGGCCTGGCAGCTCATTCCACTACCTCGCCCCAGCAGATCCCGGAGCAGCCCAACTTTGCTGACTTCAGTCAGTTCCAGGCGTTTGCTGCCTCAGAAGAGCCCAGCGATGACGGGGAGAAGCACCCAGAGAGTCTGCCGGTAAGTCAAACACCGTAAAATACAGAACCACCTTGCAGTTGGTGAACCTAACCCGGTTATATCATCTGTACTCCTGTTATAATAAGACAGACTGTTCGTTCTCCGTTCACAGGTAGAGAAGTCTTCAGAAGGTGCTGGGCCTTTGAGAACTGTGAAGAGTGACAACCAGGAAGAGCGAGCTGCAGCTACTGTGAACTCTGTAAGTAATTGACTTATTTAGACCATGATGCACCTCAATCAATCACCCCAACTACCTCGTGCCTCAGTACACTGACTCGATACCTGTACAGTGGCTTGTGAAAATTTTGGAATTTTTCCTATTTTGTTGCCTTACAACCTGGAATTAAAATGTATTTTTTTAGGGGGGGGGTTTGTATCATTTGATTTACACAACATACCTACCACTTTGAAGATGCAAAATATTTTTTGTGAAACAAACAAGAACTAAGACAAAAACAGAACTTGAGCGTGCATAACTATTCACCCCCTCCCAAAGTCAATACTTTGTAGAGCCACCTTTTGCAGCAATTACAGCTGCAAGTATCTTGGGGTATGTCTCTGTAAGCTTGGCACATCTAGACACTTGGATTTGTTCCCATTCTTCAAGGCAAAACTGCTCCAGCTCCTTCAAGTTGGATGGGTTCTGCTGGTGTACAGCAATCTTTGAGTTATACCACAGATTCTCAATTGGATTGTGGTCTGGGCTTTGACTAGATCATTCTAAGACATTTAAAGGTTTCCCCTTAAACCACTCGAGTTTTGCTTTAGCAGTATGCTTGGGGTCATTGTCCTGCTGGAAGGTGAACCTCCGTCCCAGTCTTAAATCTCTGTAAGATTAAAAAAAAGGTTTCCCTCAAGAATTTCCCTGTATTTAGCGCCATCCATCCTTCCTTCAATTCTGACCAGTTTCCCAGTCTCTGCTGATGGAAAAACATCCCCACAGCATGATGCTGCCACCACCATGCTTCACTGTGGGAATGGTGTTCTCGGGGTGATGAGAGGTGTTGGGTTTGCTCCAGACAGTGTTTTCCTTGATGGCCAAAAGGCTCAATTTTATGTCATCTGACCAGAGTACCTTTTTCCATATGTTTGGGGAGTCTCTCACATGCCTTTTGGCGAACACCAAACGTGTTTGCTTATTTACCGCCGGACAGTATTTTCATGTCCGGATGAAATGCATGCCCAAATTCAACTGCCTGCTACTCATCCCCAGAAGATAAGATATGCATATTATTAGTAGATTTGGATATAAAACACTCAGAAGTTTCTAAAACTGTTTGAATCATGTCTGTGAGTATAACAGAACTTATTTCGCAGGCGAAACCCCGAGGACAAACCATTCAGATTTTTTCTGAGGTCACTCTTTTCAATGGGGTTTCATTGGGAATCCAGATTTCTAAGGGACCGTCTTGCAGTTCCTACCGCTTCCACTGGATGTCGCCAGTCTTTAGAAATTGGTTGAAGTCTTTCCTTTGTGTAATGAAGAAGTAGCCCTGTTCAGAACGAGGGTCACTTGTAGTGTACTGTTAGATAGAGGCGCATGACCAGAAAGCTAGCTACAGTTTGTTTTCCTCCTGTATTGAATACAGATCATCCCGTCTTCAATTTTATCGATTATTTACGTTAAAAAAATAGCTAAAGTTGTATTACAAAAGTAGTTTGAAATGTTTTGGCAAAGTTTACAGATAACTTTTGAGATAGTTGTAACCCGTGTTTTTCTGGATCAAACTCGCCAAATAAATGGACATTTTGGATATGTATCGACGGAATTAATCGAACAAAAGGACCATTTGTGGAACATATTGGAGTGCCAACAAAAGAAGCTCATCAAAGGTAAGGCATGAATTAAATTTTTATTTCTGTTTTGTGTCGTGCCTGCAGGATTGAAATATGCTTTTCTCTCTTTGTTTAGGGAGGTGCTATCCTCAGATAATAGCATCGTTTGCTTTCGCCAAAAAGCCTTTTTGAAATCTGACGTTGGCTGGATTCACAACAAGTGTAGCGTTAATTTGATATCTTACATGTGTGTTTTCATGAAAGTTTGATTTTTATAGTAATTTATTTGAATTTGGTGCTCTGCATTTTCACTGGCTTTTGGCCAGGTGGGACGCTAGCGTCCCACATATCCCAGAGAGGTTAATTAAGCAATGGCTTTTTTCTGGCCACTCTTCCGTAAAGCCCAGTTCTGTGGAGTGTACGAGAGATACTCCAATCTCTACTGTGGAGCTTTGCAGCTTCTTCAGGGTTATCTTTGGTCTCTTTGTTGCCTCTCTGATTCATGCCCTCCTTGCTTGGTCCGTGAGCTTTGGTGGGCAGCCCTCTCTTGGCAGATTTGTTGTGGTGCCATATTATTTCCATTTTTTTTTTAATGGATTTAATGGTGCTCCGTGGGATGTTCAATGTTTCGGATATTTTTTATAACCCAACCCTGATCTGTTGGGTTATAAGAGCTCCATGGTCTTCATAGTGCGACTTGCTTGGTGGTGTTGCAGACTCTTGTGCCTTTTTGAACGGCTTCATATTTATATATACTGAGATCATATGACACTTGGATTGCACACAGGTGGACTTTATTTAACTATTTATTTGAGTTCTGAAGGTAATTGGTTGCACCAGATCTTATTTAAGAGCTTCATAGCAAAGGGGGTGGATATATACAGTTTACATAAGTCAGAAGTTTACATACACCTTAGCGAAATACATTTAAACTCAGTTTTTCACAATTCCTGACATTTAATCCTAGTAAAAATTCCCTGTCTTAGGCCAGTTAGGATCACCACTTTATTTTAAGGGTGAAATGTCAGAATAATAGTGATTTTATTTAAGTTTTTTTCTTTCATCACATTCCCAGTGGGTCATTAGTTTACATACAGTCAATTAGTATTTGGTAGCATTATTTGGAAGCTTTAACTACCTGACTGATGTCTTGAGATGTTGCTTCAATATATCCACATAACTTTCCTACCTCATGATGCCATCTATTTTGTGAAGTACACCAGTCCATCCTGCAGCAAAGCACCCCCACAACATGATGCTGTCACCCCCGTGCATCACGGTTGGGATGATGTTCTTCGGCTTGCAAGCCTCCCCCTATAGGACTCATTTTACTGTGGATATACTTGTGTACCTGTTTCCTCCAGCATCTTCACAAGGTCCTTTGTTGCTGTTCTGGGATTGATTTGCACTTTTCGGACCAAAGTACATTAATCTCTAGGAGACAGAACACGTCTCCTTCCTGAGCGGTATAACGGCTGCGTGGTCCCATGGTGTTAATACTTGCGTACTATTGTTTGTACTTGCAAATGGTTATTTTCAGATTTATACAGTGTGTTTTATTTTTTTCCCTGTCAGGCCAAAGGGTCCATCATGGCCCCCCCACCTAAGCCTGTCCGCCGGAGACTGAAGTCTGAGGATGAACTCCAGGAAGAGGCCCTCCCCCTGAAGTCTAACGTCATAGCCACTGTTTTAGCTGCACAGCCGTCCATTCCCAGGTAGGAACAGGGGCTCCATATGAATCTGAATAGTGACTGGTCTTTCATTGTTGATTTATATATCGTTGATCACTTAATTGGCATTGAAATGAAGAAATTTAAGTTTAAAAAAATAAATAATTGCAGGTCGGTTGGGAAGGATAAAAAAGCAATTCAAGCCTCTATCAGAAGAAACAAGGAGACCAACACAGTCTTGGCCAGGCTCAACAGTGAATTACAGCAACAGCTAAAGGTAGGGGAGTGTTTAAACACAGTACATGCATACTAACCAATTTGTTAGTGAACTGAACCTGAGGCTTGATTTGGAACATTTTGGCATAAAAAAAATCAAAGCCTTTACAAAGGTTGAACTTCATTCCTAATTTTTGGTGATTTATCTTGTTGGTTTTCATTCATAGGACTTGCTAGAAGAGAGGATATCTTTGGAGGTTCAACTGGAACAGCTTAGACCATTTTCCCATTTGTAACCTGTTTGTGAGGAGGATAAGTCCATGAGAGCAGATAGGAGAGATGCACATGTTATTCTCCCGATGTCCACTCCCTCTGTGTTCTGCTGTCTCTACTGTGGGAAACGGACTCTGTCACCGGCTGACTGACTGCAACAACACACCCTGAGTCGCCCTCATCAGACAGAGTACAGTCTTACCAGAGCGGCTGGGATGGGAACGTTACAAATATTGGCACTTTTATTTATCAAAGAAATAAAGATTATTGTAGACGTCAATCCCTTATAACAGGACAGGCCCCCGAGGCTAGGCAGGCAGGCATAGAACTGGAACTTGAGTCATGGGGTACTGAAGGCCAAGTTCCCTGCCCATTCTTCCCCTTGATGACAAGTGTCCAGTTCACTGAATGAGAGGAGCACACTGTGGTCTGTCTGTAGTGTAAGTGGGCCTGGCCGCCCGGGCCCTGTCAAGGACAAATAATCATACCAGCGAGGGCATTGGGTGAGGAGAGGGGAGGAGTCTATGGGAGATGATGCTCTATCCTGGAGCACCTTGGACTGATCATGTGACAGGAATTTATTAATGTTCCAGTTTATTACTGTGTGTGGATGTATGTGGGCAGGCAACGGTTACAAACTGCACAATGCAAGTGTATATGTGTTCCTTTTAGTTTTTTTTCACTAGTCTTCTGCGATTTGATCCTTAACACAGTAAGCTGTATTACCTTGTGAAGTGATCGACCCCCAGATGACGGGACACCTTTAAGTTTTCGCTCCTGGCTCTGTAGTTGCTCATGCTGCCGCTGCCTGTGAGAGAGGTCCTTGTGAGATACCAACTATGGAAGTGAGACCTGACTGAAAAGACTGCACCCCCCCTGTTTTTCTTTTTGTTTCCCCTCTGACACCATTTTTATTTTTACCTGCATGTTGTTCATGTTCTTATCTAGTATGAAGACTGCGCTTAATAATAGACCACTTGATTTCTACCTGTATATCTTACCTAGTATGACATTGTGGTGGTACCTAAACATTGTATAACTGTCTTTGTTTTCCTGGAACTTCCTGTTTCTTTTCTCAACCTGTCCTCAAATGCCTTACTCCTGGCGTTCAGGTTTCCACTTTATTCTATTCTCCCTGTATTGAACCTAGGTGAACCTTCTTTTCCCTGCTGTTCAGGTTGATGTACTGTAAAAGGGTTATGTTGTATATTGTATATGATACACACCTTTTGATCTCATATGTACATTTGCATTAATTGCTGACTAACAGCAAATATTCTATTTAATTGCTTATTATGGCTGTGGGATGATGTTTAACTGCATGGATGTATCTCTGCAGAATGAACTAGCAGCTGTGTGATTTTTACACAAAATAAAATGACAATATTTTAACCACCTTTTTCTGGTTCAAATGTTATTGTTGATGTGACTGACTCAAGCCGTCCCAAGGAATACCTTGTATTGCTACATTTTGAACGCTAGATAGTAAAAAATGATGCATTCCAGTCTGATAAGATCCTTTATCAGCTGATGTGAACTTAGGCAAGTAAATAATCAGAGATACAGTGGTGGTGTTTTTGTCAGGTCTCATTTATTTATATTGCATGTTGCTGTGCAGAAGAGCACAGAACTACAAAAGGAACAGTAGCAATTAACATGAAGTGAAGCGCAGTGAGCAGGTTTTACTCATGGGCAACAGCAGTACTATATTCTTTCTCCTCAAGCCAACAGGACTTGGTGTGTTTATTTATTCAGTTCTTACAGCAGGACGAGCTCTAGTTACACAGGAATATACAATTACTTAAAATATGATCAACAATGATGACAGGTTTCACTTTTTCTAGTTGACAGTGAAGTCATCCTGAACATTCTGCTTTGTGTAGCGGTGCACGGTGGGGTGTCCTCCGATTTCTACTTCACCACTCTGGAAAGGAAAAGGTCATTAAAAAATCTAAACCCACTTCAGGACATTTGTCTCCTATCTCACTTTAAAATGTACTTGCTATAAAGCCTGGTGTGATTAGTAAGATTATTATTGGTCCAATGACACAGAAGCACTCACACAGTGGTCTGTTTGTAGAGGTCTAGGGCCTGCTGTGCCACCACCTCAGAGAACTTGGGGTCATTCCAGGGGATGTCTCCAGGCACACTGAAGGTCATGGCAGGGTTGTCAAACAACTGGACAGACACATTGGTGTCCCCTGGCTTCTCAGGGTCCTCTGTGTCCTTGGACATGACCTTGGAGGAATTCAAGACGTAAGTCTTCATAAGACCATGTTACAAAGAAATAGGATACAACGCATTGCAGATTATGGCGTCTCACCGTTTCGATCTTGAAGATTTCATCCTTGTTGTTGGTGTTGTTGGCCAGGGCAGACACCCAGCCAAACTGCTTGCTGAAAAGGTCTAGCAGGCTGGAAGTGTTGGACATCTGCTCCTCAAACTTCCTCAGCTGCTTGCTGTACTCCTTAGTGAACTTCTCTGCCATGGCCAGGGCCTGCTCCAGGTCCTTCTTCAGAGGACCAGCCAGAGGCTTCTTCCCTGAACAGTCTGGAGGAGAGAACCACATTTCATGTAATACACAACTCTATAGTCAACAGAGTCACTGGTGTCCCTTTAGCTCCATATCAGCAACTTTTGGTGTGATGTACTAGCAACTTGTTATACCTATTCGGAAGGCCAAAGTTAGCTTAAGGAGCAGTTCTCTGGGTCTAACCCCAAGAAGTTCTGGAAAACTGTTGAAGACCTGAAGAATAAACCCTACTCACAGCTGCCCGTGTCCCTTAATGTTGAATTGGTTGTTACTGACAAGGAGCACATGGCTGAGCTCTTTAATCACCACTTCATTAAGTCAGGATTCCTATTTGACTCGGCCATCCCTCATTGCCTGTACAACATTTCCTCATCTCCCACCACTTCTAATGCGACTAGCCCCGATGCTCCTCTTTTTACCCTGCCCCGCTACAAAGTGTCTCCTTGCAGGCTGTCGCTGAGTCTAAGGTGCTAAAGGAGCTCCTTATACTTGACCACAAAAAAACATCTGAGTCAGATGGTTTAAATCCTTTCTGCTTTAAGGTTCCAGCCTCTATCATCACCAAGCTTATCTCTGACATTTTTAACCTGTCTCTCCTCTTTGGGGTGGTTCCCGTTGCTTGGAAGGCAGCCACGGTGTGTCCTTTATTTGAAGGCGGAGATCAAGCTGATCCTAACTGTTATAGGCCAATTTCAATTTTCCCTGTTTATCAAAAGTATTTTAGGTATTTTATTAGGATCCTCATTAGCTGTTGCAAAAGCAGCAGCTACCCTTACTGGGTTATGAAACATGACATAATACAGAACATGAATAGACAGAACAGCGCAAGGACAGAACTTCACAGATAGGCACACGTACCCTACACATCAATACTTGCACACAAACTATCTAGATCAAATAGGGGAAAGGCGTTGTGTTGTGAGGTGTTGCTTTATCTGATTTTTAAAACCAGGTTTGCTGTTAATTTGAGCAATACGAGATGGAATGGAGTTCCATGCTATATAATACTGTACACTTTCTTGAAATTGTTCTGGATTTGGGGACTGTGAAAAGACCTCTGGTGGCGCGTATCTGGTGGGGTAAGTGTGTGTGTGTCAGAGCTGTGTGTTAATTGACTATGCAAACAATTTGGGATTTTCAAAACATTCATGTTTCTTATAAAAATAAGTGATGCATTCAGTCTCTCCTCAACTCTTAGCCAAGAGAGACTGGCATGAATAGTATTTATATCAGCACTCTGATTACAATGAAGAGCAAGACATGCATCTCTGTTCTGAGCCTGCTGCAGCTTAACTGCAGTTGAAGTCGGAAGTTTACATAAACCTTAGCGAAATACATTTAAACTCTGTTTTTTACAATTCCTGACATTTAATCCGAGTAAGAATTCCCTGTTTTAGGTCAGTTAGGATCACCTCTTTATTGCAAGAATGTGAAATGTCAGAATAATAGTAGAGAGAATGATTTATTTCAGCTTTTATTTCTTTCATCACATTCCCAGTGTGTCATTAGTTTACATACCCTAAATAAGTATTTGGTAGCATTGTCTTTAAATTGTTTAACTTGGGTGAAATGTTTCAGGTAGCCTTCCACAAGCTTCCCACAATAAGTTAGGTGAATTCTGGCCCATTCCTCCTGACAGAGCTGGTGTAAATGAGTCAGGTTTGTAGGCCTCCTTGCTCACACATGTTTTTTCAGTTCTGCCCACAAATTTTCTATAGGATTGAGATTATTGCTTTGTGATGGCCAATCCAATACCTTGACTTTGTTGTCCTTAAGCCATTTTGCCACAACTTTGGAAGTATGCTTGGGGTCATTGTCCATTTGGAAGACCCATTTGCGACCAAGCTTTAACTTCCTGACTGATGTCTTGATGTTGCTTCAATATATCCACATAATTTTTGTTCCTCATGATGCCATCTGTTTTGTGAAGTGCACCAGTCCCTCCTGCAGCAAAGCACCCCCACAACATGATGTTGCCCACCCCCGTGCTTCACGGTTGGGATGGTGTTTATCGGCTTGCAAGCCTCCCCCTTTTACCTTCAAACATAACGATAGTCATTATGGCCAAACAGTTCTATTTTTGTTTCATCACACCAGAGGACATTTCTCCAAAAAGTACAATCTTCGTCCCCATGTGCAGTTGCAAACCATAGTCTGGCTTTTTTATGGCGGTTTTGGAGCAGTGGCTTCTTCCTAGCTGAGTGGCTTTTCAGGTTATGTCGATACAGGACTCGTTTTACTGTGGATATAGATACTTCTGTACCTGTTTCCTCCAGCATCTTCACAAGGTCCCTTGCTGTTGTTCTGGGATTGATTCGCACTTTTCGCACCAAAGTACGTTCATCTCTAGGAGACGGAATGCGTCTCCTTCCTGAGCAGTATGATGGCTGCGTGGTCTCATGGTGTTTATACTTACGTACTATTGTTTGTACAGATGAACGTGGTACCTTCAGGCGTTTGGAAATTGTTCTCAAGGATGAACCAGACTTGTGGAGGTCTACAATTATTTTTCTGAGGTCTTGGCTGATTTCTTTTGATTTTCACATGATGTCAAGCAAAGAGGCACTGAGTTTGAAGGTAGGCCTTGAAATACATCCACAGGTACACCTCCAATTGACTCAAATTATGTCAATTAGCCTATCAGTAGCTTCTAAAGTCATGACATAATTTTCTGCAATTTTCCAAGCTGTATAAAAGCACAGTGGACCCACTGGAATTGCGATACACTAAGTTATAAGTGAAATAATCTGTCTGTAAACAATTGTTGGAAAAATTACTTGTGTCACGCAAAGGTATAGTTTGTTAACAATAAATGTGTGGAGTGCTTGAAACACTTAGGTTGGAGTCATTAAAACTAGTTTATGTAAACTTCAAACTTCCACTGTACATATGAGATGAGTAATGCAAAACATGTAAACATTATTAAAGTGACTGGTGTTCCATTATTAAAGTGGCATGTGATTTCAAGTCTATGTATATAGGCAGCTGACTCTGTGCTAGTGATGGCTATTTAAAAGTCTGATGGCCTTGAGCTGTTTTCTGTTTTCAGTCTCTCAGACCCAGCTTTGATGAACCTGTACTGACCTCGCCTTCTGGATGATAGCGGTGTGAGCAGGCAGTGGCTCGGGTGGTTGTTGTCCTTGATGATCTTTTTGGCCTTCCTGTGACATCGGGTGCTGTAGGTGTCCTGGAGGGCAGGTAGTTTGCCCCTGGTGATGCGTTGGGCAGACTGTACCACCCTCTGGAGAGCCCAGCGGTTGCGGGCGGTGCAGTTACTGTTCCAGACGGTGATACATCCCGACAGGATGCTCTCAATTGTGCATCTGTAAAAGTTTGTGAGGGTTTTAGGTACCAAGCCAAATTTCTTCAGCTCACTGAGGTTGAAGAGGCACTGTTGCACCTTCTTCACCACACAGTCTGTGTGGGTAGACCCTTTCAGTTTGTCAGTGATGTGTACGCAGAGGACCTTCTCTACTGCGGTACCGTCAATGTGGATAGAGGGGTGCTCCCTCTGCTGTTTCCTGATTCATCTCCTTGGTTTTGTTGACCTTGAATGAGAATTTATTTCCCTGGCATCACACTCTCAGTGCCCTCATTTCCTCCCTGTAGGCTGTCACGTCATTGTTGGTGATCAAGCCTTCTACTGTTGTGTCGTCTGCAAACTTGATAATTGAGTTGTAGGTGTGCTTGGGCACACAGTCATGGGTGAACAGGAAGTACAGGAGGGGGCTGAGCATGCAACCTTGTGGGGCCCCAGTGTTGAGGATCAGCGAAGTGGAGGTGTTGTTTCCTACCTTCACCACCTGGGGGTTGCCCATCAGGAAGTCCAGGACCTAGTTGCACAGGGCGGGGTTCAGACCCAGGGCCATGAGCTTAATGATGTGCTTGGAGGGTACTATGGTGTTGAATGCTGAGCTATAGTCAATGAACAACATTCTTACATAGGTATTCCTCTTGTACAGATGGGATAGGGCAGAGTGCAGTGCGATGGAGATTGCATCGTCTCTGGATCTGTTGGGGTGGTAAGCAAATTGAAGTGGGTCTAGGGTGACATGATATGATCCTTGACTAGTCTCAAAGCACTTCATGATGACAGAAGTGAGTGCTACGGGGTGATAGTAATGTAGTTCAGTTACCTTTGCTTTCTTGGGCACAGGAACAATGGTGGGCATCTTGAAGCACGTGGGGACGGCAGACTGGCATAGGGAGAGATTGAATATGTCCGTAAACACACCAGCCAGCTGGTCTGCACATGCTCTGATGACGTGGCTAGGGATACCGTCTGGGCCGGCAGCCTTGCAAGGGTTAACACTCTTAAATGTCTTACCACGGAGAAGGAGAGCCCACAGTCTTTGGTAGCGGGCCGTGTCAGTGGCACTGTGTTATTCTCAAAGCAGGCAAAGAAGGTGGTTAGCTTGGCCAGAAGCAAGACGTCGGTGTCCTCAACATGGCTAGTTTTCCTTTAGTAGTCCGTTATTGTCTGTAGACCCTGCCACATACCTCTCGTGTCTGAGCTGTTGAATTGCGACTCCACTTTGTCTCTATACTTACGTTTTGCCTGTTTGATTGCCTTGTGGAGGGAATAGCTACATTGTTTGTATTCTGCCATATTCCTAGTCACCTTGCCATGTTTAAATGCGGTGGTTCGCTCTTCAGTTTTGCTGCCATCAAATGCTGCCATCTATTCACGGTTTATAGTTCGGGTAGGTTTTAATAGTCACAGTGGGTACAACATCTCCTATACACTTCCTGATAAACTCAGTCACCATATCAGTATATTCATTAATATTAATCTCTGAAGCTACCCGGAACATATCCCAGGCCGCGTGATCAAAACAATCTTGAAGCGTGGATTCCGATTGACCTGCATTGAATAGTCCTTAGCAAGGCTATTTCCTGTTTGAATTTCTGCCATTAAGAAGGTTGGAGCAAACTGGAGTCGTGGTCAGATTTGCCAAAAGGAGGACGGGGGAGGGCCTTGTAGTCATCCCGGAAGTTGGAGTAGCAGTGGTCGAGTGTTTTAGCAGTGCGAGTACTACAGTCGATGTGTTGATAGAACTTCGGCAGCCTTTTTCTAAAATTTGCTTTGTTAAAATCCCCAGATACAATATGCAAAATGTACAAATATACAAAATGCCTCGGGATATGTTTTTTCCAGTTTGCATAAAGTCCAGTAAAGTTCTTTGAGGGCCGTCGTGGTATCGGCTTGAGGGGGGATATACAGGGCTGTGACAATAACCAAAAATAATTATCTTAGGAGATAATATGGTCTGCATTTCATTGAGGCATTCTAGGTCGGGGGAACAAAAGGACTTGAGTTCCTGTATGTTATCACAATCATACCATGAGTCGTTAATCATGAAACATACAACCCCGCCCTTCTTCTTCCCGGAGAGATATTTATTCCTGTCTGTGCGATGAACTGAGAACCCAAATGGCTGGACCGACAGACAGTATATCCCGAGAGAGCCATGTTTCCTTGAAACAGAGTATGTTACAATACCTGATGTCTGTCTGGAAAGAAACCCTCGCCCTAAGCTCATCAACATTATCATCCAGAGACTGAACATTAGCGAGGAATATACTCCAAAGCAGTGGGTGGTATGCATGCCTACTAAGTCGGACTAGAATACCACTCCGAGTACCTCTCATCCGCCGGCGGTGTTTTGGGTCGGCCTCTGGAATCAGTTCAATTGCCCTGGGGGGTGCAAACAAAGGACCCGCTTCGGAAAGCTGTATTCCTGGTCGTAATGCTGCTGGTGCTGGAAAGTTACCGCCACTTTGATATCCAATAGTTCTTCCCGGCTGTATGTAATAACACAAAACATTTTCTGGGCTAATAATGTAAGAAATAATACTTAAAAAACGGAATACTGCGAAGTTTCCTAAGAGCTAGAAGCATGGCAGCCCTCTCTGTCGGCGCCATTTCGTATGAATAGGCTAGCTGCTATGCCAAATAGCTCCTCAGACCCGCCCTTGTTCGGCAGGATCACTGGACAGAGACTAGCTGTCCCAACAACTACGTTGCAGAATCCAAACTAAAAAAGTTAGCTAGCTACTAATACACTTTCAAAACAACAAACTTTTAAAAACAACATCCGAGCTCTCCCTCGTTCCGCGTTCAGAAGTGTTGGAAAAAGTTATCAATAATCAACTGACTGGCTTTCTTGATGTCTATAGTATTTTCTCTCATATGCAATCTGGTTTCCGCCCAGGATATGGATGTGTCACTGCCACCTTAAAGGTCCTAAATTATGTCACCATTGCCCTTGATTCTAAGCAATGTTGTGTTGCTATTATTTTGACTTGTCCAAAGCTTTTGATATGCTAGACCATTCCATACTTGTGGGAGGAGTATTGGTGTCTCTGAGGGGTCTTTGGCCTGGTTTGCTAACTACCTCTCTCAAAGAGTGCAGTGTATAAAGTCAGAACATCTGCTGTCTCAGCCACTGCCTGTCACCAAGGACTCGATCCTAGGCCCCACACTCTTCTCAATTTACATCAACAACATAGCTCGGCAGTAAGCTCTCTCATCCATTGATATGCAGATGATACAGATGATATATGCAGTTTTATACTCAGCTGGGCCCTCACCGGATTTTTTGTTAAATGCTCTACAACAAAGATTTCTTAGTGTCCAACAAGCTTTCTCTGCCCTTAACCTTGTTCTGAACACCTCCAAAACAAAGGTAATGTGGTTTGGTAAGAAGAATGCCTCTCTCTCCACTGGTACGATTACAACCTCTGAGGGTTTAGAGCTTGAGTTAGTCACCTCATGCAAGTACTTGGGAGTATGGCTAGACAGTACACTGTCCTTCTCTCAGGAAATATCAAAGCTGCAGGCTATAAGGTTAAATCTAGACTTGATTTCCTCTATCGTAATCATTCCTCTTTCACTCCAGCTGCCAAACTAACCCTGATTTAGATGACCATCCTACCCAAGCTAGATTACGAAGACGTAATTTATAGATTGGCAGGTAAGGGTGCTCTCGAGCGGCTAGATGTCCTTTACCATTCGGCCATCAGATTTGCCACCAATGCTCCTTATAGGACACATCACTGCACGTTATACTCCTCCGTAAACTGGTGATCTCTGTATACCCATAGCAAGACCCACTGGTTGATGCTTATTTATAGGCCTCATTCCCCCCTATCTGAGATACCTACTGCAGCCCTCATCCTCCACATACAAAAACCTGTTCTGCCAGTCACATTCTGTTGAACGTCCCCAAACCACACACATCCCTGGGTCGCTCCTCTTTTCAGTTCGCAACTGGAACGAGCTGCAAAAAAAACACTCAAACTGGACAGTTTTCTCTCTTTATCTCTTCATTCAAAGACTCAATCATGGACACTCTTACTGACAGTTGTGGATGCTTCACATGTGTATTGTTGTCTCTACCTTCTTGCCTTTGTGCTGTTGTCTGTGCCCAATAATGTTTGTACCATGTGTCATGACTGCCTTGTCCTCGTCAACACTCACACCTGCGTTAACGAGAGAATCACTGACATGATGTCAGCTGGTCCTTTTGTGGCAGGGCTGAAATGCAGTGGAAATGTTTAGGGGGGATTCAGTTCATTTGCATGGCAAATAGGGATTTTGCAATTAATTGCAATTCATCTGATCACTCTTCATACCATTCTGGAGTATGTGCAAATTGCCATCATACAAACTGAGGCAGCAGACTTTGTGAAAATTTATATTTGTGTCATTCTCAAAACTTTTGGCCACGACTGTACACGGCTAATTAGTCGTCCGGAGAAGACCCCTTTTCAGAACGAGGGCAAGAAAACAGACCACTAAGAGAAAGGACACTGACATCGTGTGGACAATCAGAGACTTACACCCGGTAACGAAATAAGTGCCACCATCAGAGAAGAGACCTTCGACAAGTAATTACATCATTATATTCTAACCCATAAGAGCAGCAGTTCAGGGCAAGGTGTAAGGGCTAAACTTAAGCATAGTTTACAAATGTATTCAAGTGTGCTTTTCTCTCGTGCACTCTCTCTTTCTCTCTCTTTCTAAATCCCCATTTTGTGTAACAGGTGAAACTGGAACATTTTTCATTGTACTAAGTTTTAATCAATAGCCTAGACTGTTTGTTTGTGTATGTGTATCTTTAGCATGTTAGTAAATAAATGATCAACTCAATTGGTGTGGTACAGAATTATTTAGTGAGACTCGGGTTTGAGCGAATTATGCGACGTTCAGGATGAGACTGCTGTAAAATCTATATTCTGATAGTTAATTAGGGAAAAAGGAAACTCAATAAAAAATGAACTTTTCCCATGGTGCCCCTACTGAGTTAATGATTACCTGATTAATTGAAAGACGTAATTATAAACAGTTAATAATTAGATGAACAGCAGTCGTCACATAAATCAATACGTCACAACACATGTTTTGTGCTGCTACCATGCTGTGTTGTCATGTGTTTCTGCCATGCTATGTTGTTGTCTTAGGTCTCTCTTTATGTAGTGTTGTGGTGTCTCTATCGTGATGTGTTTTTTGTCCTATATTTTTCTTTTTAATCCCATCCCAGTCCTCGCAGGAGGCCTTTTGCCTTTTGTTAGGTCGTCATTGTAAATAAGAATTGGTTCATAACTGACTTGCCTAGCTAAATAAAGCTTAAATAAAACAATTTTAAAAATACCTGACTCAGCCAAGGCATGACTTTGTGGTAAGAAAGAGAAAGAAAATCTGATGGGCTTTACCAATATCCTGGATTGCTACGCATTTTTCACACTCTCCTCGCAGTTTAATGCAGCCAGCAGAATTGCGACGTATCTCTCTGCAGGTCATACCGGAAGGCTTTGTCACAATAACATCCTCATTCACACTCCCCTCTGTGGAAAAAAGAAGCCCAATATCATTTATGTAAACGTTAACATTGTATAATAACAGTTGTTTAATTAGGACTGAGGTATACCCTCTGAGGGGTTGATGTCAAAGTTAGCGTCTGCGTCCATGACAGGCCCCATGGAGCCGAAGATATTCCGGGCCATGTCCATCATAGGAGCGAACATGTTGTGGAACCCATGGAAGTCTGGGTGCTGCAAAGCGGACCTGACCATACGGGAGCGCACCTCGCCCGTCTCTGCCATCTCTGCTCTCTCATTGGCCCTCTCCCTATGACCCCATATACTGGGCATGTGGAAGGGGCTGGAGAACATGGGAGGGTTGAGGGAGCGCATGTGGTCAAACACCCTCAAGCTGTCCATGAAGATACTGTCCACCCCATCGGCCACGTCGGAGTAGCGCTCCTCCAGGTTCTGGAACCTCTGGCTCTGCTCCTGGTCCTCCCTCTCCAGAACATCCATGTTCTCCCCGTTGATCCAGATGGAGAATGGAGAGGTCCTGTTCAGAACCTCCTCCAGCTGAGAGGGAAACAGGAGAAAGCAGCTAGTACAACAGTGACCTATTTTATTTGGAAGGATTGTATAATAGCTTAAACACATTGATCAGTGGTTGTGCATGTCTCTGTGTAAGTCTAGCTTACACAACATATTTGAACTACAATTGCAAACCAATGTGGAGATTGATTGATGATAGTTCTGTGTAGTTGAGGCGATACCTGTCTGCCAATCAGTCCGGCGCCACTGCTGCAGGTCCTGGAGTAGTATTTGATGCAGGTGTTCTTCAGACAGGGCTTGCACTCCTCCCACAGAGACTGCATGGTGCCGTTACACACCTCCTGCTCCTCACTCAGTTTAGTCTCCATCTCCTGAGCTGCCTTCAGAGCATCCTGGGAAACAAACACAGCAACTGAGTCAGTGGTCTAAAAAGAACTGGGTGACTATAGCTGATGAATTGAACACAAAATGTAGTGTGATCTTTAACTTATTTTTGTCCAAAACAGTGATGAAAGCTCATGGTAATGTGTGTTGCTCAAATGCACTGTACCTCTTTTTGCTGTTTAGTTTTCTCCAGGGCACTCAGGAACTTATTGTGATCATCTCCAGACCTCTCCATCACTGTCTTCATCTCCTTCACCCCACTGATGGCATTCTCTATCTGCTTGTCCAGGTACTTCACCCCCAGGAGAGAAATCTCTGCAGAGAACAATCGCTCAAAATAAATCTCCCCAGCGACTTAAAAATATCCTGCATTATACAGTATACGGCTATTCTGAACAATTTGAAGATATTTAGTTATATGATGGCTTACGGCTTAGATCCTCCTTGGATGGAGGCAGCAGACACTCAGTAGATACCAGAAGCAAAGCAAGGCCCACTAGTGACCCAAAGACTCTCATCTTTACTGTTTCTTAGATACCAAGCGACTGATGCAGTACACACCTGAAAAACAGAGGGGGCTTAGGGTATTTCGGATGTAATCATAACGCCTCTTATGAAAAGCACTGAAAAATGACCTCATAGTCCAGTGGTTCCCAAACTTTTTATAGTCCCATACCCTTTCAAACATTCAACACTCTCTAGCACCAGGGTCAGCGCACTCTCAAATGTTTTTTTTTGCCAACATTGTAAGCCTGCCACACACACGCTATAAGATACATTTATTAAACATAAGAATGAGTGTCAATTATGGTCAGTAAAGAAAACTTTAAGCTCGTCTCTCAATTTAAAAAAAAAACGTGTCAATACTTTGCCCCTTGATAACCAGCCCACTTTTGTATGTTGTAAAAGTGTTACAAGCTGCCCATATCATTGCATAGTGCAGAAAATACGCGAGAGTTCAGGGGCCTTGCTTTAACGAAGTTAACCATTTTCACTGTAGTGTCCAAAACGCCTTTCAAGTTGTCAGGCATTCCCTTGGCAGCAAGAGCCTCTAAGTGGATGCTGCAGTGTACCCAAGTGTCGTCGGGAGCAACTGCTTGCACATCGTTACCACTCCACCATGTCTCCCTGTCATGGCTTTTGCGCCATTAGTACAGATACCAACACATCTTGACCACCAAAGTCCATTTGATATCACAAAGGTGTCCAGTACTTTAAAAATATCCTCTCCTATTGTCCTGGTTTCCAGTGGTTTGCAGAAGAGGATGTCTTCCTTAATTGACCTCCCATAAACGTAACGGACATATAACAGGAGCTGTGCCAGGTCGCCATGTCTGTTGACTCATCCAGCTGCAATGCATAGAATTCACAGGCTTGTATGCGAAGTAGTAATTGTTTCAAAACATCTCCTGCCGTGTCCCTGATGCGTCGTGAAACAGTGTTGTTTGACAAAGGAATTGTCTGTATCGTTTTTTGGGCCTTTCCCCCCAGCATTGTCCCAGCCATATCCGCGGCAGCAGGGAGAATTAAGTCCTCCACAATAGTATGGGGCTTGCCTGTCCTAGCCACTCGGTAGCTCATCATATACGACTTCTAGCTCCTTTTTAATGGTATCTGAAAATGCTTTTATACATGTCTTACTACTTGAAAGTCGTCTTAATTCTTGCTCAAAAAACTCCCATGGCTTATTTTTCAAATTGGCATGTTTTGTTTCTAAATGTCTACGCAAGAGTGAAGGTTTCATCGAGTTGTGAGATAGTACTTTTGCACATATAAGTGAACCCCAAATCAATGTAGTTCTCATCACATTTGCTCTTCGATGGTCCAACGTCCCTGTCTGTTGTTCGGTGCTTTCCCGGGTAAGGGGGCAGTAGCTGCATCAGATTCACAACTGTCAGTGTCCATGCTAGCTGGGCTAGCAACAACACGTAGAAATACTGATGCTAAGCATTGGATGTGCTTGTGGAAGCAGAATAACTTGTGTCGTGGACAGGTGCAGGTGGAGTACTGATGGCAGTAGCAGTACTACCAGTAGAGCTGTATGTGTCTCTATGAATGTGGTTGTGGAAGCAGAATAACTTGTGTCGTGGACAGGTGCAGGTGGAGTACTGATGGCAGTAGCAGTACTACCAATAGAGCTGTATGTGTCTCTATGGATGTGCTTGTGGAAGCAGAATAACTTGTGTCGTGGACAGGTGCAGGTGGAGTACTGATGGCAGTAGCAGTACTACCAGTAGAGCTGTATGTGTCTCTATGAATGTGCTTGTGGAAGCAGAATAACTTGTGTCGTGGACAGGTGCAGGTGGAGTACTGATGGCAGTAGCAGTACTACCAGTAGAGCTGTATGTGTCTCTATGAATGTGCTTGTGGAAGCAGATCAACTTGTGTCGTGGACAGGTGCAGGTGGAGTACTGATGGCAGTAGCAGTACTACCAGTAGAGCTGTATGTGTCTCTATGAATGTGCTTGTGGAAGCAGATCAACTTGTGTCGTGGACAGGTGCAGGTGGAGTGCTGATGGCAGTAGCAGTACTACCAGTAGAGCTGTATGTGTCTCTATGAATGTGCTTGTGGAAGCAGATCAACTTGTGTCGTGGACAGGTGCAGGTGGAGTGCTGATGGCAGTAGCAGTACTACCAGTAGAGCTGTATGTGTCTCTATGAATGTGCTTGTGGAAGCAGATCAACTTGTGTCGTGGACAGGTGCAGGTGGAGTACTGATGGCAGTAGCAGTACTACCAGTAGAGCTGTATGTGTCTCTATGAATGTGCTTGTGGAAGCAGAATAACTTGTGTCGTGGACAGGTGCAGGTGGAGTACTGATGGCAGTAGCAGTACTACCAGTAGAGCTGTATGTGTCTCTATGAATGTGCTTGTGGAAGCAGAATAACTTGTGTCGTGGACAGGTGCAGGTGGAGTACTGATGGCAGTAGCAGTACTACCAGTAGAGCTGTATGTGTCTCTATGAATGTGCTTGTGGAAGCAGATCAACTTGTGTCGTGGACAGGTGCAGGTGGAGTGCTGATGGCAGTAGCAGTACTACCAGTAGAGCTGTATGTGTCTCTATGAATGTGCTTGTGGAAGCAGAATAACTTGTGTCGTGGACAGGTGCAGGTGGAGTACTGATGGCAGTAGCAGTACTACCAGTAGAGCTGTATGTGTCTCTATGAATGTGCTTGTGGAAGCAGAATAACTTGTGTCGTGGACAGGTGCAGGTGGAGTACTGATGGCAGTAGCAGTACTACCAGTAGAGCTGTATGTGTCTCTATGAATGTGCTTGTGGAAGCAGAATAACTTGTGTCGTGGACAGGTGCAGGTGGAATACTGATGGCAGTAGCAGTACTACCAGTAGAGCTGTATGTGTCTCTATGAATGTGCTTGTGGAAGCAGATCAACTTGTGTCGTGGACAGGTGCAGGTGGAATACTGATGGCATTAGCAGTACTACCAGTAGAGCTGTATGTGTCTCTATGAATGTGCTTGTGGAAGCAGATCAACTTGTGTCGTGGACAGGTGCAGGTGGAGTACTGATGGCAGTAGCAGTACTACCAGTAGAGCTGTATGTGTCTCTATGAATGTGCTTGTGGAAGCAGATCGACTTGTGTCGTGGACAGGTGCAGGTGGAGTGCTGATGGCAGTAGCAGTACTACCAGTAGAGCTGTATGTGTCTCTATGAATGTGGGCCTTACTTTTCTTTAACCATTTATCCTTTTTCGAGCAAAGTTTGCCCACCCCATACATACATTAGTGAGAGAGTAACGGTTAATGTGATTGGATGTTAATTATTTGACTAGGCTACCTGTATTTGACATTGTGTTGTTATTTCGCTGAACACTAGATGGGTTCATTTTATTTTTGGAAGTGAAACGAGGCTACTCAGGTGAGAAAAAACACCCAAATGTGTAGCCCCGTTGGAAAATATAAATGGACTGTTTCAAAATGTGAAAAATAGATGTGAATCACATTTTTATTTGGCGTACCGCCGACGTAATTGCGCGTTTGAGAATACCTGTATTACCCCAGTTTGAGAATACCTGTATTACCCCAGTTTGGGAATACCTGTATAGTCCACGTCTGACCTTGGTGTTGTTGTGATGTTGATATTACCCACTAGAGGGTAATGTTGCCCATATAACGATGACAGTACTGTGACACAGCATCATTTGAAACCTTTTTCTTTAATGCTGACATTTGCTGATTTGTTCCAAACGATAAAGTGTGTTTATACTGCATTGCAGCATAGACATTTATCCTATTGTATACTTGTTTAATTTGATAAAAGTATTGACATTAGGCTCAAGATAAACCCTGTGACATAGATACAATGCAGAGATTAGGGGCTGGATTCAATCCTTAGCGCCGAAGAGCAGCGTTGTAGCGCGGTTGAAATGTAAAGGTCATTTCCGATCGAGTCGACATATGCAGCGTTTACTGTGAATGCAGTCTCCTCAAACACAGAAACATTGCCTATAAAATGTAATCACGCTACAACGCTGATCTTCGGCGCTAGAGATTGAATCCAGCCCTAGTGGGCGTTAATCTGATAGATCTCCCTGTTGGAATGGAGCCGAAACAAACACAAATTCTTCTCCACTAATCTCTGTGATTATTCCAGGCAGCCCTATAATCCCTTGTGTATTCAACACGCTCACTGTACAACTTCCCAGAAAACACTGAATTGTTGGAAAAAAAATAAAGCCCAATGTTTAGATTTGGAAAACATTGCACATCCTTCCAATTGTGGTGCCAGATATTCAATTGAAATGTCACCATTGGAGGAAATATCTTGCCATTAAGGGAAATGGCAAGATACAGTCATAATGTTGACATTTTCAGACACAGGACTAGCCTTACATATTTTACAGGTCTGGGTGGATACAAGGGAAACAATGTCCTACTCATAAATAAGGTCCAATAGCACAGGAAAAATAGAACCCAGAAGTAGAACCCACAATTCTGCTCAATCCAGCAGATGGACTGAGCTCTGTATTAAAAGGGATTTGCACATTCTAGTATACTCCTACAAGGGGAAAAAAATGGGGCTTGAGAACTGCAGCGTCCAGACTTAATTGCTCTCTGCTTGTCCATCTCACTCAAACATGCCCTGTGCAGCTACAATATCAACGCAATAACAGCACTCTAACTCAGAGAGACTTTGTGCCTTTGAGGGTGTTGAATTTAATTATCCAATTGTGGAGTCTTTATAGCAAATGCATTGGATAAAGCTTGCAGCCTTAAAATGTTGCGATATACGCAGTACATATCTGGGTCATTCACAGGCAGAGGCAGCGGAAGTTTTGAACAGAGGTCACCCATGAGTAAGAATGAAGAATAACAGTAACATCACTGTGCAGAATTTCTGCAGAATCAAATAGAAACCATATTTATCACAATAAACCACATGGCAAAAAATAGTAGCATCAGCCCCAGGTACAATTCTAAAGACAAATCAAGCATTTCAAGGATACTCCTACTGCAGTTTTGTCTAGCGCCGCAGAAGGCAGCTGTGCACAGGGCTGATACCCTGAAGACACACAATATGCGTTTTCCTCCCAGCCAGCCGGGACTGCCAGGCAGAAGAGGATCACTCACCTCCCTGTTGATCTTGCCTCTTCAGAGCGGATGAAGTGCAGTGAGGCTGTCTTCCGCTAGGTATTTATACAGGACCTAGCAGTGATGTTGACACTGATTCACGCCCTGTGGCTTTGGACTTTTCCAGAAGTTGTATAATTCCCAGTCACAGCTCAGAAATGTGGAGCAGCCAGGAGTGGGCACTGTTGCACCGTGTGTCACTAAGCTCCTTCTGGCTACTCTCTGGCTCCTGGGAGACAATGTCAATAGAGGGAGGATTGTGTCATCTTTGTGGGTCAGTGAACATGGTCTGGGCATATGGAGGAGGGGGCTTTCAAGATGATTGATCCTTATATTATCACACATCCCCATGACTCAGTGCATCTGCGCATCATTACACACACACACACACACACACACACACACATGGATCATCCAAAAGGAGTCAAATTCAAATGATAATGTTATCAGCCTAACAAATGCAAACATTTACTGTAACACCTTGTAGCTCAAATTCAAAACATATCCATAAACTCCACACTTGGCTCAAAACACAACTGTCCCAGGCTCCAGCTTCACACAAAATCATGACCAAGCACAGGTACGGGAATGTTGATGATGTGTTGCTGCTGAATCCAACAGGTTATAAAAGGGTTCTTTAATGAGCCCTGCAAATGTAAACCTCTTACTTTATGCTCTCATCATCCTGTTGCAAAGCTGAGCTCTACAGCCAGGCCAGTGGCCAGATGTCTCCAGTTAGGAGTATACTTTATTTTTTCCTGTGACGCAAGATCATTACATAAGCTCATTCAGAAATGAAACGATATAAAAGGAGGAAATGGAAAAAGTAGATTCCTGGCTACACCACCTAAAACACACAGAGAATAACAAGTTCTGGGCCCTAATGTTGAATGTCTGCTCGGGTGATATTTACTGTATGCACACACTCATACCTTGGCACTGTGTCAGCAGTCTTCAGGGGCTGATTTGTGGTTTCAAATAAGAGGAAAGGTGAAAGTTAATTTGTGCAGGACATTACAGCTGGAGCGTCCTGGCAACAAGACCTCAATTGGTCCAGTTTAATATTAATTCTCTCCTATTTGTGTTATTCTCATGCAAAGACAAATTTTGATTTCGAATGTGGGTACGCACTTGACACACCAGTTTGAAGGATATAAATGAGATCATATATAAACAAACTTCAATAATGCCCTTGGCATCGGTCCTCATGGCCTGATGTTTGGTTTTGTGAAGAATAGAAAAGGACTCAGCCAAGTTTAGTGTCTACGCTCAAGTCCACAGACATGATTTGTCATCCACATCCAGGCGAGCTCAAGGTTGATTTGCGATGGTGTCTGGCCCTTGTGAGAGATGCTGTTGTGTTTAGGCAGGCAGACACTTCTCCTCCCCCTCTCCTCTCTCCCCCTCACTTCTCCTCTCTCCCCCACTTCTCCTCTCTCCCACTCTCCAGCAGGCCCAGACCAGGGCAGAGCAAGACGTGCCTGGGCCTGCAGCCTCTCCTACCTCCTCCCTTTCCATCCCCTTCTCCCCTTCCCATTCTTCCCTTCTCTCATCTTTCATCCTCCATCCTTCTCCTCCTCTCCTCCATTCCTTCCAAGTGCATGTGACCAGTGAAGGTCATTCACAGACTGAGACACAGTCACAGGCAGACGTGTGACTATCACTTCCCACAGAACACAGGGATCTCTTGAGACATGCAGTAGACACTCTCTCTCCCACAGTGATAAACTGCTGCTGGGAATGACAACAGCTGTTCCCTCTGAGAAATGTTCTATTGCGTCACTCCCAAAATAACACTGATTGCAAATCATGCTATTGATTTGTATCACTTTAATTGCTCATGCCTTGTTATACAGTGTCTGACCACAGCAGTGGGTTTGGAATGCCTTTAAATTTGGTGGATGTAAGATTATTATGATAGCTGGTGTCTGTGTGATACAAGTGCCTTTGGCAAGGATGCTTTCCATCAGTATCAGGGTATATGTACAGTAAGGCAAAAAAATATTCTAGGACAATGAAAAATGACAGTAATCTATATTTTCTGTTGATTCTCAGCTTCATAATGTATCCTCCTGCAGTAAAGAAGAAGAAGAAGGTTCCTAGTAATTTCACATAGTGCCCACTGGGTGGCAGTAGATCTGACGTAAGAAATGCTGAGATGTGTACGTTCTCAGTAGCTGCTGCTATAAATGAAGGACTGGACATGTTGGGTGTGTCAAAACGTAGATCAATTATCTTTGCAGTGTGATAAATAGATGCAGTCCAGATACAAAACGTTTGAAATGCAAAAATAAATTGTGAAAAATGGCATCTTCAGTGCTTTCAGTAAAGCAATGTTCTCAGTGTTTTCATTGTTTCATCATTGTTCTGTTTTATCTTCCAAGTCATTTAAACCATTCTGGGTTGTAGCCTAGTCCCTTATGACTGCATGGGACAATTGTTTTCACTGTCTCTGAAGTTTGGCATCGAGATCAAAATCTCTTTGAAGTCATTACAGTCTATCCCAAATCACAACTCCACAAATTGAATTATGTTGGGGCTTCCTAATCTGCTAATGGAAGACTCAACATCCTAACTTGATATTCACTCTCAATCTTTAGAACCACATGCCCTCAGTTTAGCTCAATATTGTATTACCAGCTACCGCTTTTTTGATGTAGCCTACAATACTACTGCATAACATTACTTAACTGCAAGTCAATGTCCTATTTACATAGTTTACATGACATAACTTCAGTAATTGCTCTTGACCTTTATACGTCATTAAAATATCTCTCTACAAACAGCTGAATCACAGCTGCTATTAGAAACATGCAGGCATCAACATCTGTATGGATGTAAACACTGAAAGTGTTAAAAATAGTGACCTCTAAACTAGAGCCAAGATGGCATCTCTCTGCATCACTAAAAAACCAAAGCAGTCATGAACTTCCCATTAATCAGTGGCCAGGCTATTTATTTGATAACAGATTATATCAACATGAAACTGCTATGGATTGAAACAAAATGGCCCCTGTTTATAAAGTCATGAAACTGGATTGGAATTTAGGTTATTACAGGATGGCCGCCAGTAACATTGTTGTGAAGCTCAATCAAAGATTGTATAGTATGGCTTAAACAATATGTGATGACATGTCTGTACACAATCCAATGAGGTGCCAAAGTTAATGTGATGTGTTAATCGCAGAGCGACATGACCACATGGTGTGAGCAAAGGGTAAGACACATTTGATTGCTCTGCATGTTTAAATAAAGAACGTGACAATAAAAGCATATGCACTTGTGTAGGAACATCTTAAGAAGCATATTTGATAGGTTATGAACATATTTTGCTTTTAGATATATTCAAAAAATGCAGTTCTCTTTTTGGTGCCTCAGGGCAACGATGTACAGTTAGGTTACTTTTCAGGCCAAAATCATGCTCAATGAAAGACATATAATTTGCTGTAAAATGATGGCCTTGGTCAATGTTTTTCCAACATATCCACTGACATTCACAGGCAATGGACACAGAGATATTCTATGAGTGAAAAGAGACTAATTGGTTAGAGCGTTGGACTAGTAACCGAAAGGTTGCAAGATCGAATCCCTGAGTTGACAAGATTCAAATCTGTTGTTCTTCCCCTGAACAAGGCAGTTAACCCACTGTTCCTAGGCCGTAATTGAAAATAAAAATGTGTTCTTAACTGACTTGCCTAGATAAATAAAGGATACATATTTTTGGGAGCAGTTAGGATCATACCCTCTGTTAGTGAGGAAAGTGAGCTTGAGGACAGTGACAGTGAGGAAAAATGAACCATAGGTTTGAGAGGCAGTGAAATACTAGTTTATTCCCAATTTGTATTTTCTTATAAAAATAGTGCTTGTTTCTACTATGTTTCACTTAATAAATGTTCTGAAAATAACACATTTTCCTCGGTGTTTTATTACCTTTATGGCGCAGCGTTGCCCTGAGGCAACAAGAACAATTCTGGGTGTGGGGGGTAAAGTCAATGTTTTTATTATTGCTAAATTATCAGAAAGCCTAAATCTTCCCCGAAAAATAGAATGGAATATTTAAAACAAATGAAAAACCAAAATGTGTGCAGCTCACATTACAGACGCTGTCTGCATAGGAGCTTACATCATATGGTTAGATCTCTAAGACAAAAGGTCATTTCACAGCGGGTAGAGACAACTTCTTACCTTGTGATTATGGATTGAAGCAAAAACAGATGTTTGTCTCTGTCGCTCTCACACGCTCTCTCTTTCTGAGATCTCTTTCAACTACATTTTCTAAAGATGGAGCTTTATCAAGTCAAGCTGGAAGTGGAACCCATTTCTTAAGTAACAAACTGCTGTCAGAACCTTTTCCAAACAAAGGATTCTAGTTTACCCATCCATTGATTTACTGGCCATTAGGATCCCATCCAAGATCACAACATTTTGTGCATTCGCTGAGTATTAGAAAACATCAGTGGAGCGTAATAAGACTTAGACAATCACTAAGATAGGACGATTATAGACCAAAGTGGACCGAAGCAATTAAGAGGTTTCTGTTGGAACCTTAGAGCAGCTGGATCATGTACTCTGTGTGGGCCTTGAAGTACAAGGAGAGAAGGACCCAGGCAAAAGGTTCACTCAGAAGTCAGAGAAAATCAAATCTAACCCAATTGTATTTGTCACATGCGCCGAATACCACAGGTGGAGACCTTACAGTGAAATGGTTACTTACAAGCCCTTAACTACAATGTAGTTTTAAGAATAATAAGTGTTAAGAATGTATTTACTAAAATAAACTGAAGTAAAAAATAAAACAGAAAAAAAATAGGAAAAAAATTATAGAAAAAAATAAAACATAATTGAAGAGTAATAATAAAACAACAGTAGCGAGGCTATATACAGGGGGTACCGGTATTGAGTGAATGTGCGGGGGCACAGATTAGTTGAGGTAATTGAGGTAATATGTACATGTAGGTAGAGGTAAAGTGACTATGCATAGGTAGCCGGGTAGCCATTTGATTAGCTGTTCAGGAGTCTTATGGCTTGTGGGTAGAAGCTGTTAACAAGCCTTTTGGACGTAGACCGCTTGCCGTGCGGTAGCAGAGAGAACAATCTATGACTTGGGTGGCTGGAGTCTTTGGCAATTTTTTGGGCCTTCCTCTGATACCACCTGGTATAGAGGTCCTGGATGGCAGAGGTCCTTGGCCCCAGTGATGTACTGGGCTGGAACGTATGCAATACCTTCTGTAGTGCCTTGCTGTCGGAGGTTCGAGCAGTTGCCATTCCAGGCGGTGATGCAGTCAGTCAGGATGCATCTCGATGGTGCAGCTGTAGAACCTTTTGAGGATCTGAGGGCCCATGCCAAATCTTTTCAGTCTCCTGAGGTGGAATAGGTGTTGTTGCGCCCTCTTCATGACTTACATGGTGTGTTTGGACAATGATAGTTTATTGGTGATGTGGACACCAAGGAACTTGAAGCTCTCAACCTGGTCCACTACAGCCCCGTTGATGAGAATGGGGGCGTGCTCGGCCCTCCTTTTCCTGTAGTTCACGATCATCTCCTTTGTCTTGATCACATTGGGGGAGAGGTTGTTATCCTGGCACCACACTGCCAGGTCTCTGACCTCCTCCCTATAGGCTGTCTCATTGTTGTCGGTGATCACGCCTACCACTGTTGTGTCGTCGGCAAACTTAATGATGGTGTTGGAGTTATGCTTGGCTATGCAGTCATGGGTGAACAGGGAGTACAGGAGGGGACTGAGCACGTACCCCTGAGGGGCTGTGTGTTGAGGATCAGCGTGGCAGATGTCTTGTTACCTACCCTTACCACCTGGGGGTGGCCTGTCAGGAAGTCCAGGATCCAGCTGCCCTGTCTGTCACACCAGCCTTCGCCTTCGCTCCCCCTCCTGTCTAGCCCAGGCATTCGGCATCGCCGGCATTCTAGCTGCTGCCGAACCTACTGCTGGCAAAACCCTTCACTCATCAACCTTGGACATGTCTCGTCATCATTACACACACCTGGTTCCAATCCCCACTCTATCACTGTATATATACTCCCTCTGACATTTGTCTTTGTCGGTCATTGAAAATGTTACTTGTTTTCCTGAGAGGAATTTCCCTTACTATTTCCTGAGTACTTTATATTTTAAACTTTGGGTTTGCCCTGTGCCTTTTTGTTCCTGAAGATATATTTTGAGCACAACAGAGTTTGTGTTTCGTCCCACTTTGATTTATGGTGCTTAAATAAACTCAGTAGATCTAAACCTGCGACTGACTCCTGCCTACTCCTCTCTATGCCAGTGACCCTGTCCAGATCCTCCATGTACTTCCTCTGTCATCCATATCTTGGTGACTGTTGATGTGACTAGCGCCCATATAGTTCACAGAGAAGCATCTGCCCTTTCTTCAGTGTGCTAACATTATAGCATCTTGATATTATTGTTGGGAGCAATTGATATCATAGTTGGCATTGCATGATCAACACAGCCAAATAGAGGGTAATTAGACAGCCTGGTCTCAGAGCAAACACATTGTATTTGACAAAAATTGCACCAACATAAATTCTCCCCATAATTGTCCTCTGTTCTTATAACACAACAAGAAACCTGGTCTCAGAAAAACACGTGTATTACTATACTTCCTCCAAGACGGCGCATAGTTAGCTAAAATGCGTAGTGGTTGCTAATTGGCTAAAATGCAACTTTTTGGGGGGGATTGGTACTGTATGACTGGTACTGTATGTATATATATATATATACAGTACCAGTCACATTTTTTGACAAACCTACTCAAGTGTGTTTCTTTATTTTTACTATTTTCCACATTGTAGAATAATAGTGAAAACATCAAAACTATGAAATAACACATGGAATCATGTAGTAACCAAAAAAGTGTTAAACAAATCAAAACATATTTTAGATTCTTCAAAGTAGCCACCCTTTGCCTCGATGACAGCTCTGCACATTCTTGGCATCCTTTCAACAAGCTTCACCTGGAATGTTTTTCCAACAGTCTTGAAGGAGTTCCCACAAATTCTGAGCACTTATTGGCTGCTTTTCCTTCACTCTGCGGTCCAACTCATCCCAAACCATTTCAATTCGGTTGAGGTCGGGTGATTGTGGAGGCCAGGTCATCTGATGCAGCACTCCATCTTGGTAAAATAGCCATTACACAGCCTGGAGGTGTGTTGGGTCATTGTCCTGTTGAAAAACGAATGATAGTCCCAATAAGCACAAACCAGATGGGATGGCATATCACTGCAGAATGCTGTGGTAGCCATGCTGGTTAAGTGTGACTTGAATTCTAAATAAATAACTGACAGTGTCACCAGGAAAACACCCCCACAACATCACACCTCCTCCTCCATGCTTCATGGTGGGAACCACGCATGCAGAGATTATCCTTTCACCTACTCTGCGTCTCACAAAGACACGGCGGCTGGAACCAAAAATCTCAAATTTGGACTGATCAGACCAAAGGACGGATTTCCATCGGTCTAATGTCCATTGCTCGTATTTCTTCGCCCAAACAAGTCTCTTCTTATTATTGGTGCCCTTTAGTTGTGGTTTCTTTGCAGCAATTCGAACATGAAGGCCTCATTCACGCAGTCTCCTCTGAACAGTTGATGTTGAGATGTGTCTGTTACTTGAACTCTATGAAGCATTTATTTGAGCTACAATTTCTGAGGCTGGTAACTCTAATGAACTTATCCTCTGCAGCAGAGGTAACTCTGGGTCTTCCTTTCCTGTGGCAGTCCTCATGAGAGCCAGCTTCATCATAGCGCTTGAGATTTTTTGCGACTGCACATGAAGAAACTTTAAATATTTTTTAAATGTTTCGTATTGACTGACCATGTCTTAAAGTATTGATGGACTGTTGTTTCTCTTTGCTTATTTGAGCTGTTCTTGCCATAATATGGACTTGGTCTTTTACCAAATAGGGCTGTCTTCTGTATAGCATACCTTGTCACAACACAACTGATTGGCTCAAAAGGATTAAGTAGGAAAGACATTCCACAAATTAACTTTTAGACACACCTGTTAATTTAAATGCATTCCAGGTGAGTACCTCATGAAGCTGGTTGAGATAATGCTAAGAGTGTGCAAAGCTGTCATCAAGGCAAGGGTGTGAATTTTTTTTTATTTTGATTTGTTTACACTTTTTTGGTTACTAAATAATTCCGTAAGTGTTATTTTTGTTGTTTTGATGTATTCACTACAATTCTATCATACAGTAAATAGTAGAAATGAAGAAAAAAAACATGAATGAGTGGGTGTGTCCAAACTTTTGACTAGTACTGTGCATACAGACATACATACATATATATAAAATACATATACAGTCTATTCGGAAAGTATTCAGAACCCTTTACTTTTTACATATTTTGTTACTTTACAGCCTTATTCTACTTCTTCGGGATCAGTGTCCCTTCCATGGGATGGTTGAGCTAACGTAGGCTAATACGATTAGCATGAGGTTGTGAATAACAAGAAACAATTTCCCAGGACATAGACATATCTGATATTGACAGAAAGCTTACATTATTGTTCATCTAACTGCACTGTCTATATTACAGTAGCTATTACAGTGAAAGAATACCATGCTATTGTTTGAGGAGAGTGCACAATTTTGAACATGAAAAGTAATTAATTAACAAATTAGGCACATTTGGGTAGTCTTGATACAACATTTTAAACAGAAATGCAACGGTTAGCCTCCCGGTTGGCGCAGTGGTTAAGGGCGCTGTACTGAAACGCCAGCTGTGCTATCAGAGACTCTGGGTTCGTGCCCAGGCTCTGTCGTAACCGGCCGCGACCGGGAGGTCTGTGGGGCGACTCACAATTGGCCTAGTGTCGCCCGGAGGGGTTGGCCGGTAGGGATGTCCTTGTCTCATCGTGCACCAGCGACTCCTGTGGCGTGGCGGGCCGGGCGCAGTGCCAGGTGCACGGTGTTTCCTCCGACACATTGGTGCGGCTGGCTTCCGGGTTGGATGCGCACTGTGTTAAGAAGCAGTGCAGCTTGGACGCATGACTTTCCACCTTCGTCTCTCCCGAGCCCTTACGGGAGTTGTAGTGATGAGACAAGATAGTAGCTACTAAAACAATTGGATACCACGAAATTGGGGAGAAAATGGGGTAAAAAAATTTTTTTTAATGGTTCATTGGATCAGTCTAAAACTTTTCACATACTCTTCTGCCATCTAATGGCCAACATCTAAATTGCAGATGGGCTGGAATAATTATTATCTTTTACCAGATCTGTGTTATATTCTCCTACATTCATTTCCCATTTCCATATACTTCAAAGTGTTTCCTTTCAAATGATACCAAGAATATGCATATCCTTGCTTCGGAGCCTGAGCTACAGGCAGTTAGATTTGGGTATGTCATTTTAGGTGAAAATTGAATAAAAGGGACGGATCCTTGAGGAAAAATAACAATTTAACTCATCAATCTACACACAATACCCCCATAATGACTAAGCGAAAACAGGATTTTAGATATTTTTGCAGATTCAGACCCTTTGCGATGAGACTCGAATATTTAGCTCAGGTGCACCCTGTTTTCATTGATCATCCTTGAGATGTTTCTACAACTTGATTGGTTTCAACTTTTGGTAAATTCAATTGATTGGACATGATTTGGAAAGGCACACAGCTGTCTATATAAGGTCCCACAGTTGACAGTGCATATCAGAGCAAAAACCAAGCCATGAGGTTAAAGGAATTGTCCGTAGAGCTCCGAGACAGGATTGTGTCGAGGCACAGATCTGGGGAAGGGTACCAAAAAATGTCTGCAGCATTGAAGGTCCCCAGGAACACAGTGGCCTCCATCATTCTTAAATGGAAGAAGTTTGGAACCACTAAAACTTTTCCTAGAGCTGGTCACCCGGCCAAACTGATCAATCGGGGGAGAAGGGTCTTGGTCAGGGAGTTGACCAAGAACCCAATGGTCACTCTGACAGAGCTCCAGAGTTCCTCTATGGAGATGAGTGAACCTTCCAGAAGGACAACCATTTATGCAGCACTCCACCAATCAGGCCTTTATGGTAAAGTGGCCAGACGGAAGCCACTCCCGCTTGAAGTTTGTCTAACGGTAATTAAAGGACTCACAGACCATGAGAAACAAGATTCGCTGGTCTGAATAAACCAAGATTGAACTCTTTGGCCTGAATGCCAAGAGTCACGTCTTGCACCACCCCTGCGGTGACTCATGGTGGTGGCAGCATCATGCTGTGGGGACGTTTTTCAGTGGCAGGGATATGAAGACTAGTCATGCACTGTACATGTGTGTGTATAATGCAGGGCTGACAGAAAAGTTCCTTTTTCCCCCCTTCCACTTGCTTCTTCCATTTTTGCAGTAATGCTGTAATTAGTTGGTTGTAATTTTGGGAGAGCACATACTTTTGTTAGCTGCATGTGTGACACAATTCCCAGTCCTATTTATGATATCATTTACAAACATACCGTTTTAAATTTTTTGTTGTTGTAAAATATATATTTTTTTAATCAATTAGTGTAATTGAGTTTAACCGCAATATTTGTTGTATTATTTGTTCTGTCTTTTCTGGTGGATTAAACTGAAATCGCAACCAACTTTCTATGGCTTGTTTTAAAAATAGCGATATTTTGGAGATTTTAAAATAACCGCTAGTGAGAGGTTGTAATCTGAATAAAGGGGAAAAGGCCATTCTTAAACATGGGGGGGTGTCACGTTCGTCGTATAGAGGAGACCAAGGCGCAGTGTGATATGAATACATTCTTCTTTTAATAAAGAAAGAACACTAAAACAAATGTGCCGCTATATAGACCGAGTGCTGACATGCAACTACACATAGACAATAACACACAAAACCAAAATGGAAAATGGCAACCTAAATAGGATCCCCAATCAGAGACAACGATAAACAGCTGCCTCTGATTGGGAACCAATTCAGGCCACCATAGACCTATATTACCTAGATATACAAAAACCCCATAGATATACAAAACCCCTAGACAGGACGAAAACACACATACCCACCCTCGTCACACCCTGACCAAAATAATACATAAAACATAGATAACTAAGGTCATGGCGTGACAATTATATTAAATGGACTGGATCTTTACATTTTCCTCTTGGATCCTGTTTCAATAATAATGAAATCAGACCTTCTTGTTGAGTATCTGATCATCTACCATTTTTATAGGAGTGGTTAAAACATGCTAATAACTGTCCTCTGAGTATATCAAAAAAGATTTGGTATACCTCCACTGGTATGTCATTCAGCCCTGGAGATTTAGGTTAAAATGCTTTAATTGCATCAATAAGTTCCTCCTTGGCCTCCCAGGTGGCGCAGTGGTTAAGGGCGCAGTACTGCAGCGCCAGCTGTGCCATCAGAGTCCCTGGGTTCGAGCCCAGGCTCTGTCGTAACCGGCCGCGACCGGGAGGTCCGTGGGGCGACGCACAATTGGCCTAGCGTCGTCCGGGTTAGGGAGGGATGTCCTTGTCTCATCGCGCACCAGCGACTCCTGTGGCGGGCCGGGTGCAGTGCGCGCTAACCAAGGTTGCCAGGTGCACGGTGTAGCCTCCGACACATTGGTGCGGCTGGCTTCCGGGTTGGATGTGCGCTGTGTTAAGAAGCAGTGCGGCTGGTTGGGTTGTGTATCGGAGGACGCATGACATTCAACCTTCGTCTCTCCCGAGCCCGTACGGGAGTTGTAGCGATGAGACAAGATAGTAGCTACTACAACAATTGGATACCATGAAATTGGGGAGAAAAAAGGGGTAAAAAAAAAAAAAGTTCCTCTTCTGTAATTTGGCCTTCACATGAGTCTTTCTGTACAACTGTTAATTTTTCTTTTTAATTAGGAAACTACATGTGGGCATAATCCGCGACACTCTACCATTTACCAGTTGTGTGTTCAAGTCAGGTTGGGGACAACTATAGCATTTTAGCTAACCCTTCCCCTAACCCATATTCTACACATAACCCAATTCACCTAACCTGCTACATAAATTTTCCTAACCTTTGTCATTTGAGTTCTCCTAACCTTTTACTTAAATTATCCTAACCTTTTTTGTTAGTTCCCCTAAGCGCCAACATAAATTATCCTCGTAATTCTCCTTTGTTGTTATGGTGCAACAAGCAACCTGGTCTCAGAGAAAGATGTATAATACCATACGTCCTCCAAGATGTATAGACGTATGATACTATGCGTCCTATAATTCATATGATATTGTACGACCAATATTCCATTCATAATGTAACCTAACATAACGTAGTATATACTAAAATTGTCACAGATTTATGAACAGAATAATCCGAATTGCCCTGAGATCGTGTTGCAAATTGATTGTGATAAATTGTGTTATAAGTTAATTAAGCTGATGTTTGTCTTTTAAAGTGGTCTATAACCATCTAACTACATGTTTTCTGAAATGACTTGAGGTATGCCTATTGAATTAGCCCTGATATGTCAGACATGGAGGAAAGTATTTCCTTTTGAACAGTGGAGGAAGGCCATAGATAGTAAAGGTGCCCATTTGATCCATGTTCAAACATTTGTTAGCAATTAGCCCAAGCCGCAGACCGGACATTCTACAACATATGCACCCTCCATCCCTCCCTCTTCTTTCCATCTCTTAGTCCCCTTCCTCTCTCTCGCTCTCTCTCTCTCTCTCTCTCTCTCTCTCTCTCCCTCTCTCCCTCTCTCCCTCCCTCCCTCTCTCCCTCTTTCTCCTTCTCTCCCTCCCTCCCTCTCTCTCTCTCTCTCTCTCTCTCTCTCCCTCTCTCCCTCTCTCCCTCTCTCCCTCCCTCTCCCTCTCTCTCTCTCTCTCTCTCCCTCTCCCTCCCTCCCTCCCTCCCTCCCTCCCTCCCTCCCTCCCTCCCTCCCTCCCTCCCTCCCTCCCTCCCTCCCTCCCCCCTCTCTCCCTCTCTCCCTCTCTCCCTCCCTCCCTCCCTCCCTCTCCCTCTCTCCCTCTCGCCCAGTCATGTTTCCCCAAGCTGCACATGGTTATTGTCCAAGGTATAAGTTTCCTCTGGCTCTGAGGGAGAGGAGCAGCAGCCTTTCGCAGACTGACTGCAGCATGTAGCCAGGAATTTGTTCTTCACACACTAATAGACCTAGACTGTTTTATGTATGTGAGCTGCAGTTCAAGTGAGAAGTTGCTGGTGAGCGAGAGAGAGCCCATGGGCTACCTGAAGAATTCCTACTGTAGTTGTTGGGAGAAAAGTCTGGCTGGATATACAGCAGTCGTAAATTAATAAGTAAGTCCTGTCTCCTGCTCAGTGCTCTGGACACCCTGAACCATTTACAAGAGGGACCTGTTGCCTATGGATGAGTGTATACACTGTAAATTAGACACTGTTTTTCTGTCACTTCTGCTGTAGGAGACTGTACTGCAGAGAAGAGGGCTGGGACAGTCAGAGGCTTTTGTCCGGACAAGTTCTTCACATCGTCACCTGAGCTGCCTTGAAGAATCACCATGAAAGGTTAGACGACTGTTGATGACTCTTTGTTGATGCTGTATTCAAATTCAGACTACTGCTCACTGTGGAGGAATATAATATATTATGTAGGAGACGTGAAAGTGCACCGGTGGCACACAAATGTGCAGACAGCTCGCTTTTAAGACCAGTACCTCACAGCATCCAGAGAAAACGTTGGTTTGTTGATCTTGGATGTGGGACATCCACCCCTTTTGCTTTGAAAGCTCTGTATTTCAAAAGCTTGCTGTTTCCAGAAGCCACACATTGGCTTTTGGGCTTCCTTTAAGGATCTTATATGAGCCCTTTTAAAAGGATAACATTTAAAGACCAACTTTTGTCAATGTTGCATGATATAAGACTCTTCAGAGACTCTGAAGAGGCTTTCGAATTCTGAAGGGGTCCTCTCGGAGGAGGAATTGAGTAGCGACATGTGGCTTTAGCTTTGGAAGGTGTTATAGAGTGTTGTGGTATTTACAGGGGAACACACAGGTAGGTGGTCTCCTCATCTCTTGTTTGTAGCGTGCTCCATTGAAGCCGGGCTACTAAACATATAGACTAACACATTCCTAATGTGAAACAGGAAAGAGGCACCTCGGTAGGGGAAGCAGCAGGTGTGTGGTTGGCACATAGAGTACAGTAGAGAGAACTATGACTGGAGACACAGACTGCCTTACAAAAACTTGAATAACACTGCTCAACACAGCTCTCTTCTTTGGAAAGACAAATGCATTCCTTCGGCAGGCATTAAATCATAAATCGTTGGCACGTGACAGTTATCAGATGAAATTGAAAGGTTCTAATTATACAGAACTGCTAGGATTGCAAGAGAGAAGTTTGTGAAATTGCAGAACAAGACCCTTGCTACTATTGCTAGTACTGCCTGGCTATTTCTATCACGAGATGTCCAAAGCGTTTTCATGGAGAAAACGAGGGCATGTATCATTTGATTTCAAGTCTGGACTCTCTCACCACCATGAAGGGCTGCTTGAGATCCTTCAGAGCAAGACCATTTGAATCAACACATTCCAGGCATTTCATTGCTTTGAAAGCAACTACACATTCCCTTTGAAGTGCATCTAAAACAGTTGGTTGTCAACAGGGGCTTGGGGAGACACTAGTCTTTATCAGTTGCAGTTGGGGCTCTTTGGTGTTGGTGAATTCTTGTGTCTCTGTTTTCAAATTGGAGATTCAGGTATCCATGTTAAAAGCTGTAAGTCAACACCAATCAGGTGGACATTTCAAACAGTACAGTATAGTTGGTTGTCAGACTTGGTATTTGTTTGTTTGGAGAATGGATTGCCAGTTGCTTCTGTTATAAGACAAGAAAACATAACACTCTTGACCCAAAGCTTATACTATAGTTTAATAGTCAAACATAACTAGATTTTCCCTGCTCCACATTTGAATGCGTGTGAAATACAAACAGTGGTTTACATATTCCTCAGCTTTTCTAGGTTGATCGGGAGAGATTGAGTGTAACATTTGAAAATCCACTGCGAAGTGTAAATCAAGAAGGAACACAATAGGGTAACCACAAGCATTGACAAATCATGAGGTTTGTGGACGTGAAGGGAGTTGACTGGTGTCATGTTCCTGCTCAGTGTGGCCCAAAGTTCACAATAACAATGAGGGTGGGAGGACTTAGACTTCATGTTGCCAATGAGAGACCACTAACATTCTCTTTGGTCCCTGTGTGTTGTACACGGATATTGGCAATTATTTGATACTTGAAACAAATGCATTGTGAGTAGAAACACTGGGTTGTTGATGTAGGTGTTAGGTGAGAGTAGTCTCCCAGAGTAGTCTCCTAGAGTTGTCTCCTAGATTAGTCTCCTAAGGGAAGGCTTCATGTCCAGGGCATTACACAGCAGTGCCATCATTAGAAATGGGTCCAATTACTAGGTGTCTGTCCTATTGTGGAAACAGAACAGAACCTTTTTATTTACTGACTCCAGTTTCTCTCCCTAGGGTGTCATCATTTGGCCACTATTGGCAGTCAACATTGTCCTTGCCCTATCTGCAGTTCTGTATGGACCTTTCTTCCAGCCCATTGATGTCCTTTTCCTATGTAATAGGTTACATGATTAAATCACTTGACTCTTTAGCCTAATGTGTGATAGCTAGATAATTAGCCAACTTGTCAAACTTACCCTCATACCTATGTAGGTATTCATATGGATGTGGTTACAAATAATCAACTATGTTTAGAGTGGCACCAAAGATGACTATGTAACGCAGTTGCTACCTCTAATGTCCTTGCTGGGATGTTTGAACAGTGCTCAAGGTGTGTTTTCATATGTGGCTGTGTACTGTAAGACATCTGGACCAAGAGACAAATGAACTGTATTGCTTTCGGAGAGTCAAAGCTCTTCTTTCATGCCCTAGAACTGAAACATTGTCAATGTTTTTCATCTTTATTCTTTATCAGTACCAATCTCTTCTCACCACTTACACGCTTGTCAACTGTTGAAATGCAATCGTCTCCGTAGCTTTAGCCGAGTCATGGCGGAAGTATTTGGATGAATATTTAAACCTAACAAAGATTATTTTCATGACTTTCAGGTAATGAAATGTTGTAACACATTATGACTGTTCAAGGACTATAGCATTAGACCTGAGAGGTATTTTTGGCAAGTTCTATAGTGGCCCGAGGGATACAGGGTCACTGCCTTATACACTGTTAAAACAGAGAACATATAATCAAATTCACATTCCAAATTATCTATTATAAAAACTAGTGATAGGTAGGGGTTATTCTGTTTTCAGTGCATTAACATTTATGTTTTTACCAGGCACATTAGACTCTTTAGCAATGCAAGAATGACACACCCTCTAACCAAGGAAATCTGCTGGACCTACAGTACCTGCTGGACATACCATACAGACATGTCGCCTTTCTGCTGGCATATACGTTATTGGATTACAAAGTTATCTAAATATTGAAAGGTTTTTGGAGTGGACATTCCATTCATGAAGTGTTTGATGAAATATAAATGTTAGTTTTGTCCTTTAGAATTTGCAGAGGTTTTTTTCAGCGGTTTCCTTCAAATGCACCTGTGCTCATATTTGCAATGGAACACTGGCTCTACTACAAACACCCACCACATTTAAATATCTTACATTCTAAAGACCACTGACCAATAGAGCCCTCACCTGAGTGCCTGATTCTATCTTAAAAACATGTCTGGTGATTATGCTGGTGAAGTGCCCCTGATTGATGTGAGGTGCTGATAAAGTTCCTGATTGGCGTAAGAGGCATGTTTTATACAGGGAAGGCAGGGCAGACCACTTCTTTCCTCCGTTGACAGAGCCAGGAGAGCAGTGGAGGGCAGGCCCGGGGTTTAGCTGACAGCCACCGGTATGGCTGACTGGATAATGTAAAGTCTAAGAGCTGCAGCGGGCAGCTGGGCCCATTCCAGCCCCCTTCCTCCCTCTCTCTCTCTCTCTTCCACTGGTCCGCACATCTCAGCATTTCAGTCAGAGCCTTGGCCTTCAGCAGTCTGACTTCAGCTGCTCCAACAGGCTGACTTCACATAAACACCCTCACCTCAGAGTTCCGTATTCCTCTCCACGTGCACAAAAAGCACAGCACAGCCCAGCAGAGGTGAAAACACCAGGGCTGCCTGAATGTAATATAAAGGGGAAAAGACGGTGAAGGAAAAGACAACAGAGACTCAACTGAGTGATGTTCTTTACTTTTGTGGATGTTGTACCTTAGTAAGAGAATTGTTGACATAACTCAGAGGAGATTCTGAAGGATTACCTCACAAGAAATACTGAGGTTTGTAGCCTAAAATTGCATATGCCATTAATCAATTGAAAGGCCCGTGTACATCTCTATCGCATCACAACGGTACAGTAAAGTAAGCTTTTCACGGTAATGTCTACACCTGTTGTATTCAGCATATTGGGGAAAATATAGTCGATTTGGTTTGATTAAATCACATTTATTTTAGGTTATAGCTCAATTAGGTAAGCATTGCTAGTTAATTTAGTGGTTAGAGCGTTGGGCCAGTAAACAAAAGGTTGCTGGATCGAATCCCCGAGCTGACAAGGTAAAAATCTGTCGGTCTGCCCCTGAGCAAGGCAGTTAACCCACTGTTCCCCGGGCGCCAAAGACATGGATGTCGATTTAAGGCAGCCCACGTACCTCTCTGTTTCAGAGTTTAAATGCGGAAGACACATTTCAGTTGAATGCATTCAGTTCTACAACTGACTAGGTATTCCCCTTTCCCTTTCATTTGTGCCCAGCAATAAGCCATTTAAACCCAAGTTGAATCCAAATTCAGGTCTTGGCTTGAAGCTGCTTCTCTTTAGCATCAGTGTACCATGTCCCCCTGGCCCCTCTACCACATTGAGCTGGAACCAGGGGGGTGACACCACAGCCAGCCCAGCTAGCATCACACACAATCAGCCTTACTATAGTGTTTCATATTAGGCTGCAATGGGGCCCTTTATCTGACAGCGCATACATTTTCATTGCAGCCCACCATACTTAGAGAAGTGAATGATATATTGGTCAGAGACACAGATTAAACACTAGGAAAACAATCCCGTTTCCAATTTGCGTAATTGTGTTTCTATAAGTTGTCAGCCAAGTATGACCTCACATTCGTATTGAGAGCTCCAAGTTGAATGCTTTGTGTCTTGGATGGTAGAAGTGGCTGAGGGGGCTTATTGCATTTCACCTCGTACTTTGTGATTTATGACCACTTTAATAAAATGTGTGAGTTGTTCCTTCAAGTTTCATACTCTTGACCTTCATCTGTGAACACGCATTTCAAGTCTTTCCGTCTGTTTTTCAGAAATCTATTGCGGATACGAGAACCAGCTCTTTAAAGGTGAGGACAAACATGCATGTTGGTTTTCTAAATTATCCTCTGGTTCTTGGACAGAATGGTGTGACAAATCTGTTTGTTGCTGTCCTGGCTTTGGCAAATCTATTAGGCCTAGTATTGCATGCTTGCATGGTGGGAGTAGTCAGATTTAAGTCAAAAGTTAATGCATGCTGACATGAGCTGAACTTCTGTGTGCTATCAGATGTTTCCATAACAGTGACACATGTTTTTCTTTGCTGCCTTTCAGAGGAGGATCTTACTGGGGAGGAGGAAGAGATGACTTCCTTTAGAGGTGAGGAACATGGCTCCAAATCTACAACCCACAGGCTTTCTTTCTTGCTGTCCACCTTTGTTTATTTTGCTTGTTATGTGGATAGACAAGCAGGCTCTATGAAGTGTCCTTTGTTTATTTTGCTTGTTATGTGGATAGACAAGCAGGCTCTATGAAGTGTCCTTTGTTTATTTTGCTTGTTATGTGGATAGACAAGCAGGCTCTATGAAGTGTCCTTTGTTTATTTTGCTTGTTATGTGGATAGGCAAGCAGGTTCTATGAAGTGTCCTTTGTTAATTTTGCTTGTTATGTGGATAGGCAAGCAGGTTCTATGAAGTGTCCTTTGTTTATTTTGCTTGTTATGTGGATAGGCAAGCAGGCTCTATGAAGTGTCCTTTGTTTATTTTGCTTGTTATGTGGATAGACAAGCAGGCTCTATGAAGTGTCCTTTGTTTTGATATTGTTTTGATATGTCGGTCACGAATCTCTCAGGCGAAGAACCCAACAAAACAATAACCCTTTGAAAAATAGCATCAGAATATCCACCAAGGGCGCACTGTGTCCACATTGGGCTACGGTGTGTGTACAGTGTTTGTGTGTGTGAGGGCCTGCGTGTGTCTGCATACATCTGCCATCACTGTTTTGTTTGTGTGCGTGCATTGTACATCTGTTTCAGATATCCCTCCTTAATCCTTCTCTTTCCCCCGTCTGACCACCATGCTCACTCCAAACAGCCTCTGCTGACCAAAGCCAGCCACTAGTCTGGTAGTTAGTCATGCAAAGTCCACACAGTGTCAGGGTTAAGACATGCATTTCCCCTCCTCTCTGTTCTCTAACCACCTGATGTTATGGTAGAGAGACGAAAGCCCCATGCTTCTGATTGCAGGAAGAACCAGAGGTGGCTGTGTGAAATGCCAGCAGACACGTTCTCTGCAGCTGGCCGTTAAAGTGCTGTACAGTTTCTTTGCCTTCCTCATCATAGCAGTGGCAGTGCTGGCATCACTTGGTGAGTAGACTACGATATTATACCAAATCTGGCAGCAGGCAGCAGGTAGCCTAGCGGTTAGAGTGTTGAGCCAGTAACTGAAAAGTCAATCCCCGAACCGACGAGGTGGAAAATCTGTCAATGTGCTCTTGAGCAAGGCTCAATGTCTGACCCTGGCTGTGACCCCTCTCTCTGTTGGTGTCTCTGGGATTTTGAGCTGTTAGTTTTTTTTACACCACTTTGGTTGGGTTTGATGAGATATAATAACTAAGCTAATAAAGCCGTATTAAATCCAGATTATTGTATGAGTAGATTGAAGTCTGGGACTTGGTGTTTCTGCAGGTATTATGTGTGCACAGACCTCAAGCTTCTCATCAGCAGGCATTCCTCCCCAATCAGAACCTGTTCTCTTTTGTCATGCTTGACTTGACAATGTGCTCCACACTGTACAATAACAGATGAGAGGGAGATCTGCTTCAAGCCTACAGGGTTTCTGTTGTAAAAAAATAAGGGCCCTTTAAGGATTGAGTGAACATACGACTTCAAACCGATTTGCCAGGTCTTACCTGACTGACAACTTTTTCAGTGCTTGCAGATGTTACTTGCATTTCGGCAAAAATATTATTGCGACTCAAAAAGATAAATCTCATTTTCACAGCAGCTCAGAGCTCCCTGAGGGCCATTGAGTAATTCCAAGATACAGAGGGTTGGGATTCCAACACTGCAGTGGCACTGTATTTTATTGGCAGGGTCTGCTTGAGTTTATGTCAACGCAGAGCACGGCAATAATGAGGCGAAATAAGAACAAAGCACTGTAAACCTTATGTCATGAAATGTCTGAAATGTTGTTTGGCTTAAACTCCCCAAACATCGAGCGAGAACTTAAACATGAACTCATAAATATAATAATGTCCACATCATGCGGCACATCTGTTTTACATTGTTGAAAGTCCCCAATAATTAGTGTTATATAACAGGCATTCCGGTGGGGGAAAAACATCACATTAGAACCTAACCAACCTCTGTGTAGCTAGCGGACATGATTAGAACAATATCAGAAGTTCAAGTCCACCAGTACACCATGATAATGTAAATGAATGTTTGAGAGGCTGTGTAGAATCAACATCCCTGAGACCAAATGCAGCATAACTGGTGGTATGTATAAATGACATCGTTAGTGAGCGCAAACACACTATGGTGAACCAGTTATTAATCCCCAAAGTCAAGGATTAGGAAATGATATGCAAGTATAAGTCCTTAAAAGTGTGCTTTAAGCACTGTTCTTCTTCTGGGGAAAATAATCAACTGGGAAGTAACCAGCTGAACAAACCAATACCATTATTTGTTCAGTACTTTGTAATAGAAAGAAACTGTCTTGTTGTTATCGTACAAGAAGGTTCAAGGCGGCATCTTAATTCCATTCACTGATGTCTATTGTCAAAGAAGTGTTGTAGTCACTGTGTAACTTCACTTGCGTCCTAGTTTCTCAACACATGTGTTATGTTTGTTTCAATGTCTATAGAGGAACCTCCATTCCCGTTATTCTGAAAGTCTAATTTACATAATTATCTTTGTCTCCTCAGTATTTAGGAAGGTCGACAGCTTATCAGAAAAGGAATCCTTTTATCATAAGAAGATTACCAAGGTCCAGGAAAGTATACAAGGTGAGAGAGTATGATTAATCACGTGACAAAATGTGCAGAGTCTCCCAATGTGGCTGCTGACAGAGAAGTCAAGAAGTAAACAATGACTAGTAGAGCATACTGAACATTTCTGCAGATTTCCCAAATGTATTTTGTCGAAAGAGGACCCCTCTGTTTAAAATAGGTCACCCATTGAGTGTAACTGTATGGGTGACTGAGTATGAAGTCCGGTCCAGTGAGGATCCGCTCTTCAAGCTTTATGGCCTGCCTCTTCTGGGGTGTCAACTCCCTGAAGAGACATCATTTGCAGAGGCTACGACAACTGCCTCCCTTGGCTCATTCATGGAAGCACCGCATCCGTCAGTCGTCGACTAGAATTTACAAATGGGAACTCTGATCATGATTAAATGATACATAAACAGATCACCATAATGTTGTTGTCTGTTCCTTCCCAGATCTTAGCACTGCCAATAACTGCTCGGACTGCTTCAATGTGGCCCACTTCAGCGAGGAGATCAGTAGGCTGAAGGGGGAGTTTGAGGACCTCCAGAAGATGATCCTGGGTCAGGAGCAGGTCCTGGATCAGGCCTCCCAGACCCAGCAGACCCTGAAGTCAGCCAGCAGCAGGATGACCCGAGACATGCAGAACTACTCCCTGTCCATCAGGCTCATCAACCAGTCCCTGGAGCGTTACGTACACCAGGTGGCTGGATGGAAGGCGGTCATCACCGAGACGGACGAGAGCATGAAGACTCTGTCTCAGGATCAGTATGACCTCAAGGCCACGGTGAATCAGGTCAACACCACGGTGGCCCTCAGCTCCTTGTGGATGGACGCCCTGCAGAGGAAGACCGATGAGGAGACGCTGGTCCTGCAGAAGATGACCGCTGACTGGCAGAACTATAGCCGGGTGTTGAGCGGTCTGAAGTCTAACTCTAGCACCACCACTCAGATGGTGAGGAGCATCCAGAGCGGAATCTCGGCCACACACCAGAGGATCAGCATGAGCTCGGAGATAGTGCACGACCTTACCCTGCAGGTGATGAACCTGCAGATGCAGCTGGACAACGTCACCTCCTTCATGGACGAGCACGAGGAGAACATGCACGACCTCCACTACCACTCCAAGTACTATGAGAACCGGACGGGCGAGAGGTTCATCACCATGGATGCCCGCATGAACTCCATCGAGATGGAGATTGACACCATCTCGTCCAGCATCAATGCCACAGTGAGCCACGTGCAGAGCATGTACAAGTACATCAACATTGAGAGCACTTCGTGCCAGATGCGGCTTGGTGGCCACACGGAGGACCTGCACAACCTGAACACAACGGTGCTACTGCTGATGCACCTGGCTGACACCCTGAGGCAGCAGTACATGCTGCTGAGCGTCCGTCTAGACGTGGACGTCAGGAACCTGTCCATGGTCATGGAGGAGATGAAGCTAGTGGACACTCACCACACCCATGTCATCCAGAACTTCACCATTCTGAAAGGTACAGCAGAGATGTTCTTGATGTTTTCGCCAAAGGCACTTTTGTTTACGAGATCTTCATTTAGCTGTGTTGCTGTTGGCTGGTTTCATTAGTGCTCACCTGACTCTTCTCTTCCCCAAATGCACTTCTATTATTGTTTAAACTTGCTAATATTGCTGCTATCACCTCACAGGTGCACCTGGCCCACCAGGTCCAAAAGGCAACAGAGGGGAAGGAGGGGCCAAAGGTCCAGTTGGCCTGACAGGAAACAAAGGAGACAAAGGCCTAGCAGGGAACCGTGGCCCTCTGGGAGAGAAGGGCTTCATCGGGCCGGAGGGAGCTCAGGGGGAGCCAGGACCAATAGGAGCCAGAGGCGGAGTGGGAATCAAAGGGGCGAATGGTTCTGTGGGCCAGCCTGGCCCCCGTGGAGAAAGAGGAGAGAAGGGAGATATAGGTACTGTTGGTAAGGATGGACTGCCAGGCCCCAAAGGGCCAATGGGAATACAGGGCCAAGCAGGGCTCCCAGGGGTGCACGGGCTACCCGGTCCAAGAGGAAAGCCTGGGCCTGTTGGTCCACACGGAACCCCTGGCCCACCAGGCCTACCAGCTTATCCAGCCACAGTGTCTTGAGGGGCCCATAAGGTCTGATCACTACAAAGGCAGGATTAGATGTACTGTAGGGATGTACTGGCAGCCTGACAAAGGGGTGGAGTGTAATTGAAGAGGTTGGAATGGATGGATGGAGCATGGGAAAGCTAATTTTCAAGCTTTCCGCTTCATGTTAGTCCATTGTTTTCATTGGACACTCAATGGACAACCCATGCTCTTGAGCATATACTGTACAGTACACATAGCCCTAAATGCATGTTCAGGTATGAAGGGATGTAGAGGAAGGAGACTGCAAAATTGAAGATAACATAAAGACTGCAAAAGTACAAGTTTAAAAAAAAAATGCATTGTAAGTTTTCAGTATCACATACAGCTGAATGTGTGTTTGAAGGAACCACAAAACCCTCATGGGGGCTTCATAAAGATCTAGGTTTACATTGCCATGCAGTTACATGAAGGTACACTTAAATAAGGATTATTTTGTGCACACATTTTTGGAACATTGACACGTGAAATTCTGTTTGATTGCACTTTACTGGTTTTATAAAGTGTAGAAACTACAGTCTGTTTTTATGTGTTTGCTTTTGCATCTTTTATGCTTCGGAGCAGGTTCTCCTGAATACTGACTGAAGTTGAGATGATTCAACAGGTCGTGGTCATAATGGTAAGGGATGAATGAAATTGCTGAAGAACCAAAGGAATCTGCTTGGGTACGCAACTTTGGAAGTATTGGGTTTTAGTCAGCAATTGAACATTTCCTGAAATATTTCAAATGTATGGTTTTGGAAAAAATATATTTTTACGAGACATATTTGGGGTTTTATACCAATATTTTGCTATGTTACATTCAGAGTGTTTCCAGATTTTAAAGTGTATATAATATACATCATGTTTGTTGTGTGTTCTTGTTTCCATTGTGACTATTCATATGAATCTCTGCACATAATCAGAGTTGTGTGATGATATGTATATTTTAACAGTAAATAGAACATGTTAAAAAAAAGGTGAAATGATGAGAGACAGACGCTACGTACTGGGCACACACTAGTTGAATCAGCGATGTATAGACGTTGAATTGACGTCTGTGCCCAGTGGGTATTTTTGTAAACCTGTGTCATTCTTATAAACATTTGACTGGCTTGAATAGATGTTCAATAAATGCTACCATTCTACTTCACCAAAGTGTATCGACATACCACATTCACAAGTTCTGCTATTCTTCACATATTCAAATCTATTTTGAACTCCCATTTGTGTCTGGTAGAATGCTCGGATGTAGCTGCCGGGAGAGTTCTACTCACTGAGTTCTACTCAGTCCAAAACCCTGAACGGAAAAAGGAGTGGTTTTGCTGATTAATTAAGAACATGCAGTTTTCTCCCTCCAATAAAGTATCTAAGGATTTAGTGACTAAAACAGTCTTTAATTTCCTGTGTTACTCAATTGTTTTTTAATACAACGCATGCCTTAGATGTTTAAGCTATATTCCACATAGAATATTAGCTGTGGATATTATGGCTTCAAATTACGTGCTGATATCATGCAGTCTCGTGAGATCTGAGGGACACGAACTCTAACAAAAACGTCCCCTAAAATCCACTCAAATCCCATATTTTTTTGGTCATATGGATTTGCAATGTGTGGAGGGATTCGACCACTTTATATTTTCACCGAAGCAATATTACAGAGGAAAACAGATGGTGAAATTAAATGGCTTTAAGACTGAAGATACACTATCAAATATTTCTTCAAAAGAAGGAAAAGACTGCAGTGATGAAATTTGAGAAGGTGTGTCTGATTTCAGTGGCTGGCTGTGTAAAGATACTCAGTTAAAATAGCCTGAGCTTCTCCTTCACATCTGGTGTGCAAGCCGCCGCAAGACATCTGACCTCCAGCAGCTTTTCAAAAAACCATTACCACATGTGCAACCATAAATCACTCACAGCTAGTGTGTAGGGAGATATTTTGGCCTGATGCATCATTACAAATGTCACATTTAGGCAGAAACAGTGTTATTGACAGTCAATGTGGAGCCAGTATTATCGTTGTAGTTTTGCAATAGCAAAAAATGACGTTTTCCATTGTTATTGCAGCAATAACTAACTGCTACTGTAAATTAAACACATTGCGCGTTGAGCAAACATACACTCAAAACATTTAATGACACTTGTTTATTAGATGGTTACTCTGAGTGTACTGTATTCTCAATGACATAAAATGTAGGTCCTTTTTAATGTGAAGCACAGTAAATGATGAAGTCTGCAGAGAATACCTGCTCCATATTATATCTATTGTATTGGCGCCAGGCACATTGTTTGGGTCACAGATGCTGTCTGTTGCTGACGCACTCATATTTCACAGCAAAGACACATCTATACCACTGAACACCAGATGCACTCTGTTCCTCAAGAATACACCCTCATGAATACCCCAAAATATACGAGGGAAGATTAGTGGCCAGTGGTCAACATGTCTTTTGAGCCCAATATCCCTGGTTTCAGTTTCCCTTGTACTGTAAGATTTGCACAAAACTGCTATTTTGCTCCATTGAATGTACATAACTCTAAACCCGCAGATTCAAATGATGGAAAAAAAGATTCTACACCTTTGTACTCAAGTCACCTCAATTATCATCATCTATTGCCTTATTTTTCACCAAAATACACGACTGCATTCACTAATGAGTAATGACTGAGTGAAACTTGTTTGGTTGTCTGGGTCTCGTTATGTGGCCGCTGTTGGCTGGGAAAACAGGCGTGGGGATTGTTTGGCCTCTCTATGAGCTCATGGCTGTTGCCCTCCTTTACCTTCAGTGTGTGCTAACTGCATGGTGAAAAAAAGGCCCCTGGTCTGGGTGTCTACAGCTGGCAGACAGGCCTGTAGCCTGCAGCAGGTCCACGCCACCACCGCCATCACCACCAACACACCATGTCATGCTGCTGGCCTGGCTGACAACTAGACCGGACTCCCTCTCCAAACCCAGACATACAGACACATGACGCTCCATGGATACGACCACCAGCCATGCAAAACACTCTGAGCCCACATGGAGTCAAAAGTAAAAGTCCACTATGAAAAGTTTGTGAGGAAAAGGACTAGAATGAGTGATGGAAGATTACATAAAGTGTTTGTCTATAAATGTAAGCATGGAGCTCCTGTGATGCACCACAGACATGTGTTGGTCTGAGCTGTCAGCTGCCTGGTGATTGTTGACTAAAACAAGAGCTGGATTTTAATGCTTAGACATGTATATATGCAATCTCAACCACACTGCACACTGCCCTAACCCATCTGGACAAGAGGAATACCTATGTGAGAATGCTGTTCATCGACTACAGCTCAGCATTTAACACCATAGTACCCTCCAAACTCGTCATCAAACTCGAGACCCTGGGTCTCGACCCCGCCCTGTGCAACTGGGTACTGGACTTCCTGACGGGCCGCCCCCAGGTGGTGAGGGTAGGTAATAACATCTCCACCCCGCTGATCCTCAACACTGGGGCCCCACAAGGGTGCGTTCTGAGCCCTCTCCTGTACTCCCTGTTCACCCACGACTGCGTGGCCACGCACGCCTCCAACTCAATCATCAAGTTTGCGGACGACACAACAGTGGTAGGCTTGATTACCAACAACGATGAGACGGCCTACAGGGAGGAGGTGAGTGTGGTGTCAGGAAAATAATCTCACACTCAACGTCAACAAAACTAAGGAGATGATTGTGGACTTCAGGAAACAGCAGAGGGAACACCCCCCTATCCACATCGATGGGACAGTAGTGGACAGGGTAGTAAGTGTTAAGTTCCTCGGCGTACACATCACAGACAAACTGAATTGGTCCACCCACACAGACAGCATTGTGAAGAAGGCGCAGCAGCGCCTCTTCAACCTCAGTAGGCTGAAGAAATTTGGCTTGTCACCTAAAGCACTCACAAACTTCTACAGATGCACAATCGAGAGCATCCTGTCGGGCTGTATCACCGCCTGGTATGGCAACTGCTCCGCCCACAACCGTAAGGCTGTCCAGAGGGTAGTGCGGTCTGCACAACGCATCACCGGGAGCAAACTACCTGCCCTCCAGGACACCTACACCACCCGATGTCACAGGAAGGCCATAAAGATCATCAAGGACAACAACCACCCGAGCCACTGCCTGTTCACCCCGCTATCATCCAGAAGGCGAGGTCAGTACAGGTGCATCAAAGCTGGGACCGAGAGACTGAAAAACAGCTTCTATCTCAAGGCCATCAGACTGTTAAACAGCCACCACTAACATTGAGTGGCTGCTGCCAACACACTGACTCAACTCCAGCCACTTTAATAATGGGAATTGATGGGAATTGATGTAAAATATATCACTAGCCACTTTAAACAATGCTACTTAATCTAATGTTTACATACCCTACATTATTCATCTCATATGTATACGTATATACTGTACTCTATATCATCTACTGCATCTTTATGTAATACATGTATCACTAGCCACTTTAAACTATGCCACTTTGTTTACATACTCATCTCATATGTATATACTGTACTCGATACCATCTACTGCATCTTGCCTATGCCGCTCTGTACCCTCACTCATTCATATATCTTTGTGTACATTTTCTTTATCCCTTTACACTTGTGTGTATAAGGTAGTAGTTTTGGAATTGTTAGATAGATTACTCGTTGGTTATTAGTGCATTGTCGGAACTAGAAGCACAAGCATTTCACTACACTCGCATTAACATCTGCTAACCATGTGTATGTGACAAATACATTTGATTAGATTTTTTGATTTTGAAATAATGTTATCAGAATTTTGGTTTTACCAGAACACTGTTATTTTAGCTAAATTTCATCACTGCAGTCTTTTACTTATTTTCCAAAGTACAATCCACATTAGTAAAAAATTAGTACAATTAGTACAAACAATCATTTGATTGTGGTATTATTTAGTTTTTTCGAATTTGTAAGTAAGTATGAATTTTGTCATATTTATGTGGAAATAACGACTGCCATTTATTAAAGGGGCAGTACACCAAAATTTGAAATATACTTACATTTTATTGGTTAAAAAGTGAATCATCCATTGATCCTGAGAGACAATAGCAGGTTTCCATTCAATTGGAGGCAGATTTTCATGTGAATATTCTCAAATCTGCATACAAACAATATGCGCATTTTCTCACCAGTGATGTGTTGCCATCAAAATGAACTATTGCGGATAAAAGGCTGTGCCTGATGAAGTAGTGCAAATAAAACAGCTTTTGCGGTAAATTCCCATGTACCCAATAAAGAATACAAGTTAAATGGGTTTCCATTGCATTTTAGACTCTAATGATGGTTTTGTAAAACAATGTATTGCGTTGTATTGCAAATGTGCCCACTCTGGTTTTGGCATGTGCGATCTAGCCCTCAGCTTGTAGATACAGTGTGGGTAAGATATCCTACATAATGAGATTATTATGGACAAAAGGGCGATATTATTTTTATTTGTCAAAAGGAAGCCAAGTATCGATCATCATGTCTTAAGAATCAGACCCTCGATATTTATTGAAAAGGACCATCAATCACCACTTGCACTTTCACCACCCAGTGAAGTTCATCATAACTTAATTAATCTGTAGCCTAATAAACTGCAATTCTTCCCAAATCGTACGGGAGGACCATACAATATACAGTACCACTTGGAAAGTTGAGATTTGAGATTTCGTCATTATCTTTGTTACTTTCAGTTTCACTTACTTAGCTAGCAAATGCAGCTGGCTCGTTTAGTTACTCAAACACCTGGCTCAAATAAAGGGATGCTATGTTAGCTAGCTGGCTATGACTATCCAACACAACACTGGAGCTCTTCCAAATCAAGGTGAGCTTTTGGTTTGATTCATTTATTGTCACCGGGGCCTGCTTGTGTAACTGCTTACTGACTAAACACTGTAACGTTACTGCATGATTGTAGCAGGTTTACTAATGCATTAGTTCTATTAGCTATGCTGACTATGAAGTTACTTTAGCTAATATGGGGACAACGATGTAGGCTGTGTGTAGCGGTTATGACATGGTTTGGCTTGAAAACGTTTTTTTGGCTAAGTCAAATACACGTGTTGTGCATTGAAGTCCACAAGCGAAGGGAAGAGAACAAAGTTGTTATTATGAGAGTGAACTCTGTTTCCATGTGACCAGGGGTGTATTCATTCCCGCCGATTCTGTTGAAAAACGTTTCTTAAACGGAAGCAAATTGAACAAAACGGTTGATAAACATACCTGAATTTGTCCAATAGAAACTCTTGTTTGCAACTGTCAGCTAGATGCAGGCAAGAGTATGCAAGGCAGTATTGAATGTCACTGTCTGTCCATGTGTCACTGTCTGTCACCTCAAATTTGTCTCTCGACCTGTGTGCACCTATGTTGTAAACTTTCATTCATAGGCTAGGATGTTGCAACATCATGATGGGTATAGGGAAAATTTGAGTATCATGTAGTAGCCTAAACCTATCGCTGTTACGTTGAACTTGGCAAATGGAATATGAATGAGAGTCATGCAATATGCTGTAATAGAAAAAAGGCCATGCTCACGAAAAACGGCACTGACCGCCACTGGTTTCCACCTCATTAATGAAAGAGGGGATGCGCGATGTCTAATATTATATAAGTCTCAAGGTAGTACTCTCAAGGTAGTACTCGCCTGAGGTAGAGTACCTCATGATAAGCTGTAGACCACACTACCTACCAAGAGAGTTTTCATCTATAGTATTCGTAGCCGTCTATTTACCACCACAAATCAATGCTGGCACTAAGACGGCACTCAACGAGCTGTATAAGGCTATGCTCTCTCTAAATCTCTCTTTCTTTCTCTCTTTCGTTCTTTCTTTCTCTCAGAGGACCTGAGCCCTAGGACCATGCCTCAGGACTACCTGGCCTAATGACTCCTTTCTGTCTCAAGTCCACCTGGCCGTGCTGCTGCTCCAGTTTCAACTGTTCTGCCTGCGGCTATGGAACCCTGACCTGTTCACCGGACGTGCTACCTGTCCCAGACCTGCTGTTTTCAACTCTCTAGAGACAGCAGGAGCGGTAAAGATACTCTGCATGATCGACTATGAAAAGCCAACTGACATTTACTCCTGAGGTGCTGACCTGTTGCACCCTCGACAACCACTGTGATTATTATTATTTGACCCTGCTGGTCATCTATGAACTTTTGAACATCTTGGCCATGTTCTGTTATAATCTCCACCTGGCACAGCCAGAAGAGGACTGGCCACCCCTCATAGCCTGGTTCCTCTCTAGGTTCTTCCTAGGTTCTGGCCTTTCTAGGGAGTTTTTCCTAGCTACCGTGCTTCTACACCTGCATTGCTTGCCGTTTTTTGGTTTTAGGCTGGGTTTCTGTACAGCACTTTGAGATATCAGCTGAAGTAAGAAGTGCTTTAAATATTCATTTGATTTCATGATAAGCAAACAAGAAAATTCTCATCCAGAAGCAGCCTCCTCATGGCTGGAGACTTTAACGCAGGCAAACTTAAATCCATTTTACCTCATTTCTACTAGCATGTCATATGTGCAACCACAGAAATAAAAACTCTTACGCCCTCCATTTGGCAAATCTGACCATCATTCTATCCTCCTGATTCCTGCTTACAAGCAAAAACTAAAGCAGGAAGTACCAGTGACTCACTCAATACGGATGTGGTCAGATGATGCAGATGCTATGCTACAGGACTTTTTTGCTAGCACAGATTAGAATATGTTCCTGGATTCATCCAATGGCATTGAGGAGTAGACCACCTCAGTCACCGGCTTCATCAATAAGTACATTGACGACGTCGTCCTCACAGTGTCCATGCGTACATATCCCAACCAGAAGCCATGGATGACAGGCAACAACCACAGCGAGCTAATGGCTAGAGCTGCCGCTTTCAAGGAGTGGGACTCTAATCCAGACATTTATAAGAAATCCCGCTATGCCCTTAGACGAACCATCAAACATGCAAAGCGTCAATACAGAACTAAGATTGAATCCTACTAAACCAGTTCTGACGCTTGTTGGATGTGGCAGGGCTTGCAAACTATTACGGACTATAAAGGAAAACCCAGCCGCGAGCTGACCAGTGACACAAGCCAACCAGACGAGCAAAATGCCTTTTATGCTCACTTTAAGGCAAGCAACACTGAAGCATGCATGAGCGCACCAGCTCTTCCGGACAATGGTGTGATCACGCTGTCTGTAGCCGATGTGAGTAAGACCTTTCAACAGGTCAATATTCACAAGGGCGCGGGGCCAGACTGATTACCAGGACATGTACTCAGAGCATGCGTGGACCAACTGGCAAGTGTCTTCACTGATATTGTCAACCTCTCCTTGCCGGGTCTGTAATACCTACATGTTTCAAGCAGACCACCATAGCCCCTGTGCCCAAGAAAGTGAAGGTAATCTGCCTAAATGACTACCGCCCTGTAGCACTCTCGTCGGTAGCCATGAAGTGCTTTGAAAGGCCGGTCATGACTCACATCAACACCATCATCCCGGAAACCCTAGACCCTCTCCAATTCACATACCCCCCCAACAGATCCACAGATGAAGCAATCTCAATCACACCCCACACTGCCCTTTCCCACCTGGACAAAAGGAACACCTATGTGAGAATGCTGTTCATTGACTACAGCTCAGAGTTCAACTACATAGTGCCCACAAAGTTCATCACTAAGCTAAGGACGCTGATACGAAACACCTCCCTATGCAACTGGATCCTGGACTTCCTGACGGGCCACCCCCAGGTGGTAAGGGTAGCAACAACACATCTGCAATACTGATCCTCAACACAGGGGCCCCTCAGACTCCAACACCATCATTAAGTTTGCTGACGACACAACAGTGGTAAGCCTGATCACCGACAACGATGAGACAGCCTATAGGGAGGAAGTCAGAGACCTGGCAGTGTGGTGCCAGAACAACAACCTCTCCCTCAACATGAGCAAGACAAAGAAGCTGATCGTGGACTACAGAAAAAGGGGGGCCAAACATGCCCCAATTAACATTGACGGGGCTGTAGTGGAGCGGGTCGAGAGTTTCAAGTTCCTTGGTGTCCACATCACCAACAAACTATCATTGTCCAAACACACCAAGACGGTCATGAAGAGGGCATGACAACATATTTTCCCACTCAGGAGACTGAAAAGATTTGGCATGGGTCCCCAGATCCCTAAAAAGTTCTACAGCTGCACCATCGAGAGCATCCTGACCAGTTTCATCACCGCCTGGTATGCAACTGCCCAGTACATCACTGGGGCCAAGCTTCCTGCCATCCAGGACCTATATACTAGGCGTGTCAGAGGTTTTGTGTTGTACTCTGAGGATATTTTTGCAGAATTCTGCATGCAGTATCAATTGGGTGTTTGCCCCTTTTTCTGAATTCTTGGTTGGTGAGAGGACTCCAGATTTCACAATCTGATTGGAGTATTTTTAGCCAGATCCTAATTGGGATGTGAAATTGTATATTCTTTTGATGGCGTAGAAGGCTCTCAGATCGTTCACAGCTTTATAGAAGTTACCTGCGGTGCTGAAGTTTATGCCGAGGTATGTGTAATTCTTTGTGTGTGCTAGGGCAAGGGTGTCAATATATAATTCATGTCCGTGGTCCTGTGTGCAGGGTGTATATGTGGTCTGTCATACTGTATTTTGGTAAGAAGCCAATTTGACATTTGCTCAGGACATTGTTTTCACTAAGGAAATGTTGGAGTCTGCTGTTTATGACACTGCAGAGGATTTTCCAGAGGTAACTGTTAACACAGATTCCAAAGTAATTACTGGGGTCAAATTTATCTCCACTTTTGTGTATTGGGGTGTTTAGACCTTAGTTCCAAACATTAGGGAATATGCCAGAGCTGAAGATAATATTGAACATTTTGAGTGTTGCCAACTTTAAGTGTGTTAATATAGCACTGTGTTAATATAAGTGTGTTAATATAGCACTGTGCCCTGACAGGGGATGGTCTGTGTGGAAGATTAAGTTGATTAAGTTCCCATTTTTGTAACAGTTAGCAAAAGGTGTCCCTTGATTGTCCATGGGGAGCTTATTTTTGTACTCTGTCCATGCCTTCTCATCTCTCTCTCTATTTCTCTCTCTCTCTCGCTCTTTGTATTTTTCTCTCTCTCTTACAGTACATAAAATTCACACCTGCTGCTGTTATTGTTTTCACGGGTATTTTGTCATAGAGACTCCAGGGATTGATTCCCTCCATAATGTCATATCCAGTCTGACCATTGAGGTAGGTGACAGAGACATCAGGAGACATTACATAACTTGGAATCTGTCCACACCAATGGAAACCCATTACAGTTGCAGCTGTATAAATGGACTGTTCTGAGACCTGCATTAAAGGTGACCAAATTATTATTATTGTATCTTCAGCTATGTAAACAGTGGTTGCACTTGCACCTGCCTTTTTATGTAGTGTATAGTGAGTGAGTCAACACTTTTAGAAAGTCTGTACATTACAGAGGTTGAGAACATAATTCTATTGCATGGTGAGTTTTTGTAAGTGCAATGGGACCACTATTGTAGTCTATAATATATGGTTTAGATGTTCTTATTGGAAGTAACTTCATGGGAGAGGGAAACAATCCCTCAAGAAATTTCACGGCGGTCGACCCTGATTGCAGTGTCCAATACTATTTCTCCAAGCTGTAGAAAAAGCTATGGCCGCAGAAGGTCCACTGAGATTCTAATCTGCTTTTACAGTCTTGTTATTTCAATCTGTAATGAAATATATCAATGGAGAACTAAATTCAAGTATTATCTATTTATTTGCTTTCCATGACAGAGAGAACAATATAGGTCCCTAGTTATTAAAACAATGTGTTTGGAGAGATGTCTATAGGCCAAATAAGGCTGATCCATTTAGTCTTTGGCAGTGCTATACTGTACGTATGCTGACAATTTTATTTCTCCCTGTGTATTTTTGGGAAATTTTTTCAATATTCCAATTTGGCACCAGGGATTTATATAGCGTTTCAATTTCAACACTCATTTTAATGAAGTAAATTCTAATAAGCAATGTGTCAAACATTATTAATTAGGATGTAATGGAGATTAATGCTCTGTAAAATAAATGTTGGATTGAATTAATGAAAAATAAGCACATTTTCTTTTCTTTTTGTAAGCTGCAGGAGAATAGACCTGTAATTTCATGCTTTGAAAGACTGTTTAATTTACACTACCCTTCAAAAGTTTGGGGTCTCTTAGAAATGTCCTTGTTTTTTATTAAAATAACATCAAATTGATCAGATATACAGTGTAGACATTGTTAATGTTGTAAATGACTATTATAGCTGGAACCTGCAGATTTTTTAATGGAATATCTTCATAGGCCTGCGTACAGAGGCCCATTATCAGCAACCATCACTCCTGCTTTCCAATGGCACGTTGTGTTAGCTAATCCAAGTTTATCATTTTAAAAGGCTAATTGATTATTAGAAAACTTTTGCAATTATGTTAGCTTTGTTTCTGGCCATTTTGAACCTGTAATCGAACCCACAAATGCTGATGATACAAATACTCAACTAGTCTAAAGAAGGCCAGTTTTATTGCTTCTTTAATCAGAACAACAGTTTTCAGCTGTGCTAACATAATTAGAAAAGGGTTTTCTAATGATCAATTAGCCTTTTAAAATGATAAACTTGGATTAGCTAACACAATATGCCATTAGAACACAGGAGGGATGGTTGCTGATAATGGGCCTCTGTACGCCTATGTAGATATTCCATAAAAAATCTGCCATTTCCAGCTACAATAGTCGTTTCCAAAATGAACAATGTCTACACTGTATTTCTGATCAGTTTGATTGTATTTTAATTGACAAAAAAAATGCATTTTCTTTAAAAAACAAGGACATTTCTAAGTGACCCCAAACTCTTGAACGGTAGTGTACATTGTTATGATCTGTGTACTAAGGCACCCACTCATCCTTAACAAGAAACTCAGAAACTCGGAATGAACCTATTTTCATTGTAATTTTGCAGAAACATGTTTTCAGCTAAACAGGTGATCCTTAGGGGTCTCTAATTTTCTGCTTTGATCTGGACCCACATGGCTCACAGGTGCTCTGCAATCTGGGAGACATCTTGGAAGTGTCTTCCCTTGGTCAGGTCATATTAATGACCATACTCCACAATTCAGCTGCAAAACATTGACTTTGGACCATTCTAACCTTACCCATTCTTAAATGCTATAGTTTCCAAGTTCCCTTCATTTCAATAACAAATGTATTCACAAAGGATGCACAGAATTCCACAATAGAAGGGGGGAAAATGAGAGTGAGATGTGGAACCATAATATGCATTACTGTCCAACAATGTGGTATATTGCGAAACAATATCAAAGTATCATGTGAGGACAGTTAAAGTTAAACAAAGAATGATTCACATTTTCCCCCAGCTCTCAAAATGGTTCTGAATCCACCAAAACCAACCAGAGTTCGTGGGAGGAGTACTGTAAATTGCTTTTTCATTATTTTCTTGTTTTAAGAATAACAATGTCTTTCCTTCAAACCTTACAAAGTCCAGCTCAGCTTCAGAGACACTCCCTGTAAAAACTCCCTGTTTTACAGTGAAGCAGTGGCACCTTGATTCAATATGGCAACTCAATCAAAGGGGGATGTTAGCAAATATATAAACAACCTCTGCAGGTTATGTAACAAGAATCAGACAATGAGATGAACATAACACCACCACCACAGAGGAAGTGGTAATCTGATGTTAAATAGCAGTTAGTGCTTTGTGATATCTACTTGTCTTTGTGCCATTCCTGATCCTCGAGATTTGGTTGGTAGATTTTCATTACTGTACACACTACAACTATAGGAACCCTAATCTGTGAGGCCTCCTCCTCACAGCAATTTAGGAAGAATGGAAGTGTGGGATGGAGCTTTGGGGTATGGGCCTCTCCCCCCTCCTCCCGGGCATTTTCTGCTAAATTCATCATCTGCGGTTGCCTGTTTAGAGCCTTCGGGGAGGGCCAGGACATGACTGGCAAGGCAGGCTAACGCCATCCAGATGGAGCCACAGCAGCGGGAAGGGGGTCAGGAGTTGTTAAGACAGCTGCCTGTTTCTCTGGACTATTATGGATGGTGGAAACACCATATTATCATAAGAGCCAGTCAGCAGAGACAAAGGGGGAAGGACTGGGCCAGAGGAGGCTGGTGGGAGGAGTTATAGGAGGACGGGCTCATTGTAATGGCCTGGGATGGAATCAATGGAACAGAGTGAAACATTTTGTTTCCATGTGTTCCATTGATTCCAATCCAATCCATTCCATTGTTTCCAATCCAGCCTTTACAATGAGCCCGTCCTCCTATTGCTCCCCTCACCAGCCTGCTCTAGACTAAGCACTTAGGACTCCACTTGTAAAGTTGTTGCAAAACATTTTAACCTCTATGGGATCGGTGTCCCTATACCTGAACGGTTGAGCTAACGTGCGCTAATGTGATTAGCATGACAGTTGTTAGTAACAGCAAACTTTCCAGGACATAGACATGTCTTATATGGGCAGAAAGCTTCAATTCTTGTTAATCTAACGGCACTGTCCAATTTACAGTAGCTATTACAGTGAAAAAAGACCATGCTATTGTTTGAGGAGAGTGAACAACAACAACAAAAACGTATCACAGCAACTGGTTTGATACATTCACCTCTGAATGTAAATCATGTACTTACAATCAGTAATCTTACTGATTTGTCATCCTGAGGGTCCCAGAGATAAAATGTAGCATAGTTTTGTTTGATAAGATACACATATTGCAGTACTGGACAATATTTTGTATCAAGTCTGCCCTAATGTGCCGAATTGATACAACTGTATTGCAATGCTTCACTAGATCAATTTGAACCTTTACACACTAAATTGCACCTAAAAGCGCAAATTATATTTTGGCCTTTCTATTGCATTTAAAAAAAATAGAAAATGCATGTTGTTTCATTTGTATTATCTTTTACCAGATCTAACGTGTTAAATTCTTCTAAAATTAAATTCTCCTATTAAATAAAATCATAACTACATCATCAACAAGAAGATGAATAAATATGTTGTTATTTAACAAGCACAACACAGAAATATAACTACAGTATATACTGTACCTTGCGCAGCATTTTTAACACCGTAATAGCGAGGAAATAGGGGGAGGATCAAGAGTGAAAACCATGACATTAACCCGAGAATGATGCCAGAACACAAATCCCTAGACCATTTAGTGTAAAAGTATTTCAACTTCAGGCCACCAAGAAAAGTTATGACAGATAATAGTTACAAATAAATAAGCTCTCTTCCACAAAGATAATTGTTTCCAGGGAGAAACGATTATAACGAAGCGCCTCTAAATATGACAGACGGTTTCACCACATTGATAGCTGCGCAGCTGTGACTTTGTTGGAGTCTAGGGTCCCCAGGCATTTCACTTAATTGTGATTTATTTATAATGTCATTGAGTAAAACATGCAAACACAGCCAGTTTAGAGTTTGCTTTCCTTTGGCATGGAGATGATCTTTAGTATGCAGTATGTGGGTCCCAACTCATTAACTTAAAGGCCCAATGCAGGCATTTTTATCTTAATGTCAAATTAGTTCTGGGTAAAGTGCCTTACTGTGATTGTTTTCAATCAAAATGGTCTAAAATAAAGAAAAATATGCTTCTTCCAAGAGCAATTTCTCAAGCCACAATTTTGCTACGACTGTCTGGGAGTGGTCTAAGTGGGGAGGGGAAAACCAAAAAATATCCGCTATTGACAGAGAGATTTGGAACTCACCTTCTTATTGGTCAATTAACTAATTTACCGGAGGCAAAAACTCCATCCCACCAAAACAGGCTGGAATTTCATGTGGTCTTTTCAAACAGCTCTTACACTACAAGGGCATTATCCTCATTTTCACAATTTCACATGCTCCATGTGGTAAACGAGCATTCGGTTGTGCAAAAAAAAAAGTGTTTTATAACTTGTAAAACAGTCCGGTTGTTTCCAACTATTCCCTCTGGCTCCACACCAATCCACAGATGCAGAGCAGCCATGCCAAAAGGATGTCAGGGTGAAAGGCAGGAGATTGTGGATGAGCCAAGTGATCTTGGACAGAAGAAGGGCATCACATGGCTGGAATCTATTGTGGATTCCTGTGGCCGGGACTCACTCCTAACCCAGATGAGCACCCCTGCCGTCCAAACTAAACAGTCATTATTCCAATATGCACTCATGCATAATCAGACAGGATCCTGTGGGTTGTTGCACAGCATCAAATCTCATTATTCTGGCCCGGTGGGAGAGCGATTACTATTGTCCCAAAATGTGCAAATGTGTGAATGAATGCATCCACTTACGAACCATGCGTTGACACGAACCATGCGTTGACATGCGTTCCAGACAAAGTCTGAGAGATGACACTAACAGAGTGTCTCGTAAGAAGCCAGGCAGATCCAAGTATTTATTGAAGGAGGATGGAAAACATGAATGCCTTTGTCTCCAGTGCCATAATTGTGTTTTACTGAGGATAATTTCACTCTTGGCTCAGGAAAGCCTATTGGATGGGTCAAAGGAGCTGGAGGAATCCTTGTTGTTGTCCTGTGAGTTGAGCAGGTTGGACAGAGGCCCGTCCTGCTGGTGCACAGATTAGGGACGTCTGTGTTCTCCTGCTGGGTCTGGGTGACTCAGCCTGGGTGAAATATGCTGACGGTAAATCCACAGGGAACTCTGGGCCCTTTCAGGGATGACTCTAAAGTTATGAAACCTGATGCCTAGATAGAGTACAATGAGATGTAACCCTTTGAGAGAATCATGGGTGTTCAATTGTGAAATGGGTTATGTTTGATAGCAGCTGTGCAGGCAAAATGTTTTGCAATGTATGGATAACAAGTCAAACGCAATATCATGTAGGAACTATCTTTATGTGCAGTAAGTGAAAGCATTACCATGTTTATCTGTCAATACCACAAGGATGACGCAAGAGAAGTTTAGTCTAGTGCTGTAGGTTGGTTATCTTTGAATTAATTAGAGGCTAATTTGTTGTGTCTACACACCAAATCTGGAGTCAATCTGACTTATGGTTCATGAGAAGATATTAAGTATTTTTAGCATTAGCATATGTGCTAACAGCCATATTTGAATGCAGTCTTTTTTTTATCTCAAAACCATTAAAAACTGATGTAAGTACAAAATCTGGATCTGATGTATGGTTCATTAGAAGATGATTGCAGATGATTTTGAGCATTAGCGTTACATATTTAATAGTTTATTTTTTTTACTCAGCCCTTAGCTTTTCTCAAATTAAGTAAAAACAGGCACCATGGGCCTACATTCCAAATGTGGTGTCATTTGGTCATATGGTTCATGAGAAGCTCAGCTGTGAACCCATAATTAAGATTTTAAAAAGTCCTATCATATCTAAAGTCCTATAAGGCAGATAAACCAAAAATAATCATGGGTTGGTAAAATATACTCAAGTGCTGGCACATCTAAGAGCAGAGGTTTAGTGATCCTGGTCAATAAATCTCCTAACTTCACTGACACCAAGGTGATATGTGACCCCGGGAGCAGAGTCATTGTAGTGAGGGGAAAGTTGATAGGTGTTCAGTGACGGTAATAGTATGTAAATCTTTGTGGGCACCGTTTGTCACCGTGCAGTTCATGTATTGTTTACCCCCCCCCCCCCCCCCCCCAAAAAAAAAAAGTTTACCCCACAAACTGTTAGGGCCTACATAAAGCTGTCCCAACAGCAGAGCTTTCTTTTCAGCGCCATATAGTGAATACCACCGCTACAACTGGCTATCAGCGGAGCCTCGTCTGGCAGTGAAACAGTTCATTTTGATGTCTTCACTATTATTCTACAATGTATAAAATAGAAAAATAAGAAAAACCCTTGAATGAGTAGGTGTGTCCAAACTTTTGACTGGTACTGTATATATATTTGTTTGTTTTCATTGCCAATTTTGCATGTTATTTTGGCATTAATACATGTCACATATCAGTTTGCAAGCGATGTAAAAAAATATATATATATATAATCTTTTAGTTAATAAAGCCGAGTAAGTGTAGTGCAGTAAGCTGTCTGTAGCACATGTGCCTCACCCTAATAATTTGGTCCCTTTCCCCCTCAGAACTTAGCCGACTTCGTAGTGCACATGTAGCCTGTAGCCTCTTTTAGAGAAATGTAATTATTGAATATTGTAAGAGCTTTCCTTGTCTGGTTATATGCCCCGGCTTTATTTATCCTGCAGTTCTGACTTGGTGTACAGGGAGAATACTGTAAGAACCGTCCATGTTCTGAATTCTGTAGCTGTACATTTCAAAGTGCTGAACAAATAGTTATATTGACTACATGCATCCTAGCTAGCTCATTAATGGCTTAATCGAGCTTACAGATTGCCTCTTATCTGCTCGTTGTTCCCTTATCCCATAGTTTGTACATCTCAATTGTCAGTAGAAACCACATTTGTATAAGCAAGTAGCCATATCAACTGTGTTTTTAAAAAAGGCAGTAAATGAGGCTAAATGAACTGTTTGACTGCCAGACAAGGCTCTGATAGCCAGGTGTAGTGGTGGTAAGAATTCACTCCATGGTGCTGAAAAGAAAGCTCTGCTGTTGGGACAGCTTTATGTAGGCCCTAACAGTTTGTGGGCACTGTTTTTCACCGTTATAGTGCAATGAATGTATTGTTTAGTGTTGTGTTGTGTAGTGGCTTTGCTGACATGCATTAAAAAAATGGTTTGCCCCACCAAGATTTACATGCTAAAATTGCCACTGTCATCATCAAACTTAGATTATTTGAATCACCTGTGTAGTGCTAGGGCAAAAAACAAAACCTGCACCCAGGGGGGCCCCAGGACCAAGTTTTGGAAACTCTACTCTAACACGGAACCCAAACTGGCTGTGTGCGTGCGCCATCGTGCGCTATCGTGCATAAATTAATTTTGTCCCAATGCACCAAACGCGATCACGACACGCAGGTTAAAATATCAAAACAAACTCTGAACCAATGACATTAATTTGTGGACAGGTCGAAAAACATTAAACATGTATGGCAATTTAACTAGTTAGCTTCCACTTGCTAGCTAATTTGTCCTATTTAGCTAGCTTGCTGTTGCTAGCTAATTTGTCCTAAGATATAAACATTGAGTTGTTATTTTACCTGAAATGCACAAGGTCCTCTACACCGACAATTAATCCATACATAAAACGGCCAACCGAATCGTTTCTAGTCATCTCTCCTCCTGCCAGGCTTTTTCATCTTTGAACTTATATGGTGATTGGCATCTACACTTTCATAGTATTACCACAACAACCGGCAAAACATTTCATCTTTCAATCACCCACGTGGGCATAACCAATGAGGGGATGGCACGTGGGTACCTGCTTCTATAAAACAATGAGGAGATGGGAGAGGCTGGACTTGCAGCTCCCATTGGCGCGCACAAGCAGTGTGGGTGCAATAGCTGAATAACATGGATTTCTAAATGTATTTTCCGATGCTCACGCATGCGACGTGTCCGGTCTGGTCAGCATGTAAGTGTATTAAATACTTGGTTATTCTAGCCACACCCTTATCTAAAGACATGGTAGAGACTAACATGAGATCTTTACAGTACTCTATGAAAAGTTATTTCCAAAGATGTATAAAATGTATTTATCAATGTGTGGAAAGATGAATTGTATAAACATTATGACAGCTCCAGTTGTGTACTATACCCAGTGTCGGGCAAGCTACTCTGCAAATATAGTTTACCATGCTACCAATTACTTCACACTGGAAGAAGTTACGTTACACTAAATCTAAACTCAACTTAACTAAAGTTATTTTTAGAAAATTGTTTACTACATCCAAACTGCTTTGTAAAACCTGAAATTTCATGGACTACAAATTGCAAGAAGAAGATCACTCTGGAGTCAGATGTTAACAGAATGTGTCATTTAACCTATTAAACATTAAGCAGGTCTGATGCCGAACAATAAATTAAATGTTTTGCCTACTTTACCCATATTATCTTTTCTTTTTGCAAAAAAAGTAGTGTGTAGTTTCAGTAGTTAGCTACACCCATTACATGGCAAAAAAAGTAGTGTTTAGTTTCAGTAGTTAGCTACACCCATTACATGGCAAAAAAAGCAGTGTGTAGTTTCAGTAGTTAGCTACACCCATTACATGGCAAAAAAAGTAGTGTTTAGTTTCAGTAGTTAGCTACACCCATTACATGGCAAAAAAAGCAGCGTGTAGTTTCAGTAGTTAGCTACACCCATTACATGGCAAAAAAAGTTGTTAACTACTGAAAAAACAGTAACACTTTACTTGACACCCAGCGTCATAACACGGTCAAAACACAGTCATAACTATGTCATAATATGTCATAGAAGCTGACATGATACATACAGTGCCTTGCAAAAGTATTCATCCCCTTGGCGTTTTTCCTATTTTGTTGCATTACAATCTGTAATTTAAATGGATTTTTATTTGGATTTCATGTAATGTACATACACAAAATAGTCCAAATTGGTGAAGTGAAATTGAAAAACTAGCTTGTTTAAAAAGAAATCTAAAAAATGAAAAACAGAACAGTGGTAACTGCATACAGTGGGGCAAAAAAAGTATTTAGTCAGCCACCAATTGTGCAAGTTCTCCCACTTAAAAAGATGAGAGAGGCCTGTAATTTTCATCATGGGTACACTTCAACTATGACAGTCAAAATGAGAAAAACAAATCCAGAAAATCACATTGTAGGATTTTTAATGAATTTGTTTGCAAATTATGGTGGAAAATAAGTATTTGGTCAATAACAAAAGTTTATCTCAATACTTTGTTATATACCCTTTGTTGGCAATGACAGAGGTCAAACATTTTCTGTAAGTCTTCACAATGTTTTCACACATTGTTGCTGGTATTTTGGCCCATTCCTCCATGCAGATCTCCTCTAGAGCAGTGATGTTTTGAGGCTGTTGCTGGGCAACACGGACTTTCAACTCCCTCCAAAGATTTTCTATGGGGTTGAGATCTGGAGACTGGCTAGGCCACTCCAGGTCCTTGAAATGCTTCTTACAAAGCCACTCCTTCGTTGCCCGGGCGGTGTGTTTGGGATCATTGTCATGCTGAAAGACCCAGCCACGTTTCATCTTCAATGCCCTTGCTGATGGAAGGAGGTTTTCACTCAAAATCTCACGATACATGGCCCCATTCATTCTTTCCTTTACATGGATCAGTCGTCCTGGTCCCTTTGCAGAAAAACAGCCCCAAAGCATGATGTTTCCACCCCCATGCTTCACAGTAGGTATGGTGTTCTTTGGATGCAACTCAGCATTCTTTGTCCTCCAAACACGACGAGTTGAGTTTTTAGCAAAAAGTTATATTTTGGTTTCATCTGACCATATGACATTCCGCCAATCTTCTTCTGGATCATCCAAATGCTCTCTAGCAAACTTCAGATGGGCCTGGACATGTACTGGCTTAAGCAGGGGGACACGTCTGGCACTGCAGGATTTGAGTCCCTGGCGGCGTAGTGTGTTACTGATGATAGGCTTTGTTACTTTGGTCCCAGCTCTCTGCAGGTCATTCTCTAGGTCCCCCCGAGTGGTTCTGGGATTTTTGCTCACCGTTCTTGTGATCATTTTGACCCCACGGGGTGAGATCTTGCGTGGAGCCCCAGATCGAGGGAGATTATCAGTGGTCTTGTATGTCTTCCATTTCTTAATAATTGCTCCCACAGTTGATTTCTTCAAACCAAGCTGCTTACCTATTGCAGATTCAGTCTTCCCAGCCTGGTGCAGGTCTACAATTTTGTTTCTGGTGTCCTTTGATAGCTCTTTGGTATTGGCCATAGTGGAGTTTGGAGTGTGACTGTTTGAGGTTGTGGACAGGTTGTGTTTTTTATACTGATAACAAGTTCAAACAGGTGCCATTAATACAGGTAACGAGTGGAGGACAGAGGAGCCTCTTAAAGAAGAAGTTACAGGTCTGTGAGAGCCAGAAATCTTGCTCGTTCGTAGGTGACCAAATACTTATTTTCCACCATAATTTGCAAATAAATTCATTAAAATTCCTACAATGTGATTTTCTGGATTTTTTTTTTCATTTTGTCTGTCATAGTTGAAGTGTACCTATGATGAAAATTACAGGCCTCTCTCATCTTTTAAGTGGGAGAACTTGCACAATTGGTGGCTGACTAAATACTTTTTTGCCCCACTGCATGTATTCACCCCCTTTGCTATGAAGCCCCTACATAAGATTTGGTGCAACCAATTACCTTCAGAAGTCACATAATTAGTTAAATAAAGTCCACCTGTGTGCAATCTATGTGTCACATGATCTCAGTATATATACCTGTTCTGATAGGCCCCATAGTGTGCAACACCACTAAGCAAGGGGCACCACCAAGCAAGCAGCACCATGAAGACCAAGGAGCTCTCCAAACAGATCAGGGACAAAGTTGTGGAGAAGTACAGATCAGGGTTGAGTTGTAAAAAAATATCAGAAACTTTGAACATCCCACAGAGCACCTTTAAATCCATTATTAAAAAATTGAAAGAATATGGCACCATAAAAGTACCTGTCAAGAGATGGCCGCCCAGCAAAACTCATGGCAAGGAGGGCATTAATCAGAGAGGCAACAAAGAGACCAAAGATAACCCTGAAGGAGCTGCAAAGCTCCACAGCGGAGATTGGAGAATCTGTCCATAGAACCACTTTGAGCCGTACACTCCACAGAGCTGGGCTTTACAGAAGAGTGTCCAGAAAAAAGCCATTGCTTAAGAGAAAAAAATAAGCAAAAACGTTTAGTGATTGCCAAAAGGCATATGGGAGACTGGAAGAAGAAGAAGGTACTCTATGGAAGAAGGTCCTCTGGTCAGATGAGACTAAAATGGAGATTTTTGGCCATCGAGGAAAATGCTATGTCTGGCGCAAACCTAACACCTCTCATCACCTCTCAGAACCCCATCACCACAGTGAAGCATGGTGGTGGCAGCATCATGTTGTGGGGATGTTTTTCAGGGACTGGGAAACTGGTCAGAATTAACGGAATGATGGATGGCGTTAAATATAGGGAAATTCTTGAGGGAAACCTGTTTCAGTCTTCCAGAGATTTGAGACTGGGACGGAGGTGGACCGTCCAGCAGGACAATGACGCTAAGCATACTGCTAAAGCAACACTTGAGTGATTTAAGGAGAAACATTTAAATGTCTTGGAATGGCCTAGTAAAAGCCCAGACCTCATTCCAGTTCAGAATCTGTGGTATGACTTAAAGATCGCTGTACACCAGGGGAACCCATCCAACTTGAAGGCGCTAGAGCAGTTTTGCCTTGAAGAATGGACAAAAATCCCAGTGACTAGATGTGCCAGGCTTATAGAGACATACCCCAAGAGACTTACAGCTGTAATTGCTGCAAAAGGTAACAACGTAATGACTTTGGGGGGTGAATAGTTATGCACTCTCAAGTTTTCCGTTTTTTTTGTCTTATTTCTTGTTTGTTTCACATGAAAAACGATTTTGCATCTTCAAAGTGGTAGGCATGTTGTGTAAATCAAATGATACAAACCCCCCAAAAAATCTATTTTAATTCCAGGTTGTAAGACAACAAAATAAGAAAAATGTCAAGGGGGGTGAATACTTTTGCAAGACACTGTATATTTAGACCTGTTGTGACATATATTGCATTATGTTATGGCTGGTTATGACACCTACATAAGAGTGTCAAAACCCACAAAACCTACCACGGATGGTAGATATTTTATGGCTGGTTATGACACCTACATAAGAATGTCAAAACCCACACAACCTACCACACAAGGGAAAACATTCCATTAATTTATCATTTTAATTGCGCACAAATTGATGTCAGGCATACACATACCCCAATTCTCTGTTGCTGATGACTGTGATGAATGCAGGAGCAGATTTCAGGAGGTATAAGAACCCACAACCATGGTGTTGCAAGCACCGTGCTCTTGCCAAGCGATCTACAAGGGACATTGGAAGCAGGATCGACCCTCACTGACTATCACCTAGTACGGGCTCCGTTCCTGCAGTGATCAGCAGGTGGAGCTAGTAACTCATTATTCATGTTCTTAGATATGACAATATTTCTATAGCATTAATGACATTCTCCCATCAATGTGTAACCGTAACAGATTATGACTGACGATTAATGAAATTGTCTCCCTTAATTGTATATACACTACCGTTCAAAAGTTTGGGGTCACTTAGAAATACAACGAGTTTCAGAAGAAGTTCTTTGTTTCTGGACATTTTGAGCCTGTAAACAAACCCACAAATGCTGATGTTCCAGATACTCAACTAGTCTAAAGAAGGCTAGTTTTATTGCTTCTTTAATCAGAACAACAGTTTTCAGCTGTGCTAACATAATTTTAAAAGTTTTCTAATGATCAATTAGCCTTTTCAAATTATACACTTGGATTAGCTAACACAACGTGCCATTGGAACACAGGAGTGATGGTTGATGATAATGGGCCTCTGTACACCTATGTAGATATTCAATTAAAAATATGCCATTTCCAGCTACAATAGTCATTTACAACATTAGCCATGTCTACACTCTATTTCTGATCAATTTTATGTTATTTTAATGGACAGAAAATGAGCTTTTCTTTAAAAAACAAGGACATTTCTAAGTGACTCCAAACTTTTGAACGGTAGTGTATATTGTCCAATGTATAATAATGAATATGTGATTATTATTTATTTATTTACTTGGGGCAGAGGATGGTGGTCCACATGTATCTGATGCCCATCTTAACATTTATTTTGAAAGAATGACCTGTAAAAATTCCAGGCACATCTCCCATCCATTGTTTTTTTAAATATTGTTTTCCCCCCCCGTTGTGTTGCTGATGTATGCACCTTCATCATTCAGTAGACCTATTGGCAGTTTCATAAAATACTTTAGGCCAGATTATGAACGGACTATTAATTGTAGGTCTGCCTACCTCTGGAGGGGATGCGGTGGGTGGGAATGGAAATAGTCTTGTTGATGTTAGACTGCATGTCTGTGTGTGTATCTTGTTTGTTTAATTTTGTCTCATCTGAATAAAGAAAGAAATGATATATATATCTAAAAAGAGAAGCACAGTCCATGTTGTTGTAGGGGAGTGCTCTCTATCAACCCCATGTGCAAGCCATATTTCCTTACATCAGAAGGAGGCCTTTCCAAAGACAGCACCCCGACTCTGCATTTTACGGCCTTGTTTGCTTTTGTTGGAGGCTTCAGCTGGTCAGGCTGGACACGGGGACCACAGCAGAGCAGGTGGGTCTGTTGGTCGGAGGGTCGGCAGTACATCTTAGTCTGCCCTCCAGAGTGTGTGGTCCCCCTGCCTCTGTCAGCCACAGGCAGATGTTATTATAACCAGCACAGAGGTAAAGCATAGCTGAAAGAAGCCACAGTTAGGGAAACTTTCCTCCTCTCTCTCTAAACAGGAAATTACAGGACTGTCTAGCTATAGATGACAATACATCCATAAAGCAGACATTTTTAGAGTAGGAGTTACAATGGGCCACAAGTTGGGGGCACCATCGTTAGACTAGGTGGTACCCCACTGTGGTAAAGCAGTATACATGTCTGATACATGTTGTACTGCAGGGAAAGGGAGATACCTAGTCGTAACTGCCTTGCTCAAGGGCAGAACGACAGATTTTTTCCACCTAGCCGTCTCTGGGATTCCAACCATCTTTTGGTTACTGGCCCAACACTCTTAACCACTAGGCTACCTGCCACCCTGAATGGGCTGGTTTCCTGGACCCAGAATAAGAGAATCACCATTGAAAATGCTATTTCTGTCCATGAACACGGTTAATCTGGGTCCGGGAAACCACCAGCCCTAAATCTCAGCCATAAAGCACATAAGCATCTGGCTCAATAGTGTACTGCACCGAAGCAAATTAACAACAATTTGCTCCCACGCTCTCTCTAGTCATTTCCACTCTCCACCCCACTGCTGCACTGTGCTTGGGTTCTGTGAGAATTGGGCTGGAATGAAGCTGAAGCTGAAGCTCTGGCAGGGTCATGGGCTACTGGAGGAGATGATTGCATATTTCCAATAAACACATAAACATGCCTTCTCCACGTGGAGAGAAGAGGACCATCAGAGGTGGCAGCATTAAGAGGTCATTCTTTCCACAGGACCTTACGTCCTGCCAGCATGGCTGACGCCCTCCTCTGCAGAATAACTCCTTTCTCAGGCTTCCATTACTGCGTGTGCCATCTCTATGTTGTGTAGGCCAGCTCTTCTGAAATGTACCCTCTTAAATCTACTGTGGGAGAAACAGTCAATTCAGAGCTGTAAAAGCTTTGTAAGAGATTAAACGGGGCTACCTTCAGGTTTCTGAAGCAAAGGTACTGAGCACCGAGTTCAAAGTTATGGGAAACATAGGGCTTTTTGGCAGGATATTCACTTGTAAATATGAAATTAAACTATTGTGACAGAGCAGGAAATGATCCCTAGTAGAGGCCTGTCCGTATTTGTCCTGGTTCAGTGCTTTACTTTTAGAATGTCACTGCCAAACTATTATTTTGTGTGATTTGGGTAACCGTTGCCTCCCGCTGCAAATTACATACAGCCCACCAAAAAACATTTTATTTTCCACAATATACAGGCTCCTGACACCAGCTAATTAGCCACCAAAATTCCTGCTTTTGTCCCCCCCCCCCAAAAAACATTTTAAAGTTACAAATATATTTTAAAAAATGTACATATTAATTTATGGCAAAACAAGACAAAGGTGTAAAAATTGTGACGCTGAAAACATAGGCATATAGCTTTGTCTCTGTGAGATCATATTGAAGAAACACTTCGAAAGAAACAAATCTGTAGTCGACATCAAGTTTGATTATAGATCAAATCAATCAATGAATGACAAATTATACCATTTACCATGTCAGAGTGACCAACTCTAGTGTGATATTTAGTAAATGTGAACCTCCGGAAATAAAGCAATAACCTGCCATCTAGTGGTCTTAAAGAAAATGGAATCTCAAAATGTGAAATAAAGCAACAGCAACTATTTTTCAGACTTAGTACAAAGTACATGTTGTTACAATGGGTGTAGCATAAGTTCTTGACTCTGAACTCATAGCTGTAAATCTATGTAGATCTCATTATAAAAAGAACTGGGACGTCTTCTCAGTTCTGGAACTGACTCATACAACAAGACTAATAAAACGAGACAAGAATGACAAATTCTGGCTGAACTCTTAATGACTCCCTTGCAAAGGAACAACTGAACTGCCACAGCGGTACCTCTCAAGAAGTACATCTCTTTAGAACAATACAATGCAGGCTACTTCTAATCAGCACTGAAACACGACAGATTCAAAGGAAATCTCTAGCCACCTTAATAATTGGATGTAATAAATGTATCACTAGCCACTTTAAACAATGGCACTTTATTTAATGTTTACATACCCTACATTACACATCTCATATGAATATACTGTACTCTATACCATCTACCGCATCTTGCCTATGCCGTTCGGCCATCGCTCATCCATATATTTTTTATGTGAAATTGTTAGATTAATTGTTAGATATTACTGCATGGTCGGAACTAGAAGCACAAGCATTTCGCTACACTCGCATTAACATCTGCTAAACATGTGTATGTGACAAATAAAATTGGATTTGATTCCCATGTAGGCCTGTTGTGATAAGAGCAATTTAAACACACATCCAACTGTTAGGTCAGCTATAACTTCAATATCATGCCTTTCTCCAACAGTTCATGTCTTGAAAATATTTTAAATAAATGCCTCAACCATGAAATAACTTTCATTAAAAAATGGATTGAAGGTGTTACCAATATTGAAATTATACTTGCATGTGACAAATATGCATATTCACAGTTAGTTGATGAACACACACCTTAGCCAAATACATTTAAACTCAGTTTTTCACAATTCCTGACATTTAACCAGAGTAAAAAATTCCCTGTCTTAGGTCAGTTAGGATCACCACTTTATTTTAAGAATGTGAAAATGTCAGAATAATATTAGTGAGAACAATGAATTTCGTCTTTTATTTCTTTCATCACATTCCCAGTGGGTCAGAAGTTTACATACATTCAATTAGATTTGGTAGCATTGCCTTTAAATTGTTAACTTGGGTAAAACATTTCGGGTAGCCTTCCACAAGCTTCTCACAATAAGTTGGGTGAATTTTGGCCCATTCCTCCTGACAGAGCTGGTGTAACTGAGTCAGGTTTGAAGGCTTCCTTGCTCGCACACGCTTTTTCAGTTCTGCCAACAAATGTTCTATAGGACTGATGTCAGGGCTTGTGATGGCCACTCCAATACCTTGACTTTGTTGTCCATAAGCCATTTTGCCAGAACTTTGGAAGTATGCTTGGGGTCATTGTCCATTTGGAAGATCCATTTGCGACCAAGTTTTAACTTCCTGACTGATGTCTTGAGATGTTGCTTCAATGTATCCACATCATTTTCCTTCTCATGGTGCCATCTATTCTGTGAAGTGCACTAGTCGCTCCTGCAGCAATGCACCCCCACAATATGATGCTGCCACCCCCGTGCTTCACGGTTGGGATGTTCTTCGGCTTGCAAGCCTCCCCCTTTTTCCTCCAAACAAAACAATGATCATTATGGCCAAACAATTCTATTTTTGTTTCATCAGACCAGAGGACATTTCTCCAAAAAGTATGATCTTCGTCCCCATGTGCAGTTGCAAACCTTAGTCTGGCTTTTTATTGGCGGTTTTGGAGCAGTGGTTTCTTCCTTGCTGAGCGGCCTTTCTGGTTATGTCGATATAGGACTCGTTTTACTCTGGATATAGATACTTTTGTGCCTGTTTCCTCCAGCATCTTCACAAGGTCCTTTTCTGTTGTTCTGAGATTGATTTGCACTTTTCGCACCAAAGTATGTTCATCTCTAGGAGACAGAACGTGTCTCCTTCCTGAGCGGTATGATGGCTGCGTGGTCCCATGGTGTTTATACTTGCGTACTATTGTTTGTACAGATGAATGTGGTACCTTCAGGCGTTTGGAGATTGCTCCCATGGATGAACCAGACTTGTGGTCTACAATTATTTTTCTGAGGTCTTGGCTGATTTCTTTTGATTTTCCCATGATGTCAAGCAAAGAGGCACAGGGTTTGAAGGTAGGCCTTGAAATACATCCACAGATACCTCCAATTGACTGTACTTCCGGCGCCGACAGAGATGGCCGCCTCGCTTCGCGTTCCTAGGAAACTATGCAGTTTTTTGTTTTTTTACGTGTTATTTCTTACATTAGTACCCCAGGTCATCTTAGGTTTCATTACATACAGTCGAGAAGAACTACTGAATATAAGATCAGCATCAACTCACCATCAGTACGACCAAGAATATGTTTTTCGCGACGCGGATCCTGTGTTCTGCCTTACAAACAGGACAACGGAGTGGATTCCATGCAGCGACCCAAAAAAACGACTCCGAAAGAGAGGGAAACGAGGCGGTCTTCTGGTCAGACTCCGGAGACGGGCACAGCGCGCACCACTCCCTAGCATTCTTCTTGCCAATGTCCAGTCTCTTGACAACAAGGTTGATGAAATCCGAGCAAGGGTAGCATTCCAGAGGGACATCAGAGACTGTAACGTTCTTTGCTTCACGGAAACGTGGCTTACTGGAGAGACGCAATCCGAAGCGGTGCAGCCAACAGGTTTCTCCACGCATCGCGCAGACAGGAAAAAACATCTTTCTGGTAAAAAGAGGGGCGGGGGCGTATGCCTTATGACTAACGTGACATGGTGCGATGAAAGAAACATACAGGAACTCAAATCCTTCTGTTCACCTGATTTAGAATTCCTCACAATCAAATGTAGACCACATTATCTACCAAGAGAATTCTCTTCGATTATAATCACAGCCGTATATATCCCCCCCCAAGCAGACACATCGATGGCTCTGAACGAACTTTATTTAACTCTCTGCAAACTGGAAACAATTTATCCGGAGGCTGCATTCATTGTAGCTGGGGATTTTAACAAGGCTAATCTGAAAACAAGACTCCCCAAATTTTATCAGCATATCGATTGCGCAACCAGGGGAGGAAAGACCTTGGACCATTGTTACTCTAACTTCCGCGACGCATATAAGGCCCTGCCCCGCCCCCCTTTCGGAAAAGCTGACCACGACTCCATTTTGTTGATCCCTGCCTACAGACAGAAACTAAAACAAGAGGCTCCCACGCTGAGGTCTGTCCAACGCTGGTCCGACCAAGCTGACTCCACACTCCAAGACTGCTTCCATCACGTGGACTGGGAGATGTTTCGTATTGCGTCAGATAACAACATTGACGAATACGCTGATTCGGTGTGCGAGTTCATTAGAACGTGCGTTGAAGATGTCGTTCCCATAGCAACGATTAAAACATTCCCTAACCAGAAACCGTGGATTGATGGCAGCATTCGTGTGAAACTGAAAGCGCGAACCACTGCTTTTAATCAGGGCAAGGTGTCTGGTAACATGACTGAATACAAACAGTGCAGCTATTCCCTCCGCAAGGCTATCAAACAAGCTAAGCGCCAGTACAGAGACAAAGTAGAATCTCAATTCAACGGCTCAGACACAAGAGGCATGTGGCAGGGTCTACAGTCAATCACGGACTACAGGAAGAAACCCAGCCCAGTCACGGACCAGGATGTCTTGCTCCCAGGCAGACTAAATAACTTTTTTGCCCGCTTTGAGGACAATACAGTGCCACTGACACGGCCTGCAACGAAAACATGCGGTCTCTCCTTCACTGCAGCCGAGGTGAGTAAGACATTTAAACGTGTTAACCCTCGCAAGGCTGCAGGCCCAGATGGCATCCCCAGCCGCGCCCTCAGAGCATGCGCAGACCAGCTGGCCGGTGTGTTTACGGACATATTCAATCAATCCCTATACCAGTCTGCTGTTCCCACATGCTTCAAGAGGGCCACCATTGTTCCTGTTCCCAAGAAAGCTAAGGTAACTGAGCTAAATGACTACCGCCCCGTAGCACTCACATCCGTCATCATGAAGTGCTTTGAGAGACTAGTCAAGGACCATATCACCTCCACCCTACCTGACACCCTAGACCCACTCCAATTTGCTTACCGCCCAAATAGGTCCACAGACGATGCAATCTCAACCACACTGCACACTGCCCTAACCCATCTGGACAAGAGGAATACCTATGTGAGAATGCTGTTCATCGACTACAGCTCGGCATTCAACACCATAGTACCCTCCAAGCTCGTCATCAAGCTCGAGACCCTGGGTCTCGACCCCGCCCTGTGCAACTGGGTACTGGACTTCCTGACGGGCCGCCCCCAGGTGGTGAGGGTAGGCAACAACATCTCCTCCCCGCTGATCCTCAACACTGGGGCCCCACAAGGTTGCGTTCTGAGCCCTCTCCTGTACTCCCTGTTCACCCATGACTGCGTGGCCACGCACGCCTCCAACTCAATCATCAAGTTTGCGGACGACACAACAGTGGTAGGCTTGATTACCAACAACGATGAGACGGCCTACAGGGAGGAGGTGAGGGCCCTCGGAGTGTGGTGTCAGGAAAACAACCTCACACTCAACGTCAACAAAACTAAGGAGATGATTGTGGACTTCAGGAAACAGCAGAGGGAACACCCCCCTATCCACATCGATGGAACAGTAGTGGAGAGGGTAGCAAGTTTTAAGTTCCTCGGCATACACATCACAGACAAACTGAATTGGTCCACTCACACAGACAGCATCGTGAAGAAGGCGCAGCAGCGCCTCTTCAACCTCAGGAGGCTGAAGAAATTCGGCTTGTCACCAAAAGCACTCACAAACTTCTACAGATGCACAATCGAGAGCATCCTGGCGGGCTGTATCACCGCCTGGTATGGCAACTGCACCGCCCTCAACCGTAAGGTTCTCCAGAGGGTAGTGAGGTCTGCACAACGCATCACCGGGGGCAAACTACCTGCCCTCCAGGACACCTACACCACCCGATGTCACAGGAAGGCCATAAAGATCATCAAGGACATCAACCACCCGAGCCACTGCCTGTTCACCCCGCTATCATCCAGAAGGCGAGGTCAGTACAGGTGCATCAAAGCTGGGACCGAGAGACTGAAAAACAGCTTCTATCTCAAGGCCATCAGACTGTTAAACAGCCACCACTAACACTGAGTGGCTGCTGCCAACACACTGACACTGACTCAACTCCAGCCACTTTAATAATGGGAATTGATGGGAAATGATGTAAATATATCACTAGCCACTTTAAACAATGCTACCTTATATAAATGTTACTTACCCTACATTATTCATCTCATACGCATACGTATATACTGTACTCTATATCATCGACGGTATCCTTATGTAATACATGTATCACTAGCCACTTTATACTATACTATGCCACTTTGTTTACATACTCATCTCATTTGTACATACTGTACCCGATACCATCTACTGTATCTTGCCTATGCTGCTCTGTACCATCACTCATTCATATATCCTTATGTACATATTCTTTATCCCCTTACACTGTGTACAAGACAGTAGTTTTGGAATTGTTAGTTAGATTACTTGTTATTACTGCATTGTCGGAACTAGAAGCACAAGCATTTCGCTACACTCGCATTAACATCTGCTAACCATGTGTATGTGACAAATAAAATTTGATTTGATTTGATTTGAAATGATGTCAATTAGCCTATCAGAAGCTTCTAAAGCCATTACATAATTTTCTGGAATATTCCAAGCTGTTAAAGGCAGTCAATTTATTGTATGTAAACTTCTGACCCACTGGAATTGTGATACAGTGAATTATAAGTGAAATAATCTGTCTGTAAACAATTGTTGGAAAAATTAATTGTGTCATGCACAAAGTAGATGTCCTAACCGACTTGCCAAAACCATAGTTTGTTAACAAGAAATTTGTAGAGTGGTTGAAAAACGAGTTTTAATGACTCCAGCCTAAGTGTATGTAAACTTCCGACTTCAACTGTATGCCATCCTGTCACTGAGAATAACCCACTTGTATTCATGTAGTGGGAAGCAAATCACATGCAGAGTGAAACAAAGGCCTTTTCTTCTGCTTTTCAGTTGTTTGGAGAGAAAATGTTTATGCAGATGTGAAATGAAATGTAAGTCTTCTTGGAGAATTCATTTGGACGCGCTCCTCATACCTTAACCTGCTCCACGCGTTTCAGTCTGTGTGATGTGGACCAGAGGTCAGCCACAGCTGCTTTCCATTCATACATACACAGCATTGAGAAATGAAGAGATGTCGTGCTTTATACTGAAAATCCAGCATGTTAAATCCTAGCTCTGATCATGACCCAGGAAAGAGAAACCTGATCCGTTACCCTGACAAAAAGCACTTGGAATAGGTAGGGGAGAGACTGGTACCCATATGACTAATAAAGGACCAAGTAGCTCAAACCATTCAAATGTCTCACTCTTCATTAGCAAAGCTACTTCAACATGTTTTCGAAATAATGACCTGAGCAATTACTCTACCTTCTGGGCAGTTCAATTTAAAACAAAAACGGAACTTTGCATGGATAAACAAGGGGAATTTTATTAATAACGTCAGCGCTCTTTCGGCTATTACAAAGAAACATTCAAGATAAAAACTTATTTTGCATGGCCTCATGGGGACACATTTACTAGACTCCAGTCTCTGGACAGGACAAAGTCTGCACCATCGGCCAGGTAAATTATAATAGATGTAAAGTACATATTCATTTCACCCATAGCTAGACATACTGGTCAGGAGATCATATATTCATTCATATCATTAGGTCAACATGCACCAATACTGAATTAGATCATAGAGCGTGTAAGGAATAGCAGTCCCAAGACTAAATCCTTGACAGCACTTGTCTGAGGAATCTGGAATTGCCGTTACCCTCGTCAGTCAAGCAGAGGATGTAAAAGTACAAGATACCAATGATGTTTGAATTTTTCCTTTGAAATTCAAGAAGCGTAGGGAAAACAAGCAGTTCACTATGGTCCTGAAATTGTGCATAATTGGCACGAGTACTGTTCCAAAAATACAGTAGCAAGTTTATCGATCTATACACACAATGTCAAAGCACTGTCCGGTATAACAGTGTGTATAACAGTGCAATCCAACAATGTTAAATTTCAGGGGATGGTGTCTCTCCGATGTCCCAGATTCTCTTTTTACATGAAGTCATCCGAATCATTTCCATCCTGAAAAAGACTCCATTATCCATTTCTGACATACTGAATGGTCGTATTGCAACAACAGTCATATAAACGATTAACAGGCCAGTCTATTTCTGAAAGAAACAGATAACTCAGATTATAACTCGGATGTTCGGATTTTGTTAATCAACTCACCTCATTTGTTGTCATATTGTCACTCGTCATCAGCGAAGAATAACTTCTGTTTAGGAACAATTACAGTGTAAGTTCATATCATTCACAGAAGTGACACGTGGTGTTTTGGGATGCCAGTCGAACATAGATGATGTAGCTAGGGAGATAACTTACTTGAGCTCCTCCAGCTCTCTTTTCTTTTTTATGTCATCTTTCTCTTTCTTTTTCAGATCTTGTATCTGGGCCTTCTTCTCGTTTCTCTCCTCCCTGTCTCGAGACTCTTTCTCTGCTGCTAAATCAGGGTATCGCTCGTCCTTTGTTTTCTCCACCCTGTTCACTATCTCATTGACCTTTTTCTCTACTGCCACGACCTTCACCTACAAAACAGTTGACAAAACAGGTCTAAATGATCGTTTTATAGAAATGACCAAAACCTCACAATACGGTGCAGTGTTGGATTTGGCTGCTCTGCTAAAACCATTGACAACTACATGCCGTTTTCAAAGGATTGTTAAATAAATGTTATAACCATTTGGTTTTAATGTCATCACCTCTTGAAGAGCATAGTCAGAACTACACATGTCCAATTATTCCACATTTAGCTTTATAATTAGACGTATAAAGCATGTAACTGCATCCCTTTCATGATCAGTAAACATAAATTGACAATATATTTTTTAGATATGCGAGGGTAGTCTATCCATTTGGCATGTAGCTAGCGACAGCATGTGTCATTTAGCTTGCTTCAGAGATTAGGATTTTGGAAAGAGCTTGACATCGGCAAATCCTCGTCCTGGTAAAGTTATGTCGGACTACTGTCATCACCACTGAAAGTTAGCTTGTTAACTAGCCATATTGACGTGATCTGTTATTAGCTAGCAAGCCAATTTGACATGGTCCATCAATCGATGTAGCCAATCATGTCTGTCAGCAGCAATTGTGATTTAACCCTCTTTAAAACAATGTTGAAGAGAATAATTTGTATGTGTCCTGCCGCTTGACAGGCAGAGCACACAAATTAACCTAAACCACACATACTTGTCAGGTATAGTTCACTTTAATCCAATTAATGGAGGACAACATTGAGAGATATCGTGAGTCTACCCTCAGGTATCTGAAATTACATGATCAATTGATGTTTACTGATCATGAAATCATGCAGTTACTTGCTGTATAACTCTGATGACAGAGCTAAATGTGGAATAATTGGACATTTGTAGGTCTGACAATGCTCTTCAAGAGGTGATGATATTAAAACCAAATAGTTCACATTTATTTAACAATCCCTTGAAAACGACACGCAGTTATCAATGGTGTTAGCAGAGCTGAGGGTCTCCTTGCAACCCAGCAGGCAAATCCAACGCTCTGCACCTTATTGTGACGTTTTATTGATAACAACCTATAGAAACAAAGAACATATGAACAATACAAGATGAGACACATATAAAAGTGACAGATCTGAAAGTAACACAGATTCATTTTGCCAGAAAGATCACTGACCTCCTTGTGTCGATGGAAACCTATTTGGCCTACATCCATGTCTCCTGTTTTCTTTAGGTTAGCCCATGGTGTGTAGACAACATTGATGTTGTTCATTTTACAACCTGTTAAAGAGTAATTAAGAGTTAAAAGGCTATCACCAAGTTTCCTGGAAATGCTTGTGATATTGTATTAACTACTCTGTTATTTGTATCAAACTCACCAGGAAACTCAATGTATTACCTTGGATGCTGTTGTTTTTCACAAGCTGTGCACAGTCAATCAAGACTTCCTTGGGAATATCCTCTATTGTCAGTCCCTTAGGCATTCGCAGGTACACATGGGCAGAGGAGAGTTTATCCACATGAAACCTGTGGACACAATTATGATAGAATTATTATAACAGCCTTAAGGCACACATACTAAAATAATCAATGCCATACAGTACCAGTCAAAAGTTTGGACACACCTACTCATTCAAGAGTTTCTTTATTTTTTAAACTTTTTTCTACATTGTAGAATAATAGTGAAGACATCAAAACTATGAAATAACACATATGGAATCATGTAGTAACCAAAAAAGTGTGAAACAAATCAAAAGAATTGTTCAATTTGAAATTCTTCAAAGTAGCCACCCTTTGCCTTGATGACAGCTTTGCACACTCTTGGCATTCTCTTAACCAGCTTCATGAGGTAGTCATCTGGAATGCATTTGACTTAACAAGTGTGCCTTGTTGAAAGTTAATATGTGGAATTTAATTCTTTCTTAATGCGTCTGAGCCAATCAGTTGTGTTGTGACAAGGTAGGGGAGGTATACAGAAGATAGCCCTATTTGGTAAAAGACCAAGTCCATATCATGGCAAGAACTGCTCAAATAAGCAAAGAGAAACGACGGTACATCATTACTTTAAGACATGAAGGTTAGTCAATACGGAACATTTCAAGAACTTTGAAAGTTTCTTCAAGTGTAGTTGCAAAAACCATCAAGTGCTATGATGAAACTGGCCCTCATGAGGACCGCCACAGGAAAGGCAGACCCAAAGTTACCTCTGCTGCAGAGGATACGTTCATTCGAGTTACCAGCCTCAGTCATTGCAGCCCAAATAAATGCTTCACAGAGTTCAAGTAACAGCACATCTCAACATCAACTGTTCAGAGGGGACTGTGTGAATCAGGCCTTCGTGGTCAAATTGCTGCCAAGAAACCACTACTAAAGGACACCAATAATAAGAAGAGACTTGCTTGAGCCAAGAAACGAGCAATGGACATTAGACCTGTGGAAACTTGTATTTTGGTCTGATGAGTCCAAATTTGAGATTTTTGGTTCCAACTGCCGTGTCTTTGTGAGAAGCAGACTAGATGAACGGAAGATCTCCACATGGAGCATGGAGGAGGAGGTGGTGCTTTGCTGGTGAAACTGTCAATGATTTATTTAGAATTCAAGGCACACTTAACCAGCATGGCTACCACAGCATTCTGGAGCAGAATGGAAAATGGCCCAACACACCTCCAGGCTGTGTAAGGGCTATTTGACCAAGTAGGAGAGTGTTGGAGTGCTGCATCAGATGACCTGGCCTCCACAATCACCCAACCTCAACCCAATTGAGATGGTTTGGGGTGAGTTGGACCACAGCGTGAAGGAAAGCAGCCAACAAGTGCTCAGCATGTGGGAACTCCTTCAAGACTTTTGGATGGAAAAGCATTCCAGGTGAAGCTGGTTGAGAGAATGCCAAGAGTGTCCAAAGTAGTCATCAAGGGAAAGGGTGGCTACTTTTTTGGTTACTACATGATTCCATGTGTGTTATTTCATAGTTTGTCTTCACTATTCTTCTACAATGTAGAAAATAGTTTAAAATATATATATATATATATATTTTAATAGAATGAGTAGATGGGTCCAAACGTTTCACTGGTACTGTACATACTACCACAGCCCTATTAGCTGATATAGGACTACTGTACCTTTGCTTAGCTCTAGGTGCCACCATGTGGATATTTTTCAACACTGCATAGAGTAATGTATCAGACAAATGTTCAGACTCAATGGTCAAATCCCAATAAGAGGCTCATGGTTTCAGTTATAAGCAGAGAGATATATGAGTTTCTCACCAAATGTCTTCAGGCCATCCATATTTGATGAGATCTTCATCTAATTGTGAGAAAGAAGCAGACAGTTAGCTGAGTAGGCATCTTTAATGCCGCTGACAACATGAATCATGGTTTGTTAGAAAACAACACTTTAAAATGACCAGCTACCTACTTTCATATTTGTCTTTCCCCATGTAGATAGTGTAGGGAGGTGTAACAACTGTACAATAAAAAATTTAAAAAAGCAAATGTTAGTTTTAGTTAGCTATATCAACAAGGCTTTGGGGCTAATAAAACACGAATAATATGACTATTTGCCTAGCTACACATTCCTGTCCATTCTCAGAACAGGACAATAACTCTGCCATCATCCACTCCACATGATTATTATTCCTAATTAAATGCCTAGCTTCATCTGCTGACCTGAATATGTCAACAAACATCCATGACGAATGACAACTCATGATTATATTTGTCAAGAAAGCTTTCTAGCTAGAAATCAAACGTAGCTATCTAACAAAATGATTCAAGAATATTCTCTAGGCTAGCTAGTTCAGTGCTAACTATGGGCGGGATAGCCAGCTAAAGAAAAGCTCACTTACTCACCGGCACTTGTGAAGTAAAACACCATCTTGCATAAATCGAAGAAACTGTTTTAAACTTTAGAAACAAAATAGGAATGGAGTACTTTACACACTTTCCAAATAACTAAATGTGCCTCATAACGAGATGATAACTGTGCTGACAGTCAATTTCGCATGGAAAGTTGACCCGGAAGTTGGCGGCGGTCACAAACCAACTATTTCCGCTTAGGTCATGCTGCTCCACTTTTTTTTCAAAGTGGGACGCGCTCATATGGTCATTGGGCGCGCTGTTCAAAAACAGTCTGCACGGGAACCGCGGGGAAAACAAGCCACACTCCAGAACTTTGCTACGTATTGGATCACTTTGGATTTGGTATGCATTTAAAAAAAAAACAATTTATTTGGTCAAAGTTAGCTAACTCTTTAGATGGCATTTTACATTTTGTCTTGCCTGTCAGCTGTTTGTTTGCACCAAAACGTTGCTAGCTAAAATAGTTAGCTCGCTAACAAGCCAATAATCATTTCAACCACAATAATAACAACTTAGCTAAAGTTAGTTTTTATATTAGTAACTTTTTAGTGAAAATTCGCCGTCAAGTTTTATCATACAAAGGACATTCCCACAAACATTTCGTTAACTTTGTAACTATATGCCACACAGTGTAATATTTGTGTCAGATCCATCCCGCCAATAATTATTCACTCAGACACTGAACTAACGTTAGCCAGCTGGCAACGGCTGCGCTGTCTATACATAATACACCATTACGTTTTGTATTGCAATTATCTATTATTATTGCTAGATATGCTAGCTGATTCTGCGTGGTTAATTTATCTATCTATTGATTATCCAATGCGGGACCTAGCTAGCTAACATTAATACTTTTACTTATTCTTCCAGTGAAGTTACAAACATGCCCAATACTACAAGGAAGAGGAAGCACTCTTCAGTTGATTCTGACAGGTGAGTGACATGATGTCTATTAGTAAGTCATGTGTTAAATCAATAATTCATGCATATAACATTGAGTAGGGCCTAACATCCTTGTAATTCTCCAACATTTTTAGTAACTCAGCCAAAAGGCCTGTTACAGATGGAGAATCTCCCCTAAAAAGGAAGTCATCTCGGTTGCCCCAGTCTCCACTAAAGATGTCCGTAAAACACCAGGAGAAAGAGAACTGCCCTTCTCCCCAGAGATCCCCAGCTCCATCTCCCCTAAAGATTGCTCTGAAGAGAGGCTCTCCGTTCAAGGCTGCTGTGGTAACAGGGTCCTTCTATGGTAAACGCAAACCTTTGTACCTGACACCCCTGGAGAGGAAGATGCTGAATGAGACCAAATCACCTCCAAGGCTGACCAGTGTGGATCCTTATGGAATGCCGACGGCTGCTGTAAAGAAAAGGATGAAGATTAAAAGTACCAAGGCCAAAAAGGTGGCCACTGTACACGGAATGAAGACTGGCGTAACGGGAAACTCCAAATCAAGCCTAATCAATTCCTCAAAGCCTAAAGCACCCGCCAGCACAGAGCAAGTGGAGCTGAAAAAAGGCATCACCTTGAACTTTGGCGGTTTAAAGCCTAAGCCTAAAATCTTCATTGGGGCTGCCTTTTTCAGCACAGGAAAAAAAACTTCCTCCATGTACAAAAAGTCTGCCTCGAAATCTACCAAGCCAGCTTTGAGATTTGAGAAAATGAAGGCCATGGCTCCTGCCTTAGAGGGAAAGCAAGAAAAAGTACAACAAGCCCCCTTTCCACAGCGACATGCTGTTGTAGTGAAGATACTGCAGGAAGAGCCAGAGTCTCTGCCCGGTGTGCAGGATGTACCAAAGAGTCCAGAGTCACTCAAGGCCCAGTCACCCAGAGCTATAGCAGAGAAATACGGCATGAACAAGGAAGTCAGGATTGTGTTAAGCCGATCTCCGTCTCCCACACGTCCAGCATCCCCAGAAATAAACACTCAGGTGAGCTGTATATCACTTGACTAGTGTTTAGCATAGGTCTCACTGTCTGTAAGCATATTGTATCTGTATTACATTTAGGATATTGTTCTTTCTGTTTGTAGGAGGAATTGATCACAAATACAGGTTCTGATGCCGTGTTTGATCTCAGTGACATTAGCCCATTAAACGGCATCATCAGTCCAGTCAAAGGTTGGTTGTTTATCGTTGGTCAATTAGCATTCATGTTTTTACTTAATGTCTTAATTTTAATTCATGGTTTCTCTCCCCTTTATGGAATCCTCAGCCGATGCTGTGTATCCAATCTTTGGATCTGCATCAACGAGGTAGGCAAAAACACTTCCGTTTAATCTTTTTTTTTATAGCTAGAATGGTTTACTGCCCTCCAGGGATGGTATTATTTTCGGTCTTGCACATGGACAAATAGTAGTAACTCCACACACTGTCAACATGTGTATCGATGTATATATGCATTATCACGTTCTATTTTCTGCCTTTAGGCCCCAGAGGAAGGCAGCTCTGGACTCTCCAGTGAACTGCAGCACCCCCTCGACCCTTAGTCACCCCCTTCCCTCTGCTGCCAAGGAGAGGAGTGCCAGGAAGAAGAGGGAGACTAACAAACAGGCTGAGGCTGATGATCAACTCATCATCGTAAGTAAATCCTCTGGAAAGATGATGGATGGAAACATTGATGATGACCGTTGACTGCCTCTCACACTGTCATCTGTGAGCTTTGCTAATGCTCTTTGTTCTGTTCTGTGTTTACCTCAGGATGCTGGCCAGAAGCAGTTTGGTGCCACTGTGTGTGGGTCCTGTGGCATGATCTACAGTGCAGACAGCCTGGAAGACAACTTCCAGCACACACAGTTCCACCAGAGTTTTCTGGACGGAATTAAGTTTGTGGTACGTATGACTATGCATTTCCTCCCTTTCATCGACGCGTACAAGTTGCCCTAAGCATGTTGCTTTTAGAGTGGCTCCTTAATTTTCCCCCCCACAAAAGCTTAGCCAAAACCGTTGACGTGGTTTAGCGAATAAAGTGAAACTGACCACTCTCTTGATTTCTGACGGTTGCTTAATCAGCGTTTCCTTCTCGTCCCCAGGGCTGGAAGAAAGAGCGGGTGGTAGCCGAGTTCTGGGATGGAAAAATCATTCTGGTTCTACCTGATGATCCAAAATACGCTGTCAAAAAGGTTTATCAATCATATCAGTGCCTGGGTCTGAAACAGCACCCTATTCCCTTCATAGTGCACTGCTTTAGGCCCATAGGGTGAGCTTATGCACTTGGTGTGAATGGTATCGTGAACGCACTTGCTCATGCTTAATGATTTCTTTATTTTTTATTTTTTATTAGGCAGAAGATGTGAGGCGACTTGCTGACAACGAGTTGGGCTTCCAGCAAGTGTCCCTCCGCTGCCCCAGCCAGGCTAAAACCTACCTGTATGTGAACAGTGACAGGATGGTGGTCGGATGCCTCATTGCCGAGCACATACGACAGGTAACTTCTCTCTCCTCCTGTGCTGCTAAACTTTTGCACTCTGCTCCGATGTGTAACGCGCCAAACAAATGGTGGGTTTTTCAGGAATGGATCAGGAGTCTTTTTACCACAATATGATGTAATGGCCTGTGATAATGTACTTTTTTTTGTGTGTGGTGTGCACGTGAAAGATTGTCTGCTTGATCAAGAAATTAACAAATATACGCTCAGTCAAATACGATTAATCGGACGTTAGCTTTTGCGGACAGTAAAGGGGTGGTCATTACCTGGCTCATTGCAGAGCTTGTAAGGGACCAAGGGTCTCCTTCAGAGATAGAAAGGTAGCACGCTGGAGGTGATAACAATTCACTCGCTATCTTACAGGGGTATTTAGCGGAGTGACTAAGTGATTAGTCTATCTTGCCCTTTGTTTCCAGGGCTTCAGAGTGCTGGAGCAGCCAGTGCAGACCAAGGACATGACCAGGGAGGACTTCATGGAGCACCACAGAGCCTGGTGCTGCTCTACCACGCCAGAAAAGGCCATCTGTGGGGTCAGCCGCATCTGGGTGTTCAGCCTGGCCCGGAGGAAAGGCATTGCCACACGCATGCTCGACACAGTCAGGTTAGGAAATTATTACAGGTTAGGTAGTGCAAACTTACTTTTGATTTGTTAAACCGAGAAGTACAACAATTAAAATCGGCCAATACTGGTTTGAGGGCCAATTTCAGGGACGTATAGCTAAATGGAAGATGTATGAATGGCTTTTTTTTTAATCTGAATGTATGTCATTTTCAGAAACTCCTTCGTGTATGGGGGCCACCTGACCAAGGAGGAAATAGCCTTCTCTGACCCCACCCCAGATGGCAAACTGTTCGCCACAAAGTACTGCGAGAAGCCTGCATTTATGGTCTACAATTTCATTGGTTAACTTAAAGCACAAGTTCAGACTTTTTTTTTTTAATGCTTTGAGTTTGATCAATGTTTGCCCCTTTTTGAGGAGTTTAATTTAAATCAGAGTTGGTTTGTTGAACATGCAAGTTATGGCTGTTGCAGTCAAATTCCATTAGTGTTGAACTCAAGTATATTCTCTTCTAAAGCTTATATAGTTTTAATAAAATTTCACACTTCAAAGCCCAACTTCTTGACAAAATACATCATGCTCCATCAACACTAAATGGGTTTTTTTTCTCCCCAAAATACACCCATTTCACTAGTTTGTCTGTAATATGACAGTTGTGCCACTGCTATTCACAGAAATGCTGTGGGAGCTAAATAAAGAGTATGGCAGAGCATCTGAGCAATTTATTTAATCACATGATTGACATTCATGACACTTTACAGCATATAATGAATCTACACTACACATTCCATTTTAGATTATGCAGCACAAACCATGTATGCCCACAGGACACTACTAAAATGCTCAAGTATTAGTCAACTCTAGTTTAAACAACTGGAGGAAAAACCTACTTCTTTGAATTCCTTCTCATAGCAGTATACTGAAATGTAAATCATTTTATTTACAAGTTTCACCTGAAAAAGGAGTACAGGCATAGAGAAGAGTACAGGACAGAATAATACAATGATATTACAAAAGTCAAGGTTTCTGGACACCGGTCTAGTCATGACAGTATGGCTTGATGGGACTGGTCAGTCTATGACAATGACCTCACTATTTTTGCTGTCCACCTGCATGTTGGACTCCAGAACCTGAACTATTTGGGTAGCTGAGGGGCGTTTCTGTGGATTCTCCTCCGTGCAGAGCCAGAACAGCTCCACCATTCTCTGGTAGGCTCCCCCGAGACTGTCAGAGTCCAGCACTGGCCTGGTGCCCAACTTCTCATAGTAGGCATCCTCATCAAAGCCGTCCTCCAATGAATCATCTGAGAATATAACGTCTATAGAATTATTTTAAACCATTCTTGTTTGGAACAGAAGTCTTACATAAATCCAAAACAAGTGAAATTGCCTTTTTAAATATGAGCTCTAGACATATAGAACTCTCCTTACCCCCCTCCTCACTGTCCAAAATCTCCATGTGAGGCATGGCCAGAGTCATCATCTCCCAAAGGGTCAGTCCGTAGGCAAAGATGTCTGCCTTGTCAGTGATCACTCCTCCCTCCAGAGCTTCCTTGGGCGTCCACGGCTCAGTGCCAACATACTCTGCTTTGGGGTTACTCACTGAGAGAGGAGCAGAAACAGGAAGAGGTTTAAACATGTCATACAGTGATTAAAGCATTGGTTTTTAGGCTTACTGGGCATTGGTATATTTGACCAACAGTTTATTTGTGAGTATTGGTGGTTCTCAGAAAATCCAAAAGTAGAATTTAAAGATCAAAGTTGGGAACATATCTGAGAAACGCTAAGAATAAAGATTATTTTTTATGTATTATTTATTTAACCAGGTAGGCTAGTTGAGAACAAGTTCTCATTTACAACTGCAACCTGGCCATGATCAAGCAAAGCAGTTTGACACACAGAGTTACACATGGAATAGACAAACATACAGTCAATAATACAGTAGAAAAAGTATATACAGTGTGTGCGAGGGAGGTAAGGCAATAAATAGGCCATGGTGGCGAAGCAATTACAATATAGCAATTAAAACACTGGAATGGTAGATGTGCAGAAGATGAATGTGCAAGTAGAGATACTGGGGTGCAAAGGAGCAAGATAAATAAATGCAGTATGGGGATGAGGTAGTTGAATGGGCTATGTACAGGTGCAGTGATCTGACAGCTGGTGCTTAAAGCTAGTGAGGGAGATATGAGTCTCCAGCTTCAGTGATTTTTGCAGTTCGTTCCAGTCATTGGCAGCAGAGAACTGTAAGGAAAGGCGGCCAAAGGAGGAATTGGCTTGGGGGTGACCAGTGAGATATACCTGCTGGAGCGCGTGCTACGGGTGGGTGCTGCTATGGTGACCAGTGAGCTGAGATAAGGCTGGGCTTTACCTAGCAAAGACTTGTAGATGACCTGAAGCCAGTGGGTTTGGCGACGAGTATGAAGCAAGGGCCAGCCAACGAGAGCGTACAGGTCGCAGTGGTGGGTAGTATATGGGGCTTTGGTGACAAAACAGATGGCACTGTGATAGATTGCATCCAATTTGTTGAGTAAAGTGTTGGAGGCTATTTTGTAAATGACATTGCCGAAGTCGAGGATTGGTAGGATGGTCAGTTTTATGAGGGTATGTTTGGCAGCATGAGTGAAGGATGCTTTGTTGCGAAATAGGAAGCCAATTCTAGATTTAACTTTGGATTGGAGATGTTTGATGTGAGTCTGGAAGGAGAGTTTACAGTCTAACCAGACACCTAGGTATTTGTAGTTGTTCACATATTCTAAGTCAGAACCGTCCAGAGTAGTGATGCTGGACGTGCTGGCAGGGATCGGTTGAAGAGCATGCATTTAGTTTTACTTGCATTTAATTTAAAAGCAGTTGGAGGCCACAGAAGGAGAGTTGTATGGCATTGAAGCTCGTCTGGAGGTTAGTTAACAGTGTCCAAAGAAGGGCCAGAGGTATACAGAATGGTGTCGTCTGCGTAGAGGTAGATCAGAGAATCACCAGCAGCAAGCGCGACATTGATGTATACAGAGAAGAGAGTCGGCCCGAGAATTGAACCCTGTGGCACCCCCATAGACTGCCAGAGGTCCGGACAACAGGCCCTCCGATTTGACATACTGAACTATATCAGAGAAGTAGTTGGTGAACCAGGCGAGGTAATCATTTGAGAAACCAAGGCTGATAAGAATGTAGTGATCAACAGAGTCGAAAGCCTTGGCCAGGTCGATGAATACAGCTGCACAGTAATGTCTCTTATCGATGGCGGTTATGATATAGTTTAGGACCTTGAGCGTGGCTGAGGTGCACCCATGACCAGCTCAAACCAGATTGCATAGCGGAGAAGGTACGGTGGGATTCGAAATGGTCGGTAATCTGTTTGTTGACTTGGCTTTCGAAGACCTTAGAAAGGCAGGGTAGGATAGATATAGGTCTGTAGCAGTTTGGGTCTAGAGTGTCTCCCCTTTGAAGAGGGGGATGACTGTGGCAGCATTCCAATCTTTGAGAATATCCGGAGATACAAAAGAGAGGTTGAACAGGCTAGTAATAGGGGTTGCAACTATTTCGGCAGATCATTTTAGAAAGAGAGTAGAGGTCGACCGATTAATTAGGGCCGATTTCAAGTTTTCATAACAAAGTCGGTATTTTTGGACACCGATTTGGCCGTTTTTTTTTACACCTTTATTTAATCATTATTTAACTAGGCAAGTCAGTTAAGAACACATTCTTATTTTCAATTACGGCCTAGGAACCGTGGGTTAACTGCCTCGTTCAGGGGCAGAACGACATATTTTCACCTTGTCAGCTCGGGGATACAATCTTGCAAACTTACAGTTAACTAGTCCAACGCTATAACCACCTGCCTCTAGCTGCACTCCACAAGGAGACTGCCTGTTACGTGAATGCAGTAAGCCAAGTTAAGTTGCTAGCTAGCATTAAACTTAACTTATAAAAAACTCAATCAATCATAATCACTAGTTAACTACACATGGTTAATGATATTACTAGTTTATCTAGCGTGTCCTGCGTTGCATATAATCTGACTGAGCATTCAAGTATCTGACTGAGCGGTGGTAGGCAGCAGCAGGCTCGTAAGCATTCATTCAAACAGCACTTTTGTGCGTTTTGCTAGCAGCTCTTCGTTGTGCGTCAAGCATTGCGCAGTTTATGACTTCAAGCCTATCAACTCCCGAGATGAGGCTGGTGTAACCGATGTTAAATGGCTAGTTAGTTAGCGGGGTGCGCGCTAATAGCGTTTCAAACGTCACTCGCTCTGAGACTTGGAGTGGTTGTTCCCCTTGCTCTGCATGGGTAACGCTGCTACGAGGTTGGCTGTTGTCGTTGTGTTCCTGGTTCGAGCCCAGGGAGGAGCGAGCAGAGGGACGGAAGCTATACTGTTACACTGGCAATACTAAAGTGCCTATAAAAACATCCAATAGTCAAAGGTTAATGAAATACAAATGGTATAGAGGGAAATAGTCCTATAATACCTATAATAACTACAACCTAAAACTTCTTACCTGGGAATATTGAAGACTCATGTTAAAAGGAACCACCAGCTTTCATATGTTCTCATGTTCTGAGCAAGGAACTTAAACGTTAACTTTTTTACATGGCACATAATGCACTTTTACTTTCTTCTCCAACACTTTGTTTTTGCATTATTTAAACCAAATTGAACGTTTCATTATTTATTTGAGGCTAAATTGATTTTATTGAGGTATTATATTAAGTTAAAATAAGTGTTCATTCAGTATTGTTGTAATTGTCATTATTACAACAACAACAAAAAAAATTGGCAGATTAATCGGTATCGGCTTTTTTGGTCCTCCAATAATCGGTATCGGTGTTAAAAAAAATCATAATCGGTCAACCTCTAAAAGAGAGGGTCCAGATTGTCTAGCCCAGCTGATTTGTAGGGGTCCAGATTTTGCAGCTCTTTCTGAACATCACCTATCTGGATTTGGGTGAAGGAGAAATGAGATGAGGATGAGGAATTGATGTGCCTAAAAGCCCAATTATATAATACATTGAGGTATTGTAAACTTTTTTAGACCCTTTTTGTTCATACCCATGTTAATGTCTATAACTATAATTAATTACACACACACATTGCTCAAAATATTTACCAAAAGAAGCATTCAAGTTACCATGATAGGCTCTTAGGATAGGATTTTACTCTAAATACAAATATCGATATGCAAACAAAGCTTTTCTGCAGTTGGTTTGAGGTTAACAAAACTCTTATTGCATTTCACTTGACAGTTCAAATGATTCACTATTGTGTCTTGACATATGTATAGGCCTACAGCCTATTTCTGAAATACAATAATATATAGACTTGTATTGTCCTGCCTTTTTCTTTGAGAGGTTCGACAACCTCATGGACAAGAGGAACACCGAGAATGCTGTTCATGGACTACAGCTCAGTGTTCAACACGATGGTGCCCACAAAGCTTATCACTAAGCTAAGGACCCTGGGACTAAACACCTCCCTCTGCAACTGGATCTTGGACTTCCTGACAGGCCGCCCCCAGATGGTAAGGGTAGGCAACAACACATCTGCTACGCTGATCCTCAACACTGGGGCCCCTCAGGGGTGCGCGCTTAGTCCTCTCCAGTATTCCCTGTTCACCCACGACTGTGTGGCCAAGCATGACTACAACACCATTATTAATTTTGCTGAAGACAACGGTAGTAGGCCTGATCAAAGACAAATATGAGACTGCCTATAGGGAGGAGGTCAGAGACCTGGCATTGTGGTGCCAGGACAACAACCTCTCCCTCAACGTGAGCAAGACAAAGGAGCTGATTGTGGATTACAGGAAAATGAGGGCCGAACACGCCCCCGTTCCTTGGTGTCCACATCACCAACAAACGAACACACCAAGACAGTCAAGAAGAGAGCATGACAACACCTTTTCTCCCACAGGAGACTGAAAAGATTTGGCATGGGTCCCCGGATTCTCAAAAAGTTCTACATCTGCATCATCGAGAGCATCCTGACCTGTTCCATCACCGCCTGTTACAGCAACTGCTCGGCATCTGACTAAGGCACTACAGAGGGTAGTGCGTACGGCCCAGTACATCACTGGGGCCAAGCTTCCTGCCATCCAGGACCTACAGCGGATTCAGAAAGTATTCCGAACCCTTTACTTTTTCTACATTTTGTTACATTATAGCCTCTGATTCAGCGCGGTTTGGTTAAATGCAGGAGACATTTCAGTTGAAGGCATTCAGTTGTACAACTGACTAGGTATCCCCCTTTCCTTATTCTAAAATAGATTACATTGTTTTTTTCCCCTCATCAATCTACACAAAATACCCCATAATGACAAAGCAAAAACAGGATTTTAGAAATATTTTCATATATATATATATTTTTTTTTAAACTATCACATTTACATATGTATTCAGACCCTTTACTCAGTACTTTGTTGAAGCACCTTTGGCAGCAATTATAACCTTGAGTCTTCTTGGGTATGATGCTACAAGCTTGGCACACCAGTATTTGAAGAGTTTCTCCCATTCTTCTCTGCAGATCCTCTCAAACTCTGCCAGGTTGGATGGGGAGCATTGCTGCACAGCTATTTTCTGGTCTGTCCAGAGATGTTCGATCAGGTTCAAGTCCGGGCCCTGGCTGGGCCACTCAAGGACATTCAAAGACTTGTCCCGAAGCCACTCCGGCGTTGTCTTTGCTGTGTGCTTAGGATCGTTGTCCTGTTGGAAGGTGAACCTCGCCCCATTCGGTCCTGAGCGCTCTGGAGCAGGTTTCATCAAGGATCTCTCTGTACTTTGCTCCGTTCATCTTTCCCTTGATCCTGCAGCTGAAAAACATCACCACAGCATGCTGCCACCACCACGCTTCACCGTAGGGATGGTGCCAGGTTTCCTCCAGATGTGAGACTTGGCATTCAGGCCAAAGAGTTCAATTGTGGTTTCATCAGACCAGATAATTTTGTTTCTCATGGTCAGAGTCTTTAGGTGCCTTTTGGCAAACTCTAAGTGGGCTGTCATGTGCCTTTTACTGAGGAGTAGTTTCCGTCTGGCCACTCTACCATAAAGGCTTGATTGGTGGAGTGCTGCAGAGCTGGTTGTCCTTCTGGGAGGTTCTTCCGTCTCCACCGAGGAACTCTGGAGCTCTTTCAGAGTGACCATCGGGTTCTCTGTCACCTCCCTGACCAAGGCCCCCTCCTGATTGCTCAGTCTAAGGACAATTCCTTCGACCTCATGGCTTGGTTTTTGCTCTGACATGCACTGTCAACTGTGGGACCTTGTATAGACAGTTGTGTGCCTTTCCAAATTATGTCCAATCATTTGAATTTACCACAGGTGGACTCCAATCAAGTTGTAGAAAGATCTCAAGGACGATCAATGGAAACAGGATGCACCTGAGCTCAATTTCGAGACTCATAGCAAAGGGTCTGAATACTTATGTAAGTAAGGCATTTCAGTTTATGTTTAATACATTTGCAAACATTTCTAAAAACCTGTTTTCTGGTTGTCATTATGGGGTATTGTATGTCGATTGATGAGGAAGAAAAGTAATTAATTTTAGAATAAGGCTGTAACGTAACAAAATGTGGAAAAAGTCAAGGAGTCTGAATACTCTCCGAATGCACTGTATATACCAGGTGGTGTCAGAGGAAGGCCCCCCAAAAAATCAGACTCCAGTCACCCAAGTCAGACTGTTCTCTCTGCTACCGCATGGCAAGCCTAGGTCCAAAAGGCTTGCTACCCCAAAGTCCTAAGACTGCTGAACAATTAATAAAATGGCCACCCGGACTATTTACATTGACACCCCCTCTCCTTTCTTTTAACACGGCTGCTACTCGTAGTTTATTATCTATGCATAGTCACTTTACCCCTACCTACTGCACATGTACTAATGACCTCGACTAACCGGTACCCCTGCACATTGACTCTGTACAGGTACCCCCGGTATATAGTCTCGTTATTTTATTGTTTTACTTTTGATTGATTTTTTTTAACTTTAGATTATTTTGTAAATATTTCCTTAACTATATTTCTTGAACTGCATTGTTGGTTAAGGGCTTGTAAGTAAACATTTCACGGTAAGGTCTGCAGCTGTTGTATTCGGTGCATGTGACAAATACAATTTGATGAATAAAATATTGTTTACATAGCAAACCACCTGCATATTGTTTGTTACTCTATACCCTTCCCTACAGCATCCCTACTATGAATAGAAACGCTGTGTTTCCCAGAAAGCATGAGCATGATGTAACCACTGGGCATGTGTCCCATTAGGCCCAGGACATGAGTGCGCGCAACACTGTGAAAATCATCAACAGCTATGTTGCAAGAACAACAGATGTTTGGCATTACACCCCAAGACCTAAACTAAAGAGGGTTAGGAATGCCTTTTGTTCAGGTCCTACATCCGGCTAATTTCTCAGGTTCACACTTTCTAAACAGAGACAAAGACAGGTTGTCTAACAACAGCAACAGACCAAAATACCAAGTCCTGCCTATTTTACCAGTGTTTGAGTGTATGTATTGAGCTCAGATGGTGATATCTACCTTTCATATTCTCATCCAACTGCAAGGAGACTCCCACATCACAGATTTTGACAGTCTCAAAGTTTCCCTTGATGACAACATTGCAAGACTTCATGTCGCCATGTAGTAGCTTCTTCGCGTTGTGAAGGTACTGAAGGTGAAACAAATATACATTTCAAGCATTTCCTTAATATATTTTCTATACCAATTGTACACAGCCATATGCGTTTGATTCCCATTAAAATATGGAATAACATGAAGCATCTGGTAACTGACAGTGAATGAGAAAACAGGAAAATCATTTCCATTTAAGAGGGGTGTTTCATGGTGGTTTTTCAGTTAATTTGGTCATAGCTAGGCCATGAATCAAAGATTCCTATACTCAGTAATGGTGCTGTTTAAGAACTGCTGCATAAAGCAACACCCCTTCAGGGGATTACAGAACATTTGAAATCCTAAACCTGAAATTGTTGACGTAATGACACTAATGGAGGAGAAACTCAAATACCCTTCATCACCACGTATTATTCACGTTGATTGAGGGGAAATGTATAACAGTAATCTTGAATTACATTTGCTTACATGACCTCTCTGCCCCAAAGCATGAGAATAGAGCCAATCCATATCGACCCTTACAGTACTCCTGGTATTACTGCTTTATGTTACAAGCAATATCTCCATTCCTCCCCCTGTAACCCATTCCAGATCAATACCAGGTGAAAACTAGATTCAAAAGATGAGCAGGATGTTACCTGTAGGCCACGTGCCACATGTAAGGCCACTTTGTCAATGGTGGCAGCTGGAAAAGCCTTCAGGCCCTCCTCTCTCCTCCTCTCTATCAGGTCGTTCAGGGACTGCTCCCCACCATACTCCATGGCCAGGCACTTGGAGCCATCCTTGGCAGTGGTGAAGGCACGGAATCCAACAATGTTTGGGTGGTGCAGGCCTTTCAGGATCTTTGCCTCGTCACTGAGTCTTCTCTGGAATACACCCACCTGTTTTGAGGCACATTTGCTGTTGATCTTTTTGACAGCCCATGGAGACTGGTTAAATGTACCAAGTCTGCAAAAGAGCACATAGGAACATGACATACCAACTCCATAGGTAATATTGAGAAGCTAAATGACAGCATATACTGTAAAGAGATGTATAGGAAAGATATACCAATGATGTGTATTTAACATATGGAGTTATCCCACAAAACAAACCTGTTCATGAGATAAACATTCACCCCAGTTCCACATCCCAGTTTCTTCATGAAAGGGGAGGCAGGGATGATTATAGGGGTTCTAGGACTGGGTGCGCCATCAGATAGAGGGCTTTTAATCTTGTCTGGTTTGCAGGGCGTCTTAAATGCATTCACATCACTGGCAATAGAAGAGTCCATTCTTTCACCGATCTGTGAACACATAAGACAGAGTCAAAGTACCTCAATGCTAGCAAAGCTGGCTAGCTAACTTCAATAACAATCATAATCTATCGCAAGGACCCAAAATTAGCGATCAATTTACTCAAGTGCGAATATTATATTTTTACGTAACTAACGTTACAGCATAATGTGATAAAGGTTTATGAACAAATTCAGTGATTATTCTTACCAATGTTTCTGTCCTGTATTGTCTTGATCACAAAAGATGCAGTAGAATAGGCGCCCAACGTTTAAAAATCCAAAATGTTTTCGTAGGTCAAATACAGGCACCCTAGAAGGACAAACTGCAATCTGTCAAAATTATTGAAAAAAGCGTTTCTAAAATATGTAGCCTCCCAACTATCTGAAATACAGGTCAGGGGCATTAACACATTGTTTTGTGTATAATATAAAGTACTGATGTAGCTAATGGTGTTTCTGGTTTGATTAAAACTCTGTTTATGCTTGTAGAAAATATTTGTAATGTAAAATACATTGATTACACCACCAGAGAGCAGACTTAGGCGCTAAATAGAGAGGAAAGTTGTGTGTGGACTGTGGGCACATCTATACTGAGTGTACAAAACATTAAGAACACCTTCACTACGGAACATTTCAAGAACTTTGAAAGTTTCTTCAAGTGCAGTCGCAAAAACCATCAAGCACTATAATGAAACTTCCTTTTTCTTACATTTTTATCTTTGGGCCCGAATCCTGGATTCCAGTAGTTTACAGATATCCATCATTTCAGATATTCTGCAGATCCAGGAACAAATTCCGTGTTTCATTTGTTATTTATCCAGCCACATTTGAGCAGATGTCTGCTGCAGCCTGCATGTGTGTCTACAATCATCCCAAGCACAGTTGGGGCTCATTGATAGTGTCTCGCCACATTTCTCCACATAGCCATGGGCAGACCATGCCCAAGCCATATTGCACTTCCAGGCGGTACTGCATCCTGTTTAATCCTTGGTAAAAACTGATTTCAATAGGGACATACCTAATCAATTGTACAACTGAATGCATTCAATTGAAATGGCTCTTCTACATTTCAGAGTGGTGCCTTAATCAGCATCTACATCATCAGCGCCCAGGGAACAGTGGGTTCACTGCCTTGCTCAGAGCAACAGATTTTTATCTTGTCAGCTCAGGGATTCGATCCAGCAACCTTTCTGTTACTGGCACAACACTCCTACCCGCCAGGCTACATGTAGTTTCCTCTCTTTCCTTCAACCTGATATAGCAGAAACATAGTATAATATGAAGAACACAGTACCTTGGTTAGAAAACAAATGTTCAACTAAACCTCAGAGGGAAATGAGCAAATTTTTCTGTGCTTGCTACATGTTGTGGTTGGTTTTATAGAAAAGTAGAGTGTGTTCCTTGGTCAAACCTCAGCATGGGCTCTGGTTGGGGAGAAGGAGCTGTCCCTGGCTCTGCTCAAATTGGGTAGATTCGGGGGAATCCACAATTGAATCATTTCATGCATGTTTTCAATGTCAAACATTGTTCTGTAGACATGGTTTATTTGTCCATTATTTTACTTGAATAATCAACTGCATTTTGACCACCGTCTTATTGTTTAGCTTTACAGTATTTTGGATCATGTCCAGTGTATACACAGTACCAGTCAAAAGTTTGGACACATCTACTCATTCAAGGGTTTTTCATTATTTGTACTATTGTCTACATTGTAGAATAACAGTGAATACATCAAAACTATGAAATAACACATGGAATCATGTAGTAAACAAAAAAGTGTTAAACAAATCAAAACATGTTTGAGATTCTTCAAAATAGCCACCGTTTGCCGTGATGACAGCTTGCACATTCATGGCATTCTCTCAACCAGCTTCATGAGGTACTCCCAGTCACCTGGAATGCTTTTAAATTTACAGGTGTGCCTTGTCAAAAATTCATTTGTGGAATTTCTTTCCTTCTTAATGCGTCTGAGCCAATCAGTTGTGTTGTGACAAGGTAGGGGTGGTATACAGAAGATAGCCCTTTTTGGTAAAAGACCAAGTCCATATTATGACAAGAACTGCTCAAATAAGCAAAGAGAAAAAACAGTCCATCATTACTTTTAAGACATGAAGGTCAGTCACTACGGAACATTTCAAGAACTTTGAAAGTTTCTTCAAGTGCAGTCGCAAAAACCATCAAGCGCTATGATGAAACTGGCTCTCATGAGGACAACCACAGGAAAAGAAGACCCAGAGTTACCTCTGCTGCAGAGGATAAGTTCATTAGAGTTACCAGCCTCAGAAATTGCAGTTCAAGTAACAGACACATCTCAACATCAACTGTTCAGAAGAGACTGCGTGAATCAGGCCTTCATGGTCAGATTGCTGCAAAGAAACCACTACTAAAGGATACCAACAAGAAGAGAGACTTGCATTGACCAAGAAACACGAACAATGGACATTAGACCGGTGGAAATCTGTCCTTTGGTCTGATGAGTCCAAATTTGAGATTTACGGTTCCAACCGCTGTGTCTTTGTGAAACACAGAGTAGGTGATTGGATAATCTCTGCATGTGTGATTCCCACCGTGAAGCATGGAGGAGGAGGTGTGATGGTGCTTTGCTGGTGACACTGTCAGTGATTTATTTAGAACTCAAGGCACACTTAACCAGCATGGCTGCCACAGCATTCTGCAGTGATACGCCATCCATCTGGTTTGCGCTTAGTGGGATGATCATTTGTTTTTCAACAGGACAATGACCCAACACACCTCCAGGCTGTGTAATGGCTATTTTACCAAGATGGAGTGCTGCATCAGATGACTTGAACCTCCAAAATCACCCGACCTCAACCCAATTGAGATGGTTTGGGATGAGTTGGACGGCAGAGTGAAGGAAAAGCAGCCAACAAGTGCTCAACATGTGTGGGAACTCCTTCAAGACTGTTGGAAAAGCATTCCTCATGAAGCTGGTTGAGAGAATGCCAAGAGTGTGCAAAGCTGTCATCAAGGCAAAGGGTGGCTACTTTGAAGAATCTAAAATATTTTTTGGTTACTACATGATTCCATGTGTTATTTCATAGTTTGATGTCTTATCATTCTACAATGTAGAAAATAGTAAAAAATAAAGTAAAACCCTTGAATGAGTAGGTGTGTCCAAACGTTTGACTGGTACTGTATATTAATACATTCTGTAGCTATATGGACATGTTGACAGAATGTGTGTTCCAACACAGCTCTCAGCAGCATCTTCATCTGAACATTCAATCATTCCTCCTCCCAGACACAGGAGACGGAAGATTGTTCAGGAAATCCAGGCCAACAGCCACTGATAACTCTCTCTAGTTTACAATAGCAAACAGCCTTTGTCAAATCTCAAGGGAGGACTCTTTCTTATAGAACTTATCCTGTCCAGAATACACATGGACACATGGGGGAGTTCAGGAAGGCTCTGGGGAAGCTTACACTTCTAGCAGTGCTGATTACTGGAACTGCTCTTTCTCTCGCTGAGTTCTGTGACGTGACCCTAAACTGCTCTGAACAATGTAGTTTCTTTCTATAAATGGACTGAAGAGGTATAGTTATTGAGCCCACTACCCCTTGCACAAAATCTCTATAAATGGTTGCACTGTTATTTCAAACCCCTCTTACAGAGCTGACTCAATGTGACAGCCATGGATGTTAATGCCAGAGAGAGGTCCTCTGGGAACTATAGAGCATAATGGAGTCCAACGGTTCCTGTGTCCATCTGTGAATTCCCCTGAATTATCGCTTCAGAAATATTGTCCTTGGTCATACCTTAAATAAAATACTTGTTGTTTGTCTGCATTTGACATAAAACTGAGGGTAGAAAATAATTTGAGACAGTTCCAGATGCTAAGGACTTTTCACAATGGGAGTGTATGAAACAGATTAACCTAAACATTTCACAATGCAAAATTAAATATGTTCTTATTCAAACATTGTTTAGAAGCATCTTCCCCTCAGCCGTAATTCAGGGTCTTTGTTCTCCCTAGGCTCACCATATGCTGAGGTGATCAGGTGATTCTCCAGCAATCATTTCTATGTTCGTCCTTCCATGTGGAACCACTTTTAAGGTAATTGCTTCTCAGTTGTCAAACCAGAGATGACATCCTCACCTGTTCTCTTGATGTACTGTATCTAGGGTATGGGCTAGGATTACTTAGCTTTCAACTGAACTGCCTCAACCATTTTCATCTTAATCAGAAAATAATCAAGTCCACATGTATAAACAAATGTATATTTTATTATTTCCATGGTACATGAACAATTAAAACATCTGAAAAATCTAGTACAAAGTATTGTCTAATGGACATATGAAATATTCTTGTCACATATTCACTGTATTTATTTATCTATTTCATACTACTTCAGGTATTGTTGTCTGGGTGTTATGACCAGCACAATCGATAAGCAGATATTTACATTCCTCAGCAGTCCCTTTGTCCAATAAAAGTGGTGATTAGGGCCACAGTATAACCAAGTATAACCATAGTATAACAAATCAACCAATCTCGACTTCACATAGCAATCATACCATCCTGGCATTTGATAGTATGTTCCCGAAGTGGAAACCTGGGTTTGTGGTCCCTATTATACAAAGCAAATGTGTGCAGTCTGCTCCCTTAAACGTATGTGAAAAAGCATTGCATGACAGTGATTCATTTCCAGCACAGTTGAAGATCCATGCAAGAATAACCTCTGTTATGTTCACAGACTAACTGCACCCTGGTTGAATATCTGAGACAGGATTATAATAGAGATGATCACGTACTGTAGGAATATCTATCAGAATAATATCTACCAGAATAAATGTTTTGTATGAAAATATTTTAGGTAGAAAACATTTTTTCTCCTTTCTTTTCTGTTGAAGGACCTTTCCCAAGAGGGAAGCATGATCAGTCTGAGTGAAAATATATAGAGATTGTAAGGTATTCTCCTTGGCTGTTCGCTTAGAAAACGAGTGCATTGCAACACCTCTATAGCACTTGTCTGCACATGAACCTAAGTTGATAAAAGTGAGGACCATTTCTGAGGGGAGCTGCTCTACTGCTCCAGATGAAATACTGAGATAGTCCAGATTCATGAGTCTGAGAGTGGATCAAACCTAGTCCTCAGGACCTCCGCACATTTCATTGTTTATCCCAAATCAATATTTGGCAAGGGATCATCTACAGAAATATTTTTCTTACAGCCATCATATCATGTCAACACGTGATTTACTTGTGAAAGTATCTTACATCAGGGGTTGGTTTTGTTTATTTCACACAATAATACATATTTCCATGTTTCATTTCCTGTGAGAAACCTCAATTCATTGTGCATGTTTTACCATTTCACTTTATTTTCCCCAAACTGTAACTTGCCCTCTTAGGCTGTAATTTGTCTTACTCATCGTTAGAGTCATGGTTTCCATACGTAAACCAAGCGTCAATCTTCCAACCGCCCATGCAATTATCGATGAAGAGGGTGACATTTTTGGGCTCTAACAAAAAAAACTGTTGAAGGGAGAAGCAAAAACGAGAGAGAGAGAGAGACTCTCATTCATGATGATAAAAAACAATGCTTGGCTCTACAGGCAGAAATAGTAAAATTGTCAGACACAAACCAATAAATCGTCCTAGGGCCAAGTCATACATCCATTTAAAATGGCATCTCTTCCCCTTTCTTTTCTTTGTAATCGCTTTATCTATCAAAAATTTGACAAACATTTGTGACTGACCATTTTTTAAGTTGATCCATTTTTGGCACTGAATCTAGTTCAGCTAAGAAGTATCTGCTATTGATAAACCTACTTTACATGAACAATAGCCATCCAAGAGGCCCTAAGGGGTCTGAAATCAAAGCATGTTTGCACATAATTGTCAAATCAGTTGCCCACAGCGGTGGGTGGGTGTAGGACAGCAGGATACAGCTCTTCTGCTCTACCTCACGCTGCCTGTCAACTGCAACTAATCTCAGCAGTTTGTAACTGAACTCGGTGGGGGTTCAAATGGTCGGTGTTAGGTGTTGCATGTCACCCCCGCATCCTCCACGTGCCCACAGTTTGTCTTACCCCAGCCTGAGAACTTGCACTGGTGAATGGTGTCCTCGTTCCCAACGCAGGCCACATCATCCATCCAGATGAGCCCAGTACCTGTATAGAGAGAGAGAGCGACAGACAGACAGACAGACAGACAGACAGACAGACAGACAGACAGACAGAGAAATTAAGAGGGCAGACATACTTTAGTCAAGATGAACCTAACAGTGAACATATGTCCTCTCAGCCTCCCACTGTTATTAATTTTAAAAAATCCAGATCGACTCCAGTATTCAGGACTTACAGAAAAGTATGATTCACAGCTAAGATGATAAAGGAGGGATATACAGGGAGGGAATATAGGGGCGGCCAAGTATCAGGCACCTGCTATTCTATTGTTTCACAGCCTTTATCTGAATGAAAGAGAGTGTGATAGCAGTCTGGTCTGGTCATACTCAGGCTCCTCTTACTCATCACACTACTCTCCTCTGAGAGCCCTTGGAAGCGTCAATGTGAGGCAGATATCTGGCAGAGGGATGAGAGCATGTCATGGCTTCACAAACACAGAGGCTCTGGAGACTGGCGCAAGCCTCTCCTCTCTCCTCTCCCCTGTCCACAGGCACCAGGCAGGGTAGCCAAGAGCCACCAGAGGGGACCTCTGGCATGGAATCTATGTCTGAAATTGGGTTTATTGTGGTATCAATTACATTGAAGACAGAACTGAGAGGCCAACAAACATACGAGACGACACCCTCTAGTGCCTGTGTCCCGGTCCAAATTAAAATCATTTCAAGACCCAGTCAAAATCTCTTGATGGCTTAAGTAATAATTGCTGACTGAAGAATGATGTGCAAAATGAATGTCCAACGTATGAACACAAACTTAGGAACTCCATTGTTCATGATAATGAGTTGTGAGTTACAACGGTAGATGTGGGACACTGAATTCATCATTGGGTTTGAGAACAAAATTCACTTTCAATCGTTATGTATAGGTTCAGAACATTTGTGAAACAGCACAGTTAAAAATATAAGGTAAATAGAAAACTAAACTGGATGGTCTTCAGATACAGATGGGAGGGGTTGAGGGTAATTGTAGGATTGGATTCAAAACAAACAAAAGATAACTAATGTAAAATACACTGTGTCCGATCTAATTTGCCTACTTGCCAAATAAGCAGGTTAGAGAAAGACATAGGACCTCAAATATACAGTGCATTCGGAAAGTATTCAGCCTTATTCTAAAATGGATTAAAATGTGTTTTTCCTCATCAATCTACACACAAAAGGCCATAATGACAAAGCACAAACAGATTTTAGAAAAATGTTGCAAATGTATAAATATAAAAAAAACTGAAATATCATATTTACATAAGTATTCAGATCCTTTACTCTGTACTTTGTTGAAGCACCTTTGGCAGTGATTACAGCAACGAGTCTTCTTGGGTATGATGATACAAGCTTGACACACAGGTTTTTGGGGAGTTTCTCCCATTCTTCCCTGCAGATCCTCTCAAACTCTGTCAGGTTGGATAGGGAGCATCGCTGCACAGCTATTTTCAGGTCTCTCCAGAGATGTTCCATCAGGTTCAAGTCCGGGCCCTGGCTGGGCCACTCAAGGACATTCAGAGACTTGTCCCGAAGCCACTCCTGCATTGTGTTGGCTGTGTGCTTAGGGTCAATGTCCTGTTGGAAGGTGGACCTTCACCCCAGTCTGAGGTCCTGAGCCCTCTGGAGCAGTTTTTCATCAAAGATCTCTCTGTACTTTGCTCCGTTCATCTTTCCCTTGATCGTGACTAGTCTCCCAGTTCCTGCCGCTGAAAAACATCACCACAGCATGATGCTGCCACCACCATGCTTCACCGTAGGGATGGTGCCAGGTTTCCTCCAGACGTGATGCTTGGCATTCAGGCCAAAGAGTTCAATCGTGGTTTCATCAGACCAGAGAATCTTGTTTCTCATGGTCTGATAGTCCTTTAGGTGTCTTTTGGCAAACTCCAAGTGGGCTGTCATGTGCCTTTACTGAGGAGTGGTTTCCGTCTGGCCACCCTACCATGATTGGTGGAGTGCTGCAGAGATGGGAGATCCTTCCAGAATGACTGCCATCTCCACAGAGGAACTCTGGAGTTCTGTCAGAATGACCATTGGGTTCTTGGTCACCTCCCTCATCAAGGCCCTTCTCCCCTGATTGCTCAGTTTGGCCGGGCGGCCATCTCTAGGAAGAATCTTGGTGGTTCCAAACTTCTTCCATTTAAGAATGATGGAGGCCACTGTGTTCTTGGGGACCTTCAATGCTGCAGACATTTTTTGGTACCCTTCCCCAGATGTGTGCCTTGACACAATCCTGTCTCAGAGCTCTACGGACAATTCCGTTGACCTCATGGCTTGGTTTTTGCTCTGACATGCACTGTCAACTGTGGGACCTTATATAGACAGGTATGTTCCTTTCCAAATCATGTCCAATCGATTGAATTTACCCCAGGTGGACTCCAATCAATTTGTAGAAACATCTCAAGAATGATCAATGCAAACAGGATGCACCTGAGCTCAATTTCAAGACTCATAGCAAAGGGTCTGAATAGTTATGAAAATAAGGTATTTCTGTTTTTTATTTTTAATACATTTTCAAAAATGTCTAAAAAAACATGTTTTCGCTTTGTCATTATAGGGTATTGTCTGTAGATTGATTTTAAAAAACATATATTTTAGGATAAGGCTGTAACATAACAAAACGTGGAAAAAGTCAAGGGGTCTGAATACTTTCCGAATGCACTTTATGCCTAACATAACTACAACTTTGTTTGATTTATAACAACAACGGATAATATACATGCAGGAAAACCATAGTGAATCCAGGTGAAAGCTATGATCCCTTCTTGATGTCACTTGTTATATCCACTTCAATCAGTGTCGATGAAGGGGAGAAGACAGGTTAAAGAATGATGTTTAAGCCTTGAGACATGGATTGGGTATGTGTGCCATTCAGTGGGTGAATAGGCAAGACAAAAAATGTAAGTTCCTTTGAACGGCCTATAGTAGTGGGTGGCAGGCACATTGGTTTGTGTCAATAACTGCAACGCTGATGGATTTTTCTCGCTCAACAGTTTCCCGTGTGTATCAAGAATGGTCCACCACCCAAAGGACATCCAGCCAACATGGGCCAGCAACCCTGTGAAAAGCTTTTGTCACCTTGTAGAGTCCATGCCCAGACGAATTGAGGCTGTTATGAGGGCAAAAGGGGGGAGTGCAACTCAATAATAGGAAGGTGTTCTTAATGTTTTTTATACTCACTATATACAGTTTACCAAACCAATCCAGAATAATATATATTTTAAATGCAATATGTCATAAGGATATCACTCTCCCCACAAAAGGTTCCCACAAAGTTAACATTAGCATAAGCATGTCTTTCTTATCCCACATTTGAATGAGATTTCACGTTATAATTCCTGGTCTTCTTTTGCTTCATGGTTATATTCGAATGCTGGCAACATAATGAGCACAAAAAGTACAATATGCTTTTTATATCCTGAATCAGACATTCATTTCTTTCACTCTAAGATGACAGTTTACAGATGTGCATGTGGGCCTCATCCCCATAGGCATATCGGGGCTGTGTACCAGTGAGGGGATTCATAGACGGACTTGATATAAGATAAGAGGCCAAAAATATCCTACACTGGCTGGAGGCCGCAGACTAGACCATCAACCCTTTAAATGCCAGGGCTTGTCTGATATATCGTGTAAATATACGTCTACAATGAGAACTATGTGTGTAGTTAGGAACTAATGTCTCCATTTCAGCTTTTTTATTTGATGTATTTGTGTGTCTTCCCTCAAAAGTAGTAGTATCACTAATGCTCAAAGGAGGCCCTTTGTGTGTACGGAAATATCGTTCCGTATTGTTTTCCATATACTTTATGACCAGCAGTACTGTTGGGAAGGGACCAGGACCTGGTAGACCTACCGTCTGTCTACATTTTGAACTTTGAGTGTGAGCAATATTTTCCCTCGGAATGTTGGCAAACACACTCTGTATGATCAGAGTTTCTGCTTTAAGGTCATTCTACCACATTTAGCACCATGAGAGAAGACTCCAAGTTTGAGCACCACCAACTACAGAACATTGAATAACTGAAACATCTTGAGTGCAGCATGAACTTGAAAAGGAAACTTGGCCAGGACCAGTATAGTATAGTGTACATTCACCACAGATGTTTGGACTGGGCCTAATACATCACTGTTGGGTTTTATTTTAACTAGACATGCCTCCTAAACTGGTTTACCCAGCATCTCAACACTTATTGTGAGAATAATTTATTGTATTGACCATGTACAATGTCACCTCTAACATAATTATAGATACAAATATGGGTCAGGATGAGGTCAAGAATAAAGAAACAACATTTTGCTTCGCAAATGGGGTCTATGAAAGATACATTTACAACTGTTTAATTAATCCTCAAAAGTAAATGTGAATTATTGTTAATTTTTTACATTTTTTTATTAAATTTTCCAGATTAATTTGAACTAAATAGTATTAATAAACCCTAATATTTTGATTGGACCAAACATAGATGTGTGTGTATGCATGATGTAATGATGGTTGTGGAAAATAGGTCATAAGAGAAGAAACAGATGGATATTACCACTGGCACATTTTTGATGGCATCTGGCTCCTATGATGTTCCCTATAAACGTATATGAATTTCAGTAGTTTTCAAATGCTTTGTGCACTAATACCCACCATAAAAAAGTACAATTACAAAACAAAATGGTACAAATCCTAATCCGCCTCCACACGTTTATCACAGTCTGCACTGTAGTTAGTTCAAATCTCCATAGAGATAAAAACAGCCAAAAGGCTTACCTTGTCCAAACCGGCCTGTTTTATGGATCTCGAAGGCTCCTTTGTAGCCAAGCATCCTGCAGACCACGTCGCCGTCCTTCTTGTCCCAGACGTCATCACACACCGTTCCCCAGCGTCTCTCGTGGAACACCTCCACTCTCCCCTCGTGAGGGCCTGATCCATTCACCAGCCTCACCAGTGTCTCGTCCACTGAATCGCACGCATGCACACACACACACACACACACACACACACACACACACGCACACGCACACGCACACACACACACACACACACACACACACACACGCACACACACACGCACACACACACGCACACACACACACACGCACACAGCAGGGGAGAGAGACATGGATGGTGGTTCGAAAGGGGAAGCTGGTCATGTGCCAAACAAAACCCCTAGCCACAGAACACTGATAGGTGGCTTGACTCAGTGTATTAACCTCACAGATGGATCATAGAGTGCATTTTTGTAAAGTCAACTAAATTACAGTAATATTCAGAGGACACTGGCTTGTTAATTTGCTGTTGATTTCCCAACCAGGTTGGTTTACCAGCATGTCTTGGATTAGTGAAGTCATACTTTTTGGATTAGTTTGCTCAAAACACTGTTTGTACATTTCATGTAGACACAATAAATCCATCAGGTATGGAGCAACAAGCCAAACATCTTTCTAACTTTATTTAATGTCAATTATTTTTTCATAAGTGGGAAAATCAAACAAAACACTTGAACACATCTTTAGGAAATGCTTTCTATGAAGCTTGTTTGTTCAAAGGGGTTTGCTATTAGGGGTAATTACTGCCTCCATACTTGGTGACCTCCATAACTGCAGTTATAAAGAGTTTGGAGTGAAATTTGTGGTCTTGTCGGGGCAGGAGAAGGTGTTGAAAACAATTAGTACCTCCCATTGGAAGATTAACTCTGACTGAACTAGCCTTTATTGACCTTTTTAGGAGATGGATAACCTGGGGCTCCAATGGCTGAACATGAATCTGGAGGATAGACTCGAGAAGAGCACAGGAACAAGGTCAGGAATTTGGTCTGAGAATATTGTCACAAGAAATAGAGATGCAGGGACCAGATATCAGCCATATCATCAAGTGAAATTATTACAGTTTGTCAAAATAAACTTTAGTTGACTAAATGTGTTCATCAGCATTTTGGTTAGGCATACGCAATCTGTGTTCTAGATGGCCATCACAGGGACCAGTCTACAGTGGGGCAAAAAAGTATTTAGTCAGCCACCAATTGTGCAAGTTCTCCCACTTAAAAAGATGAGAGAGGCCTGTAATTTTCATCATAGGTACACTTCAACTATGACAGACAAAATGAGAGAAAAAAAATCCAGAAAATCACCTTGTAGGATTTTGAATGAATTTATTTGCAAATTATGGTGGAAAATAAGTATTTGGTCACCTACAAATAAGCAAGATTTCTGGCTCTCATAGACCTGTAACTTCTTCTTTAAGAGGCTCCTCTGTCCTCCGCTCATTACCTGTATTAATGGCACCTGTTTGAACTTGTTATCAGTATAAAAGACACCTGTCCACAACCTCAAACAGTCACACTCCAAACTCCACTATGGCCAAGACCAAAGAGCTGTCAAAGGACACCAGAAACAAAATTGTAGACCTGCACCAGGCTGGGAAGACTGAATCTGCAATAGGTAAGCAGCTTGGTTTGAAGAAATCAACTGTGGGAGCAATTATTAGAAAATGGAAGACATACAAGACCACAGATAATCTCCCTCGATTTGGAAAACCTCCTTCCATCAGCAAGGGCATTGAAGATGAAACGTGGCTGGGTCTTTCAGCATGACAATGATCCCAAACACACCGCCCGAAGGAAGCATTTCAAGGTCCTGGAGTGGCCTAGCCAGTCTCCAGATCTCAAGCCCATAGAAAATCTTTGCAGGGAGTTGAAAGTCTGTGTTGCCCAGCAACAGCCCCAAAACATCACTGCTCTAGAGGAGATCTGCATGGAGGAATGGGCCAAAATACCAGCAACAGTGTGTGAAAACCTTGTGAAGACTTACAGAAAACATTTGACCTCTGTCATTGCCAACAAAGGGTATATAACAAAGTATTGAGACAAACTTTTGTTATTGACCAAATACTTATTTTCCACCACAATTTGAAAATAAATTCATAAAAAAATCCTACAATGTGATTTTCAGGATTTTTTTTCTCATTTTGTCTGTCATAGTTAAAGTGTACCTATGATGAAAATTACAGGCCTCTCTCATCTTTTTAAGTGGAAGAACTTGCAGAATTGGTGGCTGACTAAATACTTTTTTGGCCCCACTGTATGTGCTATCGTAACTGTGCTGAGACCATCTCTTCCATTACAGGTCACCTCCGCTGTGTGTGTTGATGCTAGACTGCCTTGTTTAAAGAGGGTTCTGGGTGGGTATTGTCATTATCCTCGTTCGTGTGTGTGTGTGTATGTGTGTGTACGTGTACGTGTGTGTGTGTGTGTGTGTGTGTGTGTGTGTGTGTGCGTGCGTGTGTGTGTGCATACGCGTGCGTGTGCGTGTGTGTGTGCGTGACCGTGTGCCCCACAAGACAGCAGGCGTCTCTTTCCCCCAGCACACACAGTGGGAGGTTGATCCGAGGGGCCTCCCGTCCACCATCATGTTTGGGAAGATTTAGTAAGAATAGGATAGAGAGAAAATGCTATTTCTTGCCAGGATGTCATATTACAGCTCCCCTGCACATGAAGCCTAGTCCTGTAATGAAGCCTAGTCCTGTAATCCTATAACAAAATACTTAATGAACAACATGTTGCAGCCAGGTATGGACCTACCTTCAAGCCAGCATGAGGCTTGGTTTGTTCAAATCATTTTAGAAGTTCAGACAGAAACTTAAGTTAAGTTAATCACACATCCAACAGAAAACCTCTTAGCAGACTTCTCCTGAGAGAGACTCATGCACAGTACAATACAGGGCCTATTAAAATCCAGCTAATTGATAAGATGAAAACCAGTACTTCCATCTCTACCACCACACTCATGATATCTCTCTGTAGTTTCACAACTGAAGTGTTTGTTCTAGAAAAAGAGTTGTTTAGTCTTATGGGAGAAAACACTAAAAACAGTGCTGTCAATACCTTATGAAAGCAGGCACGTTTCCAAATGTGCCTTTGACGATTAGAGCACTGGCCCACTTTGCTATACTTTACATCATCAAAACTACAATTTGAACTAGGTCTTTTCATTATGAAAATACACTGGGGGAAAAATTATATCTGACTTGAATTTAGCATGTATGAGCAACATAATTAGGACAAAAACAATAACCGATTAAAGAACAAAAATGGCTACACTGACCTATAAAACTGGCAATCAACCAAACATTATATCTTCCTCTCTACTCTTAGGGGAGAGTAAGAGAGTGAATCTGAATCTTAGTGCAACAGCTTACAACATCTGGACCTTTTGCAACAAGATTTCTGGACTAATGGACTAAGACAATGCTGTGCATTTTGGGGCGTGTGTGTGTGCAGGTCTAAGTGCACGCGTGAGTGTGTATATGTTCACAACTTCAGGTTGTTCATGTGTAAATGCACCTCCCATTGGAAGATTAACTCTGACTCAACTAGTCTTTATTGACCTTTTTAGGAGATGAATAGCCTGGGGCTCCAATGGCTGAACATGAATCTGGAGGATAGACTCGAGAAGAGCACAGGAACATCTTGTTAATGTGTTGCAGATGCTGCAGCCTGAGCTCCGCTCTACTCTTAGCCTGAGACATGCAGCCAATCTGGCAGACTGAAACCATGTGTCTGCTGCAGATATGTAGGCATAACTTTACTCTGGTAATGGCTCAGGAAACTTCAATCTGTCCAGTGAGACGCAGACCCAGGTTATCTCTGATAGGGGTGTGATGGGGCTAGGCCAGAGCCATGGTGGTATTAGCAGGGTAGCTAACATGGTACAGTGGATGAGGATCTGTGTGCAGTAGGTAGCTGAACCGACATGGAGAAGCCCACGCTCTTATAAATGGCTAATTCGGCACAATGATGCATAGGTCTACTTGACTGGCACTATGAGGTCAGATTGATTTAGCCCACAGAGCCAAATTAGAGATACACGTACTTACTGTTGTCATGACGTTGGCCTGGGGGTAGGTTTATGACAGTCATAAATACCTCTTTCCCTCTTTTTCCTCTCTCTACCCTACTGATGTTACATTTGCAAAACCCTTGGTTAACATAGAGATTCTGGGAACATCAGAAGGTGGGGGGAAATGAACTATATTCTGGTAATCCGACCAATTGAACATATGCGGTGGTACTTAATGAATATGATGTCAGTTCGGTTGTCATCTGAGACATTCTCATCAATGATAAGATGACATAAACTCTACAGTGGAAAGTCTATACATCAGAGTTATCGGATTCACATGGAATTGTTTTTCAATTTAAATGTTTGAATATGAAATTATTCATGATGGGATGAAATGTGATTTTAGCTTCTAAAATGTGAGATTTGGGTTTTCATAAGATAGGGCTCTGCTCAATCAGTGGCCGGCCCCTGTGAAGGGACATGGGCTATAAAACTTTTCAAACACGCCCTTCCTCTCCCTTCCTATAAAAGCCAATATAACCTTGAAGACAATATAACCTCCTGTTCCGAGGACGTGAGGACGACGGTCCGATGTTAGAATGGTTCAGATAATAACTACAGAACGAAGCCAACATCAGCAAGAGCTTTGGTTGCGAATGGTATGAACTTTGAACTCTTATTCACTACAGAAGTGATACCTCCTAGCCGTTGAGTTAGCAACAGCCGCTGCAAACAAGGGTTAGGAAGGAACAGACAGACTATCCCGTCTACCACACAACGACGTTACTACAACGTATTCAATTTACCAGCAGAGACATTCTTCAAAGGACAAAGGCCTCGGTTGGGCAACACGGCCTTCCATCTACCACCAACCTACCGAAGCGCAGCTCAGAGTAAATATTTATTGCATTTTACTTTTCCAAATGGGCGGTAATTTAGAATGCATAAGATACTGTATTTACGATAGCACAGCTTCGCCCTTTGTTCCTCAGTCTTCCCGCTCTTTCACTCAAACTCAGCCCCTTTTCTTTTGTGTAACCAGCTGTCATATCTGTTCCGCCCGCTAGGGACGTTTACCTTTATGACGTAATTTGTAATCAAGTTATGATTTAAATATGTGTATGTGTAATTCTGTGTGATTAGTTAGGTATTTAGTAAATAAATAATTAAACCCAATTTTGTATTGCTGATTCAACTTGTTAGCCAAGAGTATACTCTGTAATCTAAGAATTTACCATTGTTCGATGATCCGGAAAGGATTTGAACATTTATGGAACTAGGCCACACGTCTGGGTTAAGTCAACATTATTGGAGCCCGCTGATAGGATTCTAAAATAGAATGACGCTTTCATTTTGATTCAGCCTGTATAAAATTGAAAAGCAGATTACATAATATACCAAGTTATTGTACACATTTTTGGAGTGATAAAGACAATAATTATTGTGTGTGTGTGCTGAAGATTCCCCGCCTCCATGTTGTTCGCTGACGTAGTCAGTGGGTAACGTAAACGAACACATTTCTGTATGAGGGCCGAAAAAGCGAATTATAGAAATCTGAGAAATAGAGCGTTTGGCCAAACGCAGGGCTATTTCTGCCTGGAGCGTTTCAGATGCGGGTAGGCTCGGTCATTATTAATTTCTCGAGCGAGGACAAAGAGCCAGCCGATTTAAATTCAGGAGATATACGCTTGACCAGCGATATATATCTCTGTATCTCCCACGAGTTGACCAAGGTGCATTTCCTTGTTTGTCGTGTGTTCCAGTTAAAACATCGTCAAAAAACGCCGAAAAGGGTTTGACGATAATACGTTATAAGCTAAACCTTTCCCTTGCCAAGGTAATCTATGTGCTGCATTTTCATGCACAAAGGAGGGTTTAGCTTGCATGCTAAAGCTAACAAGGGAAAGTAGCCATTTTGTTTTCTTGTGCTACGTTGAAATTCCTCCGCCTTGCGGAACGGAAGTCCCTCTCCGGATAGTTCCATTTGATTTCCTGACACGTGAAGAACATGCTTTAACCACTCCGCAACCACATCTAGTTAAGTGGATGGGTCACTATTGTCTAGAAATGTACACATGTTCATGAAATACAATAGATGGCTGTAATCACCCGCAGACACACTTGGCTAACTTGATGGATTATGTAATCAGCTGGCGAAGTGTCTTTTGTTTAGACATGTAGTTAGCTAGCTACACAATAAACCGGAATAAACTCATACTACTCCCAACACAAACATTTTCATAGCTGTAGTATAAATCTGCAGGTAGCTAAACAGCTAACCAACTAGGTGCAATGTTAGCTAGCTAACATTAGGCTATAACTAGCAATGCAAATGATATTACTACACAGATCATACACGTAAAGTTAGCTAGCGAGCCAGCAAGCTAATGTTCGCTAGCTAGCTAATAGTACGCTTTAACTTGATATGAAAATGACTTTCTGACAAAAATAGAAACATATAGTATCTGGAAATGTATCTGTGTGAAATCACTGACCGCTGACGTGTGCCCAGGATATTTGTTCATGAAGAATTATTCATGTCACACTCAAGTCATTACTTATGATATCCAGACGGATATCAATGTCTTATCCAATTGAACTAATAAGTGTAAATCTGGCAATTTACATTCTGAAATAGACATTTTAAATAATATCCAAATTGATGAGTTTTCTAAATAAGACATTGTAAACTTTTTCCAAACTAACCTAGATGAAGCAACTTCTCAGATTAATTAAAGTTTAATACCCAGATAGCCTACCCAAGTAGGATTAATCATTGGCATTGATTAATTAATTCAGTTTGCTTTTGCATATTCATTCACATCCAACTTCCACATTACTGGTACAGTACTGATAGTTCGTCAACATCTATAAATAGATTAAACTTGTCTTTGCAGCTTCCAATGAATTCCAAACTTTGAAAGAAAATAGGAAAAATGTTCCTTTAAATTGTTCTAATAATGTGCAAGCTATCAAAGGAGGTGGTCACCACTCCTCTGCTAATTAGTGAACCTCCACCCATAAAAGCATTGATCTCTGACCTCAGCAGCGATACCAACCCTAATTATGCCATTAGCGAAAAAACAGCCGAAATTGCGAACACTCTCCAAAATCAACCATCAGGCTTTGTGACGGTTCTCCCCACTTTTGCACTGATGTATCGCCATAAAAATGTGGCATCGGTCCAATACCACAGTGTACAGCTGATGCACGTGCCAGACATGGCTAACATGAGGGGACAGATGGAGAGAACTGAGCAACTATTGACAAAAGCAGGAAATTAAAACATTCTGCTAGTCGAGGAACTGCGTTTGAAATCTGATCAATTAAAAGTAATTGCAAATACTTGTGACGATGAACGAGCACAAACTCTTCAACAAAACCGTTGTCTCCAAGAACAACTCGATTTAGCTCAAACTAAATACGATGTAGTCCACTCCAACTAGATCACCAAGAATTTACAACTTTCAGATGAGACTGAATTAAGATGACGATTAATATTGTAAAATATGACTAGGTCTTTAAGAGTTTATTCGAAAGATAACAGCTCTATAAATATAATTTTTTGGTGCCCAGTTAATTACATTTACATGATTAGCTCAATCAGGTAATATTAATTACAGAGAAATTATTTGATAGAATATCATGTTATATCACTTAATCCGGCATAGCCAGACACGACACTGTAGTATCACTAAAACTTAACAGTCGTACAGCTGTAAGTGAATCATGAAATACTTCCTTTAGGGAAGTGGGAAATGAGAAATAGAATTGAGTGCACTTTAGAGGGCCATGTTACACTGTTACAGAGAGACATTTATAACTATGTGCTGCAGTAGAAGGAAAGCCTCCCATATCCGTTAGTGGAATTAGGTCTGAGAATGCTGTCACAAGAAATAGAGATGCAGGGACAGGATATCAGCCATATCATCAAGTGAAATGATTACCGTTTGTCAAGATAAACTAAATAGCTGTAGCCTACTGCAGAACAAGGACAACATAACAAACAATCTCCCATGTTGAATTTGTCAACTTGTACAAGCATTTACTCTATAATGTTTCTCTGCTTGATTTCTGTGCGTCTGAATACAAACACCACTACATCTCTCTGGCTTTCATTGACTAAATGTGTTTGTCAGTTCTTTGGTTAGGCAAACACAATCTGTGTTCTACCCTGGACTGTAGGTGCCCCTGCTCACGGTCCCTAAGGGAGTTTCATATGCAAGACCTCACCTCCCAGAGATGGCCATCACAGGGACCAGTCTATGTGATATCGTAACTGTGCTGAGGCCATCTCCTCCATCTCAAGTCACCTCTGCTGTATGTGTTGATGCTAGACTGTGTTCTGCCTTGTTTAAAGAGGGTTCTGGGTGGGTATTGTCGTTATCCTTGTGTGTGAGTGTGTGTGTGTGTGTGTGTGTGTGTGTGTGTGTGTGTGTGTGTGTGTGTGTGTGTGTGCGCGTGTGCGTGCAAGCGTCTCTTTCCCCCAGCAAACTCAGTGGGAGGCTGATCTGGGTGCCTCCTGTCCACAACATTCAAAAAATGTGGGGTTCAACAAGGGTTCTTCTATGAACGCTAGGGTTCCTGGCACTGAAAATGCCCCCCAAAAGGTTCTTCCAAGAAGCCCATATGAGGTGGGGTTCATCGAGGAACCTCTTTAGTTGGTGGGGGTCCTTGCAGGAACCTAACTGCCCAACTGAAACATTTGGATTTGAATTTGAAAGGACAGCAGGTGCCGGCACAATTTAAGGTAAGGTTTGGTTCTTGTATTATCTAAATTGATATTGTTTTATGATGATACCATCTACCTTTTCATATTGTGCAAAAAGAAAAAGGACACAATTCAATGGATATCAATCAACAGAGAGGTAATAATATGTAGGCCATTAGAATATGTTGAAGGCTAGCTGTTTTGGGTGAAGATGATTGAACTGCTCACTTTTGTGTCTTTGTCTGCAGGTATAAAGACAAGGAGGCACACAAAGGTACAGTACCAGTCAAAAGTTTGGACACACCTACTCATTCAAGGGGTTTTTCTTTATTTTACTATTTTCTAGAATAATAGTGAAGACATCAAACTATGAATAACACATATGGAATCATGTAGTAACCAAAAAAGTGTTAAACAAATCAAAATATATTTTAGATTCTTCAAAGTAGCCACCTTTTGCCTTGATGACAGCTCTGCACACTCTTGGTATTCTCTCAACCAGCTTCACCTGGAATGCTTTTCCAACAGTCTTGAAGGAGTTCCCACATATGCTGAGCACTTGTTGGCTGCTTTTCCTTCACTCTGCAGTCCAACTCATCCCAAACAATCTCAATTGGGTTGAGGTCGGGTGATTGTGGAGGCCAGATCTTCTGATGCAGCACTCCATCACTCTCCTTCTTGGTCAAATAGCCCTTACACAGCCTGGAGATGTGTTGGGTCATTATCCTGTTGAAAAACAAATGATAGTCCCACTAAGCACAAAGCAGATTTGATGACGTATCACTGCAGAATGCTGTGGTAGCCATGCTGGTTAAGTGTGCCTTGAGTTCTAAATAAATCATACAGTGTCACCAGCAAAGCAACTCCACACCATCACACCTCCTCCTCCATGCTTAAGGTTGGGAATCACACATACAGAGCTCATCCATTCACCTACTCCGCGTCTGGTGTGGAAACCAAAAATCGCAAATTTGGACTCATCAGACCAAAGGACAGATTTCCACCGGTCTAATGTCCATTGCTCGTATTTCTTGGCCCAAACAAGTATCTTCTAACTCTGGCTCTTCCTTTCCTGTGGCGGTCCTCATGAGAGCCAGTTTCATCATAGTGCCTGAAGGTTTTTGCGACTGCACTTAAAGAAACTTTCAAAGTTCTTGAAATGTTACAGATTGACTGACCTTCATGTCTTAAAGTAATGATGGACTGTCATTTCTCTTTGCTTATTTGAGCAGTTCTTGCCATATATGGACTTGGTCTTTTACCAAAAAGGGCTATCTTCTGTATACGTCCCCTACCTTGTCACAACACAACTGATTGGATCAAACACATTAAGAAGGAAAGAAATTCCACAAATTAACTTTTAACAAGGCACACCTGTTAATTGAAATGCATTCCAGGTGACTACCTCATGAAGCTAGTTGAGAGAATGCCAAGAGTGTGCAAAGCCATCACGTTTCAGGAGAAGAACCCGATGCAGACAGTGTCGAAGTAACAACTGTTTATTACTAGAACAGGGGGCAGGAAAAACAACATGTCAAGGGCAGGCAGAGGTCAATAATCCAGGGTGGTGTGACAAGGTACAGGCAGAATGATCAATACCGGGAAAACAAGAAAAAGACAGGAGCAAGGGGAAAACCGCTGATAGGCTTGACAAACAAAACTAACTGTCAACAGACAAACAGAGAAACCAGGTACAAATACACTGGGGATAATGGAGAAGATGGGCGACACATGGAGGGAGGTGGAGACAAGCACAAAGACAGGTGAAACAAATCAGGGTGTAGCTCCTTTGAAGAATCTTAAATATAAAATATATTTGGATTTGTTTAACACTTTTTTGGTTACTACATGATTCCATATGTGTTATTTCATGGTTTTGTAAAGTAAAACCCTTGAATGAGTAGGTGTGTCCAAACCTTTGACTGGTACTGTATGTCCATTAGTATTGGTATGTTATGCAAATCACATCCTCCTCCCTTACCTCTTCAATGAAAATCACATAGGCCTCTACATTATGGACAAGGTATGAAAACCATAATCCAAAGTTTTTTAATTCACATTTACCATAAAAACCAAGGTATGAATACGGTTGTGTTCGTGTTTTGTTAATCATCTGTATAATTACTATTTTTTGGATTGATAGACATCCCCCTCCCTTCTGCTTTTCCACAAAAATCATAATAAACACTGCCAACTAAAATACGCTCATGACATCTCTCTGTAGTTTCACAACGGAAGTATTTGTTCTAGAAAAAGAGCTGTTTAGTCTTATGGGAGAAAACACTAAAAACAGTGCTGTCAATACCTTATGAAAGCAGGCACGTTTCCAACTGTGCATTTGGCGATTGGAGCACTGGCCCACTTTGTTATACTTACAGCTACAATTTTAACTAGGTCTTTTCATTATTAAAATACTGTAACGTCTGCTTCTAACTCATACTCTCAAACATGTAGATCCCCTGAACGCAGCTCACTCTCCAGCTCCCAATCACCTGAATTCTGATCACCTGTTCACACACCTATATGCCATTTACACACACTATTTAGTTCAGTCCATTGCATCCCATCATTGTGAGGTGTTGTTTGTTTTTGTCCACGGTCTAGGCGGAGCGCTGTTTAGGGCCATATTAGTCCTCCTGTGTATCATAGTTTTTGTCCATTTGATCCATTCACGAACATAGTTTTTTTTTTTTCCTACCTGTACTTTTGCCTATCAGATTTCCTGTCATCAACCTCTTGCCTGATCTCCCGGACTACGTCATTAGCCATTTTCCTTGCCTGTACTGTTACCTTTTGGATTCCCTGAGTATGACCTTCTGCCTTTTCCTGGACCCAGCTACCTGCCTCCTCCTGTGGTCCTTTACTAAATAAACACCTGCTGCGCCCTGCGCTTGAAACAAGCACTCTGTCTCCCATCATACTCATTACAAATACACTGGGGGAAAAATGATATCTGACTTGATTTTGGCATGTATGAAGACATAATAAGGCCATAAACAATAACTGATTAAAAAAAACAAAAATGGCTACACTGACCTATAAAACTGGCAGTCAACCAAACGTTATACCTTCCTCTCTACTCTTAGGGAAGAGGAAGGGAGTGAATCTGAATCTTAGCGCAACAGCTTACAACATCTGGCAGGGAACCAATGTTCGGCCCTTTGCAACAACATTTCTGGACCAAGATAATGTTGTGCATTTTGGGGCATGTGTGTGTGCAGTTCTGAGTGCACGCGTGAGTGTGTGTTATGTTCTCAACTTCAGGTTGTTCATGTGTAAATGTGACCGCTCACGCATGTGTATATGAGTAAAGTCTCTAACTCAGCACCGGGTTGACACTTCAAATGTGGAGAATGGAGCTTGTGCCTGTCCTGTAAAAATAATCTTTCCAATCCAAGCTTACTCCAGTTTCTGTTGGACTCTTGGGATATCGTATCAAAGTTCGGTACCCCCATCCTGAGAAGTGTGTGGATGTTAGGGTGAAAGGCAACGCTATGGCAACAATTACCAAGTAAGCTTTAAAGCACCTGACATTTTACAGCTTGTCACGCTAGTTACGGTATATGGGGCTTTAGGTTCAACTGCACCCCCAACTCTCAGCCCCAGCTCTCAGCCCTAACCCTCAGCCTGAGGTAAGCGCCAGCTCTCAACCTTCTAGGAGAAGCATGGTTGTCAGTTGTGACATTCTAAAAGTATAGCGGGGTAAAGAAGATAAATGAACAAGGAGACTGGGGGAGAGCCCCACGGTGTCTGAGCTGTGACAGACCTTCCTCTCACTACGAGGACCTATACTTTGTGTGACACCACTGCTTTCCATCAACCACTAGCATGAGAGCTTGACAATTATGGAAACAAATCCAGACCAAGTACCAGAAGAAAACCTCTTAAATCACATGGCTTTGAATGTGGAGTTCTGATCTTTTCCTGGTTGTAGCTAATGAAGAGAAATGTATTTCAGATGTTTGTAGCTGTCACTTTAAGAAGAACACCGTTCCAGCTCTCATCACACCAAAATGGGTTTAATGATGTCATAGAGAAAGAATAATATTTCCTGTGTGAGGGAAGAAATTGAGGTTTGCGGGTTTGTTTTCTTTCCCTGCTTGAAAACACATTGTGGTTTTATTGAAATTACCTGTCAGTGGGGGTGTGAGGGCGTATACTGTACAACGATACGACAGGCCCACTCAGTACAACCAGGCCTACTAACCAGTTTGCCCATGCTTCAAACTCGGTGAATAAATGTTTGGATACTTATTATTTGGTGAGGTAAGCCATATTGAGTGGTTTGGATACAGGAAGAAACCTGTAAAACGTCACGCTAATAACTGCTTCAACATATGAGGTGACCGTTCCATGTACAAGTAGAGCAGAGATTTATGCCTGTTGTGGCTCGGTCCATAAAAATTGTTTATTTTTCTGTTTGATCCACTGGCATCCCTGTTTACAAGTGGGGTCTGCCAGGTGAGAGCCTCCAGCTACTGATGTAAATGAGTAATGAACTCACTAGACTGAGACCAGCATGTGACTTCAGCTCTGGTGCTGAGTTTTGGAAATGTGTTGTGATGGAGTAAACAGCATTCCAAAGCAAAACAGAGAGGGAAAAGGCCTCAAAAGACCCTCTGCACTCCTTCACCCCCCGAAGGAGTGCAGAGGTAGTGAAAGTTGATTGGTAGGTCAGTTAGGGTTAAATTCTATAGCCTACCTGGGTTTTATTACAACCTATTCCAATAACTCATTTTACGATGCAGCGGTGTCAGCGATATGTACGCAGATAACAATGGACACCATCATCGACCAAGATCATTTGGAGGATGAGGAGGGATCAGCAATCCCATAACTCTTCACTGCTCACTGGTCTCACCTGTTTTTTCACCACGGTCACCTCGGTCTCCCTTCTCGCCCTTCAGTCCTCTGTCTCCTTTGTCACCTTGGAAACGAAAGACAGACAACAAAATATTGTGTTACGCTCAGTGGCAGAATAAGAAGTAACAGAGATTAATATACTGCTCAAAAAAATAAAGGGAACACTAAAATAACACATCCTAGATCTGAATGAATGAAATATTCTTATAAAATACTTTTTTCTTTACATAGTTGAATGTGCTGACAACAAAATCACATAAAAATGATCAATGGAAATCAAATTGATCAACCCATGGAGGTCTGGATTTGGAGTCACACTCAAAATTAAAGTGGAAAACCACACTACAGGCTGATCCAACTTTGATGTAATGTCCTTAAAACAAGTCAAAATGAGGCTCAGTAGTGTGTGTGGCCTCCACGTGCCTGTATGACCTCCCTACAACGCCTGGGCATGCTCCTGATGAGGTGGCGGATGGTCTCCTGAGGGATCTCCTCCCAGACCTGGTCTAAAGCATCCGCCAACTCCTGGACAGTCTGTGGTGCAACGTGGCGTTAGTGGATGGAGCGAGACATGATGTCCCAGATGTGCTCAATTGGATTCAGGTCTGGGGAACGGGCGGGCCAGTCCATAGCATCAATGCCTTCCTCTTGCAGGAACTGCTGACACACTCCAGCCACATGAGGTCTAGCATTGTCTTGCATTAGGAGGAACCCAGGGCCAAAGGCACCAGTATATGGTCTCACAAGGGGTCTGAGGATCTCATCTCGGTACCTAATGGCAGTCAGGCTACCTCTGGCGAGCACATGGAGGGCTGTGCGGCCCCCCAAAGAAATACCACCCCCCACCATGACTGATCCACAGCCAAACCGGTCATGCTGGAGGATGATGCAGGCAGCAGAACGTTCTCCACTGCGTCTCCAGACTCTGTCACGTCTGTCACATGTGCTCAGTGTGAACCTGCTTTCATCTGTGAAGAGCACAGGGCACCAGTGGCGAATTTGCCAATCTTGGTGTTCTCTGGCAAATGCCAAACGTCCTGCACGGTGGACGTCGGGCCCTCATACCACCCTCATGGAGTCTGTTTCTGACCGTTTGAGCAGACACATGCACATTTGTGGTCTGCTGGAGGTCATTTTGCAGGGCTCTGGCAGTGCTCCTCCTGCTCCTCCTTGCACAAAGGCAGAGGTAGCGGTCCCGCTGCTGGGTTGTTGCCCTCCTACGGCCTCCTCCACGTCTCCTGATGTACTGGCCTGTCTCCTGGTAGCGCCTTCATGCTCTGGACACTACGCTGACAGACACAGCAAACCTTCTTGCCACAGCTCGCATTGATGTGCCATCCTGGATGAGCTGCACTACCTGAGCCACTTGTGTGGGTTGTAGACTCCGTCTCATGCTACCACTAGAGTGAAAGCACCGCCAGCATTCAAAAGTGACCAAAACATCAGCCAGGAAGCATAGGAACTGAGAAGTGGTCTGTGGTCACCACCTGCAGAACCACTCCTTTATTGGGGGTGTCTTGCTAATTGCCTATAATTTCCACCTGTTCTATTCCATTTGCACAACAGCATGTGAAATTTATTGTCAATCAGTGTTGCTTCCTAAGTGGACAGATTTATTTCACAGAAGTGTGATTGACAGGGAGTTACATTGTGTTGTTTAAGTGTTCCCTTTATTTTTTTGAGCAGTGTATATAACATCATGCAAGTACAAAATTAAACTGAACACAAGTGATTCACTTGAAGAAGAACAGTATTACGTGTATGTCCCTAGAGAACCTTCCAGCATGCTACTTCTCTGAGCGGTGCCCTTTCCGTCTGTCATGATTGACTCTGGGTGGGCAGGGATTAGGCCTAAAGATAGGCTATGGTTTGAGGTTTCCAAATTGCCTTACTGGAATACTTGGGAGACATGAGAGGGTATTTTTGCTCTTGGTTGGGGGAACATAAAGTAGCTCTAAAATAGCCCCCCTCACCCTGAGAAGAATGCCAGATATACCAACCTCAGGTCTGATATTAAACATTATCCCTCAGCTCAATTTCCCTTTGGATACCTTATTATCTTGTTAACCTGAATTGAAGCCTCACGAACAAAATGTAATCACCTTGTCATTAGACATACAAATTATAGGACAACCCCCTTGTGAACTACAACCCCCTTCGGCTTTTGGTTTTCCTAGCCAATGCAGCGGACTAGAAACAGTACAAATAGCAAATATGGTCAGGGTGTATGTTTCCCCAAAAGTCAACATGAACCCATATGTCCTTGATTCTCTGTGATCTGAAGTCCATTATTGTGGGCCATTGTTTTGTTTGTTGCTCCGCTCTCAACATCTGAGGCAACTCAGCTGTCTGTGGATTGTATGCCAAATTTTGAAAGACAAAAAGGGGTCAGGGCAAAAGACAACATCAATTTAACGATTAAAGGATTTAATTAACAAAATGACTGGGATTGAGAGGCTGAAAGCACAGTTGTCCTGCATCTCCTCTTTCAGAGTGAGCGGAGAGAATCGTTATGGCATCTTTCTGGCTTGTCCGATGATGTTATATGCTTTACAGACATAGAAAAGCCTCACTACTTGAGGCCAGTTAACAGTCTTATAAATGCGATTGAAAGTAGATCCTCCTTGAAGACATTTGTGCCCTGAATGAGGGCATCTGATGTTGATCTGATGAGGAGCGGAGTGTGGACGCAGGGACATTCTGGAGCCTTGCAGTTTCATCTGAAATTCTAGATTTACTGTCTGGACTTGAGAGAGGCTGTAGAAAATGAAGTAATCATTCCATTTCAATCTTTAATTCCGCTCAATAAAATCTTCAGATTTGTTGTATTTTAATGTGTAATACCAGAAGTATGTCCATGATAATAGAGGACACCACGAAATCTGGCAAAAAGGAACATTATTGTACTATTTAGTAGAATATTCATGAAAATAACAAACTAAAGATATGCCTTTGTTGAAGTCCTACCGCTCAGTTCTGTGGGAACATTTCTCTGTAATTACAAGTCTAAAACCCCAAGGTGTGGTTATGAGCTGTTACTGTAATAAAGTAACATTACACAATGATTATAAAGTGACCATTATCCCACGTTTACTTCGTGAATTTTCATATTCAAAATCACAGGAAAGGGACCAATTGCAGTGGCGCCCAGACCGAACCACCAAGTGTCGGGTAGTGCTCTGTGCTGACCACATCCTCATTGTAGGTTGAGAAATTGACCACTCTGGTTCAAACACCTACTGCAAACACCACTATTCACAGAAAAACAGACTTAATGAAACTGCCGGGCTATTCATAGGCCTGCTTTAACAAGCCCCAAAACACCTCTGCCTTTTCCACAAGGACCCTTTTGCAAGCATCACTGATATTTCTCTAACCCTGTTAATTGCGTGTTGTAGTCTCAGTGAGTCAGTCTAATAGAGCTGGGCCTGGGAGGCCTGGGCAGATAGACAGCACAGGGCATCCACATCCCATCTTAATGTCGTTGGCTCACAGGGGTTTGAGCCTCCAGCACCGGACAGTTCAGCCAAACTAAACTGATCCAGAACAGCTGCTTGGTTAGCATGGAGAAATAGAATAGGCCTATTGTGGAGAGTCAAATCTATGACCAATACGATAAGGCGCTGTGTCTCAAATCATGTGTGTGAGAGGAGTATCTCTCACACATATCTTTCAAAACAAGTGCTGCTTTCCAACACACAAGGTGACGAACGAGGAAACGGCCTTCTAGGAGACTTTGAGACATGGCTATAAACTCCAATGGTGTCGAGGCACCATAGGAGTCTACAGCCAGTTCTCAGGGCTAAGGTTGGACCAATTAAAGCCCGGACATGGCTTTCCTCTATTAGTATGGTAAGAGCAAGACATACACTATATACACTACCGTTCAAAAGTTTGTTTTTGAAAGAAAAGCAAATTTTTGGTCCATTAAAATAACATCAAATTGAAGAGAAATACAGTGTAGACATTATTATTGTTATGTCTCATTAACCATGCTTACGCTGTATTTCTGATCAATTTGGTGTTATTTTAATGGACAAAAAATGTGAGGACATTTCTAATTGATCCCTGAAGAGTTCAGTGACTTTCAACGTGGCACCGTCATAGGATGCCACCTTTCCAACAAGTCAGTTTGTAAAATTCCTGCCTTTCTAGAGCTTCCCCGGTCAACTGTAAGTGCTGTTATTGTGAAGTGGAAACGTCTAGGAGCAACAATGGCTCAGCCACGAAGTGATAGGCCACGCAAGCTCACAGAATGGGACCGCCGAGTGCTGAAGTGCGTAGCGTGTAAAAATCTAACTGACTTGGCTGAATGGAAGCAAGTCCCCGTAGTAATGTTCCAGCAAAGGTGTAGGCAACTCCATATTGGGGCGGCAGGGTAGCCTAGTGGTTAGCCTAGTGGTTAGAGTGTTGGACTAGTAACCGAAAGGTTGCAAGTTCAAATCCCCGAGGTGACAAGGTACAAATCTGTCGTTCTGCCCCTGAACAAGCAGTTAACCCACTGTTCCTAGGCCGTCATTGAAAATAAGAATTTGTCCTTAACTGACTTGCCTAGTTAAATAAAGGTAAAAATAATAAAAATAAATATTAATGACCAAGATTTTGAAATTATATGTTCGATGAGCACGTGTCCACATACTTTTGGTCATGAAGTGTATTTCTATCTTCAAGGTTTTAGGTTGGCTCAGCACATCAGCTGATAAGGTAGGTCTGCTATGGGTTAGGATGGGAAGGCAGAGGGCCTGCAGATATAGTTGTCAATGAGACACAACAAATCAGACGGAATTGACCCTGATCCTCCATCCATCTGCCTTGGATTACCTTCTCTGGAGCCTGAGCCAAAGAGAGAGCACGGTGGCACAATCGGTGAGAGCACCCCTTTAAGGTTCAAAGAGACAGGAAGGTACAGATGATAGTTTAACTAATGATTCTACAGCTGTCAGACAGTAATAATATCAGACATACCTTTGGGTCCAATATCCCCTTTCTCACCCTGTAGGCCGTCGGGGCCGCTCGGGCCTTTTAGTCCCCTTGGACCCTGGGTGCCTTTTTCTCCTGTAAAACCTGCCGGGAAGACATAGATACATGTATTTTCCCAAGTCTTTTCAAACAGGATATCTGGCATGCATTTCAAAGAATGAAAACAACCTATCTTATCGGGATATTTGAGTACGATTGCATGCCATAATAACATTTTCCAATGTTCTCTTTCTTTATTCATCATTTCATTATGTCATAAAAGACTATCTAATGGAATGCCCTTACTCCCTTTCCCAGGATGCTTTGAGCCCAGTTTGAGGGGCTGTTATTAGGTTGTTAGCAAACAGTGGATTTATGGGTTTGGAACTAGGTATTGAAGATATTGTCACTGCATTACTCACAAGGTAATGTACTGGAGTACCCAACTCTTTAATGAGTAGGAATGAGTGGAACAACTGAGATTTTGAATGTGGTAGAAGGAGTGCTTTGGGTGGCTATAACAAATGTCCCATGTTCTTAAAGGGAGGCTTGCTTTCAGCATTCTTCTTGGAAATAAGTCTTTGAGGGTCCTTGAGGGTTTACATAAATCACAATTGGGACCTGGGCCAATTACAGTAAGATAAGTTATGAAAAAATTGGTTTAAATAATGGTTGAAGAAAGTAATGTATGTTGAAAGCTAGAATAGGACAAATGACAGTACTGTACAGTGTACGAACCGCTCATCCCTGTGAGGCCTGCCACACCAGGGGACCCAAGTGGCCCAACATCGCCCTTCTCACCCTTTGGTCCTGGAGGCCCTGTTGAAAACAACGTAATTAAAGCATTAAGTTGATCCCAAGATAACATAAACTGATTAATATACTGTAATATAAAGACAATATGATTATTGAAGTTGTGTAATCCCATAAATCACACTGGTTTCCTGTTGGTATGTCATTCTTGTTTCACCACACCCTCTGACTAAAGCAGAGGAGCTTAAGGCAAAATCTGAAACATGGTTAAGGGACATCGTTCAATGGTTTGTTGCACTTGGAACCAGTTGACTGACTTCAGACTTGTTTGTAGAATTAGCTTGGCCTTGATGGAAAGCACATGTTACACAAGGTACACCACAATGGAACCACAATGGAATAGTTAGACATTTGTCTTGTTTTGTCCAACTGACATGTTCCAAAGTAGCTTTTCACATAATGGTGTGATCTGATCCTTACAGATGTAGGATCTTAATTTGAGACAGTTTGCTACAGCAGGAAGATAATCCTGCAGTAACAGGAAATGTGAATTATTATGTGGATTATAATGAATTGACATTTTTGTAGGGGTTGACATATTTTCCACAAGGGAAAATCAAGTCTGACGTTTCAAAGTGGAAATTAAAAAATTACAGAAGACTTTTTAAACCTCAAATACACTACAAGTTTTACATTTCCTGCTTTGCAGGAAATTTATCCTGCAACAGGGTGATCAAACTAAGATCCTACATCTGTAATATCCTAAGATACTGTCCTGGCCATGCTTTGAGCCACTCCACATCCCCTGGCCTGGCCTGAAACTTTACTGGGAAAATATTAATCTATTGGAGTGAAATAGTGACTAGTGAGAAGTCAGGTTGACTTGGAAGTCATATCATCCTGGGGGGCCTGAAGGAGAAAACACTGAATTGAATTGAGCGGTGACTGGTTTGTTTTAGTAGGATCAACGGTACCACTCATCACTTCTTATTTAGAGTCTTCTATTAATTAAATTGAGAATGTTTAACATACAATGGGTCAGCAAATCTGATTTGGCTGAGCAGAATCCATATGTTAGTAATGGGCTAATTGCTTGTCAAGGGAAAATGGCTGCAATGCAATCAGTTTTGACACGTTTAATATCAAGCTGATAGATAGATTATTTGAAAACATTAGACTGCTTTAAAAAAAATTTTAGGCTATTTTAGGTGACTGATATTGTTTTACACCAGGATGTCCATTTATCAAATTATCTAAAAGAACATTTTCCTTATTTTGTTTCACCATTTGTGAACAATGAAAACACCTCAAGATCAATGTTATATAATGAAAATCACATTTCCATGAGAATTAAGTCAATAGACACACTGCTCCTCCCAGCCTGAAGACACTTCACTAAAACAGCAAACAGGTCACTCCTGAGGCCATTACTGTTAATCAAGTGGCTGTGTGATGATTATAAATGTTTCCATGCTAACGCTCTCCTCAGACCAACACATCACAGTTTCTTAATCCACCTCTCAACTTTGCAAAAATGTGTGTTTTTGCAATATGTTTTTTTTCCCTTCTCATTTGTCCACCGCTGCCAAATTGGAAGGTAGGCATAAAACATAAGAAAAAGGCATTGGGATGGAGGGAGGGAGAGGAGGCATCAGGCCAGAAACACCAAGTACCATGGCGAGGTGCAGCTTTCCTGGCTAAACCCACACTTAATGACAAACAAATGTGATGTGAGGGGGAACTAATGACAGGGCTGAGTTCCTTGGTTTTGGAGGCTTCTAAATGTAACCCACAATTGTTTCCAGCCTAAATAAACCACTGTCCCACCTACAAACAGTATACATCAGATACTGGTTTAAAGTCTTATTATGCAAAGATTAACATCACTCAACTCCTATCAACATGGAGGTGGAGGTTAAGATGACATAAGGAATTGTTTTAAAATGGTCATACTATGGATAATTTAGCTATTTGATTCTGAATTTTAGGACTCCTTTAGGTATACATTTGACATTTTTTATGTTTTCTTTTGATAAAATATTGAATTTGGCCATTGAATAGCAAATTCATAAACGGCAAAAAGGACAGTCAAAAAATGTATCATAAAAACAAGATTTGAAAGTGTCTGTCCTAAATCTAGGAGATACAGATTTAACCCCTTTTTTGGGGTAGGTACAAAACTACCATCATACTTCCATTTGTTTTTTAAAAACTGGTACTGTGGGGGTCGTAGAGCAAAGCAGAGAACACCATCGTGTTTTTGACATCTTCCCCTTTCCATAGAGTGGTCATCACAGTTTTGTAGGTCAAACCGTTCGGATGCTACAGACTTTTATGTGAGAAGACTGATTTTCGTGATGTGTCATGGTCTGACAAACACTGCTCTAGCTCTGCCACCCTTTCACTGTGGAAGTGCGAGATATACAATAACACATACTGTGTCTCTAGCTTAAACTCACAGATTTTGCTGGGGATTTTTGTGTTATGTAACTTAGATTGATGACCCGGGGTGTCAATCGACTCTAGGGGGATAATCATGACATGAACTTCTAGCCAGTGATTAGTGTTGGGGCCGTTATTACCTTCTAGGAAGGTGATGTTCTTGAGGATATTGGAGTGCTCCCAGTCCTTGAGCCTCAGGTCCTCTGTGACGGTGCTGAGGATCTCCACCTCGTTCTTCAGTGTCTCCTCCATTTGCACCTGTGTCTCCCTCATGTACCGTGTGTCCTGGCTCACATTGCTGATCTGCACCTGCAGGTCCTGGATCTTCAGGTGATGGATGCTGATGTCACTCGTGAATGTGTGGTTGACCGCGTCCACCGTCCAGCCCACCTCCTCAAGCCTCTCCTTGAGCTGGTCCACCTGATCCGCTGCGCTCTTCAGCAGTAGGTCGTGGTCGTGCAGCGAGACAGAGGCCTGGGACAGCAGGTTGCTCAGCCCACTCACGTTCCTCTGGGACGATTGGTTCAGGGTAGAGACACGGCCCCCCAGCTGCTCCACTGCACTGTCTGTCGACTGGGAGTGGCCCTGCAGATCCCTGATGTCCCTCTCCAAGCCGTGAAATGCCCGGCCCAGCTGCTGTAAGGACTCGCTGTGGTTCTGGAACAGGTTCTCCAGCTTCCAGATTTTCTCCAGGAGGTTTGCCTGAGAGGAGATGTCGTCCAGGGACTGCTGGAGCTCCCGGGAGCGGTCCCCCATACGGGTCATGTTCTCCATCAGTGCCTCCTGCTTCTCTGAGGACATCTGAGACCTGGACACTGAGGAGGACACATGGAGAGTGGAGAAAGGGGATTTTACAACGCCTACATGGAAAACACCAAAGATGAAGAATGCTTACTAGAGTAAAGTGTGAAAAAATTGGATCAATGTTATTTCCTGACATTTGCTGGTTGAAAATACAATCTACATGATCTTCTAATCAGCAGGGTTTGAATGGGTGGAGTTTCGGCTTGCCTAAATCAGTTAATAGACCAATAACAAAGAGAGTCCCAAACCTATCTGAAAATTACAGCTAGTTTTCAGTTTTCAGGCGCCCTCCCCCTCCCACAAAAGCCATTGTGTTTTTTTTTTTTTTTTTACCATTTTAATGGAAAACTATTACAGTAAGGATCTTAATTGTTACACAGAAATGATTTGACATTGATATAAAAACAGCTGCATTGGGCCTTTAAAGTTTAGGTTCTGTTGGAGGGAAGTTTCTTGGTAACAGTGCAACCATCAGCCAGATAGATACAGTATGTTGAAACCAAATCCTCTTAGCTCTGCAATGACAACATCCTCTGTTATACTTTCAATGTAATGTAATGCTGCTCAATGAGAGAAAAGGAGAATGTTAGAGAAATGGATGGAAATGGCTAATTCCCAGCACAGATGCTCCGAACCCCTCTCATCCCTGTCCACAGCTATTATAACATTGTTGCCTATGTGTGTGTTGTGGGCCAGAACTAAATGAATTATTTCAATATGAGGGACATGTTGCCTACATGGCTACACAAAAGGGACTTTATATTCCTTGTCATTTTATGTTGTGCACATTTCCAAAATGACAGTCTATCGTACAGTATGTTATTTCCACACGAAGATAAGCCTAATTGTTATTCATCGGGAATTCACTGACTTCGGTTCTAACGTGGCAAAAACCCCAAAACCGAAACAGATGGATTTGTTTCCCAGCAGGATAAATTAAGAGGAGAGAGATGTGGGTTCCTGAACTAGACTCGGGTGAATATAGAGTTGGTGAAGGTCTGCACTCATTTAGCATTCAATCACTCATCCTGGGTGACACCGAAGTCTCTGGTAACACATTGAGGCTCTTGGCGTGACCTGCTCTACCGAAGGCCAGTTGCAAGAAAACAGACACATTCCTTGAAATGCTCCAAAATGCACAAAGACTCCTATTTTTCTATTGCTCCTACTCATGTATTTCAGTTTCCAAGAATCTGGGAGCCCAATTAAGTTTCAAGCAATGCACGGGAGAAAATCTAATGTATACATTTCAACATCGCCCATGCAAAATTTACCTGCGCACCAGAGCCAAACAAAATTGCAAACAGGGGTGTGGCGACCAGTAAACTGGACTGCTCATAGAAACAGCCAGCAGGTGAGGTCAACAACCCCAATCCACCACTAGACTACCTACCACGAGGACTGCGGAATCTGTAAAAGATATGGAGAGTCAATGTGTAAAACATACCCTGTGAGAGTGTGGTGGCAGACCTGTTATTCCCAGAGTCCTCACTATTCTGGTGCATCATGGGGTTTTACAGGATCTTACTGTGCAAGAGCATCTCTAGGACCAGGTGCTGGTCAGCTGTTTACTCTCAAACTAGTTTAAAAAAAAGAAACAGGAGTCTGAAACATACAGGCCATGCACCTCTCCTTTTCCTGTTTTAGGATTTCACATCCCTACACCCAGGTTCCTGATTATCCACTGTTTTGCCTCTTAACAAGCCTCTTCAAAAAAATTCTAGCCTCATACATGTTCTGTACCTGTCCCAGGAGTTCAGTATGCAGGGGACTTTTGACCTCGTGGAAGTGTGTTATTGTCAATAAACTGACATCCTCTTGTAAAAGAATAACATCAATACCTCAATAAACAACCATATGTTTTTTTCAGCTACACACCTCCTCTACCAGTGAATGTACTGTAAATATAAAACCAAAACATACCCACCATAGCTCGTTATGGGTTCTATCACCAAATGACCTGGAACTAACAATAACATAACCACTATGATTAGACAGATAAAGTTGACTAGTCCCTGGAGAACCATGAGTCTGGGGCGACTAGGGCTTCAACTCCCGAGGAGGGTTAGTAGAGGGGGAAGGGGGTACTTGCATTGCTAACTATCCATGGACAACCTGCTTTAAGCATGGTCCTCATTCCTGTCTCTGAGAAAAGTCCAAACAATATACAGGTTTTCGAAAAGGAGTAGTGGCAGTTTGACAGTTTGCCAGGCTCATAGCGCCTGTGTGCACTCAGAGGCTCAAATGACCAAAGGGGGCTGAGGTTGGGGCTGATGAGGTTTAGGGCCCCACACCCAGAGCTGGTCTGGAACCGGCCTAATGGACTACACACACCAAGTGTGAGGAAGGCGATCGCCACAGCCCGCTGTGACTCATTTGTTCTCGAACAGAGAGAGAGCAGCCTCAAACTGAGCGTCTTGGCCCACTAGTCTCTCCATCTAGCTCTCAGAGGATCACTGAATCTCTCCCTGAATGGGCATTAGTTGAGGGGATAGATTACAACAGTGCCTGAAACTCTAAACATGTTATGGCACAATATTCTAACAGTACTGTCTGATGTGGCTCATGTCTCTCTTTTTGGCCTTGGGTGTTCTGGTGAAAATCAAAAGTTAAACAAAACTTGTCACTGATATTCGGTATTTTAAGAGTTTAAATATGTCACACATCCAATTTACAGAGTGTACCAGTTAATGTTAGACTGCACTCTATCAATAATACATCAAGATCATAACACACTTATCTAAAGTTCAAGTTAGACGTTCAAGTTAGACAAGTTAAGCTATATCCTACAAAAATTGTGTTCACAAGGATGAGTGATACATTGCTTCATTGTGTTATCAAATCAAACATTTTATTTGTTGCGTACACATATTTAGCAGATGTTATTGCGGGTGTAGCAAAATGCTTATGTTCCTAGCTCCAACAGTGCAGTAATACCTAACAATACACTCAAATCCCCCAAAATAAGCAATATAGAAACATTAGAATGAGCAATGTCAGAGTCCGGAATATAAATATATATATATATATACATATATATATATACATACAGTATATGATGTTGTGTATAGACATTATGGACAGTATATGAATAGAAAGGGTGTGTTCAGCAGTAGTCATATAGGATGAGCCTTGACTAGAAAACAGTATATACATATGAAGCTGGTAAACGGTATGTAAACATTATTATAGTGACCAGTGTTCAATGACTATGTACATACTGTTGGGCAGCAGTGTCTAAGGTGCAGGGTTGTGTACCGACTGGTAGTGTGATGTTGAGTTCTGTGTCACTGGACAACTGCTTACATTCCTGCAGCTGGAATCTTCTCGTGGATGAAGTAAATCTCATCGAATCATTAAACTGCCAATATTATCATTTGCAATGCATTCCTCTACTGTCTCTGTCAATCAGCCTTTTATAAGAAATACCCTGAGGACGTGTGATATTCATTCATAGTGGGATATTTCCCAGTGCGTACCACATACAGACATGCATGACAACCATTACAAAATACACAGGGTATACAAAACATTAAGAACACCTGCTCTTTCCATGAAATAGACTGATCAGGTGAATCCAGATCAAAGCTATGATCCCTTATTGATGTGACTTGTTAAATCCACTTCAAACGATTTAGATGAATGGGTGGAGACAGGTTAAAAGAGGATTTTTAAGTCTTGAAACGATTGAGACATGGATTGTGTGTGTGCGCCATCAGAGGGTGAATGGGCAAGACGAAGGATTTAAGTGCCTTTGAATGGGGTATGGTAGTAGGTGTACTGGTTTGTGCCAAGAACTGCAACATTGCTGGGGTTTTCACACTCAACAGTTTCCGTGTGTATCAAGAATTGGCCACCACCCAAAGGACATCCAGCCAACTTGACACAACTGTGGGAAGCATTAGAGTCAACATGGGACAGCATCCCTGTGGAACGCTTTCGACACCTTGTTAAGTCCATGCCCCGACAAACTGAAGCTGTTTTGAGAGCAAAAGGTGTTCCTAATGTTTGGTATATCAGTGTACAAGTAGTAATGCAGTCAAGGAGGTTTTTCTCATCTCTATCTGAACGTGCCTAGAGGAAGGGTGCAAATATATGAAGGTATCCATCACAGAATATAGAATTGAATAAGTTAAAGGGAACCTTAACCTACGACCAGGTAAAATATTGCCAACATATTACAGCATGAATCTAATACTTCAAAATATACAGCCTACAGTTCAATGTGAATATAGGGTAAACACATGGATTCTACAAGTTTGAAACGTTCCACAGCGATGTTGGTCCATGCAGACGAGATGTCACCAGCCTGTACCGTTGACACCAGGAAGGATGGGTAAATGGACTCATGCTGCTTACACCAGAATCTGACTCTGCCATCAGCATGACACAGCAGGAACTGGGATTTGTCGGACCAGGCAATGTTTTTCCACTCCTTCTACACCCATGTTGGTGATCACGTGATCACTGTGCCCACTGGAGCGGCTCCTTCTTGTTTTTAGCTGATAGAAGTGAAACCCAGTAGCCCAACCGCGACAAGGATCAGCGAGGTGTGCGTTTCGAGATGTCGTTCTGCACATCACAGTTGTACTGCGTCATTGTTTGTCTGTTTGTGGCCCGCTTGTTAGCTTGCACGATTCTTGCCCTTCTCCTTTGACCTCTCTCATCAACAAGCTGTTTTCACCCACAGGACTGCCGCTGACTGGATTTTTTGGATTTGTTGCACCATTCTCGATAAGCCCTAGACACTGTCGTGCGTGAAAAGCCCAGGAGGGTAGGTGTTTTTGGGTACCTGGATCCGGCGTGCCTGGCACCACAATCATACCACACTCAAAGTTGCTTAGGTCACTCGTTTTGCCCAGTCTAACGTTCAATCGAACAGTAACTGAATGCCTTGATGCCTGTCTGCCTGCTTTATATAGCAAGCCATGGCCACGTGACTCAATGTCTGTAGGAGTTAACCATTTTCATAAAAGGATGGTGTCCCTAATAAGCTGGCCGGTGAGTCTATGTTCCACTGTACATCCATATGTAGAGTCTTTATTAATAAACAGTCAATTACCCACATCAAAGCAACCCCAACAGCTGTTTCTCGGTCTTACCTGTTATCATTCTCCTCCTCTGACCCAAGGTCAAGGGCCCTTCAGAAGAAGGGTTAGGGCTTAGAGGCATGCATTTAAGTGAATCACCCTGATAGAGAAAGACACTGTGCAGGGCAGGACAGGGCAGGTGCTGACAGTGTTCATGCTCCAGACAGACAAACAGTGCATCTGGACAGAGCAGGTTAACCTGAATCTGGGGAAGTTTAAAGGTCCATCTATCAGTCCTGACAGTTATGGCTCCCTGTCCTCACATTTATCTGTTATGTCTCTGACTGGTTCTGGGTTCTGCATAGGCTCTGTCATTAACAAAACAAATTATATATCACATTCAGATATGTTCAACATAATTTATCCTATATGAGTCATTTACTGAAAGAACTGGAATATGAGTATACTTCTGACAGTGTCTAGCTACCAATAAGCTGATTTACAGATGATCTTGCACCTGATGAAATCATTACAAATTCTTTCTCCGTCGTCGCTCATTGCATATGAGAAAGTATTCTCTCCAGGTGACAGACAACGATGCAGATTAGTTACAATCTCATGCACAGGTCTGGGTGTTTTAGACATCACGAAAGGGCTCTCTGGGGAGAATCAACAACCTTGTCCACCCAGCAATGCTCTGGAGCTCTGGTCTGGCCATGTCTTCGCAGGGACACAATAGGCCTACAACGGCTCTCTTGTTTTCTGAGGAGGACACAGTGTCACAGGATGTTTGAGTAGACACCAGGCAAGAGCCCAGTAGAAACCTGTACCACTACGTTATCACCCAGGCCTGCACTCCCATGCTGGATCCATGGTGGCACACCCAGCCATAGGGCTCAGCCAGCACACCCACCCCACAATAGGACCATTCTCTGGGAGTGGAGGCCATCCTAGATCCTGCTCAGACCAGCTTGGCTCTTTCATCCACAGTGTCACAGACTGGCCAAGAAGCAGCCCACTCTCAAATCTCAAATTGTTAAAGGGCTTTGAGAGAAAACATACAGACACAACCAGGCTCTTACTGTTGAACAACGTAATGTGAGCCATGGGACGCACAAACTGACATGACATTTACAGGGTGGCTCGCTGGGCTGGCTCCATCTGCGTCCACTTCACAGTGCCACTGTCAAGAAGATGCACGGAGAGGACTATTAGAGCCGCATTCCCCCGAGAGCCAATTTTGAAAGCAGTGAGTCAGTGGCGTCATTTTGTTCTGGGAATGCGTGTCAGGGCCTCGTCAGTGTTGCTGAGTGCTCCTCTCGGCGCTGAGTGCAGAGAGCAACACAGAGCGCTGTCACAGGGTGCCAAGTCACTCTTTTTTTTTAGCACATCAGAGTGTGTAGGCTGTGACATGACTGTCATCTGGAACACATTTCAGTATGTGTTCTGCTCTTGGAGTCACGCGCACATTAAACAGGGCATTAACTTGTACTCAGGCTGCAGTAAAAGTGGTGGGGAGGTCAAGAAAAAGAGTCCCATCGGATTGACTATATACTGCACAGTGCATGTACGGACCTGACCCTGTAGCCATAGATGCTAAGCTGGCCGTTTAGGCCTCTCAGGGTTTTCAATAAGGTTATTAAAAGGGCCTAATGAATTTGCTGAGGTGGCCATGGAAATGTATACCGGCGTAATTTATTTTGGACTGTCTTGCCCCAACAAACAGCGATATTGGACGCCTGAGTCAAGATTAATATTCCACTGGTGTCACATCTTCTCCTGCTCCTTCCCTCCGGCGTACGACGTCGCCAGAATACTAACCACCCGTCCTGGGATTCATCATTACGCACACCTGGTACTCATTATTACGCGCACCTGTTAATCATTATGATTCACACCTGAACTTCATTACCTTCATTTCCTCCCCTTTATGTCACTCCCTTATGTTTTCTCACCAGTTGGTATTGTTCCTGTGTACCGGCGTGTAATTGGCTCGTTACTGGTTTTGTTGTTTTATTAAATGTTTCACCTGCACTTGCTTCCTGACTCTCAGTTCTGTTATTACAACTGGAGAAATCCTTTTTGGGTCAACCGTTATCATATTGACCTTTGACTAAGCGTTCCTGTTGAAATTAGCAACCTCTCCCAGGACAAAAATCCTTCTGTCGTCCAACTTTAATATCTAATAATAAACATTCTCTAATCGCAGTGTTCGATGCCATTAAACCCTTCCCCACCCTGGAGCTTTAATTAATGATAAAAGTTCCTCTGTGTGCCCAAGTGATCTTCAGAGTCTAAAAACATGGCCCATGCTTGGTTTACATTGGCCTTCACCAACTATGCTAAAAGCCAGTGTGTCACTTGAATGTTGACTCTGATACTGTCTACTAGCTATTCGTTATGTCCACCAGTCAAATGTATGTACATTTGAGCTGTTTGTGGGGGAGGATGAGTGAGCAGATCAAAAACAGCTGCCTGTGCTTCCAGTATGCCATCTATCCCCACAGTGTGAGTTCTGTTTGTGGTGGATACACATCAAGTAGTTCCATGTTGTGATGGCAACCTCCGAATGTAATACCCCAAACAGAGAGTCAGGTACTCCAGTGGACATCTGCTATGAAGGGAGAAATCTCATCTGGGCACACTACTGAACTGTCCGAGCAACTAGAGCTGTTTGAGAACTATAGAGAGACCGTGACATTTTCCAGGTGGAATAATACAATTATGGGAGGTTAAATCTGTTTTGTTTCACATCAGTGAAAATCCATTATTCATATTGTCTGGACAAGACAAAGGCTCGACTTAGTCCTGTTCCCAGAACAACCTTTCATACCCAGAAGCCTATGGGATTGAATGCGTAATTGAGGAGTGTGGGGTCGTTTGGACGGTATGTGCGCTAAACTGCTGTGGATTAAATAGATCAGTCAGTGTCCCAGACAGGGAGTTAACCAACTCTATCTGGACCATGTGATCCAGGGGTGGCCATGAAGGGACTGTCTGCTGGACAATGAGAAGGTCAGACCTGACCAGCAGGCTGTAGCTAGCTCGGGATGTGTGGAATGGAATTTTAACCAGCTATCTGAAACCTCGCTGCTGGAATATAGAACCCAGGCTTTTGTTTGATTCTGCTTCACTTTCTCTGGTGTGAGAGGGATCAAAGCCAAGTCCTGCTGAAAGGGGGGTTGGCTGATTGAAGTGATGTATTCTAGGACCACAGGGGGAGCTTTTCCCTGAAGCCCCTGAGGTAGAAAGCACCTGTTCTCGTTCTCTCCCGAGGGCTTTCACTATGGAAATTGAAAATGTCTTGTGCCTAAGGAAACTTATGTGACAGTATTCTCTCTCAATTCATATGAGCTTATCTCTGCATCTATTCATTACTACTTCTGATGTTCAGGGAGGGAGGGCATTATCTACATCATTGCCTGCAGGTTTGTCAACACTACAGTTTTATGAGATGCTGTACCTTGAAGAAGCATTGAGGCAAACAACTTTGAACAACACTGGTAAACCAAGTAATGAGACAGATGAAATTTCCCTCTTCAAACGTTCGTTTCCCGAGACTAAACACTATTTTTATAAGAATGTCGCAAAACAACTTTTACAGCCACAAAAGAAGGCCATGATGTTGATCTCAGAGGTTTACTGTAGAGTCAACACAAACCGATACCAGGCTCATGTAACTTTACTATCTATAACCTGGGGTTTGGACATGAGACAAACAATCCCTTCGGTTTTTGCTCTCCAACCGTTTGTTTAATTTGTCTTTGCCATCTCATCAACTCCCCATACACTGTTTGAAAGTAACAACTATGCAAGCCCCTGATGGCAGCCATCACGCATTGTGTGTTTTCCCAGCAGTATAATCACTGAGGCTGGAAACCCTACGACGGCCAAGACACAAACACAGCCCAGCATGAGGCCTCGGAATCTCTTGTGCTTAATTACCCCTTTGTAAAACAGAGAAAAATTTGGAGGTTTCATTTTGTAGCCTGCTGCGACATTCGAGTGTGATATACATTTATAGTCCTCTCCTGCAGACTTCTAGAATCACTGTCGTCATTTGTGAAAAGTTGTATCAATGACACTGCTGGTTTATTGGACAGGCAGAGCTTTGGTTTTCCGGTGTAAATTTTTCTAAAACTTGTCTGTTGTGAACTACTTGAGGTCCTTGAAAGTGGAATAGTTTATATCCTATTAACCTCTTGACATGAAGGGGTTTTGTCCCGGTCGGTTAGGAGGGACCACCGACAGCCAAGGAAAAACTAAGATTCAAATCAACAATTCCCAACAGAACGTTTTAATGAAAGGATATTATTAACATCCAGTCCAGATATTGTGTCAGAGCTTATCGGCCCTTTCGTCACTAACCCCTGACTATTTTTGATAGAACAGCTGACAAAGCTCTCTGCGTGGAATGAACTCAGCACATGGGGACAACTCATTATAACAGTGAGGAACTGCAAAGTGCACAGTCCAGCAACGTGCCAGACCAATTATGGCTACAATGTTAATTGACATGCTGTTTAGCTCTCTGTCTGAATGGGCATCTTTTTAGCATTCATGACTTCCTAGTAAGCCTATAGGGAGCAGGACTTATCCAACGGGAACCCAAGGGTTCATCCTTGTCTGTAATGAGTTCAGCACAAAGGAGCCTGAACGTCAGCTCAGAAGTTCATTAGAGGGGCTTTTCCAAAGAAGAATGGACAGAAACTGGGGCAAAAAGGGGCACTTGGAAACTAGAGAGGGTTCCAGCCAGGGCTTTAACTCTGTTGCCAAGCTACACGTGTTTGCGGAAAATCTTTGTCTTCTTCGGAATGCTTATGAAGCCCATATAAAAGTTCACTTCTCACTAATATCAAACGTAAACACATAAAAATAAGAAATAACTTGCAAATGTGCACGAAAACCCAATAGTTTTTCAGAGTTGGGTGTGGCAGTTCAATTGATGTTCTCTTTCAGCTATGAGGAGAAAGTTACTCTATGGGTGAACTGGGCATGACATGTGTTATAGATTCATGCTTTTTAAAATCTTGTATCATGTTATATGAAATGTGTAAATATGGTCATAAATAACTTCAGACACCATAAAAAACTTGTCTGTGGTTATGTTAAGCTCAACTTCTCATTATTTTCCCAAAAACTCAGACTGGATATGAATGTCTCCTGCCTCGCCCAAGTCCTACACTTCTAATAATTTGGCTGAGTAGTGCCTTTCTAGTTGGTCACAGATAATGAAAACGCCACAAGGTTGGCATCAGACCACAGACCTTCCTTTAATCTGTCAGTTTGTGGTTATGTTGGCCAGCAGTGTGGTTGAGAGTAAGCAGAGAGGTTTGGGACTAAGCTTTACTGCTTTACACAAACTGGGCCAAGAAAGCCCCAGCGCCCTGTCCAGATCATATCCTGCAAACATCATACCGAAGACAAGGAAGATGGTTTCATTGGTCCAAATTGACTTCGGCAAGGCAGGAGAAGTTCAATAGCACACGGCTCTTTTACAATCACATGACTTCAAAATCACATATAAAACCAATTAAATATTAAACCCTAGAAAGATTTTGCACCATAGAGTTGGGTGTGGTAGTACTACTGAGGTTATCTTTGAGCTATGAGGAGCGGCTCAATTGACCATCCATGCAGAGTCGAGGTCCAGCCCAAAAAGCAGAACATCTAAGGAATGCCATGTCATAAAAAAACAAGTTAAGTGGAAAACAAAATCGGAGGTCTGATTTTTCATAGCAGAAACCTACAGTATTATGGTCATTTATGCTAACCAGCAACTTGTAAGGAAAATCAGCAGCCCTCAACTTTTCCAACGATCCAATTCGGGATAAAAGCCATAAGTAAAAATTTGCACAGATTTGACTGGTTCCATACAGTACATTCAAATGGAGAACATTACTCAAATGTATAGGGGAAACAGAGGCATACAGGAAATGGTTCCTGTGGTAGAGAATCATGCCATATAACATGTATTAATACACAGGGGTTGGAGGGCATTTCTAAACATTGTTTGTGGACGCCAATGATTAGCAATAGCCTAAGTCTACAGTATGTCTACAGTAAAATACTGTAGATGCCTGTATCTATAAAAGGTCATTTCCTCTCAACAGAAGGATGTAAGTCTCTATCCAGACAGCCTAGCAGGGAGGAAGGTCCAAGAATAGGGACTCCTAAATATAGCAAAACTCTGATTGAGAAAAGCAAATAACTAGACACTGGTATCAGTGAACGGACCAATATGTTTTTACCAAGACTATAAAAACATGGACAGCGAGTGGTGCCTTGATCTTGATCTCTCGAAACTGCTTAGACATAAAAAAAAAACAATATCATCTCAGGTCTGACTGTGTTCCTTATAAAGTAGCCTCAGAGCATGTTAAGCTGGTGCTGAGCCTGTAGAACTAAATCAAGTCACCATCGTTCCAACTAATAACCATCTGGGGAGAAGTGACGGTGAGGCCGTCATGACTCATGACAGAGCAGAAAGGTTTTCCTGTTGAATGTTCTCTCTCAGCAGTGCTCCTCTGTTGAACTATTTACACAGATGGATGAGGTTTAGTTCATGGAACTGGGCTTGCACAACATTGAAACACGCCCAACAACGCTCTTTTAAATCTCTTATATTTCAAATGTATGCCAGACAGGCCTATGGAAAACGTTGTCCTACAGCTCCAAACAAATCTGTTTCTCTCAAACCAGGAATCTGCTGGCTAAGTGAGGTAAGTAACAAAAAAAAGTGACTGTTTAATTGAATTAAGCTTGTAAGAAACATACATACATTGACACACCGAGCCCAAAACAGGAGGTAAAATACCAACGTAGTTTGGCCAAATTCGAGAACATAACTTATGTCTTGTCAGAAAGAAACTAGGTAAACAAAACAGGAAGAGGACTTTAACCACCAATCGATGTGATGACATTGAATCAATGTGGAGAACTGCTTGGATTTGCAAAAAGTCATCAACTTAGGTGCATTTCGTCTTTTAACCTAAATCCAATAACATGGTGACATTTTTGATTGATTTCCCCTTGAATTCACATTAGGTTGAAAACTCAACCAAATGTAAATCAAAAGTACACATTGAACTGATGCCTGTGCGCAGTGGGTTATGACCGTATCAAGGAATAGGCAACTAGTCGGCCTTCAAAACAATAGATGATCTGAACAGGTCCATGTGGTTTATTTCATATGTAGAGAGACTGTCCAGATGACTTGTAGGCATTTGGAACAGGACTATGCAGGAAAAAGGTTTGGAGAGCAGTTATTACCAGCAAATCCTGGTGTTTTCACGCTTTGAAACATGAACCCACTGTAAAGGGGGTAATAGCTCCCAATGCCTGAAGCTTAACTAGGCACTTGATTATGATTCATAGGGGCCATTTATACAGACTAATGTAGCCAAGTTAAAAACATTTTTGAAAGCAGCTACAATTTGTTTAGCTATTGAAATAGAACAACTCTAACATGACACATTAGTTATGTACCTGGAATAGGAAGCTGCCTCTCTTCACGCTCAGTTGTTGACAGTAGAAAAGCATGAACTCTCGGTGACATCCTCCTTCACATTTATCCTACATACAGTTTTTGGGTTGGTATTTCATTTATTTTTTGCAGCCTTTTCCCTCTTGACTGCACCGGTTCCTTCCCATCTAAAAGTACTGGTCGAACAAGTGCATTACTTTTACACATACACATGGAGGATAAAAACTATGAGAGACAGTAAGGATCCTAAAGGTTGTTAAACTCACTGGAACACTTTCAGGCAGCTGAGAGAGCCAGACTTAATCAGGGAGGTCCCCACTGGAACCTAAATAATAGCTGGGTCACTCACTTCTCATATACTCTCAACATCATGTGCTAAGGTCAAGTAGCCATAGAACAAGTGCTTCAGGTTTACTTCACTGCTCTGCCAAGCTGAACCCTGAGATTTTAGACTGTTATACAGTATCCCAATTCTCTATTCTCTCCATATGTCCCTCCTTACTGTCCTTGGCACTTCCATTCCATCTCAATTCCTGAGGAGGAGGGTGATAGTTACTGTGATGGCCCGAGTAATGTGTAGTTATGCTAATCCTACTAAGTAGCAGATTTATTTGATTGTACTGTATGTAAGCTGTTCAACTGTTTAACAGCTGCAACAGCCATTCTGAGTCAGTGTGCAGTGGCCAGAGGTAACGCAACAGAGGTTGTTTACGGAAAGCGTGTGAGCATCCTCTGATACAGTCTACAGGGTTCAGTTCTGTATTCCTGCCGTGCCTTCTCCGACCTTACAGAGATGTAATCGCTCAGCATGGGTCAACGAGTACATCTGAAATATCGAGTGATATGATCCCTCTCTCTTACAGTATCTATCTAAAAGCATAGATTAAAGGTTCAGATGTCAGGTCTGCATATTTGTGCTGGCTCGGAGATTGAAGCCCAGGTCATATAGGGAGACGTCATAAATATTCACATATGAACGCAAAGTATATATATGAATGTGGATTAAAAAGTGCACTGGGTGTTGGTTCGTGTTCACACTGGAAACTTGGCAGGATCACTATGTAATTTTCCCCTCCACAGCGGTCCTCATGTTATGTTAATCTCATTCAGCATCTAATGATCCACATGTCATTCTATAGGGACTATCTGAAAGCTCTGTTTGATTAGTTTTTAAGTTAGCTTAAATTTAAACCACAAATGACTAAATACCTCCATGACAGTGTTTGTCTCATACAGTTTTCAGGCTCCTTTTCAAATGATGTCACTGGTATTGCATGTCGGTCCCAATAATGCCTTTGCCTGTATCAACCTATAGAACTTCAGTTATTATGGTCCTGATGGAAGGAGTTGGAAAGGCCTGCTTCAAATTACATAGAGATTACACAGAGTTTATCCATTCAGATTCCCGCTGTTCACCAACCCAAACGCTTAAGTCTGTGTCCGGGAACTGTCCCCCTTTAAGAATAATGCAGAGTTGTGATTTACAGGGAAACACTGCAGGGTTTCACTGGGCTACAGACCTAGTATCTACCAGTGAAACATTATTCATTTGTCAGCCATGGCTACCAAGAGCCTCATTCTTTTCAGATGCTTTGGATTTTTCCAAATCAATCAAAAAGCTAAAACAAAACTGGTGCTTATGTTTGTCCTATTTCACACATGTACAGGCGTGTAATTCATTCGCATGTTGGAATTGGAAATGTGTTTTTTTGCAGATCCCACTCTTCCTGAGACACCCTCGGGGAGTGGGGTCACAGCTAGTGTTAATCAATCTAGGCAACAATGGTATAATTCAAAATCGGTGTAAACGACAACAAAAAACATTAACATAAATCCAACTTCAAACTTTCCACAGTTTTGCATTCATCCCACCAGAGTGGTCATTAGTCTTGAAAGACCTGTCAAGACAGTGACTTCACATCACTCCCCTGTTCAAGCCCCTTTCTGTTAGTCCTGCTGCTCTTGTCTAAGTAAAGCACCAAGGTGTTGCCCACGTCTGACATATCAGCGTTGCAGGTCACCAGAGTATTGGTTCTAACCCTGACAAGTCACGTTATAGACATCCTTCCACAGACACACACACAGACTCAGGCCTGGAGGAGGGGAGAGGCTCTGGACACGGCTTGACAGGAGAGTCGTTCCGGAACCATCACATCAAGCCATGACACCCACCATCTCAGATTGTTCTGAAATTGTTGCCGTTGTTAGAAAAAGATAAGATTAGCATTTCTGCAACATTATTTTGTTGAAATTTAATTTCATCTGACAAATTAAGATAATTAATTGCACCAAAATTGGCCCTTTTAATTTATAGGATTTGCATAATCAATAAATATACACCCAGTGGACAGTTTATTCGGTACACCCATCTAGTACTGGGACAGACCCTCCTTTGTCTCCAAAACAGGGAATGGAAATGTTGCCTGTTTCAACCTATAGAACTTCAGTTATTATGGTCCTGATGGAAGGAGTTGGAAAGGCCTGTGTCAAATTACATTATTCCATATACTGAATGAGACAGTTACTTAAATTTAAAGTGGAGTACAATTGCAAAGCATAATCCTTATGTATTACCTCAGACAGACTAACTGTTTAAATGTCACAGTACCCATACATTTACCAATTCATTCTTCATCTTAATCTTAATCTAATGTCATTGGTTGCAAACGGCTGAAGACCAGAGTTCTCAAGTGAAGTCAGATGTACTAACAATTTGGAATTTCACTTGAAGAACTTGAGAACTGAACACATCTGAACACAAGTCAACCAGAATACCCGTTTCAGACAGTGTACATCATTGATTTCGATCACATTTGATCCCACAAGGAAAAATGTAAAGGATATTATTCCACCATTCACCTCTTGGGAACTAGAATAACATTGACAGTGTCCAATATAGTCTTTTATCTTATTTTAACTACCCAGATAGGGTCGCTGTGGTTGTTAATTTAAACTCACAAAGAGCCCGTTTGTAACTCAAGTGATTTGACTTACCTGCTAAACAGAGGCCAAGGATACACAAGAGTACCAGGATGTATAGAGACACGATGGCATACTTGATGGCAGACAGGGAGTTCAGGTGGCTGCAGCAATTGTCTGACTTTCTTCTCCTCTTGGCAGAGCCGGCTGAAAAAGAAAACATCTCTTTAGAAATGGACAACAAAGACGGACATAAAGGCTCTTAGGTGAGGTCTGAAGTGAGGGGTAGAGGATAAAAGAAGTCGGATGAAATTAGGATAACATGTCATGAGGTAATAAAAATGTCCTACATGAAAATGCATGCCTGACCGTAGACTGAATGACTTGTTGCGGTCAGATACAATATGAGCATCTCTCATACTATAGGACAACTTTATGAGTGCAAAGAAATCCCCCCAAATGATTGTGTTATTGCTCTATTAGTACTGACGTAGCGACTTGGAGGCCTTGATTCCCCACTGGGCTGATATTGTAGTGAGCATGAGAGTCAAAACAAAGTCTGCAAGTCTGGCATTTGGCCTATTGGCCGCTGTTGCACCACCATACATCACAGGGCTGCCACCCAGATACAGAGCAATATATACATTCATTAAACACTTATTGCACTGTCCAGGCCAAACGGTTTCAGGGGAATTCATTCTGATAAAACTGTCATCGTGACATTCCAGTTGGAAGTGTGTGCGACATGTGTGTGAGCAAGCAAGGATTACTGAGCAAGCAAGGGAACATTGGTCAAATAGGTCAAATAGGCCCCCAAAAAATGGTGACAGAAGACATCATTAGTCATGCTAAGATTTCAGTCTAATAGGAATTTGGTATCAATTCCAGAGTGTATTATGCTATTAGGTCATGAAGCACATTGTCTTATTTCAAGGCGACATAAGCCCTGAGAGAGACCCGAGAGGAAATTACTACACACTTTGATTTTATGTTCTCCTGGCAACTCATCCCAGCCACAAGACAAAAAATGACTTGTTTTTTAGAAACAGCCTGAAACATGGTTCTTCTATGGTCTTTCTCTTCCTCTCTGTGGAACATTTAGCTCTGAAGTCACTGAGGAGCCTGCTTTAGAAGACAAGGCCTTCAGCCTATTTTCCATAAACAGCCTTGTGCCTGCTCTGCAGCCCGGTTTCAATTGTACTAAGACTGGTGATGTCATGTCAGTGGAGACAGGCAGTGGATCTGTGCTGCACACATGCTGTGGCTGCTGGGATTCTGTGTGAACAATAACCTTGCAGAAGAGCCACTTCACATCACATCCCACTAGGCTGAGCTCCATGATAAAGTACCTTTTCTTAAGGCGAAATAAAAAAAACACGTCTGTTTAAGCGAGTGAAATATATGGAATGTATAGAAATGTTGAAGCCTTTGCATATTTGAGCCGTGCAAACGTGGACCTCAATGATACAAATACTAAGCATTTGTTTGTTGAAATGTGCCTTTTTGAATGTTAGAGTGAAAACATAAAATACATTTCCATTTTGGAAGGTATGCATGCTGGTCATGTAAAGGGTGACTCGTTTGACATTTTTCAGTCAAATTTGCCTGCTAACTAAACCACACTAGTTTTTCTGTGGAAGAGAAACGCGTAAATAAAAATGTTCCACAGAAAAACACTGGTGCTTTAAAGTGTTTACTTCATGGCATCATGTGTATCATATATCCTACCGTACACCCTGAGTATTTACCACATATAGTGTACATTACAATATCTACTTATCTTAGATATTCATAGGGGTCAATAAAGTCTAAACACAAGCTGACATCAGGCAGCGCGACTGAATATTTATAGAGGAAGTGGAGCAGAACAGCTTCGACTTTTTAAAAAATCCTGCAAAATGAAGACAGAAATTGTAATACGTTTAGACACAACACCAAAGACCACAAGTTAAATTGGCAGTATGTGGCTGCATGTACAGCCTAACTTTTTTTAAAGGGGGTGTGATGGCAACAATGTCCTTCAGTGTTTACAGTGTGTATGCTTGGCAAGTTTAGGGACAAACTAGTTGACTTGGGCAAGAAGAGGCCAACAGAATTATAACCATTTCACTGGTAAGGCTCGTTAAGCCTTTCCCACTAGCGTGCCATGCCGGAGGTCATAACTTGAGAACACTAAAGTAGATTTTCTCCGCTACACCTGTCCAAGCCCGAAACCCTCACACATTAACACACACAACATTCTATCAGCACTTAGTGTTTTTTCACTGCTCGCTGGGTGAGAGAACTCTTCAGTCCCCAGGAGGGTTGGGGGACAGGAGTCAGATTTCCCATGTTTATCTTTGCAGTTACAAGCATATCCTCTGAAAAGGTCATGACTAAGTCGGGTCAAAGGAACTCTGCTTGCATCCCTTCATGAGCTGAAATATGAGCACCTCACATATGGAGGCACTAAATGAATTCTTCCATCAATGGCAGAATTCAAAGAGATTCTAATATGCTGTGATTATACATGGGCCTGTGGGCCCATGTGTGAAAGGTCAAGGGGCAAGGATTTATACAGAACATAAGGGAAACTGCTTCTTACCGTCTTCACACAGGTTCAGCTTTGATAGGTTCCTGCCATCGTAGCCCTCCTCACAGAAGGATCCGTTCTCCCTCTCTTCGTATGTACTCAGGTACATGGCCTTATTCTCCATTCAGGAACTGTAGGGTGGACAAAACAGATGATTTCCATGCAATCAAAGCAATATGCAAGAGAACAATACAAATCTCTCTGTATGCGTGTACTTCCATAGTCATTCATGGAACAGAGAATCACAGCCGAAATGTAATGTAAAGCACGTGAGCTTCCTCATCTTGACATGCTGATTCTAACCCCTCTGGACAAGATGATGTATCTCCTTCAGAAATGCTCGTCTTTGGCATACAATAGCAGACACCAGACTGACCACACTACCTTCCAGTGTAATAACAGCTATTACAATCAGGCTGTAATGGTCTGGCAGTCCATAGCAGCTCAGGAGCACTAAAGAGACCAGACCACCGCTCTATTCTACTGGCCTATTTTAGATTGAGTGTGCCACTGCCATGCCCCTCCCCCCCCTTTGCCTGTTGTTCTGATTATGAACTACTTGGATGAAGTCACTGTCTTTGCTTTAGGGGAGAGAAAAAATACTTGCAATGAATGCACTCCAGATTGCATGAATAGATGAAATGTTCCAGTAAAACCTCTGGCAGGACAAAGCTGACTTATTACATTCTATCAAGCTCTATATCTCCCCACTCTTGTTTCCAACGTTGATCTGAGTGATCTGTCTCTTATACGCCATGGCTAACAATCTCAAGTCTCACTAATGTGGCAGGCTGTCAGTGTCAAAGCGTTCGTTATTAACTTGAAGTTGAAGTGTGGATGTAGGGCCGTCGGTCGAGCACTGTACCTGTCTCTCAGACTACTACATATTATTACAAGTATCCTTACCAATCTATTACCTTATCTTTTTAGCATGGAATACAACACCAAGGTCATAACTTTTGTCTCTAAAGCAAACAGCAGAGAATCTAAAACATAAAGCAAGGGGCATGGGTTGAATTATAATAATCAATGACAAGAATGTAGAGGGTTCAAAGCCTTCTGTGCTGCCATCTAGTGCCATAAATCAGACTGTAGTCAGAGAGAGAGCGAGAGAGAGAGAGAGAGAGAGAGAGAGAGCCGAACATTCCCATCTGAACAGCTGTGAGAGAGAGAAGCACTCCCACATTCCTGGGCCACAGCAGAGGCAGACCTATGGACTCCTCCCCCTATGAACAAGTAGCAGCAGGAAATAAACTAGTACCTCATAAAATATTATAATAATCCACTAGATTTAGGAGAATGGTGCATGTACATGTACAGTATGCTATGGCTGAGAAAACAGTGCCATTTGGACTTTAGTGGGTGGGGAGTAGGTCATTAATAACTCCGTAATAGAGAATAGATAGTGAATACAGAGACGGATGTGGGACTGTTGAACAAAGTCATTAAAAAGAGTTCAATCTGGCCTTTTTCATTACGCAGAGGGAGTGTCAGTTGACATTTTTGGATACAGGGCAGACAGCCATTACCGAACCAGGCTGCTAGGAAACCTGTACAGTATGCTAACACCATCCCTGATCATGGTCACCCCATGCAGGACTATGAGAATGTACACCCCTTCCATCCTGCCTTCATTCACATCTCTGTGTGTTTTTCCCCAGAGGCAGGGCACTGATAGGTTCCCACCATGGTATTTTTCCTCTGCGGTCGGAAGCTCAGTACAACTCCTCCATGGTATTGCTTTACTTGGCAATGAGTGCGCCTTGTGATGTCTCCTCAAATACAGGAACAAACCCTTGAGCATGTCCAATCTCCACGAGGTCATTATGTATCATGAAAAATAAAGTCCCTATAGGCAAAGGGAGAAGACAGAGCTCTCCATCCATCACTGTGACAAAAAGCCACACTGTGGGCTATGACTATGCCATTGTAATATTTGCCTTCTCTCTGCCAGCCAGGTAGGTCTGAATAGACTAGACGCACTGAAAACCAGCATACTTGGATAGTGATTGAATCTAAAGGAGCGAAAACAATTAAAATGTCCAATGTCCTCGGTGCACCTCACAGCTGAGTGGCGTCTCTCTGCAGAGTGCACTGGGTCAGCAGTACATGTGGGCTCAGAAGTCTCACATCAGCGGAAACCTTATAGAGACATCCCGTGTCCATCCGTCCGTGGGGAATTAACCCATTTCCCAGTTAATTAAACGCGCGGACATTTCACCCATGAGTGGAGAAATATAGAACAAAAAACGTTCAGTGGTTTTGGATGTGCATTTTCTTGGCATGAAGTCAACGAGAAACACAGACCCGTTATTTTTGGGGATACCAGAGCACAGGTGTAAAATAACGTGTCCATACAATAATTTAATTCAGATGTCATTATGAAGAGGCTACAGGTGAATTGTCTCGTTTATCTTTTTTGCAATTTCAAAGTCATGATGCAAAAATACTGAAAATAATGTATCTATGGACATACATGAATGTAAGAAGGTCCGCGGGTATAAATGCATTTCAGGTTCACTCTGTTGATGTTGTCAAATAACTCATAGAACAGGTGTCACAATTACACGACAGAAATTGATGCAACTTTTCGAAAAGTTTGTCACTCACCTTGTCGACGTTCTGACTACAAAGTATTACAGATGCACATCTCAAAATGTTATCTAAAAAGGGTGCATGTTTTGCCAATGAACTGAAATCTCAATAAATGTTTCCTCTCAACATAAGACAATTCACTGAAGTCTCTCTCAGCAGATAAACGCAGGGTGGAGATCCGTGCAACAGCCAGTCTGTGATGCTTGGGTCAATTAATCCCTTTTAAAAATTGTAGTGGAGGCATGGAGACTACGATGTGACGAATACCGCTTCCTGGACAACTCTGATTAGATGTGTTCGCATCTCATTCTATATAGTATCTCGTTTCTCAATTCATGCGCCCGGGGCAGGGTCCAGTGTAAATTTTGTACCGCGGTAAAACTTTTTTACACATTTCTGAACAAATGCGCCCTCCTCTGGGCATTTAAGCATGGCACGTCAGGCCTACAGAAAAGGCGCAATGTATCTCTACAGATCCTACAAAGACTACCATCCTAATTCCTCATACGATACATACATTATAGATAGTTCAATATCGTCAGAGGAAAATCAACTATTCGAAGTAATTCGTCTGCAAAAATATTAGAATAGACTAAAGTTAATTTCTGTCTTTAGGCCTATTTTGTAAACATGACTCTGTGGGCCCAGTATATAAATAGCCTAAATTAAAGCATGTCCGTCATAAAATAGCCTTTATTGCCTCTGCGTGAAATGCGATTTTTATTTGGATGAATATGGCTGTGGGCCAAGATCACATTTTAGTTAGAGTTCCTTCCACACGAGGCCGCCCTCGAGTAGCGGTTCTTCCTCCAACCAGGTGCGCAGGACGCGGGCGTAACAGACACAGATAGGGTTGGGCAGGTAAGATCTGACTGCCGATAAAACGACGAACTGTACTTGATTAAACACTACAACAATTTTTACTTTAACTGTTATGAATTTCTAGCCTAGTAGATAGTGAATAGTGATAGTGAAAGCAGGACATCGACAAGGACTAGCCTACTCAAGTCTGCCTTACCAGAGCCAGGTTTACTTTACAAACACGACGTGGTGGGGTTTACGGTAGATTGTATACTAGTGGCACTTGTAAACAAAGACTACCGATTTGGTTTCATCACTTTTAGACCTTTATCGGTTGTTAGTGCAGTTCAATACATTTCCGGTGAATGGCATATACCATTACTTTAGAGGGAGTGGGGTAATTTAGTTAAATTGAGCCCTTTTTACATCCAGCACCACTCCATCAAGGGAAATATAGTATTCTTCCAAAAAAATGATGTCTACATATATTTCAGGGTGTTGTGTATCCCTGAAAATATTCAGAATTCATATAAACATTACAGTTTTGACCACAAAGTTAAGCATTTGCCTGCATTTGCCTGTATTGAATGAAATATTACCACTAAGGTTACCTTTTTAAAACCATGTCTACACCGAGCTCCAAAAGTATTGGGACAGTGACATTTTTTGTTGTTGTTTTGGCTCTGTACTCCAGCATATCATTTTTGAAATTATACAATGACTACTAGGTTAAAGTGCAGATTTAATTTGAGGGTACATAGTCCCCCCCATTTTATGGGAATATATTTCAACTCTATATCTGACATGGTACAGGTGTCTTCTTTTTTCTAAGCCCATAACCATGTGTGTGAGGTGTATTCTTTTGTTTCAAAGCAGATTTGTTTAAGACTACCAAGAAAAACTCTGTGGGACCCTGATTTAGCCCACTGCAGTGAAAGGTTAATTACATGTATACCTGTGTCGCGCTTGAACATACAATATAACGTTATTGAATGACAGTCAGTAGTAGAATTTGGAGGTGAATGTTCTGTGATATTACATGTCACCACTAGGTGGTGTATTTCTCACATTGGGCCTAATGTTGTTCAGTAAAAACCCACTGGGAGTTCTGTTGGCAAAAGACTGTCCGTAATATATATACACTTCTTGTATACCCAGGTCCTTCAAAACATTAAACATCTGTTTAAGGTATGTTCAATTACTTGGCAAGTTTGATTAATTAGCTGAGCAAGGGTAACCTACTGTATGCACCTCCTCACATAGAAACGTACTATCATCTCCCTCTCATTTTCCCTCCTTCTCCTCTTACCTTCTCTCTGTATCTTTATTCCACCAACCCATATAATGTTTATTGAACCTTTTTCCTATAACATTCCAGGCCCGCAGAGCTTTACTCTAAAACTGATATATAGTATTTGATTAGGTCAGTCTTAAGTGAAATTGACTCCAAACCTCATACCCCGTCTGGTCCGTGGTCTACTCTCCAAGAGTTTGTGAAAACAAACAGAAGGGAACTGCCCAAGGGGAGATTTGGGGTTGGGAGTAATGGTCAATATGCACAGGATGTCTTTTTCACGACTTTTTCACGATCCTATCTCTCCAGTATCATGTGATTAACCCGGGTGTATTGTAAGAAATGAAATACTCTAGACTTTGAATCACACAAAACATCGAATTACACACCAGTCAGAAATGAACTGGGTCAGATTATGTGGTTTCATTCCGGTCAGATCAGGAAGATGGTGATGTAATCCTTCTGGAAAGCAGCAAGACTGATAAAGAAAGGTGCTTCTCTGTTCAGATTGTTTCATACAGGTTGTCGTGAGGTTTGTATACAGATCTAATCCCACTGCCCCTAGCTCCGGGGAGAAGATCTTACTGCAACATTTCAGAGTGTTTAGAGCTTTCTTTATGTGGGCAGGAAAAACTCCTGGTGATACGTACTATACAGATGTGGATCTTAATTTGAGCCAGTTTGCTACATCAGGAAAATAATCCTGCAGTAACAGGAAATATGAATTATATGGATTATAATTAATGGACACTTTTGTAGGGGTTGATACATTTTTCGTAAGGGAAAATCGAGTGTGAAATGGAAATTACAAACTTCAGAAGACTTTTTAAACCTTCAATACACTACACGTTTTACACCCTGCAACAGAGCGGTCAAATTACATCTGTACAAGGAGAGAGGTTCTCACTGTCTGGTCTGACTGTCCAGTAATTACTCATATGGGAGCTCATTCCATCATAGATCAGTCTCTTTGTTAAATCAGAAAATTACATTCCTATATATCCAACATCACAAAAACAATACTATGCCCCACAGCATGTAAAGGCCAAATAAACATGGATGCAGTTTTAGCTCTATAAAAGCTACTGGTTGAACCCTAGGTGACATGACTGAGGAAATAGTACTATAATGAAGTTGATTTACAAAAGCAACAATCTCACTGTCATAACATTTGTGAATGCAGTATTAATTTGTTTTAGCAGGGAGTTCCATTGAGACCAAGTTCTCTTTTACAAGGGAGCCCTGCATATACACGATTCACTAATCCAACATAATACAAATATACACAATTTCAAAACACACTCAAGAGGAACAATCCCATTCCTCAGCAAAGATGTCCCCAATCAACATGTTGAACTGTCTGAGAGGCACCAGTACATCTAGTTGTAGGGAACTCTGTAGATTGTTTGCACCCCATGTATGGAACAAACTAAAAGCAGATTTACCTAACTCTGTGGAGACCAAAGGAGTCTCCAGAGTTAGCCATCCCTAACACCGGGCATGGTAATTTGTATGTCTAAAGACGGAAGTTTTTGTAAGAGAGCTTTATACATAGAAAGACAGTAATGAATCGACCTACTGTACATGACTTCAAAGAGGACCAGCCTACTTTCTGGTATAGAATGCAGTGATGTACTGAAAGTGGGTTGCCACTTTTTGAGGAATGTAATCCAAGGATCCATTGTGTGATGCTAATCTCCGATTTACACTAGATTCTTGTGCTGTTTATTCCTCCCCTGGCATATACATTGCAGCCCATGCTAGAAATCCACAATGAGCCTCCCTAAAAGGGTCTCCCTCTGGACCATGGTGGACGTGTTTGACTGGGTCAAGGAGAAGCACCCCTACCAAAAGAGTGTCCTCCAACTGGCCATCGTGAAGCATGACATATCCGGTAACTATCTTCAGTAGCTCCTCTACTTACCAAATCTTGTCTTAGAACAAAACAAGATATGGTCATGTATATCAGTCATTATTAATACACTGCTATGATCTTAAAAAATATTTTTTTAAATTGTGAATATACGTGATATTTTATCCCTGGCCTACTCCAGCCCTGTACTGTGTGCATCGGATGCCTGCAGACAGTTCACCACAACATGACATGGAACATTAACTGCCTCCAATGATCTTCCCAATTTCTGTTAATCATACCGAACACAGAGCTCATGTTTGACACAAATAAAGTTGATCATGCAATTCAGACAATTTTCAATTTAAAATCCATGTACCCAGCCTGAATTGACAGGCATAATTTTGCCCCCAACTCTAGTGGCCTCCCCTCACCACCTCTCTTGTCTCCTTGCTCTGCCCCTCCCCAGGCCGAGCACTGCTGATGATGGGTGAGCATCAGTTGGAGAGGATGGGGGTGAAGGGGGAGCACTTTCAGGACATCCTACTGGACATTCTTCGCCTCAGGGTCCAGGAGAAACTGGAGAACATCAACAACATCTTCTCTGGTGAGGGATTCTAGAGTCTCCTCTTAAAGAGATAGTTAGACATTTAGGCAGTTAAGCCATTTTGTAATCTTACCCAGAGTCAAATGAACTCATGGATAAGGGAGAGTGGGGTAAGTTGAGTCAAAAGGGTTAGTTGAGCCGTCCTTGTTTCTAGGAAACCATTCACAAAAGTAATAATTTGACCAAAATGTAGGAAGAGGTCATCATTTCATGGAGTCCGAAGGAAGAAATCACATGGAAAAAATGGTAAGCAAGTTAGGTCCAAAAAACGGATTTTCAGCAAGTCAAATTAATTTATTGTGTTAGATGTTTCATGATGCTTGTATCTAAACCAAAGTAGATCATTTTAAGATCTTCTATGCATCAGTTGGGGTCTCTATAAGCTTCAATATGAGGTCCTTTTTTTTATTTTTTTTTATTTATTTCACCTTTATTTAACCAGGTAGGCTAGTTGAGAACAAGTTCTCATTTGCAACTGCGACCTGGCCAAGATAAGGCATAGCAGTGTGAACAGACAACACAGAGTTACACATGGAGTAAACAATTAACAAGTCAATAACACAGTAGAAAAAAGGGGAGTCTATATATACATTGTGTGCAAAAGGCATGAGAAGGTAGGCAAATAATTACAATTATGCAGATTAACACTGGAGTGATAAATGATCAGATGGTTATGTAAAGGTAGAGATATTGGCGTGCAAAAGAGCAGAAAAATAAATAAATAAAAACAGTATGGGGATGAGGTAGGTGAAAATGGGTGGGCTATTTACCAATAGACTATGTACAGCTGCAGCGATCGGTTAGCTGCTCAGATAGCAGATGTTTGAAGTTGGTGAGGGAGATAAAAGTCTCCAACTTCAGTGATTTTTGCAATTCGTTCCAATCACAGGCAGCAGAGAACTGGAACGAAAGGCGGCCAAATGAGGTGTTGGCTTTAGGGATGATCAGTGAGATACACCTGCTGGAGCGCGTGCTACGGATGGGTGTTGCCATCGTAACCAGTGAACTGAGATAAGGCGGAGCTTTACCTAGCATGGACTTGTAGATGAGCTGGAGCCAGTGGGTCTGGCGACGAATATGTAGCGAGGGCCAGCCGATTAGAGCATACAAGTCGCAGTGGTGGGTGGTATAAGGTGCTTTAGTGACAAAACGGATGGCACTGTGATAAACTGCATCCAGTTTGCTGAGTAGAGTGTTGGAAGCTATTTTGTAGATGACATCGCCGAAGTCGAGGATCGGTAGGATAGTCAGTTTTACTAGGGTAAGTTTGGCGGCGTGAGTGAAGGAGGCTTTGTTGCGGAATAGAAAGCCGACTCTTGATTTGATTTTCGATTGGAGATGTTTGATATGGGTCTGGAAGGAGAGTTTAGAGTCTAGCCAGACACCTAGGTACTTATAGATGTCCACATATTCAAGGTCGGAACCATCCAGGGTGGTGATGCTGGTCAGGCGTGCGGGTGCAGGCATGAAAGTGCCTCCTTGTAGCTGTGTGGGATTATAGTCAAAATGTTTACCTTGGGATACGTTGTGGCAATGGTTGTGCCAATGGCAAGTTTGGAAAATGGAAGTGTTTTCTTTCCAGGCATAATAGAAGGCATTATCGCTGGGATATGAGGTACCAAAAGGGCCTAGCCTATATTAAAAGTGTTTTTTTAAAGTACAAAGGTTTTGGTAATTGTTAAGCCTGTGTTAAATGATCCTTAAAATTATTAAAATACAAAAATGATTGTGATTGAGTTAAATTGTGTTTGGGGAAATAAAGATAGATATGGTTTTAAAAAGGTAGTGGTAATATTTCATTCAGTACAGAAGTTTGTAGGGGGCTTAATTTAACCTATCCCGTGGCTCAACTTAACCCATAACGGGTAAGCTGTGCCAAGAGACCACTTTTTTTGGACAAGCTATTTTTTCAAAACTGTAATGTTTAAATTAATTCTGATTATTTCCAGGGATACACCACATCCTGAATATATATATATATATATATATATATATATATATATATATATAGATACAGTGTCTTTGTTAGAAAGAATACTATATTTCTGTTGATGGAGTGATGCTGAAGGTAAAAAATGGCTCTACTTACTCCACTCTACCATTTTTACGTCTGAGTGCAGTTTGAAGGAAGTTGAAGATCGTTTCTGGATACATTGCTAACTAGCATTAGAGCAATGACTGGTTCTCTACTGGTGCAGCTAGAAGGATTGAATTTAACTCTGAGTAAGTAGAAAAAAAGGGTTTGATTGCCAGAATGACGAACTATCCCTTTAAACTGTATCAGGAATACAGTTGTAGCCTATATCAACGGCATCTTCTTTGATGAAGAAGTAACTACTGTATTGTCTAAAACTGTATCATAAAGGTACAGACATATACTGTGTCCTCTTAGATTGCAGAAAACATTCACTTGTAGCCTATATCAGTTGGCTCATATAAACTCAGACAGTGCAAATACTGCGAGAGAGTCATACAAGGTTCCATCATCAGCCAACATGATTGACAGACATGTATTTCATCAAGAGGGTTAGCTTAGAGATACATATCCCCTGCCAAGAATAGATTGACATCGAAAGAGAAGAGAAAGCCTCTGATGGATTATTTAACAGAACTGAAAAGAAAAGACAGAACAAGTTACGCTATTTGGCGTGGATACATAAAACAAGTTCAAGTTCAATACTACAGATAAAATACGTTCACCAGGGTTTTTGTTCACAGTGGGGTATGCTTGCATTTAAAATGTATTTTTAACCAAAGGTTTATTTAGCTCTTTCTCTTTTGAGTGTTTCTCTTCATGACTAGGAGAAGATGTCTCTGATATTCTTATGTTCCCCATCTACGATAGAGAAGACAAAAGCATTTGCTTTCAGGAATCATTGACCTGAAGAAAAAAGGCCAGATTGGTTTTGGCACAGTGGTATTTTCACGGACACTTCTGTGAATCAAGTCCTTGCCTCTCGCTCTGTGCTGCTCTTGCAGTCTTATTTTTTTTTTACAATACTCAATACATTATGTGGCAGTTATTGCAGAGGGAGAATATATATTTCCCCATTGAACAGGGGATACAATGCATCCCTCATCTGGACTAAATGTTGCAATCCCATACCCAGCAGTGATTTGGCTAGCTAATGGCCTGTTATATTACTCTCAGGAGATCCAGTGTGAATTAGAAGGGAAAGTAAGTCAATTAGTCTCGAGTTAAATGTAGGGACACATGGCCATCATTTAGATAACATCCCAAATTCTGCTCCACGCTATTAGGTCTTTCACAGGGAAGGTAATGGGGGATCATTTAATGGGAGGTTTCCGGCAGAGACAAAATATCGAATCTATTTGATTATAAGTTCGATGCTGGAGCAAAGATGTTGTGTCTTCTGACTGACATCGGTGTCGTCATCTTTATTTGTCTTTTGTTGCCCCGAACCTCATGCTTGCTTGTAAGATGTCGGCTGTGTTTTTCTGTCGATCACATACAATCACTGACACATCTTGGAATGAAACACAACTATACATAGAAACCGTCCATACAGAGACGTATGTATAGGCAGAGATTTCCTCTTTTATTTGGTGCCGAATCATATTCATATTACTGTAACAGTCCATTGTGTTATCATGTGTGTATTATATGTGCTAGTTTAAAGTGCATCGAGATACTGGTTTGGCATATTAAGGATGTTTTCAAGTTGAGCAAATAAAAGTGCTACATTTGCAAATACTAAGTCTGTTTCTTTTAAATCCTTCTTGCTCAGAGCAATCCCTCCCCAGACTTAAATGTTCTGCCCATAGTATAATGATAACATTTGTTTGCACCAGCTTGAAGTATTTTGGTGCATCCCTAAGGTTCTCCACGTTTCACTAGACAGTGTATGCACATGAAAAACTGCAGGACTGTCAAATCTGAAGCTCATACCTTAGCGTATTTTACAATGCAATCCAACTCTAAACCACTAAACCTGTATTATTGTGTAGTATTTTCAAAAACAGGAAGACATCCATTTGCTATATCCAGCCTAGAACTCAGGAACGAAACAAGGTATGGCATTTGAGAGCTCCATTTAGTGGAGGAATCTGACTTGACACCTTAGTTTCTAATGAAGACCAAGTCTGATCCTTGTTTGTTTGAAATAATTGTCTCCACTGATAGTTATCTAAAAATCAATATGTAGAATCAGCCAGTGGCCTAAATCTTGAGAGGCATACTGTTGCCCTAGACACTGTCCATTTGTCTTTATTACATGACTCACAATACATCTTTCCACTTCCCCACAAACTTGTCAGACAACCCAAACTTGCAATCTCCTCGTTATTCTGAAGGGCAGACCAAAAAAATGGAGGACAGCCGAATGTAAACAACAACATGTTGTTCAGTGAAAGTAACATCTCTACTGGAAGTTCAGATTTGTTTTTCTTTGTTCAGGAAACCAGCCCCTGAAAAGTGCAGCCCAGCCCTAACGTGCTGAATCTGATGTGCCCCATAAAAGGAGTGTTTACATTTTCTCACCTTCCATGGACATTAGCAAGTGCTGAGCCTGTGGCTCTAGGGTCCCAGCGGGGGGGTACACCAAATTAGACGGGCTGATTAATATCCCTCAGAGATGCATGGCATTTGATTTCTTCCATTCAGGGCAGTGGTGCATCAGGAAAGCGCTGACTCACATTAAATGTAAATATACCTCGGGGAGAGATACTAAATCATAGCTGACAGAAGGAGGACTGCCTGAATATTCCAAAGGTTAGCAAATCGTGCCGTCGACCCAAAGAGATTAAACAAAAAAATATGAAACTGGGCTGAGTATTGTTTGGCATGCAACAAATGAGAGGTTGAATTTTTTTTTGTTTTGGGTCCATACTCCAGCACTTTGGATTTGAAATGATACAATGAGGTTCAAGTGCAGACTTTAATTTGAGGGTATTTTCATCCATATCGGATTAACCGTTTAGAAATTACAGCCCTTTTGGACGTAGTCCACCCATTTTAGGGGACCTAAAGTATTGGGACACATTCACTTACAGTACCAGTCAAAAGTTTGGACACACCTACTCATTCCAGGGGTTTTCTTTATTTTTACTATTTTCTACATTGTAGAATAATAGTGAAGACATTTCAACTATAAAATAACACATATGGAATCATGTAGTAACCAAAAAAGTGTTAAACAGATCAAATGAGATTTGAGATTCTTCAAAGTAACCTTAATGACAGCTTGGCACACTCTTGGCATTCTCTCAACCAGTTTCATGAGGTAGTCACCTGGAATGCATTTCAATTAACAGGTGTGCCTTGTTAAAAGTAATTTGTGGAACTTCTTTCCTTCTTAATGCATTTGAGCCAATCAGTTGTGTTGTGACAAGGTAGGAGTGGTATGCAGAAGATAGACCTTTCTGGTAAAATACCAAATCCATATTATGGCAAGAACAGCACAAATAAGCAAAGAGAAATGACAGTCCATCATTACTTTAAGATATGAAGGTCAGTCAATTACGGAACATTTCAAGAACTTTGAACGTTTCTTCAAGTGCAGTCTCAAAAACCTTCAATCGCTATGATGAAACTGGCTCTCATGAGGACTGCCACAGGAAAGGAAGACCCAGAGTTCAAGTAACAGACACATCTCGACATCAACTGTTCAGAGGAGACTGCATGAATAAGGCCTTCATGGTCGAATTGCTGCAAAGAAACCACTACTTAAGGACACAAATAATAAAAATATAATTTACACCTCCATTAAAGAGTTTGTTTGGTAATGTATTGTTGTCATATATAAAAGTACCATGTATGTCAAATGTATATTTAAAATGTATATGTAAAATGTATGTATATGTAGCAAGAAAAGCTGTCCTCTACGGAGGACAAACATCGTTGTTTTTTTTACAGCTTTTTTGCTACATATACATACGTTTTACTTATACATTTTACATATACATTTTACATACATGGTACTTTTATATATAACAACAATACATTACCAAACAAACTCTTTAATCCCAACCCTCAGCCACTCTCAGCCCATCCCACCTATCACCATAGACTGCCCTTGTTTGGTTTCCAGGTGCCATATATTTTTTTAATTATGCTGTGATGTTTTACTACTTTTTTAAATCTTTGTAATCGTATATTATCCACAGATTGTTATCTAAAGATGAAAACCATTCATACAAGTATTATTATATTATTTATTGACTGGCTATGGCTTTCCAGATCACCCAACACTGCTGTTTGTAAGGTTCATTTTAAGAGCATGTTGTGATTTTTTAACCGTTCCTGAACCTGTGACCAGAAACAAGCTACTTAGGGGCAATACCAGAATAAATGATCTATTGATTCTGTCTCTTCGTACCAAAATCTACAGAGCTGAGATTGTTGTATGCCCCATATACAGTGCCTTGCGAAAGTATTCGGCCCCCTTGAACTTTGCGACCTTTTGCCACATTTCAGGCTTCAAAGATAAAGATATAAAACTGTATTTTTTTGTGAAGAATCAACAACAAGTGGGACACAATCATGAAGTGGAACGACAATTATTGGATATTTCAAACTTTTTTAACAAATCAAAAACTGAAAAATTGGGCGTGCAAAATTATTCAGCCCCTTTACTTTCAGTGCAGCAAACTCTCTCCAGAAGTTCAGTGAGGATCTCTGAATGATCCAATGTTGACCTAAATGACTAATGATGATAAATACAATCCACCTGTGTGTAATCAAGTCTCCGTATAAATGCACCTGCACTGTGATAGTCTCAGAGGTCTGTTAAAAGCGCAGAGAGCATCATGAAGAACAAGGAACACACCAGGCAGGTCCGAGATACTGTTGTGAAGAAGTTTAAAGGCGGATTTGGATACAAAAAGATTTCCCAAGCTTTAAACATCCCAAGGAGCACTGTGCAAGCGATAATATTGAAATGGAAGGAGTATCAGACCACTGCAAATCTACCAAGACCTGGCCGTCCCTCTAAACTTTCAGCTCATACAAGGAGAAGACTGATCAGAGATGCAGCCAAGAGGCCCATGATCACTCTGGATGAACTGCAGAGATCTACAGCTGAGGTGGGAGACTCTGTCCATAGGACAACAATCAGTCATATATTGCACAAATCTGGCCTTTATGGAAGAGTGGCAAGAAAGCCATTTCTTAAAGATATTCATAAAAAGTGTTGTTTAAAGTTTGCCACAAGCCACCTGGGAGACACACCAAACATGTGGAAGAAGGTGCTCTGGTCAGATGAAACCAAAATTGAACTTTTTGGCAACAATGCAAAACGTTATGTTTGGCGTAAAAGCAACACAGCTGAACACACCATCCCCACTGTCAAACATGGTGGTGGCAGCATCATGGTTTGGGCCTGCTTTTCTTCAGCAGGGACAGGGAAGATGGTTAAAATTGATGGGAAGATGGATGGAGCCAAATACAAGACCATTCTGGAAGAAAACCTGATGGAGTCTGCAAAAGACCTGAGACTGGGACGGAGATTTGTCTTCCAACAAGACAATGATCCAAAACATAAAGCAAAATCTACAATGGAATGGTTCAAAAATAAACATATCCAGGTGTTAGAATGGCCAAGTCAAAGTCCAGACCTGAATCCAATCGAGAATCTGTGGAAAGAACTGAAAACTGCTGTTCACAAATGCTCTCCATCCAACCTCACTGAGCTCGAGCTGTTTTGCAAGGAGGAATGGGAAAGAATTTCAGTCTCTCGATGTGCAAAACTGATAGAGACATACCCCAAGCGACTTACAGCTGTAATCGCAGCAAAAGGTGGCGCTACAAAGTATTAACTTAAGGGGGCTGAATAATTTTGCACACCCAATTTTTCAGTTTTTGATTTGTTAAAAAACGTTTGAAATATCCAATAAATGTCGTTCCACTTCATGATTGTGTCCCACTTGTTGTTGATTCTTCACAAAAAAATACAGTTTTATATCTTTATGTTTGAAGCCTGAAATGTGGCAAAAGGTCGCAAAGTTCAAGGGGGCCGAATACTTTCGCAAGGCACTGTATATAGCATTCTGTCGGTGGCAAGAATTTTATATAATAATTTAAATTGAAAACCTGTGTTGAATCAAGTGCAGTTTTTTTGTACCAGTTCATAAACAATTTGCAATGGAATTGGTACATCAGATCTCCTCCCATTTATTTTGCAACCTGTATGGCGCAGCTGTCAACATTTTTGTCCTCAGATAAACTGGTATATTTTTCTATTTATGCCAGTTCCTTTCAGCCAATTTGTATCTTTAATATATGGCAGGCAAACAAGTTCCCAACCTTCTCACTTTTCCACTTGCCTCCTCCATTGTTGTGGTTGTGCTGCAATCAGTTGGTTGTAAATTTGTATTGAGCAGATATTACCATATATTTTCAATAACTGCATATGTGACAACTCCTCCATTTTTATTCATAATTTCATTAATACATATAATACAATTTTTAAACTTTTTTCCATAAAAACATGTTTTTTTATTTTAATCAATATATTTTAGTTTAACCATAACATTTGTATTAATATTTGTTCTATCTTTTCTGGAGGATAAAACTGAAATTGTAACCAGCTTTGTATGGCTTGTTTAAGAAAGGGCAATACTTTAAACAAAATTTCATTTTCAAATAGTCGGAAAATAGAAGTTGTAATCTGTATGGAGGCAAAAAAAGCCCATTTTGAACAAAGGATGAGCTTTTCTTAATATTCTACTGGAGAACCATTTTGGGTTTAAGTATAACTTATGTATGAGTGAAGCATTTAGTGAGGTTTAAAGCTTTACTATTTAATAATTGTAGCCCATAAAACTCATATTCATTATATAAATTGGCACGTTTAATTTTGTCTGGCTTAGCATTCCAAATAAAATGCAGTATTTTTTTGCTCATATGATTTTAAAAACGAATCATCTGGAATAGGCAATGCCATTAGTAAATAAGTAAACTGTGATAGGACCAAAGAGTTAATCAATGTGTCCATAAATAGACAAGTATTTTCCTCTCTATGGTTGCAAAATCTTATCTATTTTTGCTAACTTTCTATTGAAATGAATTGTGGTAAGTTCATTTATATTTTTTGAGATATGAATGCAAAGTATGTTTACTTCACCATCCGCCCATTTTATTGGCAAACTACAAAGTAGTGTAAACACTGTATTATTTAACGATCCAAAACGTAATATGGTACACTTGTCATAATTAGGCTTTAATTCAGAGAGGCTAGAAAAGTGATCAAGATCTTCAATGAGACTGTGCAGTGATCCAAACTAGAGTCATCAGCATACATTGACACTTTTGTTTTTGTCCCCTGGATTTCTAACCTCTTGATGTTCTTCTTGGATCTAATTTTAATAGCTAGCATTTTAATGGCTATAATAAATAGAAATGGAGACTACGGGCAGCCTTGTTTTACTCCTCTTAAAAGCTCAATACTTTCTGAGAAGTAACCATTGTTTACTATTTTACATCTGGGGTTGCTGTACATAACTTTAACCCATTGTATAAGAGATTCACCAAAATTAAAGTATTCCAGGCATTTATATATAAATTCTAATCGTACTTTATCAAATGCCTTTTCAAAATCAGCTATAAAGACCAGACCTGGTATCTTCAATGTTTCATAATGTTAAATTGTTTCAAGTAATTGTCATATATTATCCCCAATATATCGTCCATGCAAAAATATAAAAACCTGTCTGATCAGGATGAACAATATCTGGTATAACCTTTTTTATTCTATATGCAATGCATTTCGCCAGGATTTTCGCATAACAACATTGAAGTGTTAAAGGCCTCCAGTTCTTTAAACGGACTGGATCTTTATACTTACCACCTGGGTCCTGCTTTAGTAGTAATGAAATCAGACCTTCTTGTTGAGTACTTGAAAGTCTACCATTTGTATAAGAGTAATTAAAACATGCTAATAATGGATATTTGAGTATATTAAAAAAGGTTTGATATACCTCTACTGGTATACTGGTATACCGTCAAGCCCTGGTGTTTTTCCAGACTGAAAACATTTTATTGCCTCAAAAATTACCCCTTCTGTGAGTTGGCCTTCAAACCGGTCTTACTGTAAATGTGTTAATTTGACATTATTATTATTATTATTAGGAAATAAATCCTTACAGTTAACATCATTCAGTGGACATGGAGGAGACTGAAAAGAAAACATATGATTAAAATATTTTGCTTCCTCTTTCAAAATATAATTTGGTGAATCATGGATAACTCCATAATTTGTAACGAGTTTCTGTAAATTATTTTTGGTAGAATTTCTGTGTGGAAGAATCAAGAAAAATGTTTTGCATTTTTCACAATTTCGTTTTATTTTTGTAAAACATTACACTTAATCGTCCTTGAATAAGTAACTCCATTTCTTTTTGTTTTTCCTCTAACCTATTTTGTGCCTCTATAGTACAGTTTCCATTACCATCTACCTGCGCTGTTACTTCCTCTATTTCCTTTATTAGTCTAATCTCTTTTGACCTAAACTACTTTTGTTTTAATGATTAGTATTGTATTGAATTGCTTCTAAAAGTACATTTGAAAGTGTCTGCTGTACCTATGTCGTACAAAAAAAGTAAATTATGAATTATTTTGTCTTAGTTAAGAACAACTTGTCAGCCAAAAAGCTTTGATTAAATTTCCAAAATCCCCATCCACGTGGAAATTCTGTAAGAGTTATATGGAGGCCAATTAGATGGTGGCCCGATTGCATTCGGTCTCCTATTAATACTTTTTAAACTTTTGATGACAGCAAGAACGAGACTAGGAAGTAATCAAGATGGCTAGCTTGATTAAGCCTCCTCCAAGAATATCTCACTAGGTCAGGGTTTTTCAACCTCCATATATCCACAAGTTCTAATGTATCCATGATTTTTGTAAACCTCTAATTGTCCTAATGTTCCACCCACTAAAACCTCCCCCCATGTCTAGGTCTGTTGTCACTAAGACCATCAGACCCTCTCCCTGACTCATGACGCACCTTTGCGTCCTAAGGCAAACCCTTGGTCGCCAAATGGCATTGGCCAGAGGGAAATATAATTTAATAACATAATTATCTATGAGGGTGCTTATAGGAACTAACCAAATAACATGGAAAACAGTCAGAAAAAAATAAATAGTAACAATAATATATAATATTAATATAAAAAAATAACAGCACAATCTTAAACATGCATGCTCAAATTTGAAAGTCCTAGCAAGGCTATAAGCATGTCAGCCCAGCCTGCTCAGTTCATTGGACTCAATTGTTTGTAAAAAAAAAAAAGAAAAGAGAAAAAAAAGAGAAAACATAATATACCGCAAGACCAGTCACCTTTTTTTAGGCCAATTACATGCAAGACATATTTCATGTAGTCCTCATTATATCCTGTTGTATTCCGACCAAAAATGAAGAAGGAAAAAGGAACATAGATTCTAACAATGCAAGTTAAAAATTGTCTTAGGCATCACATTATATCATTATCCTGTTGTATCGTGCCATGGCTGTGCCAGAGCAAGCCAACCCCGGTCACTTCCTTATGGGAAGGCATATTCAAGTTCAACTCACAATCGATTCTGACACAGCCATGGCACGACAGCCAAGAACACATGCAGTACTGACAATCCAGAGCAAGTAAACCTGTAAAACCAACGCTCTCTCCACCCTACACATTGTTTTTTATTCCAGGGTCGTTGCTCTATTACCTCGGCTGTTTTACACCTAGGCCTATATCATTAGGATCAGGAATATTAAACGTAGCATAAATAGCTTATATAGAAATATATACTATACCTTTCTCTCGCTTAGAGAAGTGCTTTCATAAGCCAGTTTTTGTATTAGTTCTACCGTTAACTTTAATCACTTTATCCCAGTGTTAACCAGCCCACACACACTAGAGACAACAACCCTGTTGACAATACCTAATCCATCCATTTATCGGAAGAATAATCATCCTTTACATTTTTTATATTGAGATTTATTTTTTAAATGTAAAAGGGTAATAGCAAATATTTTAGGATCGTATAGGCCTATTCCAATAGAGAACCTAGGCAGGTTTTTAATTATATAATCCTTTATCCTAGCCCTATAATAAATCTATACATATTTATTAGGTTTTAGCTTAAAAGCTAATCATTCCGATTCACATTGGCGAACAAGGGCCGCTCTATATAACAGCTTTAAAGTCATAATATACCCGACCTCTTCAATTAGGACATATTATTTTAAACTAAAAAAAGTACCTTGGTATTTCTTATGTATTTCCGGCGCCGACAGAGATGGCCGCCTCGCTTCGCGTTCCTAGGAAACTATGCAGTTTTTTGTTTTTTTACGTGTTATTTCTTACATTAGTACCCCAGGTCATCTTAGGTTTCATTACATACAGTCGAGAAGAACTACTTAATATAAGATCAGCATCAACTCACCATCAGTACGACCAAGAATATGTTTTTCGCGACGCGGATCCTGTGTTCTGCCTTACAAACAGGACAACGGAGTGGATCCTATGCAGCGACCCAAAAAAACGACTCCGAAAGAGAGGGAAACGAGGCGGTCTTCTGGTCAGACTCCGGAGACGGGCACAGCGAACACCACTCCCTAGCATTCTTCTTGCCAATGTCCAGTCTCTTGACAACAAGGTTGATGAAATCCGAGCAAGGGTAGCATTCCAGAGGGACATCAGAGACTGTAACGTTCTTTGCTTCACGGAAACGTGGCTTACTGGAGAGACGCAATCCGAAGCGGTGCAGCCAACAGGTTTCTCCACGCATCGCGCAGACAGGAAAAAACATCTTTCTGGTAAAAAGAGGGGCGGGGGCGTATGCCTTATGACTAACGTGACATGGTGCGATGAAAGAAACATACAGGAACTCAAATCCTTCTGTTCACCTGATTTAGAATTCCTCACAATCAAATGTAGACCGCATTATCTACCAAGAGAATTCTCTTCGATTATAATCACAGCCGTATATATCCCCCCCCAAGCAGACACATCGATGGCTCTGAACGAACTTTATTTAACTCTCTGCAAACTGGAAACAATTTATCCGGAGGCTGCATTCATTGTAGCTGGGGATTTTAACAAGGCTAATCTGAAAACAAGACTCCCCAAATTTTATCAGCATATCGATTGCGCAACCAGGGGAGGAAAGACCTTGGACCATTGTTACTCTAACTTCCGCGACGCATATAAGGCCCTGCCCCGCCCCCCTTTCGGAAAAGCTGACCACGACTCCATTTTGTTGATCCCTGCCTACAGACAGAAACTAAAACAAGAGGCTCCCACGCTGAGGTCTGTCCAACGCTGGTCCGACCAAGCTGACTCCACACTCCAAGACTGCTTCCATCACGTGGACTGGGAGATGTTTCGTATTGCGTCAGATAACAACATTGACGAATACGCTGATTCGGTGTGCGAGTTCATTAGAACGTGCGTTGAAGATGTCGTTCCCATAGCAACGATTAAAACATTCCCTAACCAGAAACCGTGGATTGATGGCAGCATTCGTGTGAAACTGAAAGCGCGAACCACTGCTTTTAATCAGGGCAAGGTGTCTGGTAACATGACCGAATACAAACAGTGCAGCTATTCCCTCCGCAAGGCTATCAAACAAGCTAAGCGCCAGTACAGAGACAAAGTAGAATCTCAATTCAACGGCTCAGACACAAGAGGCATGTGGCAGGGTCTACAGTCAATCACGGACTACAGGAAGAAACCCAGCCCAGTCACGGACCAGGATGTCTTGCTCCCAGGCAGACTAAATAACTTTTTTGCCCGCTTTGAGGACAATACAGTGCCACTGACACGGCCTGCAACGAAAACATGCGGTCTCTCCTTCACTGCAGCCGAGGTGAGTAAGACATTTAAACGTGTTAACCCTCGCAAGGCTGCAGGCCCAGATGGCATCCCCAGCCGCGCCCTCAGAGCATGCGCAGACCAGCTGGCCGGTGTGTTTACGGACATATTCAATCAATCCCTATACCAGTCTGCTGTTCCCACATGCTTCAAGAGGGCCACCATTGTTCCTGTTCCCAAGAAAGCTAAGGTAACTGAGCTAAATGACTACCGCCCCGTAGCACTCACATCCGTCATCATGAAGTGCTTTGAGAGACTAGTCAAGGACCATATCACCTCCACCCTACCTGACACCCTAGACCCACTCCAATTTGCTTACCGCCCAAATAGGTCCACAGACGATGCAATCTCAACCACACTGCACACTGCCCTAACCCATCTGGACAAGAGGAATACCTATGTGAGAATGCTGTTCATCGACTACAGCTCGGCATTCAACACCATAGTACCCTCCAAGCTCGTCATCAAGCTCGAGACCCTGGGTCTCGACCCCGCCCTGTGCAACTGGGTACTGGACTTCCTGACGGGCCGCCCCCAGGTGGTGAGGGTAGGCAACAACATCTCCTCCCCGCTGATCCTCAACACTGGGGCCCCACAAGGTTGCGTTCTGAGCCCTCTCCTGTACTCCCTGTTCACCCACGACTGCGTGGCCACGCACGCCTCCAACTCAATCATCAAGTTTGCGGACGACACAACAGTGGTAGGCTTGATTACCAACAACGATGAGACGGCCTACAGGGAGGAGGTGAGGGCCCTCGGAGTGTGGTGTCAGGAAAACAACCTCACACTCAACGTCAACAAAACTAAGGAGATGATTGTGGACTTCAGGAAACAGCAGAGGGAACACCCCCCTATCCACATCGATGGAACAGTAGTGGAGAGGGTAGCAAGTTTTAAGTTCCTCGGCATACACATCACAGACAAACTGAATTGGTCCACTCACACAGACAGCATCGTGAAGAAGGCGCAGCAGCGCCTCTTCAACCTCAGGAGGCTGAAGAAATTCGGCTTGTCACCAAAAGCACTCACAAACTTCTACAGATGCACAATCGAGAGCATCCTGGCGGGCTGTATCACCGCCTGGTATGGCAACTGCACCGCCCTCAACCGTAAGGCTCTCCAGAGGGTAGTGAGGTCTGCACAACGCATCACCGGGGGCAAACTACCTGCCCTCCAGGACACCTACACCACCCGATGTCACAGGAAGGCCATAAAGATCATCAAGGACATCAACCACCCGAGCCACTGCCTGTTCACCCCGCTATCATCCAGAAGGCGAGGTCAGTACAGGTGCATCAAAGCTGGGACCGAGAGACTGAAAAACAGCTTCTATCTCAAGGCCATCAGACTGTTAAACAGCCACCACTAACACTGAGTGGCTGCTGCCAACACACTGACACTGACTCAACTCCAGCCACTTTAATAATGGGAATTGATGGGAAATGATGTAAATATATCACTAGCCACTTTAAACAATGCTACCTTATATAAATGTTACTTACCCTACATTATTCATCTCATACGCATACGTATATACTGTACTCTATATCATCGACGGTATCCTTATGTAATACATGTATCACTAGCCACTTTATACTATACTATGCCACTTTGTTTACATACTCATCTCATTTGTACATACTGTACCCGATACCATCTACTGTATCTTGCCTATGCTGCTCTGTACCATCACTCATTCATATATCCTTATGTACATATTCTTTATCCCCTTACACTGTGTACAAGACAGTAGTTTTGGAATTGTTAGTTAGATTACTTGTTATTACTGCATTGTCGGAACTAGAAGCACAAGCATTTCGCTACACTCGCATTAACATCTGCTAACCATGTGTATGTGACAAATAAAATTTGATTTGATTTGATTTGATTTGATTTGTACAATCTTCAAATTAAATACATAAAAAATCATGAAGAAAAAAAGGTCAGCCATACCCATCCTCACCTTCCCCTAAATCAAAACCTGATATTATGTCCATATAGTCCAAAGTTCCATATTGCCTAAATAGAAAAGGGATAAGTTCATCATACCCATTCTGCATTACCACAAATCCAACCTTATTTTAAGTCCACGGTTCCATAATGCATGAATATAAAACAAAACAAAAAGTAGTTCATACCCCCCAAACATTTTTTTGTAAAAAATCAATGAAACCATATTTGTATTGCGTAATGCGGTGCAAATATGTATCGGGGACTACTTCAACAGGAGGTAGAGATCACTCACAGCCACGTTGTAATCTTCGAGTCCTTGAACATTTGATTATTTACATATAATTTATCAACCACGAGACAAACATTCTGCTTCTCGGCTCGGAGCCTTTTGAAAGTGGGGTACAGGGCACGCCTCTCCACTATTTCATGAGGAAAATGTTCATTAACAGAGAAAAAAAGAGAATGGGGTGTTCTTCAATTCCCTACCCTGGCAATTTTCATTTTGTAGTGGGTTAGCATAGCTACGATCGGACGGGGCCTTCCCTCTGCTCTGCCACCAAAACGTTGAGCTCTTTGAAAATCAATTGTTTCCACCTGTTCGTCCGTCATCTTGAGATTACGTTTCATGAACACCTTGACTTTTTCCTCCGTTGACTGATAGTTTTCATCCTCCTTTATTCCCATTATAACAATATTATTTCTCCTACTTCTGCACTTCAAGTAATTCAGCTTTCATTGTTTTATTGTCATACTGTACCCTCTCTGTAGTGTCTTTTAGGGAGTTTTCAATATCTTATTTGACGCTCGTATTATTTCCATAATTTATTACTGTAATCCATTCCTGTTTTTAAGGCCTCAACCTAACCCAGTAGCCCAGGCAATAGCTCCTGGTTTTTTGAACTGCTTGCTCATGCTTGTAAGCAATGCTCTATCTTCTGGAGACATAGTTATAAAAAGGCTCCCCTCCAATGTTAAGTTTAGAATTTAGACGGCGGCTTTCCTCCCGTTTCGCTCTCAGAACTCGAGGAAAGATATTCTCGTTCGCTTCGATGTATTCGTTTCTTTTTCAAGCATATGAAAATGCTGATCAATAAATACTTCCAGAATCTCTATATTATCCAGAATGTTTGTTTCGTAGTTATCAGCTAATCCTCTATTTTTGTGATTAATTCATGGAACAAGGTGTGCCTACCACGATGCCACCTGCCACGCCTGGTGTGCTGAAATGTCTGTGCCTTGAGCCTTCTTGGATGGGCACTTCTAATGTAACTCTATGGCAGCACTTGCTTTGGCCAAGAAACACTAGCAATGGACATTAGTCCGGTGGAAATCTGTCCTTTGGTCTGATGAGTCCAAATTTGAGATTTTTGGTTCCAACCGGCGTGTCTTTGTGAGACGCAGAGTAGGTCAACAGATGATCTCTGCATGTGTGGTCCCACCGTGAAGCATGGAGGAGGAGGTGTGATGGGGTGGGGGTGCTTTGCTGGTGACACTGTCAGGGATTTATTTATAATTAAAGGCACACTTAACCAGCATGGCTACCACAGCATTCTGCAGTGATACGCAATCCCATCTGGTTTGCGCTTAGTGGGTCTATCATTTGTTTTTCAACATGACAATGACCCGAAACACACCTCCAGGCTGTGTAAGGGCTATTTGACCAAGGAGAGTGATGGAGTGCTGCATCAGATGACCTGGACTCCACAATCACCTAACCTCAATCCAATTGAGATGTTTTGGGAGGAGTTGGACCACAGAGTGAAGGGAAAGCAGCCAACAAGTGCTCAGCATATGTGGGAACTCCTTTAAGACTGTTGGAAAAGCATTCCAGGTGAAGCTGGTTGAGAGAATGCCAAGAGTGTGCAGAGCTGTCATTTTTATTTGTTAACACTTTTTTGGTTACTACATGATTCCATATGTGTTATTTCACAGTTTTGATGTCTTCACGATTATTCTATAATGTAGAAAATAGTAAAATAAACCCGGGGGAGGGGGATTTCTGCAACCTACAGTATTGGTCTGGTTTATTTTGGACTCAAATGTCAGTTCAAGAATGCCATCAGGGCTTTGTTGATGTGGAGTCTCTGATCTGTCTTATATTCCATATCTAATTGACAACCTGTTGCCATAAAGAGAGTACACCATGCAAAGGCCTGACTAAAACCTATACTTCCCTCTACTAAGAGATAATGCATAAACAGTTCATTGTCTGCACCACTGGATCAATATTTAATGCAGGCAGCAAATAAAACAAGGGAAGCTTTGTAGCATCTACTTAATTATTAAGGATTTGTTGAACTTTTAACATGACCTTCTGATTCTCATTTTAGTTGAACATTAACAAGATGTTTACAAAATTACTTGAACCAGGAGTCAATTAAAGGTTATACGTTACTCATTCTTCATTATGCAGCTACAAAGATATTTATTTCCTGTCTCAACTTCATGCCATGATCTTATTGCTGAGGTTACAATCTTAATTCAGGCGATGTAGCAGGGCTGCACGGCAGAGCAGACGACTCACAGATTATCCTCAGCTACACTGAGACAGACAGAACATCAGAGGAATGCCATTACAGATCTTTGTGCATGTTGATCATGACTGCATTGGGTCAGCACATCGCCATAGAGATGTGTTTCTAATGGGATACCTGGGGAGGTTCAGAGGAGATGGGCCTTAAATCTCAGCCTGACAGACATTGCTTTTACTCTAATGACACTACTGATGCCTATCGGTCACACAGACAGGCAGCCAGGGGTTGGGGAGACTTTAGATTGGGAAAAGGATGACAGGGCACTTTTCAGAATAATGAACCAATTAGTTCTCTTGTCTTTGAAAGTGGGAGGAAAAAACACTGTTGCCGGGCCGGACAAAGAAGTGACATTTCGCTCAGCAATTAAATCATTTGCTGCCAGTAAGGGGCTAAATGTCGTTGTTTTTCATCACAACCCTGTATTTTTGTCTTCGCTCCCTGTTTGCTGTGTTCGCATTGTAGAAATGGCAGTGCATCCCATCCCTATCACCCCCAAGTCAGCTAGCCAGCAGTACATCCATCTGATGCCACTGCAGACTGTTTGTCACGGTCTTGTAATTTATTCATAGCTGCAACTGCAAGAAAAAGGATCAATACATTCTGACAGAGAAATGAGTTAGTGGCTGGGCATGCGATGCATCCATCTTTGGATTAGAGAGAATAAACAGTGGAAACAGTCCTGGAAGTGATATTGAGGTTGAAGAGGCCATGCCAGGAAGCTGCTTTATTTTGGCCCCCTAAAGTGGAGTGAGCAGATTTAACCTGTTCTCTGCTGATGTGTTTTATGCCAAAGAAATAACTCTGACGTTGGTGACCAATGTGCTAGTTGCTCCATACACCCACAAGACAAACCATAGAACCCAAGTGAAATTATTTTCAAAAGTTCCATGGAGGAAATGTGTGTGTGTGTGTGTGTGTGTGTGTGTGTGTGTGTGTGTGTGTGTGTGTGTGTGTGTGTGTGTGTGTGTGTGTGTGTGTGTGTGTGTGTGTGTGTGTGTGTGTGTGTGTGTGTGTGTGTTAACATACAGAGAGAGAAGCTACATTAACATGTAGGTTTAGAGTGCAGGCAGACAGTGACATTATAACAGAATGAACCACCATAACATGTTTTACTGCACCCAAACTGTCACTCTGAAGCAACAAGATAGGAAATCATATTTATTTGATTTTCTCTGAGTGTACCTGCTTATGAAATCAAGCTGTGTTCACTGAGGCCTGGGGGCTGGTAAACTTGTTGAATTAGACTGTAAATTAATTTATTTGTGAAACGTAACAAATATCCTCTCATATCGCCAACATGCTTCTATACATTTGCTGTCCTCCACATGAGAAACTCATATGAAAGTATATGTATGTATGATCTACTGCATCGGAAAAATAAAGCAAGGAGGTTGGTGCATCCGTATGCCTACAGACAATTTACATCTTGCAGTTTATTCATTTGGCCCTAAATATCCTATAAAAAGGAAAGATATGGAAATGACCTCCCTTGCTATTGCTAACATGACAAATAGTTTGAAAATATCTGAATTGGAACATAAATTGTATTTTTTATTTTATTTCACCTTTATTTAACCAGGTAGGCAAGTTGAGAACAAGTTCTCATTTACAATTGCGACCTGGCCAAGATAAAGCAAAGCAGTTCGACACATACAACAACACAGAGTTACACATGGAGTAAAACAAACATACAGTCAATAATACAGTAGAAAAATAAGTCTATATACGATGTGAGTAAATGAGGTGAGATAAGGGAGGTAAAGGCAAAAAAAAAAGGACATGGTGGCGAAGTATATACAATATAGCAAGTAAAACACTGGAATGGTAGATTTGCAGTGGAAGAATGTGCAAAGTAGAGATAGAAATAATGGGGTGCAAAGGAGAAAAATAAATAAATACAGTAGGGGGAGAGGTAGTTGTTTGGGCTAAATTATAGATGGGCTATGTACATGTGCAGTAATCTGTGAGCTGCTCTGACAGCTTGTGCTTAAAGCTAGTGAGGGAGATAAGTGTTTCCAGTTTCAGAGATTGTTGTAGTTCGTTCCAGTCATTGGCAGCAGAGAACTGGGAGGAGAGGCGACCAAATGAAGAATTGGATTTGGGGGTGACCAGAGAGATATACCTGCTGGAGTGCGTCCTACAGGTGGGTGCTACTATGGTGACCAGCGAGCTGAGATAAGGGGGGGACTTTACCTAGCAGGGTCTTGTAGATGACCTGGAGCCAGTGGGTTTGGTGACGAGTATGAAGCGAGGGCCAGCCAACGAGAGCGTACAGGTCGCAGTGGTGGGTAGTATATGGGGCTTTGGTGACAAAACGGATGGCACTGTGATAGACTGCATCCAATTTATTGAGTAGGGTATTGGAGGCTATTTTGTAAATGACATCGCCAAAGTCGAGGATCGGTAGGATGGTCAGTTTTACGAGGGTATGTTTGGCAGCATGAGTGAAGGATGCTTTGTTGTGAAATAGGAAGCCAATTCTAGATTTAACTTTGGATTGGAGATGTTTGATGTGAGTCTGGAAGAAGAGTTTACAGTCTAACCAGACACCTAGGTATTTGTAGTTGTCCACTAAGTCAGAACCGTCCAGAGTTGCTGCACGGGCGGACAGGTGCAGGCAGTGATCGATTGAAGAGCATGCATTTAATTTTACTTGTATTTAAGAGCAGTTGGAGGCCACGGAAGGAGAGTTGTATGGCATTGAAGCTCGTCTGGAGGGTTGTTAACACAGTGTCCAGAGAAGGGCCAGAACAGTACAGAATGGTGTCGTCTGCGTAGAGGTGGATCAGAGACTCACCAGCAGCAAGAGCGACAACATTGATGTATACAGAGAAGAGAGTCGGCCCAAGAATTGAACCCTGTGGCACCCCCATAGAGATTGCCAGAGGCCCGGACAACAGGCCCTCCGATTTGACACACTGAACTCTATCAGAGAAGTAGTTGGTGAACCAGACGAGGCAATCATTTGAGAAACCAAGGCTATCGAGTATGCCGATGAGGATGTGGTGATTGACAGAGTCGAAAGTCTTGGCCAGGTCAATGAATAAGGCTGCACAGTATTGTTTCTTATCGATAGACGTTAAGATATTGTTTAGGACCTTGAGCGTGGCTGAGGTGCACCCATGACCAGCTCTGAAACCAGATTGCATAGCAGAGAAGGAATGGTGGGATTCGAAATGGTCGGTAATCTGTTTGTTGACTTGGCTTTCGAAGACCTTAGAAAGGCAGGGTAGGATAGATATAGGTCTGTAGCAGTTTGAGTCAAGAGTGTCCCCCCATTTGAAGAGGGGGATGACCGCAGCTGCTTTCCAATCTTTGGGAATCTCAGACGACACGAAAGAGAGGTTGAACAGGATAGTAATAGGGGTTGCAACAATTTTGGCAGATCATTTTAGAAAGAAAGGGTCCAGATTGTCTAGCCCAGCTGATTTGTAGGGGTCCAGATTTTGCAGCTCTTTCAGAACACCAGCTGACTGGATTTGGGAGAAGGAGAAATGGGGAAGGCTTGGGCGAGTTGCTGTGGGGGGTGCAGTACTGTTGACCGGGGTAGGGGTAGAAAAATGCTTATTGAAATTCTCAATTATAGTGGATTTATCGGTGGCGTAGAAAAATGCTTATTGAAATTCTCAATTATTGTGGATTTATCGGTGGTGACAGAGTTTCCTATCCTCAGTGCAGTGGGCAGCTGGGAGGAGGTGTTCTTATTCTCCATGGACTTTACAGTGCCCCAGAACTTTTTTGAGTTTGTGTTGCAGGATGCAAATTTCTGCTTGAAAAAGCTAGCCTTGGCTTTTCTAACTGCCTGTGCATATTGGTTTCTAGCTTCCCTGAAAAGTTGGATATCACGGGGGCTGTTCAATGCTGATGCAGAATGCCATAGGATGTTTTTGTGTTGGTTAAGGACAGTCAGGTCAATGAATAAAGGAAAATGATGTATGGCGTCTGTATCTATGACATCCTTTCTGGGTTTCATCCCATTAATTGTTAGATTTAAGCTAGGTTGAGATAAAGCTTGAAGAATGGAAATCTTGAATCCTTAGTTCTTAAATCCGTTACATCTGTTAATGATATACTGTATACCCATTGACTCTTGAAGAATATACAATACCTCAAGAGCTTAGTTCAACTCGTACCCCATCAGAACCCCCCCCCCCCAAAAAAAAAGTTGGTTTAACTTCAATGTTTGTACGTCATTTCAACAAAAACTAAAAAAGTGATGTTGAATCAAAGTGGAAAACTGTTTGGATTTGCAAAAAGTCATCAACGTAAGGGGATTTCTTTTTTTCACTCAACATCTAATCTAAATCCAATGGCAGGGGGACATTTTTGGTTGATTTCACGTTGTAATGTTGAATTCACGTTAGTAACTCAACCAAATGTAAATCAAAACTAAACATTGAAATTACATCTGTGCCCAGTGGGAATGTAAATGTAAACAAACACTGTATAGTCTCAAAATATGGTTAAAACTACAATTTTGATATCATGAATGGCCAGTCCTTGCATTCTTAGCTTTTTCTGTGAATTTGAGTGGTTACATTTCTCTAGGCCCATTCCTCAGCTTTTTAACAAAACTGGGGGGTCACCTCTTTGCTATTGTTTCAATTAAGGACTCTAGCTTTAAGGTGCCATACTTAATTTTGACTGACATGAATGATTATTAAACCGTTTTTAAAGTAAAACCCATAAAATCTTTGGAAAGTATTTGGCAGTAGGGCAGAAAAGCTACATTAACTTGTTCCTTGTTCTGATGTTTATTAGGATTCTTGAAATTCTTATTGGATTCCTGCTGCAAGGCTGCTTGGCGATTGAATTTCTGTGGGGAGCAAATCAAGTTCCTCCAGGAGACATTCGGGATGGCCTCCATATCCTCATAAGACATTGGTTCGATGGGTTCTCTGTGATTAACGTGGCGTAATTTGCAAGTCATCCATGCATTCAGTCAAACCTTCTCTCCAGGTGAGAGGAAAGGAGAGGGGGAAAGAATGTATGATTGAAGGAAGCAATCAAACAAGACATTGGTACTTTTATTAGCATAGAGTACACCAAGAAGCAGTCTGCACACTAACTCCAGATTAAAGAGCACAGCCTGTTATTGAATATGTCCATTTGTCAAGACAAATGAGGTACACAGCTCTGGGTCTGATGGGCAGGCTTCTAGCAAGGCCAAACTACCATGTAGTTTATTACCGGGGTGAGGAAAACTAGTTATCTCAAAACACAGGCAAGGGCAATTTATTTGCCTGACATCAATGGACCTTTGGCAGATAATTTATCTTTGGTGTATTCAAACTGATTGTGTGAGAGCATCTACAGCTGGCTTGTTGGAGAAAGGGTTTCAGGACAGAGCTGCCTTGGCTCATTGGGTTGTTGTAATTTATAGTTGCAAAGCCTTGCAAAAGTTCTGATAGAGAAATCTTCCATTTTCATTGGCTTGGCATGTACTGTCTATATAAAGAAAAAAGGAATGCCTCTGGTAAAGATGCTGTATATATTTGGCAAAATCTTATAAAAGTCTATTTAATAAAATAATGGCTCTACAACCTGTTACAAAGCTGAGCAACATGGACATAGTCTTTTTGGGGCTTATTTTTAAAGGATGTATAGATATTCCTCTATCAAGTGTTATCATCGATCTTTCCCATCATATGCATGTTTGGCTATAATATTTTCGGCAACTTGAATGCCTAATATGAATGAATGCCTAATATGAATGAATGCCTAATATGGATATCTCCTCAATTACTCTTGTTTCCAAACTAATTTTAAATGTATGAATATGCCATTCATATGGCATTGCATAAACATTTTACAGCGGTTGGTCAGTGAAGCACATCATTTGCAATACCTTTTGCACATGAAGTTCAAGGGGGAAAGGAGGGATTGAAAAATGTATGGTGGCAGGGAGACACGTAAAGTGTTGGAGGTAATTGGTGCTCTGATATGGGTGCTTCATTTTCTAATTATTTTACAGTTAGTATATCAGGTCTGGTCCTTAGTGGCAAATATCTTTATGGAGATGTTTAGAAAATGCTATATCTTGTTGAATGATGATACAAAAATAGTCTGAATAGTCATAGTTCTCAAATGATATGTTTGCATCCAGTTTCTGTCTTGAGTTTTTGAGTGTTCTTGTGTTTGGGAGAAATATAACATTTCATTCCCATCAGCCTCTTGACAGCATTGACAGATTCTGTCAGTCTGAGACATGATCTTCTCCCAGTACCTCTTGTTATTGAAAATTAAACTTTGGAATCATCTCTTGTCTGATGTGAAAGAGATACTGCCTTCACAGGGCATACAAATCAAGCTTCAAGACCTGTCATACATGGGATATAGCACTTAATGTCCCTGTCAAGAGTGGGCATGCTAATGAGAATGGGTGAGTTTAATTCAAGCTGAGCTGTCAGAATGAAGATAAATATTCACGACTGGTGAAGAGGGATTGCACACTAGAGAAAGCGAGAGAGAGCGAGTGAGCGAGTGAGTGAGTGAGTGAGCGAGTAAGTGAACGAGTGAGCGAGTGAGCGAGTGAGTGAGTGAGAGAGAGTTGTACTTTATTGAATACAAAACATGGATTATATTCTCCTGCTCACATCACCCTAGTGAACGGACTGTAATAATACCAGTATAATCTTACATATCCTGTTGGAAATTCCTGTGATCATCCTACTGGAGCTCTGAGGGGATATGTGAGATCAGGATCTCTCATTTCTGTTAATTACGTAATCCCTTTGACGGAGTGTCTAGTTAAAATTAAATTAAGAAAACACAAGATGTGGTGGTCATCTGTTTTAGGTCAAGTGTCCAAATGTTTTACTTGGATTCATGCTGTGAATAAAACCAATTGAAGTCTGAATTCTTAAGTCTTTATTTTCAGGGCTTTTCATGAGTAAAACTGAATTGTTACGCTGCTCTATGTTCGCTACATACGTCAGTCTGAGACTGCCATCGTTGAAGTCGTTTGGGGACGTCAAAACAAGGGCTGTTGTACAAAACAAAGTTGTACCATTCAGAGTATCTAAGCCAGTGACACATTTTCAAAACGCTGCTTTACCCACGTGTTCTGGCTCTGGCCCTACCCATCAGTTTCTGGGACTAATCAAAACTGTTAGAATGTGTTTGCGTTCTAGAAATCATCAGGGAGTAATTTAGATCCAGACTCATTGCGGAGAAGAAACTAACGTCCGTGGGCATGGTGTAGAGTTAGGCCGGAGCAAGGAGTCTGGGTAGCCAGGCAAGAGTATGAGAGCATTTCCACTGATAAGTGTCCATATCAAGCAGTGACCACACACAGAGAAGTGATTGAACCATTTGAAACTGGGTTTCAACCAACATGTACTATAGTGCAGCACATTCAAGTCAGGATTCAATTGTAAGAAGACATCTCCACAGGTAAAAACAGCCTGACTCTAACTACCTTGTTGATGTCCCGACAGTCCTCTGCATAAATATAAAGTGTCGCAGCACAAAACATTGGGAGTCCACCCCAACACAAAGCACTTTCCATCCTCCAGTTATGATATGAGGGGCTATGCTAGCATCAGCAGCTCTCGCTGTAAAACAAAATGCCTTTGTTATGAAAAAAATGATCCATTCTCAGAATGTAAGATTTTCCCTGGCTTTTAAAACATGAAGAATGAATAGTTAGCTCTATCTTTGGTTCACTGCTTCACCCTTATTTTCCTCTCAAAATGTCTTCATTCAACAGCATCCAGATGACAATGTTTGGTATATGCAGCCACTATTAGCCTCATAGAGTAAATATAACAATTATATTTATGTTAAGTTCAAGTTTGTCCTTCCACTATTTTGTCAGAGCGCTGTCAGATGTTTGCAGGGGAGAAACGGCTATTGGTTCATCCGTAATAAATACAGTCCTACAATATGTATAAAGAAAATGTCTAAATATGTTTTTCCGAGTGGTCACAAGCCTCCATTATATCTCAATTTCAGGAAATCCTGTCTGAGGCTCCCTGCTGAGAGTACATGCAGTTTAACCAGGTGTTTGTAGCTGGTCTGGGAGTGGGCCCCACAGAGCTGTGGCCATGTACAGGCTCTCCCAGTGAGTGTGAGAGAGGGGTGTCTAGATCACTGGTGTTGGCCAGGGGTACCGCTGGCTTCTTTGCTGGCCCCGGTGCTTTTCACTGGGATGGAGAGAGACGCATGCTGTGGCCTTGTCTGGAGGGGCCAGATGGTCTGGCTTCAGATTTCATCTTCCTATGCTCTTGGCCAACCATACATACTTGTAGTGTGCAAAGAGCTGCATGGTAGGCTGCATGGTTTTCATAATTCAAATTGACAACCAGCATTGAAACTAAATATCTACAGTATATCTTCATTCCACACATGGAATTATTTTTTTTTGCGTTTTGTGTAACTTATTATTTAACTTATTGTGTACATAATGTTGCTGCTACCGTCTCTTATGGCCGAAAATAACTTCTGGACATCAGAAAAGTGATTACTCACCACAGACTGGAAGAAACTTTAACGAGTCCGATGAGAAGGATATCCTGCTTTCACTGGAACAGGCCCAGATCCATGCCTTTTGCATGAAGAAAATATGCCGGAAAAGGAGACGAAGATTGGCGATCCTTCTGAAAAGCCGGAGGAGAGCGAGTAAACTCCCAATACCTTCCATTCTCCTTGCTAATGTTCAATTGTTACAAAATAAAATTGATGACCTACTATTAAGATTATCATACCAACGGGACATTAAAAACTGTAACATTTTATTTTTCACCGAGACGTGGCTTAACGAAGAAACGGACATTATAGAGCTGACGGGATTTTCCTTGCACCGGCAGAACAGAGACGTTACCTCTGGTAAGAAGAGGGGTGGGGGTGTGAGTATTTTTTGTCAATAACAGCTGGTGCGCAATGTCTAATATTAAAGAAGTCTTGAGGTATTGCTCGCCTGAGGTAGAGGACCTTATGATAAGATGTCAACCACACTATCTACCAAGAGAGTTCTCATCTGTATTATTCGTTGCCATCTATTTACCACCACAAAGAGAAGCTGGCACTAAGACCGCTCTCAACCAACTCTATAAGGCCATAAGCAAAGAAGAAAATGTTCACCCAGAGGCGGCGCTCCTAGTGGCCGGGTCTTTAATGCAAGCAAAATTAAATCAGTTTTACAATTTTTTTACCAGTATGTCACATACAGTGCCTTGCGAAAGTATTCGGCCCCCTTGAACTTTGCAACCTTTTGCCACATTTCAGGCTTCAAACATAAAGATATAAAACTGTATTTTTTTGTGAAGAATCAACAACAAGTGGGACACAATCATGAAGTGGAACGACATTTATTGGATATTTCAAACTTTTTTAACAAATCAAAAACTGAAAAATTGGGCGTGCAAAATTATTCAGCCCCTTTACTTTCAGTGCAGCAAATTCTCTCCAGAAGTTCAGTGAGGATCTCTGAATGATCCAATGTTGACCTAAATGACTAATGATGATAAATACAACCCACCTGTGTGTAATCAAGTCTCCGTATAAATGCACCTGCACTGTGATAGTCTCAGAGGTCCGTTAAAAGCGCAGAGAGCATCATGAAGAACAAGGAACACACCAGGCAGGTCCGAGATACTGTTGTGAAGAAGTTTAAAGCCGGATTTGGATACAAAAAGATTTCCCAAGCTTTAAACATCCCAAGGAGCACTGTGCAAGCGATAATATTGAAATGGAAGGAGTATCAGACCACTGCAAATCTACCAAGACCTGGCCGTCCCTCTAAACTTTCAGCTCATACAAGGAGAAGACTGATCAGAGATGCAGCCAAGAGGCCCATGATCACTGGATGAACTGCAGAGATCTACAGCTGAGGTGGGAGACTCTGTGACAACAATCAGTCGTATATTGCACAAATCTGGCCTTTATGGAAGAGTGGCAAGAAGAAAGCCATTTCTTAAAGATATCCATAAAAAGTGTCGTTTAAAGTTTGCCACAAGCCACCTGGGAGACACACCAAACATGTGGAAGAAGGTGCTCTGGTCAGATGAAACCAAAATTGAACTTTTTGGCAACAATGCAAAACGTTATGTTTGGCGTAAAAGCAACACACCATCCCCACTGTCAAACATGGTGGTGGCAGCATCATGGTTTGGACCTGCTTTTCTTCAGCAGGGACAGGGAAGATGGTTAAAATTGATGGGAAGATGGATGGAGCCAAATACAAGACCATTCTGGAAGAATACCTGATGGAGTCTGCAAAAAACCTGAGACTGGGACGGAGATTTGTCTTCCAACAAGACAATGATCCAAAACATAAAGCAAAATCTACAATGGAATGGTTCAAAAATAAACATATCCAGGTGTTAGAATGGCCAAGTCAAAGTCCAGACCTGAATCCAATCGAGAATCTGTGGAAAGAACTGAAAACTGCTGTTCACAAATGCTCTCCATCCAACCTCACTGAGCTCGAGCTGTTTTGCAAGGAGGAATGGGAAAAAATTTCAGTCTCTCGATGTGCAAAACTGATAGAGACATACCCCAAGCGACTTACAGCTGTAATCGCAGCAAAAGGTGGCGCTACAAAGTATTAACTTAAGGGGGCTGAATAATTTTGCACGCCCAATTTTTCAGTTTTTGATTTGTATCCAATAATATCCAATAAATGCCGTTCCACTTCATGATTGTGTCCCACTTGTTGTTGATTCGTCACAAAAAAATACAGTTTTATATCTTTATGTTTGAAGCCTGAAATGTGGCAAAAGGTCGCAAAGTTCAAGGGGGCCGAATACTTTCGCAAGGCACTGTATGCAAACAGGGAAAAAAAAATCCTAGACCACCTTTACTCCACATACAGAGGTGCATACAAAGCTCTCCCCCGCCCTCCATTTGGTAAATCTGACCACAATTCTATCCTCCTGATTCCTGCTTACAAGCAAAAACTAAAGCTGGAAGTACCAGTGACTCGCTCAATACGGAAGTGGTCAGATGACGCGGATGCTACACTACAGGACTGTTGCTAGCACAGACTGGAATATTTTCCGGGATTCATCCAATGGCATTGAGGAATAACCCACCTCAGTCATCGACTTCATCAATTAGTGCATCAATGACATCGTCCCCACAGTGACTGTACGTACATATCCCAACCAGAAGCCATGGATTACAGGCAACATCCGCATCGAGCTAAAGGCTAGAGCTGCCGCTTTCAAGGAGCGGGAGACAAATTCAGATGCTTATAAGAAATCCCGCTATGCCCTCAGACGAGCCATGAAACAAGCAAACCGTAAATACAGGATTAAGATTGAATCCTACTACACCGTTTCTGACGCTCGTTGGATGTGGCAGGGCTTGAAAACTATTACGGACTACAAAGGGAAACCCAGACGCGAGCTTCCCAGTGATGCGAGCCTACCATACGAGCAAAATGCCTTTTATGCTCGCTTCGAGGCAAGCAACACTGAAACATGCATGAGAGCACCAGCTGTTCTGGCAGACTGTGATAATGCTCTCCGTAGCCGATGTGAACAAAACCTTTAAACAGGTCAACATTCACAAAGCCGCTGGGCCAGACGGATTACCAGGACGTGTACTCAAAGCATGTGCGGACCAACTGTCAAGTGTCTTGACATTTTCAATATCTCCCTGACTGAGTCTGTAATACCTACATGTTTCAAGCACACCACCATAGTCCCTGTGCCCAAGGAAGTGAAGGTAACCTGCCTAAATGATTACCGCCCCGTTGCACTCACGTCGGAAGCCATGAAGGGCTTTGAAAGGTTGGCCATGGCTCACATCAACAGCATCGTCCCGGACACCCTAGACCCACTCCAATTCGCATACCGCCCCAACAGATCCACAGATGATGCAATTTCAATCGCACTCCACACCGCCCTTTCTCACCTGGACAAAAGGAACACCTATATGTGAGAATGCTGTTCATCGACTACAGCTCAGCGTTCAACACCATGGTGCCCACGAAGCTCATCACTAAGCTAAGGACTCTGGGACTAAACACCTCCCTCTGCAACTGGATCCTGGACATTCTGATGGGCCGCCCCCAGGTGGTAAGAGTAGGCAACAACACATCTGCGACGCTGATCCTTAACACTGGGAGCCCTCAGGGGTGTGTACATAGTCTCCTCCTGTATTCCCTGTTCAGTCACGACTGCATGGCCAAACATGACTCCAACACCATCATTAAGTTTGCTGACAACACAACAGTGGGAGGCCTGATCACCGACAACGATGAGACGGCCTATAGGGAGGGGTCAGAGAACTGGCAGTGTGGTGCCAGGACAATAACCTCTCCCTCAATGTGATCAAGACAAAGGAGCTGATCGTGGACTACAGGAAAAGGCGGGCCGAACAGGCCCACATTAACATTGACGGGGCTGTAGTGGAGCTGGTCTAGAGTTTCAAGTTCCTTGGTGTCCACATCACCAATGAACTATCATGGTCCAAACATACCAAGACAGTTGTGAAGAGGGCTTGACAAAACCTTTTCCCCCTCAGGAGACTGAAAAGATTTGGCATGGTTCCCAGATCCTCAAAAGGTTCTACAGCTGCACCATCGAGAGCATCCTGACCGGTTGCATCACCGGCTGGTATGCAACTGCTCGGCATCTGACCGCAAGGCGCTACAGAGGGTAGTACGAATGGCCCAGTACATCACTGGGGCCAATCCTTCCTGCCATCCAGGACCTATATAATAGGTGGTGTCAGAGGAAAGCCCATAAAATTGTCAGAGACTCCAGTCACCCAAGAAATAGACTGTTTTCTCTGCTACTGCACGGCAAGCGGTACCGGAGCGCCAAGTCTAGGACCAAAAGGCTCCTCAACAGCTTCTACCACCAAGCCATTAGACTGCTGAACAATTCATAAAAATTGCCACCGGACAATATACATTGACATCCCCCCCCCCCCCCCCCCCCCCCCCTGTCCCTCTCTTATACACTGCAGCAACTCGCTGTTTGTTACCTATGCATAGTCACTTCACCTCCACCTACATGTACAGATTACCTCAACTAGCCTGCACCCCTGCACACTGACTTGGTACCGGTGCCCCCTGTATATAGCCTTGTTATTGTTAGTCTTATTGTGTTACTTTTTATTATTACTTTTTATTTTAGCCTACTTGGTAAATATTTTCTTCTTCTTGAAGTGCCCTGTTGGTTAAGGGCTTGTAAGTAAGCATTTCACGGTAAAGTCTACACTTGTTGTATTTGGCACGTGGAAAACAAAGTTTGATTTGATTTGGAAAATGTCTCCTTGAGATGACATTTGTATTCACGTACAGAATTTGTTCTAACATGGTAGTTCCCTAAAGATGATCAAACCTACAGTAGCATCTTCATCTGAACAACCAGGATGACCAGACCAGCTCTTTAAAACCCAGATCTGCACCGATCATGTCATATGAATCGTTATTTTAAATTTAGAATGACTCTTTAGACTGGCCTATGTCTCTATATTATATTGGGGAGATTACTACAACTATAATTGCCTATTACTTTTTACATCATTATCAGAGGGACCGCAGATGATTTACTCTCCAAATCAACGGTAAAAGATAATCATGCTAGGGCAGTTAGTAGAAATAACTATGGTTCCGTTATCCGAACACCTGCAGCGTATAATTTATATGCACCACATAAAACAAAAAAAATTAGTGACAATTAAATGTGTCTGAAGGCGCTTTGTTTTTCCAGAGCCACTTTTTCATTTTGACAGAATGCGTGTCTGTGCAAAGATGAACTCAATAACACACCACACTGGTTTTAAAAAGTAAGATAACATCTCCAGTAGGTGTTCAGTACAATTACTGAAGTGCTGCCACTACTCAGAATAAATTCATAGACTTATGAAAAGTGCAAGAGCATTCGTGACGTTTACACTCGCTATATAGTTTATACAGACATTTTTATTGATTGATTTGGTGGTTGTCCATTTCATATCGATTAAAATCACATCCATTTTCAAATCTTAGGTTATTGCCAAAATCATGTCTAGTTTAACTGTAACTGGACCTTGAATAATAATAATTTGCTGGGTGCTTATGTCATATTTGTACAAGTGTGTATTATATGCATGTGTTTTTTGCATTTCCCAACTCCACGAGACACCCTCGGAGAGTGGGGTCACGGCCAGGGTCAGCCATTACAACAGCGACCCTGGAGCAATCAGGGATTCTTCACCTTGTCGGCTCAGGGATTCAAACTAGCGACCTTTCGGAATCATCAGGCATTGATGGTTGATATTTCACTGCACCAGCTGATACTTCCTCGACTGGTGTATTCTGACATTTTCTTGGGAGAGCTAAAGGACACCACTCGAGGGACTGTATTCAGAGCTGGTTCTGCTCTTTTTATTGATTGACCCAAATATGTTGTGAGTTCCTCGACATGGCGCTTCTTCTCCCCCAATAGCACCAGTGGTGGCAACACGAGAAATCAATTTACACCATGGCTGAAATGCAGCAGGCCCCTTTGCGCAACAGAGGCGAGAAGTACCCTGATCCTCCATGTAATGCAGTAACCTCACAGCTTCAGTGCATCCATACACTCTCCAAGTCCTCATAAAGCAGTAAAGCTATCCTGAGAAGAGGTATGCATTTTTAGCCCCAGAATAGTTTATCATTGGAAAATAATAGAGGATGTATTGTTTATGCTTGTGGTTTTATTCAGTGCAAATAATATAAATCAGTCATATAACCCAACTCCCTCAAATCCAATTTTGCAAGGTTTTCAGTGACAAATGCAACACATGACATTTTCTGTCACTTTCACCTTACTTTCAGCATAATATAGTTTACTTGCTTTGCTTGTTCTTCCATTCTTGATGGCATCCATGTGGTTACGACAGAGATGTGTTGTTTTTAGTGCTATCAAACATCAGTCTTTAAAGTGCTAAATTAGCCCGGCAGGGTGTACTAATGGATTCCATCTTTTAGACACCATCTGGGGTTTGAACTATGAAGGTCAATTAAAGTAGAGCGCTACAGAAATGACAGTGTGGCATTACAACCAGCTTGTCATTTCTGCATGTACTGTATGTCTTCAAACCACTCTGTTCATGTAATCTGCACTCCAGCCACAGTTAGGACAGACTATTGCCGTGTGTCCTCACTTCAGCAAGTGGTATGTCGGAGTATGAATTCATCCTTTGCCTGATAGGATGTTCTGCTACCTGTTCCACCCTACTGTGTGTCGTAAGACTCTCTGGATCAAGTGGGTTTAGCTGTTTAGTCTAGATGTTGTTGAGCTTAATTATGGGGAATATCACAACTTTGAGTACAAGCAGATGGCCGTCAAACAAAACAGCACATTATTTCACTGATGTTTAAGCTCAAAAACCATTAATCAAGTATCCAAACAAAATAAACTAAGGAAGTGGCCACAGATGGCTGTTGCATATTTTCTCATTTTATGATGTGTGGCACTGGCTGGATGTGTCATTGAAACAAATAAACATAACTGAGAAAATGTTCAACCTAAATTCAACAGGTTGGAACATCTGATAGACATATGCGCTACTAAAACATTATTCGATTTTTGATTCAGTTAACGTCTTTGGATTTTACATCATTATTTCAAATAGAATTATTGCAAGTCAAATCCTTTTCTGAGAGTATATCAAGAATCCCAAAACCATGTGGATATTTTTTACAATTCACCAATTAACATGACAGGTGTATGAGTTGATCCCTTTCAGAGGACAATATCACACCTCTTAATGCAGAGGAAAATAGGGGCAGTAGCAATACTACTTTTGACCGGTCAGATACTTGTCACAGTCAGTGTAAATGACATGCCAGATACATTTAAAATGGGATACCTTACATCCTAAGGCACCATTATCAATTGAAAAAGTCCAATCATGTTGGTGTCATGAACTCATCTGGTCGAATATGATTTTTAACAAAATGTAGCGTTACATGGAGTGGAACAAGGAAACCCAAGAGCAGACTCCGACGAGGAGACTGGGATGAAGTAACCAAGGTGGTTATTGAAACACGGGGAAGATGGAGTGCAGGCCAGGGGAAGCTTGGGTGGGTTGCAGGAAACCAGGTGCTGAGGCTGGAGCGAGAGGGGTTGGGACAGGGTAAGCAGGTCCGGAGGGGAATCCAAGGGAGCAGTAGTGTGGGGAATCCAGGGCAGAGTAGCAGGATGAGGAGACGTGGGACTGGAGACAGGGACCGGAGTCAGAGCGGGCAGAACTGTAGCGGAGGGGAAAACTGTGTCAGGCAAGGAAAACAGGCACAACAGGATTACAGGATCTAGATAGTAACAAACGGCTAGAAATGTGGACTGAGCAGAGATTACGATCTGGCAGTGGGGAAGTGGCAGGACTGAGTATTTGTAGAGGTCTTGATTATGGAACAGGTTGCAGCTGGTGGGGATCTGCTCGGACTCCAGCACACCTGTCTCCGCCCACACAATCACACACACAGGGAGAGGGAGAGGGAGAGAGCACTGGGGGAGTGGTGGCAGGTCAAGGAGACACAAGATGAGCAGTAGAGGGCGTGGCAGGAGCAGATGTAACAAGTAGCCAGCAAGAGATGAAATGAACATAGTGCATTAGTGAGTCAACCAGTGTTGTTTTGATGAAGTCCTTCTTTGTATGGAGTTTGAAGTGGTTCATCCTCACCTGACTCCAGGAAGCCTTGATGAATCAAAGACATGTTTTCTTGGAACATCTCATCAACATTCTGCCTGCTCTCTCTCAAATCGTATGTGTACTCTGATAACTTTGTGTTTCAGAAATTCTTTATACAGCTAATGGGAAAGGAGTTGAAAGGATATTTATTTTGTCAAGACTGTTGCAGACACACAGGACCCAAAATCGCTACTTTGTTTTTAATAATCTGTTAACCCAGGAGACTGCCAGAGGAATCTCAACAGAACAACCGCATTGATAGAAGGCCACTCAATCCATATGTAATTCAGTTTAAAACATCAGTACTTTGTCTTGCTTTACAGTTTCCAAAACAGTCCAGTCTTTTGCCCCTCCATTAAATATGGGTATTGTACTGTAATACTGTGCGAGACAAGACAACATCATTCTCAATTTGTCCATTATTGTTTGCTTGACATTTTTTTCAAGACTGTAAAAAACCAAGACTCTAGCAGTGGGTTTGTGAGATCATGCTGCACTGTATTTTTTTCTAGACTTCAATACCATGTGCCATGCATGCACATTCCATATCCATTCAAATATATATTCTAAGTTTAGGCCTATCTAAAACTGTGTGTAAATCCCTTTCAATATTCTTACAAGACTCAGTCCTGTTTATCTTGAAGGCAAACACAATTTCACCGAATTGTTTCAGCGCAACAAGGTCAGGTTTTAGGGCAGCAGGACAGTTTGCAGGGAAGATTGTTCTCACTGTCCCACGGAGTATATAGTTAGCAATCCAGAATCAACCGCAGGTAGACCAAAGGCTAATGTCCCTGCACCTATGGGAATCTCACTGACAATCTGCCTCGCTTACAGCCACCCACGACCTGATTAAACAGGACCTTCCCAGCATTACCGTTCATGGGGGACACGTTCAAAAGCCCTATTCGTATAGAGTGAAGGAGGGATGAATGTGGGCACTTTGTCACAGGTGAGAGGAAGCTTCACAAGGCTCGCTCATCCGGCAGCAGTACTGAATGCGCACTGTGCTTGGTGATACAAAATAAAATAAAAACTCCCAAAGTGGATCCAAATCCTGCCTTACAGATACAGTGCCTTGCGAAAGTATTCGGCCTCCTTGAACTTTGCGACCTTTTGCCACATTTCAGGCTTCAAACATAAAGATATAAAACTGTATTTTTTTGTGAAGAATCAACAACAAGTGGGACACAATCATGAAGTGGAACGACATTTATTGGATATTTCAAACTTTTTTAACAAATCAAAAACTGAAAAATTGGGCGTGCAAAATTATTCAGCCCCCTTAAGTTAATACTTTGTAGCGCCACCTTTTGCTGCGATTACAGCTGTAAGTCGCTTGGGGTATGTCTCTATCAGTTTTGCAGATCGAGAGACTGACATTTTTTCCCATTCCTCCTTGCAAAACAGCTCGAGCTCAGTGAGGTTGGATGGAGAGCATTTGTGAACAACAGTTTTCAGTTCTTTCCACAGATTCTCGATTGGATTCAGGTCTGGACTTTGACTTGGCCATTCTAACACCTGGATATGTTTATTTTTGAACCATTCCATTGTAGATTTTGCTTTATGTTTTGGATCATTGTCTTGTTGGAAGACAAATCTCCGTCCCAGTCTCAGGTCTTTTGCAGACTCCATCAGGTTTTCTTCCAGAATGGTCCTGTATTTGGCTCCATCCATCTTCCCATCAATTTTAACCATCTTCCCTGTCCCTGCTGAAGAAAAGCAGGCCCAAACCATGATGCTGCCACCACCATGTTTGACAGTGGGGATGGTGTGTTCAGGGTGATGAGCTGTGTTGCTTTTACCACAAACATAACATTTTGCATTGTTGCCAAAAAGTTCAATTTTGGTTTCATCTGACCAGAGCACCTTCTTCCACATGTTTTGTGTGTCTCCTAGGTGGCTTGTGGCAAACTTTAAACGACACTTTTTATGGATATCTTTAAGAAATGGCTTTCTTCTTGCCACTCTTCCATAAAGGCCAGATTTGTGCAATATACGACTGATTGTTGTCCTATGGACAGAGTCTCCCACCTCAGCTGTAGATCTCTGCAGTTCATCCAGAGTGATCATGGGCCTCTTGGCTGCATCTCTGATCAGTCTTCTCCTTGTATGAGCTGAAAGTTTAGAGGGACGGCCAGGTCTTGGTAGATTTGCAGTGGTCTGATACTCCTTCCATTTCAATATTATCGCTTGCACAGTGCTCCTTGGGATGTTTAAAGCTTGGGAAATCTTTTTGTATCCAAATCCGGCTTTAAACTTCTTCACAACAGTATCTCGGACCTGCCTGGTGTGTTCCTTGTTCTTCATGATGCTCTCTGCGCTTTTAACGGACCTCTGAGACAATCACAGTGCAGGTGCATTTATACGGAGACTTGATTACACACAGGTGGATTGTATTTATCATCATTAGTTATTTAGGTCAACATTGGATCATTCAGAGATCCTCACTGAACTTCTGGAGAGAGTTTGCTGCACTGAAAGTAAAGGGGCTGAATAATTTTGCACGCCCAATTTTTCAGTTTTTGATTTGTTAAAAAAGTTTGAAATATCCAATAAATGTCGTTCCACTTCATGATTGTGTCCCACTTGTTGTTGATTCTTCACAAAAAAATACAGTTTTATATCTTTATGTTTGAAGCCTGAAATGTGGCAAAAGGTCGCAAAGTTCAAGGGGGCCGAATACTTTCGCAAGGCACTGTACATTCTCATTAGGTATGTTTTAATGGTCACCCCCTAGGACATCCTTATCAGTATGGCTGGAAGACACAGGCACAGTGGGGTAGAATAATGATTTTCTCATGAACCGCGCTCCGGGTGATGTCCATCACATACAGTACCTCTGAACCTAGAGGGTGTCAATGCTTGTTCTCAGGCCAGTATTAAAACCTGAAACCTTCAACTGTCACCAGGGGTTGCTGGGAAGCACCAGGAGGAAGCTGGCACAGGCTTCATCACATGATTTCCTCACCAGATGATAGAGGACTATATTTGCCAGAAAGGATACAGTGCTGTGGAAACAGATGCATATATTGTAGAATGAGTCAAATATGTGAATTGATAATGGTGTGTTTTAATATCCTAGACAGTTGCATAAGAATTACACAATAATAACTAAAGGATTCTCAGTCAGGTAAGTAGTGCGTTCCTGCAGTAAAATCTCAAAAATGAAAGAAATTGTTTACAAAGCATTCTAAAGCAGAAAGAATGAGTAGCACTGAGCTGAACTTATAACATGTTGGTGAAAAGGACACTGCTCTACAGATTGACACACAGAGCTTGTCTAAACATGCAGGACCAACATGGACACCAATATGACAATGATGTATGGCCTGTGTAATAAACCACCCTCCATAAAAATGCACAGAATATTTTTCAATCAGCTCCTAAACAGCACCTGATGGCTGGCAGGCTTTCACACCGCCTTATACTTCATAGACTACTGTATATGGCGCTGGGACAGAATTTAATTTGTCACTCCAATACCCTGTTGCTGTGTTTTTATTCTTGATGTATACAGTATTTATTCCTCCGAATTAAAAGACTTATGGAGACATTATGCCTGACGTGAATAGTTAATTGCTCTTAACCCAGAAAATTCTGCCTTGTTGGATATTATTATTTTCATTCACAGTTGTGATCTAGAGCAATGGAATCAACTCACTTGGACAAACAGTAAGTACTGTAATTGTGCACAAATATTGTGGGTATTTGTTATTTGATAGCACCTGATTTGTCTTGAAACCCACTTGTGGTTCCGCTGACCTGTAGCTGTTACTGATAGAGCTGAGATGCTCCACTGAGCTCTCTGTTGCCCTGAGGATGGTGAGCTCCCATGTGGGCTGATCCCTACTGTACCTGGGCCACTGCTCTGCCATCAGGGCGTATAACATGCACCGCAGACGGCCAGCATATACTGTATAACCCTAGGGGCCAACCTCTGTACTATAGTTTACCTGACACAATATATATCTTCAGGTCAGCTGATGGTCACTTACCACCAGTTCCTGAGAGCTCTGAGGCACGGCTGATGCTATCATCCCACTGGAGGGCGATGGGGTAGTTAAGGGTCAGCTGGCAGCCACAGCTGAGACCTTTGACCAATGAGGAAATCCTGCTGGCAACACATAATGGACAAGTTGAGGAAACAGTGTGAGCAAAAACAGCCTTCCAATGCAACACTACAGGGGAACATTCACAACAGTGGTTGTTGTTTAGACCCAAAGGCAGTAGTGAGTATTCCTCTCAGTAGAGCAGAACTGAGATGATTCAGCTTCTTTCTGTAAGTGTTGACAAAATGCTCCCTCATAGCATCATAGAAGTGGTGCATGGCCTGCCCCTGTGGTCATGGCTTGATAAGCCCAATGAACCCATACGGAAGGCAGAATGCAAAAGTAAAATGTGATTTTCACTTGAGCACACAGAATATTTTAAATGTTTAAATCATTCAGACACTAAATAGAACTTTCAAGTTACTGACTTGCAAATTATTTTTGCAAGAGATGTGGTTATTTTATGTTCAAGTCTGCTTGTACAGGTTTCAATGCATGTACATTTGATTCTGCCATACATTACCTTTGAACATAAATAAAAACAGACCACATTTAAATGTACCACCTGTTGATCTAGCATACCAACAGTTATACTCACTAGGACAGTGATCCAAAGCTTTTTGAATTATGCACAGATTTATTTTGCTACATCTCAGGCCACAAGATGGCATCATTTATTGCATTTGAGCTGATACGTGAACCGTACTCTTAGCACCTCTATCATTAATTGATAGAGTTTAAATTAACTGTTAGAATTATATTTCAGAATTATAATTCAGAATGACAATTTTGAATAGTTTCTTCAAAAGTACAATGCATCATGATCAATCAATTAATCTAACAAATCTTTATTTGAATCAAAATTTGCAACTTCCTGTATAAACAAGTTGTGTATCTAATGAAGCCATCTGTAACAAGGTGAACTGTTAAAGTACACTTACCAATAAATCAAAAAACAATATTGAAATCCAATGAAAATTATAGAACAATATCCAGCGAGCATAACATGGCATCAAGCAAAGGTCAGCATCTCTTTAGTCATCCTTTAAGTGTCACTAATATGCTAAATAAAAACGTTAAACTTTCACTATGTTATAAATGTGGCATTCCCAGATCTCCTTATGGTTTATTTAATAGACTTGCAATGAATCCTGCTGAATGTCTCCTGGCTTAAAAGATTGGGAAATGCATTATAACCTCCTTGAAAGCTTGGAGCACAGACTGCAAGCTGTCAAGCTTGTGACACATTTACAAGTACATCTAGCAAGGAGTGTTGCTGAAGTCATAGCGCACTACAACGATGACATACTGGACCATATTACAGAGTTATTACATTATTATCACACTTTTTTCTATGCATTATCTTCATTATGAATCAGCCATTGAATCACCTACTCAACATCTAGTTCCCAATCTGTGCATTCCGGATTCACTCAAATAGGCTATAGATACAGGAAGACATCATAGAACATTTCGTTAAGGTTGAGATAGAAAAACGCATGTGCAGGTGTGCATCTGCAATATTTCGAGCACACCCCTAAATAGTTCATATGGGCGACTGATACAAAAAGGGCTCTGGGCACGTCATGAGTAGACAACCATACACCACCAACTTCTGATAGCATGCTTTCTTATCGAACAGCTATAGTTGCTGTCAACGCCTCTTGAAATGATCGACGCTTCCACCATCCATTTCCATTGCTCACCGCGCATCCACTACCAATAACCGCGGTCGGAGGCGCAGCCTCTCGTTGTGGGAGGTTCATCGCATGGTCCTGAGCTCTGAATGAGAGTGGAGGGGGATGCAGAAGGATTCGTAAACTCCACAGGACCCGTGGAATATGTAGAATGAGCCCCTATCTGCGAACTGTGGTTGTATTCGTAGTGGTTCACAGCCCGGTGAATGAAAGACGGAGAGATTGCAGCTTGATGCACTACATTACTTTGGAGTAGATTTGACGCGTGATCGTTGCAAGATTCTGTGCTGGACTGCCGACTGTTGAGGCGCGTGTCGTTCAGGTGACACACACACCGTTAACTTTACGGACTGTGTATCATTTATCTACTATGTAATCGGGAGCAAGTGGATGTAGTATACATGGGATCCCTAAAATGACGATCATGTGGATTTATTGAACTGTCACTCATTATTTTTGCGTGCATTTATAGAGATTGAGAAAATAACCCCTGAAGTAAATCTCAGTAGAAATTCGTGCGCTTTGTTGATCTGACTCAGTTGGATAGACATAATCATGGACTGTCATCAGACGAAGAATGTGCCAATGCATTGTATGATCCACAATCGTAGCGATTGGAATTGACATAGCCAGTCTACGCGGGCCGGAGAAGTATGGAGAGACAGGTCTAGATTCACTGATTCGGATTCACGCGTTAAGAGCGCACTTTGGAAACTAGTGTTTTGCTCGGAAACTTTTATACCGGAGTCCGACGCACACAAAGATGACAGCAAACCGTTGTAAACACCACTATAAAATTGCATGAATACAGAAAATATAGGTTTCTAAGTAAATCAAATGGGGGGGCGGGGGGGGGGGGTTGCTTATGGAAATATACTCGATCAATTGCTTATGATAAAAACAATACATTTTATCGGTAAATGGAATGAGCATGGATTGAGTCTCCCGTATGGGAAGGTGACCTTTATCGTAAGTGGTGACATGTTTGTCAAGAAGTGCGACTCAGAGGCCCCTGAGAATGAAAGAACAATATTTTGCAAGATTTCTCTGGGATATGATGTAAAAGTATCACATTCTACTTTCTAGGTAAGGAAAAAAAGTGACCCTGCATCGGATGGCTTCCAATGGCTCTCCAACTTCTTTGGCTTTTATCCACAAGAATAATGATTTTTGTTAGTTAAGTGGCCCCAAAGCTATTCGGATCATTTAGGATGCTGTGTTTACATCGTGTTCATCCGGGTGAGAGGGCATCAATCAACGCTGGAAGCTTCGAAAATCAACAGTATCGCAGGTGTTTGTTACAAAAGGTAGGGCACATGTTTTCCCTGATACATTACTTAATTCAACAAACATTTGGTTTTGCTTCGAAGTTGAATTAAATTGATGATGAGTGACCTGAAATAATTCATTATTTGACTTTTGTCGAATTGCTTTGGCGTTAGCCTCGTCCCCGCAGGCTAATTGTGCATGGGTGGAAGTGTCTGAACAATATTGCTTTGGTGTAGCACTAGCTACAGATTGTTACATCAGATAATGTGTTATAAGGAAACATTTTTGGTATCCATAACTGGTTGTTACAGGTTTGCCTATACAAAACATTCCCAGAGATTGTTCAACTAACCTGTTATTGGCGATACTATATTCGTTCTTGAGTCGGGCAAACATGTATCTTCTAAAATGTTCTGTGCGTTTTGAATTTAGAAAATGCTCCATTATTTATTTTAAAAAAAATGTTTTTTTGCTCCATGAAGTAATCCGACAATGTGTTCACCTCCATCTTGTCTATTTCAAATATCATTGATTGAGACAGGTGGGTCCACCCCAAAGGGCTGCATGTCTCGATGATGGTCACCTGTCTCAGTCAATGAGAGAAGATTTGAACTAGACAAGATGGTGGCGTACACATTGTTGGACTACTTCATGAGGCAAAACATTTTTTTTATTTGAACAGCATTTTCTAAATTCAAACGCACCATCTGCAATTGGACACTGACATTTTTGGCTGAATCGAGAACAAATATATTATCTCAAATACCAGGGTAGTTGAAAAATATGTGGTGAGATTTTGTATAGGCAAACCTTTAATAATGGCCAATAATGGATACCAAAAATTTTTGTTACACCAGATAATGTGATATGACCAATCTGTAGCTAGTGTGGAGCCATTGATTCTAATCATCAGACAATATGAATATTGATTTGTCTCAAATGTGCTGTAAAACACAAAGCAAACACTATCAGTGATACCAAATGCAACTCTTTTCTCTGCAATCCATCATAATGCTCATCTCTGATTATCTGAAATGGAATCCAGCTATAATGTGATTTTCACGCTTTCTGTTCTATCTTGTGCACACAGTGACTCAGACCAGCAGCATGCTTACCTGTGGATAAGAGTGAGCCCCGTGGGTTGAGTGTGGACCCCCACGTCCTCCCTGCTCCTTCTCCTGCCTCGGTTCCCATCACCTTCAGCCCTACTGTCCACATGCAGGCCAAGAAGAGGTACCTGGTCGTGTCTCTAGGGGCCTGTCTTCTTCTGGTTGCCTACCTGTGGGGACTTCAGATTGGGGAGTTCCATCATCAAAACCACCACCAGCACCTCTTCAGAGTCGCCCAGAGCCCCGGCTTCAGCCTGCTCAGACAACGTTGGCCTGAGTGGACCCACCCGCTCAACACCTACCTGGAGGACGGAGAGCAGGAGGAGGACAGCCCTTTGCTCCACCACCAGCACACCTCTCCCAGGGAGAGGCGGGAGATCCGCAACAACATCTACAAGAGCAGGAGGTGCCGCATGGACACATGCTTCGACTTCAGCCGCTGCCAGAGGGGGTTCAAGGTGTACGTCTACCCCCTGCTGAAGGGGGAGACAGTGTCTGAGAGCTACCAGAAGATCCTGACAGCTGTCGAGGATTCCCGCTTCCACACCACAGACGTCAACGAGGCCTGTCTGTATGTGCTGGGCATTGACACTCTGGACCGGGACCAGCTGTCCAGCCAGTACATTCACAATGTCAAGGCTAAAGTACAGAGCCTTCCAACGTGGAATGACGGGAGGAACCACCTCATTTTCAACCTCTACTCTGGCACCTGGCCATATTACACAGAGGAGCTGGGCTTTGATATTGGCCAGGCCATTTTGGCCAAAGCCAGCATTGATATGGATCATTTTAGGCCACACTTTGATGTGTCCATTCCTTTGTTTTCAAAAGACCATTCCCAAAAAGGAGGGGACAAGGGATATTTGACACTCAAAAATGTCCCTCCATCAAGGAAATATTTACTGGTTTTCAAAGGGAAGAGGTATCTGACTGGTATCGGTTCAGAAACCAGAAATGCTTTATATCATATTCACAATGGGGAAGATATCATTCTATTGACCACCTGCAAGCATGGGAAGGACTGGGAAAAGCATAAGGATGCAAGATGTGACCGGGACAATGAAGAATACTCAAAGTAAGTTCCCCTCTTGTATGTCCTTTCGCTGGTTCAGGGTCTGTTGGGGCTAACCACTGAAAGTGAGTCAAGTATTTCACAATGGCATGTTTCTCACTCTACAGCACAGGATGTAGACCGACAGTCTGACACAACATATCAAGAGGTTAATCCCTATTTCTGGATGACACATTCCTAGCACTGTGGATATTATCAAGCTACAGTTGCTCATCCATGTTAGTTGGATTATCCTGACATGTTGTTTTTCCTCTCAATGTTTGCATCCAGTTTTACTTTCATATCTTGCTACAGTTTACAGTATCTACCAATATTTTTAATCAGGTTTGTTTGTTACAGGTTGGGTGTGATGCTCTGCCTGTTTAAAAAAAGTTTAGAATAACCATGAGAGTAATGCTAGTCTGCTATAGAGTCAAACTATATTATTTTGCTCTGCAGCCTGCAGCCTGTTGCACAGTGCAACACACTTGAGAGATCTGTGTACAAATAAAACCTCGCTGCATAACAACTCAGCATCAACAGCTGACAAATGAAAGGAGTTTGTAAGCAGTTGAGCAAAACGTTATGGGCCGGGTAGAGGAGTTCAGGATGACAGGGAGGTACAGTACCAGTCAAAAGTTTAGACACACCTACTTGTTCAAGGGTTTTTCTTTATTTTTTTACTATTTTCTAGATTGTAGAATAATAGCGAAGACATCAACACTATGAAATAACGCTTATGGAATCATGTAGTAACCAAAAAGGTATTAAACAAATCAAGAGGTTTTATATTTGACATTCTTCAAAGTAGCCACCCTTTGCCTTGACAGCTTTGCACACTCTTGGCATTCTCTCAAGCAGCTTCATGAGGTAGTCATCTGGAATGCATTTGAATTAACAGGTGTGCCTTGTTAATTTGTGGCATTTCTTTCCTTAATGCGTTTGAGACAATCAGTTGTGTTGTGACAAGATAGAGGTGGTATACAGAAGATAGCCCTATTTGGTAAAAGACCAAGTCCATATTATGGCAAGAACATCACAAATAAGCAAAGAGAAACAAGGGCCCATCATTACTTTAAGACATTAAGGTCAGTCAATCTGGAACATTTCAGGAACTTTGAAAGTTTCTTCAAGTGCACATGCAAAAACCATCAATCGCTATGATGAAACTGGCTCTCATGAGGACTGCCACAGGAAAGGAAGACCCAGGCTTACCTCTGCTGCAGAGGATAAGTTCATTAGTTACCAGCCTCAGAAATTGTAGCCCAAATAAATGCGTCACAGAGTTCAAGTAACAGACACATCTCAACATCAACTGTTCAGAGGAGACTGCGTGAATCAGGCTTTCATGGTCGAATTGCTGCAAAGAAACCACTACTAAAGGACACCAATAAGAAGACTTGCTTGGGCCAAGAAACATGAGCAATGGACAGTAGACCGGTGGAAATCTGTCCTTTGGTCTGATGAGTCCAAATTTGCTATTTTTGGTTCTATCTGCTGTGTCTTTGTGAGATGCAGAGTAGGTGAACGGATGATCTCCACGTGTAGTTCCCACCGTGAAGCATGGAGGTGGTGTGATGGTGTGGGGGTGCTTTGCTGGTGACACTGTCGGTGATTATTTTTATTTTTTTAGTTCAAGACACACTTAACCAGCATGGCTACCACAGCATTCTTCAGCGATATGCCATCCCATCTGCTTAGTGGGACTATAATTTGTTTTTCAACAGGACAATGACCCAACACACCTCCAGGCTGTGTAAGGACTATTTGTCCAAGGAGAGGCCTGCTTCAGATGACCTGGCCTCCAAAATCACCTGACCTCAACCCAGTTGAGATGGTTTGGGATGAGTTGGACCTCAGAGTGAAGGAAAAGAGTGGTTGAGAGATGCCAAGCTGTCATCAAGGCATTCAATCACTATTTGATGGCATGCTTTTTGACTTAAGCAGCTTTTCATACATGTTTTCCAATGGAAGAAGTGGTCAGAAAGTGACGTTTTGAATCTGAATGCCAAAACATTTAGGAGATAAAGGTGACGTTTTGCATACCATAACCCATCCATGTCTTTATCACTGGAAAATATAATTTAAAAGCTTACATACAGTGTTGTCAAACTATATATATTTTTTTATCGGCATGTATCTAAAAACATGTTTAACATTTTTTATCATATATCATATGTTGTAGCTTAGACCGTATTTCACATCATCTGAGGTTTTTGTGTTGTGCCCGCCATCAGTTTAGACACAACATGCTCTTGAATATAGGGTGGGTGTCATTTCAATCATGGAAATAATTTATGGAATGGACCTATCCATTTAGAGCCCTGCAATTTAGCTGGTATACCATTTGAAATTTGTGTTGTATTGAAACTTCTAATTGCCACCACAAAGACGAGCCTCAAATGTCAACTTGAATGGTAATGCATATTCTATTTATATTTCAATAGGTTTCCGATGGAGGATTGACAGTATCATTTAAAACAACAGATATTCCCATTCAAGTCAACATGATCTAATGTGTGGACATCCAACCATCTTTGTGGTACCATTTGAAAGTTGAAATTTCAATTTTATTCCCATTTTTAGAACATTTATCAGCCAAAACATGACACCCACCCTGTATTCAAGAGCATGTTGACTTAACCGACGGCGGACACAACACAAAAACCTTAAATTATGTGAAATACGGTCTAAACTACAACATATGCAAATAGGGAAAAAAAACAAGTATATGTGTTTTAAGATGATTGACATTAAAGATTTAAATATGACAGTTTTTTTATTCCAAACATTATTTTAAAGAAATAATACAATAGTTTGACAACACTGTAAGCTTTTAAATGATATCAAGCTCAACCGTTTATCTTTTCCAGTGATGAAAACAACATGCATGTCTAAAGGCATGGTGGGGTTTTCAAAATGGCTGAATTTTAAGCACCTTTATCTCTGGAATGTTTTGGCATTCAGGTCCAAAAAGTACATTTCTGAGCTCTCCTTCAGTGGGCAAATATGTATGGACGGTTTCATTCAAATCACCACGGGTGCTGTCAAGAAGCTATTAAAATCCCCAAAACGAAATGTACGTGATCTCATCCGGAACCATGTGACTGTTTAAACTTGCCTCATTTAACCTGGAATGACATGGGAAGCACTGACTCCCATTGTATCAGGCTCTCCTGATTTTGTTTTGTACGGCTGGGTTTCCTCCCGCTTGCCATTGTTGCAGGACGGGCATGTTTGTGCAGTGAAGACAATGTCATCACTGGTAATGCTCAGTCTTACGTACGTTTTTAACTTACTTTCCAGCCCTCACTGTTATTTCACTGCCTGGCTCGCCCTCATTGGTTGTTAGTATGAATGAATGTCCCACAGGTGTTTTTTTAGAATGATCAGATATTTGAAGTGTGGAACACTTCCTGTTAGATATTTTAGGGGGGGTTTATTACAGTTCAGACTCTGTGCCAAATCATATCACAAACCTTTGTTTGATTTTGACAGCTGAGCTCATCTGGAAATCGGTAATATTAAACATCAGATTGCCTCCATCTTAAAAATATCTTCAAGCTCACAAAGAGAGAGATTGAATAGCACTGTTTGAAGAGGAACAGATGTGGCCTACAGTAGAAATCCAAAAGATTGATAACCAAAGATGTCAAATAACACTCTGACAGTTACAAAACATTCCACAATATTTTGTATATCAATACAGATACAATGTGGGCAAAACAAGGTACCCACTTGAAAATACTCACTGTGTGAATCAAATTGAAGGGGATTTCAAAGCCTCAGTCAGAAGAGTCAATCATTGGCTTTCAATTGAATTAAACCAAGGCTGAGGGATCGAGGAAGATCCCACCCCATACTGGGCAGCCATGGATTGAAGTCAGATGATTTCACTATACTGAGATAACATCCCCAAGAACCCCACACGACAGGCCCACGTGTCTCAGTCACAGTTTAGCCATGAGGACACAACGTTCCTATTTGACATGGAAGATTTACATCATGACACTTATTTCATTATCAAAATGGTGTGGAAGAAGTCATCAAAGCTTGTGTCTCAGAAGCCAGTCAGATTTATTTGTCTGGTCCTTGTTCTTTTCAGCCTTAGGCTAGAGAGACCCTGCTGATAAGATGTATAGATAGGCTCTAAATTAGTTTCTCACTGTTGGGTGCTTTCTGCAGATCCATCACCAGCCATGAAAGTAACGGTCCTCCGACAGTGTTTTAATTATAGACTACAATTTAACATGTTGTTCCCCAGCCTTGCTAGCAGTGAAAAGGTCTAGACTAGTACCTGCTATTACTGTAAATACATGTTACATGTCAAACCTGTTTGAATGGATTGTAAAGAGGCCTTGGAAAGACTAAAAACATATAAACAAAATTGGGAACGTTAAGAAAAAAAGCCATAAATGAAAATCAATTAAAAATCAAAAAAATCTTAAAAAAATTGAAAGATGTGCATCTTTCAATTTATTTGCCACGGACATAAAGCGCTCTGCACGTCATCGTCGGTGTAAAAAGGACAGAGTATGGCAAGCGACAGCAGCGAAGTCCTGTATTCCAAAACTTTGAGAAGTTAAATGAGAAGGTGGTGAAATGCAAACTTTGCGAGGTGAAATTGAGGTACAGTAATGGTAGTACAGGTGCAATGCTTAACCATCGGAAACAGACGCACCGTGAGACCCAAACTGTTTCTGGCAGCGACAACAGACAGACGGCTTTTTCACAAAAGAAGTGCGATAAGGGACAGAGTTAGAAAAATCGGATCGCTCATTCCAGAACCGTAGTCAAAGATTGAGCATGTCGTCTTCAATGCCCTGATGGCATGTCTAGAACCAGACTACAACGTGCCATGTCAGAAAACTGTGATGGCCCGGGTGACGAAATTGTACAATGATTTCTTTGCAAGTACAAAGCGTGATCTCTTAAAAAAGAAACATACACGGCGTTAACATCAGGTTGTTGGACATCTATGAACATGCTGTCATACGTCACTACAGCGAGCCGTCATATTGATGAGAAGTGGGACATAAAGTCCCATGTACTGACCTCTGAAAACATGGAGTGGCACCTAGCAGAGTGGGTCCGAGGGACAGCAGTAATGTCAGCGCCATTGTCCGGGAAGATAGAACTTCATTGCCCGCTAGCGGTCATATGCAGTAGGTCACAGTAGGACCATATTTAGCATTGTGAATTCACGTGAAATTATATGAATTTTTCTTAGTTTTAACAGGAAACCGATGAAAACAAATTTAAAAGCCGTTTAAACATTAAGCCATTTTTTAAAAATTGTATTTGTCATGTCCCTATTTCCAACTGTATTTCATGCTGTTGAACTAACATCTCAGTTTCATATAGCAGAACAATGATATTTCCTGTGGCCTAGTTTTGTCTGAGGTCCAGTTCTAACCAGATTGCAGAGGTGTACTAGATGTGCAGTGTTTAACTTTCTGTCTGGTTTATCCTGAGAAAGGCAACTAAAAGACCAAGCAGGGATGCTCAATTCCCTTTCATAACGAGATTTATTTTTTCAAACTGGAGTCGATGCCTGCACTAAAATTGCCTTACGTTCAATGGACAACTGCAGACTGCACATTCAGTGCTCTATATTTTTGTTTGTGCATATATCTGACACAGTAAATCTTATTATTTTTAGCTAAAGATGCAGATCTTTGAGACGTAAATTGACAGCTGAAAGAAAAGCTGAGAATCTTCTATTCTGCAGAAATAAACTCATCAACATTTTGGGCATTAGGAATACAGTGCCTTCAGAAAGTATTCACAGCCCTTAACTTTTTCCACATTTGTTGTTACAGCCTCAATGTAAAATAAATTACATTGAGAATGTGTGTCACTGGCCTGCACACTACCCCATAATGTCAATTATCTGTAAGGTCCCTCGGCAGCAAGCATTGAATTTCAAACACCGATTCAACCACAAAGACCAGGGAGGTTTTCCAATGCTTCTCAAAGAAGGGTGCCTATTGGTGCAGACATTGAATAAGCATGGTGAAGTTATTAATGACACTTTGGATGGGGTATCAATACACCCAGTTACTACAAAAGATACAGGCGTCTTTCCTAACTCAGCTGCCAGAGAGGAAGGAAACTGCTCAGGGATTTCACCATGAGGCCAATGGTGGCATTTAAAACAGTTTAATGAGCATTTGTGTTTAATGCCTGTGATGGGAGAAACCTGAGGATGGATCATCAACATTGTAGTTACTCCACAATACTAGCCTAATTGAAAGAGTGAAAAGAAGGAAACCTGTACAGAATAAAAAATATTCCAAAACATGCATCCTGTTTGCATCAAGGCACTAAAGTAATACTGTAAAACATGTTGCAAAGCAATTCTCAGTTTTTGTCCTGAATACAAAGTGTTATGTTTGGGGCAAATCTAATACAACACATTACTGAGTACCACTCTCCATATTTTCAAGCTATGGGTATGCTTGTAATCGTTAAGGACTGGGGAGTTTATTAGGACAAAAAAAAACGGAATAGAGCTAAGCACAGTCAAAATTATAGAAAACCTGGTTCAGTCAGCTTTCAAACAGACACTGGGACCTTTCAGCAGGACAATAACCTAAAACACAAGGAACAAATCTACACTGGAGTTGTTTATCAAATAGACAGTGAATGGTCCTGAGTGGCCAAGTTACAGTTTTCACTTAAATCTGCTGGAAAGTATATTGTTGTCTAGCAATGATCAACAATCAATTTGAGATTGAAGAATGTTGAAATTAATAATGGCAAATATTGTACTATCCAGGTGTGCAAAGCTCTTAGACTTACCCAGAAAGACTCACAGCTGTAATCGCTGCCAAATGTGATTCTAACATGTATTAACTCAGGGGTGTGAATCCTTTAAAAAAAAAAAAAAAAAAAAAAAAAAAAAATGTGCAAAAATGTCTAAAGGCATGTTTTCACTTCATTATGGGGTATTGTGTAGATGGGTTAAACTTCTCCATTTTTCAACTTCATATGAATCATGTCCAGCACCACCCCAACATCAACATATGTGAAAATATTTTTGTAGTAAAAAAAGATAGAGAAAAGTGTTTCCGATGACATCACTGGTGTACAGCATGCTATTTTGACCAATTTTGAGTAGGTACTGCTTACTAATTGGTTGATGTCATTGGAAGCACTTATGATTCTTAATCTTTTTTACTACAGGACATATAAATGTGCCATTTTCACATGTTGGGGTGGTGCTGGAGATTATGAGGTAGAACATTTTGAAATGTCCTTTTTTAGAGTTTTATGGAAAACGTGGTCTCATAACTTGAGGGATATTTTACTGTAGTTCTGTTATCAAAGTCTGCATCTGGACAGTTCTTCCACTAAATTTGCTTTTGTAAAATGTTCAGTGGAAATTGTTACAAGTAGTCCTTGTGCATAGTTGTATGGTTTGTTAAACATTGAAATTAGTGATTTTTGTCTGGCATACATTTTAAAGTGAAAAAACTGAGTAAAAGCATATTTACATTATTGTGGAATTGCCCCTTCATCAGTATGTGGGTTCATTACAGGGTATTTTAAGACAAACTACAAGCTGCAAAGGCTTATTGGCTTAGAAGACGTCCACACTGACTGGGGTACGAATATGATTTGAGAAATTTTGGAAACACTTCTTTCAGTGCTTCATGCAAGTCCTATGTACTTAATGAGACTAATGTACTGACTCAACACCTTGAAGGTAGTAAGATTATTATTGAGTGATTGACAATCACCTTCTACCTTTTTTAGTTAGAATATTGGCGGCAAGATCAATACTTGATCATTTAAAACCAAGGAGAGTATGAAAAGACCTGGATTGCGTTGTGCTGTAAAATTAGTAATTGCGTTTTCTGTCAAGTGGATGTGTTGCCATCTCGCCTAACTCCATAATCTCAAAAAAGTATAGTGTAGCAATTTTAACTGGATTTGAAAGTGTTAATGTGTTTGTTGTCCGTAACTTACGCCTGCCCATACCATAACCCCACCGCCACCATGGGGCACTCTGTTCACAACATTGACATCAGCAAACTGCTCGCCCCCACGACTCCATACATGCTGTCTGCCATCTGCCCAGTACAGTTGAAACTGGGATTCATCCATGAAGAGCACAGAATTCCAGCGTGCCAGTGGCCAAGGTGAGCATTTGCTTACTGATGTCGGTTACGACGCCAAACTGCAGTCAGGTCAATACCCTAGTGAGGACGACAAGCATGCAGATGAGCTTCCCTGAAACGGTTTCTGACATTTTGTGCAGAATTTCTTTGGTTGTGCAAACCCACAGTTTCATCAGCTGTCCAGGTGGTGGTCTGACGATCCCACAGGTGAAGCAGCTGGATGTGGAGGTCCTGGGCTGGCCGGTTGGAAGTACTGCCAAATTCTCTAAAACAACGTTGGAGGCAGAGAGAAAATAACATACAATTCTCTGGGAAAAGCAATGGTGGACATTCCTGCAGTCAGCATGCCAATTGCACGCTCTCTCAACTTGAGACATCTGTTTTCATTGTATTGTATAACAAACTTGCATGTTTTAGAGTGGCCTTTTATTGTCCCCAGCACAAGGAGCACCTATGTATTGAGCATGCTGTTTAATCCGATTCTTGTGACGCCACAACTGTCAGGTGTATGGATTATCTTGGCAAAGGAGAAATGCAAATTTTAACAGGGATGTAAACACATTTGCGCACAACATTTTAGAGAAAAAAAGCTTTTTGTTCTTATTGAACATTTTGGGGATCTTTTTTTATTTCCCCTCATGAAAGATGGGACCAATACTTTACATGTTGCATTTTTATATTTTTGTTCAGTGTATATAAAGTCTAGCCAACTTGGCTCTATTTGCGTGCTAACAAATTGAACTGTTAGGAATACACCCTCCTCTGTCTCCAACTGTTTGAACAACCCAGCCTTTCAGAATGAGAACGAGTTGCCAATTACTTATATAAATGCGTATTTTTATGCTCTTGAAAATGTATAAAATGCAAACTACTTGACAGATAGCACATAACAGTTTGTGGCCAAAAAAAGGGTATCGTTAGAGACAAAAAAAGGTGTCGTTAAAAAGTTATCCACAACAGTAAAATGTTTTGGCGTCCATTTGACTGAATCTGGACAAAACCTCAAATGAAAATAGTGAGTTGAAAACTGCTTGTACTCAGAGAGGAAGTGATCTTTGTTGTGAGGGGTCTTGATTCTTGTAACAACGGCATTTGGAACGTCGTTCTAAAACATGAATTCGAATTAATCAAATTAATTCGATACTGCATCGCCCAGCCCTAACCTGTATCACCCAGCCCTAACCTCACCTTACCTTGACTCCAAATAAGTAATAGAGGAATGGGACATGATTCAATCACAGGTTCTTGTTTTTTCTCGCTCTTTTCCATCTGGACAGCCAAGTGCCAGGCTTTTAAAAAAAAAAAAACTTTCTATGTTGTGATTGGTGAATTACTTAGGTAAGTTTGTATAATTAGAGAACTGTCAATACCTTATGCTTTATGCAATTCAATGCAAAATAATAACATACTGTAATTCCAATTCTTACTTTTGGCATGCTGAAGCACTATCCAATTAACATTTGCCAACCCTTTAAGTTGATAAAAAGCACTATCGAGTGTAATTATAGAGCCATTTTCTAAATGTTGAGAAAAGCAAACAAGCGGGGTACTTTGATCCTAAACTACTTCATCAAGGCACACAAATTGGCTCCAACAAATTAGTGCATGTATGCTTTCATGTCAAAATAAAGTGGGTCTAAAGAGGCAAAGCATCATATGCCACTCACTGCAGTTAAGGTGAGCTGATTACATTTAAGGATCAAGAGGTTTTGACCTGCGAATGTGTTTTTTTTGGTTTTACTGTCCTTGTGGGGATCAGAATTCCTCACAAGGAGAGTAAAACAACAACAATTCGGACAAGTGGGAACATTTCGCCGGTTCCCACAAGAAAAAAAGCCTATATTAGGCATAGGGGTTAGGGAAAGTAGGATTTTGAATATAAATCAATTGTCTCCACAAGGATCGTAAAACAAATGTGTCAAGTAAAATGTAATTTGCCGACTACAACGGGTGTAGAGCTTACCATGAAGTGTGTGTGTGCACATGCTCGGTGTGTGTCTCTTTGTTAACGTCAACTGGTGCGTGAGCTCTGATATTAAGAAAGTCTCAAGGTTCTGCTCATCTTTTTTTATTTAACCTTTTATTTAACTAGGCAAGTTGGTTAAGAACAAATTTTTATTTACAATTGTGGCCTACCAAAAGGCCTCCTGCGGGGATGGGGGCTGGAGTTAAAAATAAATTAAATAAGAAATATAGTACAAAACACACATTATGACGAGACAACACAACACAAATAGAGACCTAAGACAACAACAACAGCATGGTAGCAGCACAACATGATATACAAACATTATTGGGCACAGACAGCAAGAAGGTAGAGACAACAAAATTGTTCTGCTGTCTGACTGTAGCCTAGAGCGCATTCTCTATATTAGCGGGTTAGGGTCGGGTGCCTCAGATTTACACTTATAGTATATTATCACATATAGTTGTGCGGATGGGCTATTAGCAATTGCGACTGGGTGCAGGTGAATAAACGGCTGACCCGCACACCACTAAAAGGCTAGAGTTGCCGCTTTCAAGAAGCGGGACACTAATCTGTACGCTAATAAGAAATCCTGATACGACCTTCGATGAGTCATTATCAAAGCGTCAATACAGGACTAAGATCGAATCCTACTACGTAGGCTCTGACGATCGTTGGATGTGGCAGGGCTTGATAACTATCATAGATTATTAAGAGGAACCCAGCCGCGAGCTGCCTAGTGACGTGAGCCTACCAGACGATCTAAATGCCGCCTTTGCTTGCTTCGAGGCAAGCAACACTGAACTATACATGAGTGCCAGCTGTTCCGGGCAAATGTAGGATCATGCTCTCTGTAGCCAATGTGAGTAACACATTTTAGGTTAACATTCACAAGTCCGAAGGGCCAGATGGTTTACCAGGACGCGTACTCCGAGCATGCACCTACCAGCTGGCAAGTGGCTTCACTGACATTTTCAACCTCTCCCTAACCCTGTCTGTAATACCTACATGTTTCAAGTAGACCATCATAGTCCCTGTGCCCAAGAACGCCAAGGTAACCTGTCTAAATGACAATCACACCATAGCATCATGAAATGCTTTAAAAGCCTGGTTATGGCCCATGACCATCATCCCAGACACCCACTCCAATTCACATACCGCCCCAACAGATCTACAGATGATGCGATCTCTCTTGCACTCCACACTGCCCTCTCCCACCTGGACAAGAGAACACCTATGTGAGAATGCTGTTCATTGCCTACAGCTCAGCGTTCTATACCATAGTGCCCTCCAAGCTCATCACTAAGCTAAGGACCATGACACTGTACACCTCCCTTTGCAACTGGTTCCTGGAATTCCTGACGGGCCGCCCTCAGGTGGTGAGGGTAGGCAATAACACACTTATGGGGGCCTCTCAGAGCTGTGTGCTTAGTCCCCTCCTGTACTCCGTGTTCACCCACAACTGCGTGCCTGCAACTCCAACACCATCATTAAGTTTGCTGACAACACGACGGTGGTAGGCCTGATCACCTATGACGATGAGACGGCCTATAGGGATGTCAGAGACCTGGCAGTGTGGTGCCAGGACAAAAATCTCTCCCTCATCGTCAGCAAGACAAAGGCGCTGATCGTGAACTACAGGAAACGAAGGGCCGAACACGTCCCCATAAACACATCACATTGACTGTAGTGGAGTGGTTCAAGAGCTTGAGGTTTCTCAGTGTCCACATCACTAAGGATTTATCATGGTCCACACACACCAACAGTCATGAAGAGGAGGCTGAACAGATTTTGCATGGGCCCTCAGATCCTCTAAAAGTTCTACAACTGCACCATTTGAGAGCATCTTGAATGGCTGCATCACTGCTTGGTATGGCGGCAAGGCGCTACAGAAGGTAGTGTGTACGGCCTAGTGCATCACTGGTGCTGAGATCCCTGCCATCCAGGATAGAGGTTGGCATGTATTTTCAATACTTCCTAAACAAACACAATAACCTACATATTTCTGTGTGCAAAAATGAGCGCAAAAATTATTTTTATTTTAGCAATAATACTGCTAAATAGTTTATCCAAGTAGCTATTTGGTTAATTATTTAACTATCTGCATTGATGCCCTGACTTTTTGACTGATGCTACTTTTTAAAATGATTTAACCTGTAGTCTAGTCACTTTATTCTTAAACTCAGAAATATAAGAAACGTCCTCTCACTGTCAACTGCGTTTTCAGCAAACTTAACATGTGTAAATATTTGTATGAACATAAGATTCAACAACTGAGACATAAACTGAACAAGTTCCACAGACATGTGACAAACATACATGGAATAATATGTCCCAGAACAAAGGGGGGGGTCAAAATCAAAAGTAACAGTCAGTGAGTGTCTGGTGTGGCCACCAGCTGCATTAAGTACTGTGCATCTCCTACTCATGGACTGCACCAGATTTGCCAGTTCTTGCTGTGAGATGTTACCCCGCTCTTCCACCAAGGCACCTGCAAGTTCCCGGACATTTCTGGGGGGAATGGCCCTAGCCCTCACCCTCCGATCCAACAGGTCCCAAACTTGCTCAATGGGATTGAGATCCGGGCTCTTCGCTGGCCATGGCAGAACACTGACATTCCTGTCTTGCAGGAAATCGCGCACAGAACGAGCAGTATGGCTGGTGGCATTGTCATGCTGGAGGGTTATTTCAGGATGAGCCTGCAGGAAGGGAACCACATGAGGGAGGAGGATGTCTTCCCTGTAATGCATAGCATTGAGATTGCCTGCAATGACAACAAGCTCAGTCCGATGATGCTGTGACACACCGCCCTAGAACACGACAGACCCTCCACCTCCACATCGATCCTGCTCCGGAGTACAGGCCTCGGTGTAATGCTCATTCCTTCGACGATAAACGCGAATCCGACCATCACCCCTGGTGAGACAAAACCGTGACTCGTCAGTGAAGAGCACTTTTTGCCAGTCCTGTCTGGTCCAGTGATGGTGGGTTTGTGCCCATAGGCAACGTGTTTGCTGGTGATATCGGGTGAGGACCTGCCTTACAACAGGCCTACAAGCCCTCAGTCCAGCCTCTCTCAGCCTATTGCGGACAGTCTGAGCACTGATGGAGGGATTGTGTGTTCCTGGTATAACTCATGCAGTTGTTGTTGCCATCCTGTTCCTGTCCCGCAGGTGTGATGTTCGGATGTACCGATCTTGTGCAGGTGTTGTTACACGTGGTCTGCCACTGCGAGGAGGATCAGCTGTCCACGTCTCCCTGTCGCGCCGTCTTAGGCATCTCACAGTACGGACATTGGAATTTATTTCCCTGGCCACATCTGCAGTCCTCATGCTCAGCATGCCAAAGGCACGTTCACGCAGATGAGCAGGGACCCTGGCATCTTTCTTTTGTTGTTGTTCAGAGTCAGCAGAAAGGCCTCTTTAGTGTCCTAAGTTTTCATAGCTGTGACCTTAATTGCTGTTAGTGTCTTAACAACCGTTCCACATGTGCATGTTCATTAACCTCTAGCGACGAGCAATCCCGTATCCGGGAGCATAATCATAGCCTCAAGCTCATTACCATATCGCAACGTTTCCTATTCATGAAAATCGCAAATGAAATGAAATAAATATATTGAAACACAAGCTTAGCCTTTTGTTAACAACACTGTCATCTCAGATTTTCAAAATATGCTTTTCAACCAAAGCTACACAAGCATTTGTGTAAGAGTATTGATAGCCTAGCATAGCATTAAGCCTAGCATTCAGCAGGCAACATTTTCACAAAAACAAGAAAAGCATTCAAATAAAATAATTTACCTTTGAAGAACTTCAGGATGTTTTCAATGACGAGACTCTTAGTTAGATAGCAAATGTTCATTTTTTCCAAAAAGATTATTTGTGTAGACGAAATAGCTCCGCTTTGTTCATCACGTTTGGCTAAGAAAAATACTGGAAAATGCAGTCACTTACAACGCCAAACTTTTTTCCAAATTATCTCCATAATATCGACAGAAACATGGCAAACGTTGTTTAGAATCAATCCTCAAGGTGTTTTTCACATATCTATTCGATAATCTATCAGTGGTGGCAGCTGGCTTCTCATCAGAAACAAACTGAAAAATACTGCAGCTGGAGATTACGCAATAATTGCAACGGAGGACACCAAGCGACCACCTGGTAGATGTAGTCTCTTATGGTCAATCTTCCAATGATATGCCTACAAATACGTCACAATGCTGTAGACACCTTGGGGAAAACATGGAAAACGTAAGCTGACTCCTAGCTCCTTCACAGCCATATAAGGAGTCATTGCCATGAGGCGGTTTAAAAAAATGCGGCACTTCCTGATTGGATTTTTATCTGGGTTTCGCCTGTAACATCAGTTCTGTGGAACTCACAGACAATATCTTTGCAGTTTTGGAAACGTCAGTGTTTTCTTTCCAAAGCTGTCAATTATATACATAGTCGGGCATCTTTTCGTGACAAAATATCTTGTTTAAAACAATAACGTTTTTCATCCAAAAATTAAAAGAGCGCCCCCTATATCGAAGAGGTTAATTGTTTATGGTTAATTGAACAAGCATGGGAAACAGTGTTTAAACGCTTTACAATGAGGATCTGTGAAGTAATTTGGGTTTTTACAAATTATCTTTGAAAGACAGTGTCCTGAAAAAGGGACATTTCTATTTTTGCTGAGTTTATATACATATCTATCTCAATTACCTCATACACACATTGGTCGGCCGATTAATTGGGGCCGATGTTATGAAAACTTGAAAATCGGTCATTTTGGACTTCAATTTGTAAAAATAAAAAATATATTTTTTATTTTTTATTACCTTTTATTTAATCTTTATTTAACTAGACAACTCCGTTAAGAACACATTCTTATTTTCAATGACGTCCTAGTAACGGTGGGTTAACTGCCTTGTTCAGGGGCAGAACGACAGATTTTTACCATGTCAGCTCAGAGATTCAATCTTGCAACCTTACGGTTAACTAGTCCAACGCTCTAACCACCTGCCTCATGAGGAGCCCGCCTGTTATGCGAATGCAGTAGAAGCCAAGGTAAATTGCTAGCTAGCATTAAACTTAATCAATCCTATTCGCTAGTTAACTACACATGGTTGATATTACTAGTTTATCTAGCGTGTCCTGCGTTGCATATAATCGATGCAGTGTGCATTCGCGAAAAAGGACTCAATGCGCCAACGTGTACCTAACCATAAACACCAATGCCTTTCTTAAAATCAATACACAGATGTATATATGTTTAAACCTGCATATATAGCGAAAAGAAATCCAGGTTAGCTGGCAATATTAACAAGGTGAAATTGTCACTTCTCTTGCGTTCATTGCACGCAGAGTCAGGGTATATGCAACAGTTTGGGCCGCCTGGCTCATTGCGAACTAATTTGCCAGAATTTTACGTAATTATGACATAACATTGAAGGTTGTGCAATGTAACAGGAATATTTAGACTGATGGATGCCACCCGTTAGGTCATAAATATGGTTCCGTATTTTATCTAAGGCTCACATTTCTGTGTTATTATGTTATGTTTAAGTCTATGATTTGATAGAGCAGTCTGACTGAGCGATGGCAGGCACCAGCAGGCTCATAAGCATTTATTCAAGCAGCACTTTTGTGCGTTTTGTCAGCAGCTGTTTTATGACTTCAAGCCTATCAACTCCCGAGATTAGGCTGGTGTAACGTTGTGATGTGAAATGGCTAGCTAGTTACCGGGGTGCGCGCTAATAGCGTTTCAACGTCACTCGCTCTGAGACTTGGAGTAGTTGCTTCGAGGGTGGCTGTTGTGTTTTTGGTTCGAGCCCAGGTAGGAGCGAGGAGAGGTACGGAAGCTATACTGTTACACTGGCAATACTAAAGTGCCTATAAGAACATCCAATAGTCAAAGGTATATGAAATACGAATGGTATAGAGAAATTGTCTTATAATTCCTATAATAACTACAACCTAAAACTTCTTACCTGGGAATATTGAAGACTCATGTTAAAAGGAACCACCAGCTTTCATATGTTCTCATGTTCTGAGCAAGGAACACGTTAGCTTTCTTACATGGCACATTATGCACTTTTACTTTCTTCTCCAACACTTTTGTTTTTGCATTATTTAAACCAAATTGAACGTGTTTCATTATTTATTTGATTTGATTGATGTATTATATTAAGTTAAAATAAGTGTTCATTCAGTGTTGTTGTAATTGTCATTATTACAAATCCATTTTTAAAATTGTCCGATTATTCGGTATCGGCTTTTTTTGTCCTCCAATAATTGGTATCGGTATCGGCGTTGAAAAATCATAATCGGTCGACCTCTACTCCGTACTGTTATCCAGTGTATAGTGCCAAGTTTTCATTTCTCGTTGTGTGTTATTACTTTTCTATTTCTTTATTTTATTTCTCTACATTGGCGGGGAGGGCCCGTAAGTAAGCAGTTCACTGTTAGTCTACACCTGTTGTTTTATGACGGATGTGACAAATACATTTGATTTTATTTGTGTGCGTGAGTCAGACTCACCCATACTGGAGGCAGTGTGCAGCTCTGCTCTGTATGCTGGGGGTGGGGGCTACTTCTAGCTCCTCAACAGCTCTCAGTATGGACTAGGTGAGAGCTATACAGAATCACCTGGCTCATTAAAACAACCCTTGAGCGTGTCATACTGGAATTGTTGTACTTAGCAAACCTGTGGAAGTAGTATTCCCTTTGTGTGTCAACATCTCTCCAGAGGCATTAAAAAGGCCTTGTTCTCAGGGGTCCTTGCTGGACCAGGTACAACACAGTAAACCAATGGATGAGATATGTGAGGAGGACAGGAGGCCAGCAGTCAGTCAGTCGGTCCTGAGAGGCCTTCAGGTGCTGGCAAGGTGAATCTCTATCTATAACCAGCCATGGTTTGAGCACTGAGTAAACATGCCAGCCTCTCCATCTATTACCAAGGCTGCTGGGTCAATCATCTTTACAGCTGCTTTATGAAGAGTGACACCTCAAGGAATAAACTCTGGCTTTATTCCTCCTGTCAATTCAAATTTATCGAACCTATCTAACATTTCATACAAGAGAAACCAAACAGCCCTTGCCTTATTTTCCCCTGAAGATGAAGGCAGTGGAGTGAAACATTTGCAGCACATTCAAATTAATAGTTTTTACTGCTAAATATGAATTACTTAAAAAAAAGGAAAGTATTTAGGCCCTTGACTTTTTCTACATTTTGTTACCTTACAGCCTTCTAAAATTGATTTAAAAAATATTCTTTGTCAATCTACTGTACACACAATACCCCATATTGACAAAGTGGAAACAGGTTTTTTGAAAATTTAGCAAATGTATTAAAAATGAACTGAAATACCTTATTTACATAAGTATTCAGACCCTTTGCTATGGGACTTAATTCAGTTCAGGTGCATCCTGTTTACATTGATCATCCTTGATGTTTCTACAACTTGATTGGAGTCCATCTGTCTACAAGACAGGATTGTGTTGAGACACAGATCTGGGGAAGAGTTGCCCAAAAGGTCTGCAGCATTGATGGTCCCGAAGAACTCGGTGACCTCCATCATTCTTCAATTGAAGAAGTTTGGAACCGCCAAGACTCTTCCTAGAGCTGGCCACCCGGCCACACTGAGCAATCGGGGGCCTTGGTCAGGGAGGTGACCGAGAACCCGATGGCCACTCTGACAGAGCTCCAGAGTTCCTCTGTGGAGATGGTTGTCCTTCTGGAAGGTTCACCCATCTCTGCAGCACTCCACCATTCAGGCCTTTATGAGTAGAGTGGCCAGACGGAAGCCACTCCTCAGTAAAAGGCACATGACAGCCCGCTTGGATTTTACCAAAAGGCACCTAAAGACACTCCGACCATGAGAAACACGATTCTCTGGTCTGATGATACTAAGATGTAACTATTTCGCCTGAATGCCAAGCGTCACGTCCGGAGGAAACCTGACATCACTTTTGTGAAGTATGGTGGTGGCAGCATCATGCTGTGGGGATGTTTTTCAGCGGCAGGGACTGGGAGACTAGTCAGGATCGAGGCAAAGATGAACGGAGCAAAGTACAGAGAGACCCTTGACGAAAACCTGAAATGGACCTCAGAATGGGGCAAAGAATTACCTTCCAATAGGACAACGACCGTAAGCACATAGCCAAGATAACGCAGGTGTGTCAATGTCCTTGAGTGGCCCAGCCAGAGCCCAGACTTGAACCCGATTGAACATCTCTGGAAAGACCTGAAAATAGCTGTGCAGCAACGCTCCCCATCCAACCTGACCGAGCTTGAGACGATCTGCAGAGAATGGGAGAAACCCCCCAAATACACGTGTGCCAAGCTTGTAGCGTCATACCCAAGAAGACTTGATACTGTTATTGCTGCCAAAAGTGTTTTAACAAAGTACTGATTTAAAAGGTCTGAAAACTTGTGTAAATGTGATATTTCAGTTTTTTTAAATTCTAAACCTGATTTTGCTTTGTCATTATGGGGTATTTTGCATAGATTGAGGATAAAAAGCAATGTAATACATTTTAGAACAAGGCTGTAATGTAACAAAATGTGCAAAAAATCAAAGGGTCTGAATCCCGTCACGAAGGCACATGGTCTAAATAGCAATGGAATTATTGATGACAAACATGTATCCAAGAAAGATGCTGAATAAACAAAATAATCAATGGTTGACTTAAAAAAAATCTGCAGCTTCTAATTTTGGTATGTTCTGAAAACCTTGTGGCAATGTAGGTTTTGCTTCATGGAATCGAGTTGGTCATAAAGTGGAGCCATAAAACATCAAGCTGCTGTTTTGGCATGGATTCAGAAACTTTCATTGTTCCACTAATGCTGGCGTGTCATAGAGCGCTCGGTTTATGTTTTCAATATAAGGTGATGAGCCGTACTAAGACCATAACTTAGTCGGAACGGATTTATTGCACGTTGACCCTTAAAAAAAGTAATTCTCAACTACCCTCGGCCTACTATTATCCATTTACTGTGTCATGTTTTTAACTCCATGTTGCCTAATCCCTATTGTCCTCTCTCAGTATGCATTGTATGGATAATTTGAGAGCAGAATTATCTAATGTCCAGTGGAATAAACCGTTTCAGGAAATGTTCCCTGAATACCCTCGTTGGTCAGATTATGAGCAGACCTCTTATTTTCTCAAATCTCCAAGGCTATATTATAGGATGTAAGTACTGAAATTGCCTCTAACTATCTCTATAATTATACACATACAAGGTTCTATGTTATTTTTCTTCCCCATCTGGCTGTTTCTGATACTCTGTTCTGTCATAAAGAAAACCCTGCACAGCAGAGAACAGGTTTGTGTAAACACTCTGTGTGTCATCAGTGTAGATTACCTCTCATCCCATTTTCACCAGTTGACAAATAGTGCTTATCGTGTACTGGCACATTCAACAGCAGAGCAGAGAACTCTTTCTCCAGATCCCAGGGATATGTGTTGCCTGCTGCCTCCCAATGAACTGCTACACAATCACAACTACATATTCCCATACATAGCAGCTCAGGAAATCCAATCTTTAAAAAAAAAAATATTTCACCTTTATTTAACCAGGTCGGCTAGTTGAGAACATGTTCTCATTTACAATTGCGACCTGGCCAAGATAAAGCAAAGCAGTTCGACACATACAACAACACAGAGTTACACATGGAGTAAAACAAACATACAGTAGAAAAATAAGTCTATATACGATGTGAGCAAATGAGGTGAGATAAGGGAGGTAAAGGCACAAAAAAAGGACATGGTGGTGAAGTAAATACAATATAGCAAGTAAAACACTGGAATGGTAAATTTGCAGTGGAAGAATGTGCAAAGTAGAAATAACAATAATGGGGTGCAAAGGGGCAAAATAAATAAATACAGTAGGGGAAGCGGTAGTTGTTTGAGCTAAATTATAGATGGGCTATGTACAGGTGCAGTAATCTGTGAGCTGCTCTGACAGCTGGTGCTTAAAGCTAGTGAGGGAGATAAGTGTTTCCAGTTTCAGAGATTTTTGTAGTTCGTTCCAGTCATTGGCATCAGAGACCTGGAAGGAGAGGCGGCCAAAGGAAGAATTGGTTTTGGGGGTGACCAGAGAGATATACCTGCTGGAGCGCGTGCTACAGGTGGGTGCTGCTATGGTGACCAGCGAGCTGAGATAAGGGGGGACTTTACCTAGCAGGGTCTTGTAGATGACCTGGGGCCAGTGGGTTTGGCGACGAGTATGAAGCGAGGGCCAGCCAACAAGAGCGTACAGGTTGCAGTTGTGGGTAGTATATGGGGCATTGGTGACAAAACGGATGGCACTGTGATAGACTGCATCCAATTTATTGAGTAGGGTATTGGAGACTATTTTGTAAATTACATCGCCGAAATCAGGGATCGGTAGGATGGTCAGTTTTACAAGGGTATGTTTGGCAGCATGAGTGAAGGGTGCTTTGTTGCGAAATAGGAAGCCAATTCTAGATTTAACTTTGGATTGGAGATGTTTGATGTGAGTCTGGAAGGAGAGGTTACAGTATAACCAGACACCTAGGTATTTGTAGTTGTCTACATACTCTAAGTCCGAACCGTCCAGAGTAGTGATGCTGGACGTGCGTGCAGGTGCAGGCAGGGATCGGTTCAAGAGCATGCATTTAGTTTTACTTGTATTTAAGAGCAATTGGAGGCCACGGAAGGAGAGTTGTATGGCATTGAAGCTCGTCTGGAGGGTTGTTAACACAATGTCCAAATAAGTGCCAGAAGTATACAGAATGGTGTCGTCTGCGTAGAGGTGGATCGGAGACTCACCAGCAGCAAGAGCGACATCATTGATGTATACAGAGAAGAGAGTCGGCCCAAGAATTGAACCCTGTGGCACACCCATAGAGAGTACCAGAGGCCCGCACAACAGGCCCTCCGATTTGACACACTGAACTCTATCAGAGAAGTAGTTGGTGAACCAGGCGAGGCAATAATTTGAGAAACCAAGGCTATCGAGTCTGCCGATGAGGATGTGGTGATTGACAGAGTCGAAAGCCTTGGCCAGGTCAATGAATACGGCTGCACAGTATTGTTTCTTATCGATGGCGGTTAAGATATCGTTAACGACCTTGAGCGTGGCTGAGGTGCACCCATGACCAGCTCTGAAACCAGATTGCATAACGGAGAAGGTGCGGTGGGATTCGAAATGGTCGGTAATCTGTTAACTTGGCTTTCGAAGACCTTAGAAAGGCAGGGTAGGATAGATATAGGGCTGTAGCAGTTTGGGTCAAGAGTGTGGCCCCCTTTTGAAGAGCGGGATGACCGCAGCTGCTTTCCAATCTTTGAGAATCTCAGACGACACAAAAGAGAGGTTGAACAGGCTAGTAATAGGGGTTGCAACAATTTCGGCAGATCATTTTAGAAAGAAAGGGTCCAGATTGTCTTGCCCGGCTGACTTGTAGGGGTCTAGATTTTGCAGCTCTTTCAGAACATCAGCTGACTGGATTTGGGAGAAGGAGAAATGGGGAAGGCTTGGGCGAGTTGCTGTGGGGGGTACAGTGCAGTTGACCGGGGTAGGGGTAGCCAGGTGGAAAGCATGGCCAGCTGTGGAAAAATGCTTATTGAAATTCTCAATTATAGTGGATTTATCGGGGGTGACAGAGTTTCCTATCCTCAGTGCAGTGGGCAGCTGGGAGGAGGTGTTCTTATTCTCCATGGACTTTACAGTGTCCCTGAACTTTTTTGAGTTTGTGTTGCAGGATGCAAATTTCTGCTTGAAAAAGCTAGCCTTGGCTTTTCTAACTGCCTGTGTATATTGGTTTCTAGCTTCCCTGAAAAGTTGCATATCACGGGGGCTGTTCGATTCTAGTGCAGAACGCCATAGGTTGTTTTTGTGTTGGTTAAGGGCTGTCAGGTCTGGAGAGAACCAAGGGCTATATCTGTTCCTGGTACTACATTTCTTGAATGGGGCATGCTTATTTAAGATGGTGAGGAAGGCATTTAAAAAAAATAACCAGGCATCCTCTACTGACGGGATGAGGGCAATATCCTTCCAGGATACCCGGGCCAGGTCGATTAGAAAGGCCTGCTCGGTGAAGTGTTTCAGGGAGCATTTGACAGTGATGAGTGGAGGTCGCTTGACCGCTGACCCATTTACGGATGCAGGCAATGAGACATATTGTCTCTAGAAACATAATTGAAACCAGGTGATGTCATCGCATGTGTGGGTGGTGGAACTGAGAGGTTGGATAAGGTATAATGAGCAGGGCTAGAGGCTCTACAGTGATATATGCCAATAAACACTAACCAGAACAGCAATGGACATGGCATAATGACATTAAGGAGAGGCATGCTTAGCCAAGTGATCATAAGGGTCCAGTGAGTGATATTGGTTGGGGTCATGGCGTTTCAGACAGCTAGCCAGGCCATCGGTAGCAAGCTGGCAGAGGATGGAGGTCTGTTTTTAGCCACCTCGTGCATTTCCGTCGGTAGATTAGTGGGGTTCCGTGTGGTAGATGGGACCAATCCAATTGGCAAAATAGATATATTTATAGTGACCCAAGAAAATTGTCTGATAGACCCATTCAGATAGCTGCCGATAAGACAGCTAACGATTAGCAGGCCGTAGATGGGCATTCAGATAACGTCGCGACGGAGGGGCCAGTTGGATAACTCCCTCAGGCAGATAACGTCGGTAGTCCAGTCGTGAAGGCCCAGTGGGGCTCCGCATCGGCAGTAAAACGGGTCCGGATAGCTGATTGTAGCCCAGGAGTGGCTGATGGAACTCTTCAGCTGGCTAGCTCCGGAATAATTAATATTTGCTCCGGGACCGACGTAAGCAATAGTCACTCAGATATTAGCTAGCTAGCTGCAAGATCCAGGTGTAAATGTCCAGAGCTTGCTGTAGAAATCCGGGGATATGGAGAGAAAATAGGTCCGGTATGCTCTGGTCTGAGTCACGTTGTACAAAACTGGCGATAGCTTTTCGAGCTAAAGGATAGTTGTTGACCACCAACCGTGGTTAGCAGAATACTAACGTTAGCCAGTAAACTGGCTAGCCTTCTGGCTAGCTTCTATTGTGGACTTTAGATTTGAGGTGAATAATATATATATATTTGTTTAATTGGTGAGGCGGGTTGCAGGAGAGTGTTTTGAAGTTGAGATTTTTAGAAAAAAAGATATATAAAAAGATATGCGAAGAAAATATGTAAATATATATATATATATATATATAAATATACACACACACACACACACACACACGGGACAAGACGAGGACAAAGGACGTCTGACTGCTATGCCATTTTGGGTTAATATTCCCCCCCGATGGACACGCATGTGTCACACGAGACCACATGAGGGGCAGAAGTTAACAGACAATGTTCATGTCACTAGTGTAGCCTACTGTGTGCACAAGTTAACAGTGGTATCGTGGAGCAGTGGAGTTGTTGCAAAGGGTGCTTTCATCCTTGTGATGGGATGTGAAAATGCCGTTGTTCAACCCACAGATCTGACCTGCCTCCCCTCTGTGGGATCAGGCTTTATTAAAGTGGCTCACAGGGGGCAGCGAGGTGACAGACATCCTTCACAGGAACTCATCCTACCTCATCCCACCTCCAACCACAAAGGGAGCAATGCTCTACGCTTTTATCTCCTTTTCTCTTCCTCTTCTATCTCCCAACTTTGACTTGCCTTAGTCTCATGTGTGTGAAGAGGTGACGCAAAATGGTTGCCGCCCGCGCATCACCCAAGTGGGTCCTACACATAGATGGTCGAATTTGGGAGTTTACCCCCTTAATAAGTAAAGCACTTTGAGGACTTACTGTAGGCAGAAAAGCGCAATATAAATGCAATCAGTTATTATTTATTATTAGTAGTAGTATTTTCCATGTGAAAGGACCCATGTGAATGAAAGTGAAGAGTCTATATTTGTGAGAAATTAAGGCATATATACATTTTTCAACTATTTTCAATGTAAAGATTTGGAATCAGCAAAGGCTTTGATTTCTGGTCAAACCGATGGAAAAGGGGTCATTGATAACATCTACCGGAAACGTATTAGAAATGCTTCAAAACACAACAATGTTGAAGTAAAGACACCTGCCAACTAATTTCAACATTTATATTTCTCCAAAAATTAAATATATTTGCCTTCTGTAAGTTGAAGAAACTGATGTCTTGAGATGTTGCTTCAATATATCCACAATTTTCCTCTCTCATGATGCCTTCTATTTTGTGAAGTGCACCAGTCTTTCCTGCAGCAAAGCACCTCCACAACATGATGCTGAGGACTCGTTTTACTGTGTATGTAGATACTTTGGTACCTGTTTCCTTCAGCAACTTCTCAAGGTCCTTTTATTTTGTTCTGGGATTTGAATTTAAAATTTTGGCACCAAAGTACGTTCATCTCTAGGAGACCGAACGTGTCGCCTTCCTAAGCGTTATGACGGCTTCGTGGCCCCATGGTGTTTCTACTAGCGGACTATTGTTTGTACAGATGAACGTGGTACCTTCAGGCGTTTGGAAATTGCTCCCAAGGTTGAATCAGACTTGTGGACGTCTACAATTTTTTTTTCTGAGGTCTTGGCTGATTCATTTTGATTTTCCCATAATGTCAAGCAAAGAGGCACTAAGTTTGAAAGTAGGCCTTGATTGACTCAAATTATGTCAATTAGCCTATCAGAGGCTTCTAAAGCCATGACATCATTTTCTGCAATTTTCCAAACTGTTTAAATGCAGGGTCAACTTAATGTATGCAAACTTCTGACCCACTGGAATTGTGAAATAGTCTGTCTGTAAACAATTGTTGGGAAAATTACTTGTGTCATGCACAAAGTAGCTGTCCTAACCGACTTGCCAAAAAGATAGTTTGTTAACAAGAAATTTGTGGAGTGGTTGAAAAACGAGTTTTAATGACTCCAACCTAAGTGTATGTAAACTTCTGACTTCGACTGTATTTATAACTTTTTGTGTACTTATTTAGGATATATCACCATGAGTGAGATTTATATCCGTAATTATGCATTTAGTTCAGATCCAAGACCAGTGATGAAATTCCATTACTGAAATTACCAGGTGTAAATCCATTTCACTTACTGTAGTTCATTAACCAAAATTGAAAATAAAAAAAAAGTCAATGTCATAGCTGACACCCCATTTCTTTCAGCAGTCATCATTGAATCTTTAATTCGGAGCAGATATTTATTTAAGAGTTTAAAAAAAAAACGTGGACACCCAAACTGAGGGAGATTTGACCTAAATTCTGTTCTTCCAGTAAATGTGTTTTTGTGAAAATGTCTGTAAATGGTTAAGTAGTCCTTGTTCATAGAGTTTTATGGTTTGTTTAACTTGTTTGCCATACTGTACATTTTAAGTGAAAAATCTGAGTCTCGGCGCAATTACGTTACTGTGGAATTCAATCCGACCTGCGAGGCATAAATGTATATATTTTTAATGTTTTACCTCTTAAAAAAAATAAAATAAATTCTCCCCAATTTTGTGGTGTCCAATTGGTAGTTAGTCTTGTCCCATTGCTGCAACTCCTGTACAGACTCGGGAGAGGCGAAGGTCGAGAGCCCACTTAACCCAGAAGCCAGCCACACCAATGTGTTGGAGGAAACACAATACACCAGGCGACCGTGTCAGCGTGCATGCGCCCGACCCGCCACAGGAGTCGCTAGAGCGCAATTGGAGGAGGAAATCTCGGCCTGCCTAACCCTCTCCTAACCCGGATGACGCCTCATGGGTCTCCCAGTCTCACACACAGCCAGCTGTGACACAGCCTGGGATCGAACCTGGGTCTGTAGTGACGCCTTAGACCGCTGCGCCACTCGGGAGGCCCCCGCAAATTGATTTGAACAAACAATTGGTCCTTCAAAAAATGCGTCCCTCCGTTGAATTTCAAAATCCCGATGTGGCATCTCGAGCCAAAAAGTTTGCCCACCCCTGTCATAGATGCTTAGTAATTATGCTACATCACAGGAGAGCTTCCTGTACCGTTAAGCATGTTCTCTCAGGTGGAAGGTTTTCACACCTTTCCCTGGGCCGACCAATCACTGTGATGGAAACGGGAGCGTCTCCTCAGAGCCGCTGACATCATGTTGAACCTGAAAAAAAGATTGATTCCTGCCAAAATTCAGTCATTTGAAAACCTCCTGTTTCATTGACCCCTCACACATACCTCTGCATGTGTGAGTTACTGTGGCAGCCCACAGCGTGATTTGGTTTGAGGTCATCTGAAGGTTGTGGTCTGACCAGCGGATGGGGGTGTGATGCTAAGGCTCTTTGCCATCTCCACATGACACCTGTCAGTTCACTGGAGCATGCTCGGAGCCTAAAGTGCCCAAGGCGAGGAGAGATGGCTAACCTTTTTTTCTAGGTGGGTTAGAAAGAAACTTCCAGAGGAGTGAAGGTGCCAGGGGATAGCCTGAGGGTTTGATTATGGAAATGCTAAGTACGGTACTTTTTCCTCCTAATGACTAAGGTATTCTTTGAATGTCAATGGCCCTCTTCCAGCCTCAATTTGTCGGGGCATGAACTCTACAAGGGGTCGAAAGCGTTCCACAGAGATGCTGGCCCATGTTGACTCCATTGCTTCCCATAGTTGTCAAGTTGGCTGGATGGCCTTTGGGTGGTGGACCATTCTTGATACACACAGGAAACTGTTGAGCGGTGTTTTTTGTTCTTGACACAAACCGGTGTGCCTGGCACCTACTACCATACCCTGTTCAAAGGCACTTAAATATTTTGTCTTGTCCATTCACCCTCTGAAAGGCACACACACACAATCCATGTATCAATTGTCTCAAGGCTTAAAAATCCTTCTGTCTCCTCCCCTTCACCTACACTGAATTGAAGTGGATTTAACAAGTGACATCAATATGGAAAGAGCAAGTATTCTTAATGGTTTTTATATACTCAGTGTACATTCTTTGGGTTGATTAAAATATTTTTGATTCTGTCTCGTTAGAAGAAAGATGTCTCTATCTAGACTACCTCATAACATAATTTATGAAAACATTTGCATTTCTGTGCAGAATATTCCTGAAATGTTAAAAACATACTGATCAAGTTGTTCACCTTGGAATTGGGAGACATCTCAGTAGATTATGCCAAAATACATTGTGTTCAGTTTTTTTGGGCTCTCTTACCCCTTTTTTACAGCGTTCATTTCAAAAACACACCGGTATACCTGCCTTCCGTGGGAGAACACCGTGATGTACTCTGATGACAGAGCCGCCGCACAGAAGTTCAGACTGAGATGATGCACAAATTGGAGCCAGTAGCACAGCGCCAGGCTGCTGGTATATAATTCAACCTCTAGTCTGTTCTCTGCAATTTGAGGCTGACAGTCTCCGTATTAGACCATGTTTCAATCAATTGTCCACTCTGAATTCAAGAACTGAAAGTGCACCGAAATTGATCACAATTGTAGTTAAGATTGGGAGGTAAATATAGCTGTGAGCTCGGATGCCACAAGATAAGAGGGTTGGAGTGCAGGCAGATCGGCACTCAGTACATTCCTATAGTCTCATCTACAAGCTTTACTTCACACTGCAACGAGTATACAATGACATGACAGATATTGATTTGTGAATTGCTTAGCACACGGTGTGTCTGTGTGTATGAGAGTGAGTGTATGCGTGTCATTGAAATGTCCTTATCCATTATAAGTGGAGGTTACGTGTACCTGTTTGTAATGTGTATCCTTCTCTTCCTGTACATTAACAGACAGACTTTACTACAGTGTTGTGGTCTCTCCTCTCCATGTCTCTCGGATGGCAGATGAGGCTCCGGAGAGCAAGGGGGCAACGTTCAGCCGTGCCAGTTAAAAAGGGATTGTTGGTTACCAGGTCAGTTCTGTCTGTCTGTCTGAGCTCAGGAACGTGCCAATGTCTACAAGGCTATGTGCATCCCAACCTGTCGGATCAATGCCAGACACAGAGAAACAGTAAATTAGTCACACAGTGGATACAACAGGAATATGAAATGCACTATGAGATTTTCTTCTCTCCGTTGGCACTGTGCTGAGGCGGTTTTAGAGGGAGTTTGATTTGATTCTGGTGCCGGCAACGGCACCGGGCTTCTAATGGGTTGAAGTAGCCAGAGGTTACTCTGATGTTAAATCCATCATTGTGACAAATGTCTCCAGGACATTCCGAAGTGCAATAATGTATGCTGCATGTGTGAGATTATTTCAGATGAAGAGCTTGTTCAGTAGCCTGAGATAATGATCCAGCCAGCAGTCTCTGCCAGCCTCACAGCAGGTCACAGAAATGATGGCAGGTAGCAAGTATCAGATATGGGAGAATCTTGTGGCGAATAGGAATATAGGTATGATTCATTCATTCTCTTTGTTGATTGTTGATGCTGAGGCGTCATGGACTGCATTGTGTATTGAGAGTTTACCTTGTAGATTCTACACACATGATGTGTGACGCTGAGGACCAGGCCTGAAGGAGTTGTAAAAAAAAAAAAAAACGGGTAAAATATGAATGAGTTTCTCTGGCACCTGTGTTTGCAGTCAACCACTGCATGTAATTTATACAATAGAGATTTATGTATTCCTTTAAGTGTGGATGGTATTAATGTTGGCAAATATCTTTTATTATTTTCATAATTTTTTAATATATATTTTAAAAATTTTACCCCTTTTTCTCCCCAATTTCGTGGCATCCAATTGTTTAGTAGCTACTATCTTGTCTCATCGCTACAACTCCCGTACGGGCTCGGGAGAGACGAAGGTTGAAAGTCATGCGTCCTCCGATACACAACCCAACCAAGCCGCACTGCTTCTTAACACAGCGCGCATCCAACCCGGAAGCCAGCCGCACCAATGTGTCGGAGGAAACACTGTGCACATGGCAACCTTGGTTAGCACGCACTACGCCCGGCCCGCCACAGGAGTCGCTGGTGTGCGATGAGACAAGGATTTCCCTACCGGCCAAACCCTCCCTAACCCGGACAACGCTAGGCCAATTGTGCGTCGCCCCACGGACCTCCCGGTCACGGCCGGTTACGACAGAGCCTGGGCGCAAACCCAGAGTCTCTGGTGGCACAGCTGGCGCTGCAGTACAGCGCCCTTAACCACTGCGCCACCCGGGAGGCCCTAATGTTGGCAAATATTAACGCACATGGCTATACTTATATTGTGTAGTTTGCGTTATATTATTGCAAAGCCTATTGCCTGAAAGGTTGTATAAATGAGAGACAGAGGGAGAGAATCAACTGGTGTGACTGTTTGTATCTACAGTAAAGTACAGTTCAGTATAAGCATAACATTCTACACAAGAGCCTCACATGTGTATGGATCTCAGTGCTTTGAAGAATGCGATGACACCGCATCTTGTCCACATCATCTGGGGAGGGGTTGGACTTATAAGAGACGGGGGGATTACATTGTTTGCAGAAGCAGATGTCTTTAAACGTTACAAGTCATCCTGGTAATCAGTGATTTACAAGACACAGCTGCTCTGTGAGGCTCACTGAGTCTCCGTGATCACAGAACAAAGGCAGTGGCTGCCATTGGAGCTTTCTTATCTTTTTTTTAACATCCCGCAAAGACTCAATTGCCTCACTTACAGAGACATATCTCCCTATTTAGCCACATCAAAGACAGAAAGCTCTGACTGAAGGTGAAGCCTGTAAATCTTGTACAGTACCCAGAGGTGCTTACTGTACATAATATACGGGGGGGGGGGGGGGGGGTGACAAGCTGTAGAGGATGTATAGGAGCTGTGAGTGACGCTGCCGAAGGATGGGAAGATGGTGGAGAAAGTAGACGGATGGAGTGACAGGGAGCTGATCACAGGGAGATTACTGTTCAGTCCTAACAGGGCTGTGATGATACCAGTATCGCAATAATTTTTTCCATGGCAAAAATGAAAACATGAGGCAGACCAAACTCTTTGGCCCTTTTTAAAAACCTGTTGTATGCTAAATATTGTCTGCTATAGCTTTGAAAATAAATCAATGTGACTCTGGATAACAACACAATGATGTTTGTCTCCAACATTAGGCATGTTTTCCGAAATAAGTTAAATCCGCATAGTTTCTTGTCCTTAATGCGATATTCGTTAGTATAGTGGCGTTGTCCTGGCGCTAGAACATATTTACTTATTTACTACTTCTCAATTCTAAACAATGTGTATTAACCCTAGATGACTGACAGGGGGTGCTGTTTTGATGCCACTGAGCAGCCATTTTGGTGCTCTGCCATTGTAAAAAATATTTTGGAGTCTATAGAAATATGAAAACATATTCCTTGAAATAATGTTTTTGTCAGAGTACTAATGTTACTGTCCCCACTAAAACAAATAAGTACTTCAATACATGTAGTTTTGTCATGAAGCATTTAGGGTCTGGGGTGCCAGAGTGCGCTCTGAGTGTATGTAAATTAAGAGCGTTTCGCTCTTGGAGCGTTCAGAGCACACTGTAGGCTCTGGGTGAAAAGTAGGGTTGATCCGATCATTCTGACCTCCCAACAGCAGTCAAGCACCCAAGCTAACTGGTTAACGTTGGCTAGCTTGCTAGGTGCTTCCAGACACAAATGAAAGAACATCTCACTCTGACCATTTTACTAGCCTTAGCCGAGCTGGTTAGGTTGTTTTCATGTTATCTAGAGTGTTGGTGGCTGTCACCGTGCTGCTGGCAACAATTTAAACGTTTACAGACACCGGTCATATTCAACTGGTGTTGAGCGTTTTTGTAAATTCATCAGTTATTCTGTGTTCTGGCACACTTAGACGAGAGTTCTGAAATCGGAGTAGAAAGCCAGAGTGAATTTACAAACGCGCCCTTAATTGAAATACTGTAGAATTCCATTCATTCCTATGGAGCACTGCTTCTTCTGAGTACCACCAATATGGCGGCAGGTGGCTTCAAAACCCCTCATTGGCCAATACATAGCATCATGCCTACTGTATTACTCAGGCCTACTGTAAAACTTTCTCCACTTGCAGATAGAGGATTTACCTTTTTCTGTAGGCTGAACACACACCAGGACAATGGACAGGTTTGTTCATGGGTTTTTATTACTTTCATCCCCAAACGAATCACCTCTTACAGCTCTCTCAGGAGAAATAATTTTAAGGCCGAACTTAAGCCTGGTTCTTGTTGCCAACTGGCACAGCGCTTGAAAAGTCATCTGTTTCTCCTTGGATTTTCCTAATTTCTCTCGAGAGTAAGGCACAGTGATCTGGCTATCCAGACTCAGTCAGCCATACATTCTTAACAAGTGAATTCCATACCTAAAGGCTGCTGCTGGTGTGAAGCTCCTGCCATGGCTGTACTGTAGAGAGAAGCCCAGATTGTGTTTGCTGGAGTTGGAGGCCTCAGTCAGAGGCCTCAGACCTGGCGTCTACACAGAGGGAAACACTGTGTGGTTCTGGGAGTCTGTTTGAGGGGCCGCTCTTCAAACTAGCCAACAAAGGGAGACTGACAGGTGAAGAGGTGACCAGGTTTAAAGTTGACCTCTATGACCCCCAGTGCATTCCGGGAAGGTTTTGTTTGAACTACATAGGTTGTGTTATGAAGACAATCATTATCTTGTCTTGAGTTCTCTCTTCCTGACTGTGGTCTCTTGCCGATTGGAATGAACTGCTCAACGACTTGTGTTGCTGAATTTTTACCCAGGCTTTGTCAAACTGAATATGGCTCTATACGGCCCAGCATATGGCATTGCCGGTTCCTCTCTAATCTAATCGCTTGTAATGGCGTTTTATACCGTTGTGTTTTATGTACACAGCTGTTGTTCCGTATCCCTCTGGCATGTCATCCAGCATCTGTCACTGTGCAGCCGTTTCATGCTGCTTCCTACATAGCCCTCTTTCTTTAACTCTCTGTCCTGTTATCTCTCTATCTCTCTCATGTTTTGTCTCTCATGTTCTGTCGATCTCCCTTAGGACTGGGCGATTTCTATAGAATCCGTTTTACAAATTCAAATGTATGTTTTAACACAATGTTCCAAATGCCTGTATGGCAAGAATCAAGGTGTGCATTTTTTTCAGTTTTTCTGATGCTTGTCATTTTGTCTCTCCTTCGCACCCTTCTGTGCGGTGTGCACTGTCTAACTTCGCACACAGACACCAAGAACCTCCCCCAGCCACTCAAATCAAATCAAAGTTTGTCACGTGTGCCCGAATACAACAGGTGCGGACCTTACAGTGAAATGCTTACTTACAGGCTCTAACCAATAGTGCAAAAAAGGTATTAGGTGAACAATAGGTAAGTAAAGAAATAAAACGACAGTAAAAAGACAGGCTATATACAGCAGCGAGGCTATAAAAGTAGCGAGGCTACATACAGACACCGGTTAGTCAGGCTGATTGAGGTAGTATGTACATGTAGATATGGTTGAAGTGACTATGCATATATGATGAATAGAGAGTAGCAGTAGCGTAAAAGATGGGTTGGCGGGTGGGACACAATGCAGATAGCCCGGTTAGCCACTGGTTGGTCGGCCCAATTGAGGTAGTATGTACATGAATGTATGATTAAAGTGACTATGCATATATGATAAACAGCAGCAGCGTAAAAAGAGGGGTTGGGGGAGGCATACAATGCAAATAGTCCGGGTATCCATTTGATTACCTGTTCAGGAGTCTTATGGCTTGGGGGTAAAAACGGTTGAGAAGCCTTTTTGTCCTAGACTTGCCACTCCAGTACCGCTTGCCATGCGGTAGTAGAGAAAACAGTCTATGACTGGGGTGGCTGGGGTCTTTGACAATTTTTAGGGCCTTCCTCTGACACCGCCTAGTGTAGAGGTCCTGGATGGCAGGCAGCTTAGCCCCAGTGATGTACTGGGCCGTACGCACTACCCTCTGCCGAGCAATTGCCGTACCAGGCAGTGATGCAACCAGTCAGGATGCTCTCGATGTTGCAGCTGTAGAACCTTTTGAGGATCTCAGGATGCATGCCAAATCTTTTTAGTTTCCTAAGTCTTGGTTAGGTTGAGGGATAGGTTGTTATTCTGGCACCACCCGGCCAGGTCTCTGACCTCCTCCCTATAGGCTGTCTTGTCGTTGTCTGTGATCAGGCCTACCACTGTTGTGTCGTCTGTAAACTTAAGGATGGTGTTGGAGTTGTGCCTGGCCATGCAGTCATGGGTGAACAGGGAGTACAGGAGGGGACTAGGCACGCATCCCTGTGTTGCTACCTACCCTCACCACCTGGGGGGAGGCCCATCAGGAAGTCCAGGATCCAGTTGCAGAGGGAGGTGTTTAGTCCCAGGATCCTTAGCTTAGTGATGAGCTTTGAGGGTACTATGGTGTTGAACACTGAGCTGTAGTCAATGAATAGCATTCTCACATAGGTGTTCCTTTTGTCCAGGTGGGAAAGGGCAGTGTGGAGTGCAATAGAGATGGCATCATCTGTGGATCTGTTTGGGCGGTATCCAAATTGTAGTGGGTCTAGGGTTTCTGGGATAGTGATGTTGTGAGCCATGACCAACCTTTAATTTCATGGCTACGGACATGAGTGCTATTGGTCTGTAGTCATTTAGGCAGGTTGCCTTTGTGTTCTTGGGCACAGGGACTATGGTGGGCTGCTTGAAACATGTTGGTTTTACAGACTCAATCAGGGACATGTTGAAGATGTCAGTGAAGACCCCTGCCAGTTGGTCAGCACATGCCTGGTGCACACGTCCTGGTAATCCGTCTGGCCCCGCAGCCTTGTGTATGTTGACCTGTTTAAAGGTCTTATTCACGTTGGTTACGGAGAGCGTGATCACACAGTCGTCCGGAACAGCTGATGCTCTCATGCATGCCTCAGTGTTACTTTCCTCGAAGCGAGCATAGAAGTGATTTAGCTCGTCTGGTAGGCTCATGTCACTGGGCAGCTCACGGCTGTGCTTCCCTTTGTAGTCGCAGGACATAGCAGGATTTCTTGTAAGCTTCCTGGTTAGAGTCCCAAACCTTGAAAGCGGCAGCTCTACCCTTTAGCTCAGTGCGAATGTTGCCTGTAATCCATAGCTTCTGGTTGGAGTATGTACTAGAGGTCGACCGATTATGATTTTTCAACTCCGATACCGATTATTGGAGGACCAAAAAAGCCGATACCGATTAATCGGCCTATTTATTTATTTATTTATTTATTTATTTATTTATTTATTTGTAATAATGACAGTTACAACAATACTGAATGAACGCTTATTTTAACTTAATACAATACATCAATCAAATCAATTTAGCATCAAATAAATAATGAAACATTTTCAATTTGGTTTAAATAATGCAAAAACAAAGTGTTGGAGAAGAAAGTAAAAGTGCAATATGTGCCATGTAAGAAAGCTAACGTTTAAGTTCCTTGCTCATAACATGACAACATATGAAAGCTGGTGGTTCCTTTTAACATGAGTCTTCAATATTCCCAGGTAAGAAGTTTTAGGTTGTAGTTATTATAGGACTATTTCTCTCTATACCATTTGTATTTCATTAACCTTTGACTATTTAATGTTCTTATAGGCACTTTAGTATTGCCAGTGTAACAGTATAGCCTCCGTCCCTCTCCTCGCTCCTACCTGGGCTCGAACCAGGAACACAACGACAACAGCCACCCTCGAAGCAGCGTTACCCATGCAGAGCAAGGGGAATAACTTGCTCTAAGTCTCAGAGCAAGTGACGTTTGAAACGCTACTAGCGCGCACCCCGCTAACTAGCTAGCCATTTCACATCAGTTACACCAGCCTAATCTCGGGAGTTGATAGGCTTGCAGTCATAAACAGCGCTGTGCTTGCGAAGAGCTGCTGGCAAAACCCACAAAAGTGCTGTTTGAATGAATGCTTACGAGCTTGCTTCTGCCTACCACCGCTCAGTCACACTGCTCTATCAAATCATAGACTTAGTTATAACACAATAACACACAGAAATGCGAGCCTTAGGTCATTAATATGGTCGAATCCGGAAATTATCATCTCGAAAACAAGACGTTTATTCTTTCAGTGAAATACTGAACCGTTCCGTATTTTATCTAACGGGTGCCATCCGTAAGTCTAAATATTGCTCTTACATTGCACAACCTTCAATGTTATGTCATAATTATGTAAAATTCTGGCAAATTAGGGTGCCCAAACTGTTGCATATACACTGACTCTGCATGCAATGAACGCAAGAGAAGTGACACAATTTCACCTGGTTAATATTGCCTGCTAACCTGGATTTCTTTTAGCTTAATATGCAGGTTTAAAAATATATACTTCTGTGTATTGATTTTAAGAAAGGCATGGATGTTTATGGTTAGGTACACATTGGAGCAACGATACGCACCGCATCGATTATATGTAACGCAAGACACACTAGATAAACTAGTAATATTATCAACCTAGTAATATTATCAACCATGTGTAGTTAACTAGCGATTATGATTGATTGATTAGTTCAATTTAATGCTAGCTAGCAACTTACCTTGGCTTCTACTGCATTCACGTAACAGGCAGGCTCCTTGTGGAGTGCAATGTAATCAGGTGGTTTGAGCGTTGGACTAGTTAACTGTAAGGTTGCAAGATTGAATCCCGCTAGCTGACAAGGTAAAAATCTGTCGCCCCTGAAGAAGGCAGTTAATCCACCGTGACAAGTAGTATTGATGTTAATGGCAGCTTTCCCACACGCCTCCTCCGGGTCCTGACCAGGCATCCGGCTCTTTGTCCTTTGTACCTGCATCGCTTCCTCTTCCTCTCAAATAACGGGGATGTCGGCCCTGTCGGGTGTTTGGAGAATGTCTTGTGCATCCTCCTTTTGTAGAAAAAAATCTTAGTCTATTCCGAGGTGAGTGATCGCTGTCTTGATATCCAGAAGCTCTTTTCTGCCGTAAGATACGGTTGCAGAAACGTTATGTACAAAATAATTTACAAATAACGCGAAAAAATAACATAATAGCACAATTGGTTGGGCGTCCGTAAAACTGCTGCCACTTCTTCCGGCGCCATTTTAGACGAAAGATCACTTTCTCTCTGACAACAAGCAGTTTCAACTCAATATTTGCATTTGATGTTTGGTCCAACAGAATCGGTCATATGGACACTGAAACAAATTGAAACATTATTTGACTGTAATCTTTCTAATGATACCCTTTTTTTTTGTATCAACTCCCAGAAGTTTGAACAGAGCAGACCCTAATGAAATGGGAGTATCAATTAACATGATTGTGGAAAATGAATGCTCTGTGTCTGTTGTGCGTGGCATTGCGGTAGCAGCATTTTAACCACAGACTGTTGCAATGCCTTCGGAAAGTATTCAGACCTCTTGACTTTCTCCACAGTTTGATACGTTACAGGCTTTTTCAGAAATGTATTACATATTTTATTTTCATCAATCTACACCCAATATCCCATAATGACAAAGCAAAAACTGTTTTTTAGAAAATGTTGCTAATGTATATAAAACAAAATATCACATTCACATAATTATTCAGACCCTTTACTCAGAACCTGTAGTATTCTTGGGTATGATGCTACAAGCTTGGCACACCTGTATTTGGGGAGTTTCTCCCATTATTCTCAGCAGATCCTCTCAAGCTCTGTCAGGTTGGATGGGAGCGTTGCTGCACAGATATTTTCATGTCTCTCCAGAGATGTTTGATTGGGTTCAAGTCCGGGCTCTGGCTGGGCCACTCAAGGACATTCAGAAACTTGTCCCGAAGCCACTCCGGCGTTGTCTTGACTGTGTGCTTCGGGTCGTTGTCCTGTTGGAAGATGGACCTTCGCCCTAGTCTGAGGTTCTGACAGCTCTGGAGCAGCTTTTCATCAATGATCTCTATGTACTTTGCTCAGTTCTCTATGTACTTTGCTTAGTCCTGGCTGCTACCACCATGCTTCACCATAGGGATGGTGTCACGTTTCCTCCAGATGTGACGCTTGGCATTCAGGCTATTCTTGGTTTCATCAGACCAGAGAATGTTTCTCATGGTCTGAGTGTCTTTAGGTGCCTTTTTACAAACTCCAAGCGGGCTGTCATGTGCCTTTTACTGAGGAGTGGCTTCTGTCTGGCCACTACCATAAAGACCTGATTGGTGGAGTGCTGCAGAGATGGTTGTCCCATCTCCAAAGAGAAATTCTAGAGCTTTGTAAGAGTGACCATCTACAGACAACCAGCTCTACAGACAATACCTCCAACTTCATGGCTTTTTTTTTGCTCTGACATGCACTGTCAACTGTGGGACCTTATATAGACAGATGTGTGCCATTCCAAATCATGTCAAACCAATTGAATTTGAAAATAAAAGCGAGCCGCACACTCTAGGATCTCAGATGCAAAAATGTAATTACCAACGTTTCCCCTGATGAAGACAGCTTGGCTGTCGAAACGTTGGTAATTCAATTTTTGCATCTGAGCTCCTAGAGTGTGCGGCTCTCTTTTATTTTCATTTTTACTCCGCTAGCCAGCACCTCGCCTAAATAGGTGTGCGTTTCTTTTTCTTCTAAACCAATTGAATTTGCCACAGGTGGACTCCAATCAAGTTGTAGAAACACCTCAAGGATGATCAATGGAAACCGGATGCAACCTGATCTCAATTTTGAGTTTCATACCCATGGGGCTGAATACTTATGTAAATAAGGTATTTCTGTTTTATTTTTAATCAATGTGCAACATTTCTACAAACCTGTTTTCGCTTTGTCATTATGGGGTATTGTGTGTAAATTGCTAAGGAAATAAATGTATTTAATCACTTTTAGAATAAGGCTATAAGGTAACAAAATGTGGAAAAGTCAAGGGGTCTGAATACTTTCCGAAGGCACTATGTTAGCTGTCTAGTCTGTGTTTTTATTCATTTGCAATGAGCATAAAAAGGCAAATTTTATATAAAGAATTGGCAACTTGTTCTCATTCTGAGATAAACAAGCATCTTCTTATCCACTTGTAGGCCACTTGATTTCAACGTCTAACAAAGTGAACAATCCATGTTGTTGAAACAGTTGGAGACGGACAGGAGGCCGTGTTCATAACAGTTCAACTGTTCTGTCTCAATCAAATAGATCCATGTTGGCTAGACCTTTTAAATTTAAATATTAGCTGCCTATTCACTAGCACGTGGACTTGTGCTTGAGAGATTGTTTATGTCACCCGTGTTAATTTTCTATAATGCCTGCTACCAGAAGTTGGTCATTATTAGTGGATGTGCATGGTTCTGGTTAAATTTGTACCAAAAATGGCATTTTCATAGACATCAAAGCCAGTGATTATTGTAAAAAAAAAAAAACATGGATTTAATAATTTAATTGTTAGTGAGTCGTATGTTTGTGGAAGGCTTATATTTAGCCTAGGTATAATTTTAAAAGACCTAAATTCATTAGATTATTGCTGACTTTGAAACGAGGTGTACTGTCCATTGCCCCCCCCCCCCCCCCCCCCTCCACACCACTGCCACTCTCTGTTGTCATGTATGCATAGTCACTTTAATGAACTCTACCTACATGTACATATTACCTCAACTAACCGGTGCCCCCGCACATTGACTCTGTACCAGCACCCCCCCCCCGTATATATTATTTTTTACTGCTGCTTTTAATTACTTTTTACTTTTCTATTATTCTTAGCTGTATTTTTTGAAACTGCACTGTTGGTTAGTAAGAATTTTAAGTAAGAATTTTACTAACATCTACACCTGTTCTGTTCGGCGCATGTGACAAATAAAATCTGATTTGATATAGATATATATATATATATATATATATATATATATATATATATATATATATATATATATATATATATATATATATATATATATATATATATATATATATATATATATTTATAGAAAACATTACAAGAAATTGAGTTATGAGCCCTAATTTCTCATGTTCTGTCCATCTCTCTCTCTCTCCTCTCCCTCTCCAGAAAATCCCCATGCTACCCTATGTTATTTGGGTCCGTTGGGAAGATATGGCGCTTGATTGGTCAGTTGGATTGTTTCTCTTGAGGCCCAGTAAAACTAGTGTAACCTCATTAAAAGCAGAGAATGAACTACAAAGGAGTTGTAAACCACAGTTTACTCTTAACGAGATGCCTCTCTATGGTATAGCTGATTTGTACACCAAAGTAAGAAGCACGTATCAGAGCAGCTCCCTTTCATTAGCTGGGGAAGTAATTAAGAGGTGTTTTTTCTTCTTCTCCTTTCTACCAGTGTGGCGTTCCCTGATTTATTTATGAATTCATTCAATATTTATCTTCATAATAATATTCCCACTCTGGAGCTGCCAAATAGTGTGCACAGAAGCTTTTTTACCAACCCAGGTTCCCTGTGGGGAAAGCGGGGTGAGACAAATATTTTATTAGCCAAAGATGACAGGGAGGCGCGGAGAGATGCAGGGAATGCCCCCATCTACAATCCGTTCATATACGCTGCAGCATCCAATCCCTGTCATACCTGCATCTCTTCACTGAAATGTACATATGCCAGCTGCTTGTCAGTCAGCTGCTCCACTGTGACTGGTTCTGTCCTTTGTGAACATGTCAGTTAGGATGACAGCTCCTTTGTTGTTGTTTATCGGCCATTATCACATCTCGCCTCTCCGAAGATCCAATTTTCCCTCAAAAGAACAGATGTGCATTTCCCTGAAAGTCCATGCTAGTCTAGAAAACCAAACACATTTCACTTAGTGCAACAAAAAAAAAGCACCACCTTTTGACACACTTTTCTTTTGTAAACTGAAAAACGTAACGCTGTAACTAAATTATCCACTGTTCCGCACCTCACAGAGAGAGAGAATGAGGAGAGAGGAGCGTTTAATCTGAAAGTCCAATCTCCATTCTTATTGCCTTCCTCCGTGCTGGCCTGTGTTGCTCCACTAAACGCTGGAGTCCTCGTCTGTCTCAGGGAGGCAGATGGACCCTGACAGCTCTGACTTGTGTTCATCACAGCTCGTCACATTTCACGCATCACAGATAGCCCCTTGGCAGCCTCAATCACAACTTAAGCAAATCCCCTCTGCCTGTGGCCCGGCTGCTCGGGCTGTCTGATAAAAGGGGACGGATGAAGAGATTTAAAGGCCCTATTTCTTTCTTTTTACTTAGAGATTGTAAAACCCCAAGGTCTCGCCGTAGGCGAGGAGGGGTGAAAATGGCTTGTAACGTTAGTTTATGTAGATGTGTGAGGAAAGAGATTGAAAAATACATCATGGCTTAAAGGTGTTTAAGCCTTCTATCAGAGACATAGATGGGATATACGGGTCATTAGGAGGCACTTAAGAGCGATATTAATGAAGGTAATGGATCTGTCCATCCACCACTGCACTGCTTCCTTCTATAGCAACCATTTTGAATAAACCTCTGTGGCACGTTGACAGCCATTCAGTAAGCATTCAGGTACAGTTGAAGTCAGAAGTTTACATACACTTAGGTTGGAGTCATTAAAACTCATTTTTCAACCACTCCACAAATATATTGTTAACAAACTATAGTTTTGGCAAGTCCGTTAGGACATCTACTTTGTGCATGACACAAGTAATTTTCCCAACAATTGTTTACAGACAGATTATTTAACTTATAATTCACTATCACAATTCCAGTGGGTCAGAAGTTTACATACATTAAGTTGACCCTGCCTTTAAAACAGCTTGGAAATTTGCAGAAAATGTCATGGATTTAGAAGTTTCTAATTGACATCATTTGAGTCAATTGGAGGTGTACCTGTGGATGTATTTCAAGGCCTACCTTCAAACTTCGCTTGACATCATGGGAAAATCAAAATAAATCAGCCAAGACCTGAGAGAATTAATTGTAGACCTCCACAAGTCTGGTTCATCCTTGGGAGCAATTTCCAAACACCTGAAGGTACCACGTTCATCTGTACAAACAATAGTACTCAAGTATAAACACCATGGGACCACGCAGCCGTCATGCCGCACAGGAAAGAGACTCGTTCTGTCTCCTAGAGATGAACATACATTGTTGCGAAAAGTGCAAATCAATCCCAGAACAACAGCAAAGGACCTTGTGAAGATGCTGGAGGAAACAGGTACAAAAGTATCTATATCCACAGTAAAAACGAGTCCTATATCGACATAACCTGAAAGGCTGCTCTGCAAGGAAGAAGCCACTGCTCCAAAACAGCCATAAAAAAAGCCATACTACGGTTTGCAACTGCACATGGGGACAAAGATCGTACTTTTTGGAGAAATGTCCTTTGGTCTGATGAAACAAAAATAGAACTGTTTGGCCGTAATGATCATCGTTATGTTTGGAGGAAAAAGGGCGAGGCTTGCAAGCCGAAGAACACCGTCCCAACTGTGAAACATGGGGGTGGCAGCATCATATTGTGGGGGTGCTTTGTTGCAGGAGGGACTTGTGCCCTTCACAACATAGATGGCATCATGAGGGAGGAAAATTATGGGGATATATTGAAGCAACATCTCAAGACATCAGTCAGGAAGTTAAAGCTTGGTCGCAAATGGGTCTTCCAAATAGACAATGACCCCAAGCAAACTTCCAAAGTTGTGGCAAAATGGCTTGAGGACAACAAAGTCATGGTATTGGAGTGGCCATCACGAAGCCCTGACCTCAATCCTATAGAAAATCTGTGGGCAGAACTGAAAAAGCTTGTGCGAGCAAGGAGGCCTACAAACCTGACTCATTTACACCAGCTCTGTCAGGAGGAATGGGCCAGAATTCACCCAGCTTGTGGACCTGAAACGTTTGACCCAAGTTAAACAATTTATAGGCAATGCTACCAAATATTAATTGAGTGTATGTAAACTTCTGACCCACTGTAGCTTTCATATGGCTGTAGCCTCCATTGCTATAGTGTCTTTTATCAGGGCAAGTGTGCGTTGTGGAAATGGAGGCCCAGAGCAGACACCCAGGTTTGAGGATGCAACAGTGAGTCAGTCTGCGGCTTCACATTCTTCAGGCCCTGTGTCTCCAGCTCCTCCCTTCTTCTCTGCCATCCTCCTCCTCCCTCATCCTGCTCCTCCATCCTCCTCTGCCTCCCTCCTCGTGATCCTCCTTCTCCACCCCCTCCTCCCTCATCTGCCCTCGTCCTGCTCCTCCTCCTCCAGCTCCACCACATCCTCCTTTCTCCTGCTCCTCCTCCCTCCTCCACCTGGTCCTCCTTCTCAATGGACTGATTCTCCCTCTTCTAATTGCCAGGGTGGTGAGCTTCCAGGTATGTATCAGAGAGGAGCTCACCCACACGTCTGTCCCCCGCTGCCTGGGCCGCGCTCCGCTGCCGTATCACACATTCCAATTCAAACCTGAAGATGAGAGAGACTGGATAGTGTTTCCTCCTCCCGAGCACGGCGCTGACACACACTCGTATCACACACACGCACACTGTCAGTACACTGCTAATATATCATTTTGCCTGAAACAATGTACTCAGAAGCGTCTCAACAGAGATGGGGACCAATAGAGATACGGTGGATGAGCTTGTCATCATCCATGCTCATCAGGACTGTGTAAGTGTGCCGTTCCACATTTGTTAGCATGTTAGGGAGTGTGTTGCTTGAGAGCTCTTGCATTTTTTTGCCTATGGAGTTGAACATACCATACACTGAATGTACAAAACATTAAGAACACCTTCCTAATATTGAGTTCTGCTCCATTATTGCCCTCCGAACAGCCTCAATTCATCAGAGCATGGACTCTACAAGGTTTTGAAAGTGTTCCACAGGGATGCTGGCCCATGTTGACTCCAATGCTTCTCAAAGTTGTGTCAAGTTGGCTGGATGTTCTTTGGGTGGTGGAACAATCTTGATACACACCGGAAACTGTTGAGTGTGAAAAACCAGGCAGTGTTGCAGTTCTTGACACAAACCATTGCGCCTGGCACCTGTTCAAAGGCACTTAAATATTTTGGGCCTGGTAAACCAGCCCCTTACTCTATAGAAACAGATTAAACTAGGCCTGGTAAACCAGCCCCTTACTCTATAGAAACAGATTAAACTAGGCCTGGTAAACCAGCCCCTTACTCTATAGAAACGGATTAAACTAGGCCTGGTAAACCAGCCCCGTACTCTATAGAAACTGATTAAACTAGGCCTGGTAAACCAGCCCCGTACTCTATAGAAACTGATTAAACTACCACGTGGCTTTTTCATCGGTTTTTTTCTTGCATCTTTGTTGACGGGTAACTCCGTTTTCTGGGTTTTTATTGGTTTGTTATTCTATTAGTGGGTTTTTATTGGTTTGTTATTCTATTAGTTGGCGCTCGTCAGCTCATGTAATAAAACGCTGCAGCAGATATGGAAAATAAAAAGACCCAAAAAAACAAATGAAGAGGGATGAACTGTCAGCAGTTTGGCTGGATTAGGATTTATGGTTAACAAGCTAGCGTTGTGGGATGGGATGGGATTGGATTGCACTACAGCAGTGTGCTGAGACAAGCAGATCTAGGGAAGGGTTAAGATTCCTCACGGTGGCATTTTGTGATCTTTATGCAGAACTAATGACTGAAATGTCCTTGAGATTCTGCTACAAATGATAGCTAGTTCCATTTTCTCCTGTGCAGCTGGAGATGCATTTTAAATGTATCATTCTCCCCCTTCTCCACTCCCCTCTCACTGTCACACATGCACACACACCTATAGACATGCACACGTGTGGAATGGGGGAAATACAGTGCCTTGCAGAAGTATTCAGACCCCTTGGATTTCCCCTCACATTTTATTGTGTTACGAAGTGCGATTGAAATTGATTTCATGTTTTGTGAACAAAATACTCTGTCAAAGTGAATAGAGTGTTTTACAGATTTTCTAAAAATTAACTGGAATATAGTTGTTGCATAAGTATTCCGCTCCCTGTAAGAAACACCTTTTGGTATCGATTACAGCTGTGAGTCTTCTTGGTTAAATGTGCTTCTTGGTTGTTGGATTCGCCCCAAACACAAGGCTTAGCATTTAAGCCAGAATGTGTATTCGTTTTGCCGTGTTTTGTTGTTCCATACATGAGACACCAGACCTAGTGACCGGAGCCACCAGAACAAAACTAAATAGTGATTTTATTGTTCTATATGTCAGAGGTGCCTTGTTGCTTTCAAGATGCATGTTTTGGATTGGTCATTCAGGTCATTATTGTGGAGTCACTACAATGTTGTTGCTCCATCCTCGGTTGTCTCCCATCACAGGCATCTGTAGCTGTTTTTTTTAAAGTCACCAGTGACCTCATGGTAAGATCCCTGAGTAGTTTCCTGCTGACATGGTGTAACAGCTCTCCCCTCCCACAGAACAAGCGTGTGACCAGTGTCAGACTAGCCAATGGAAAATAACCAAAACAGCCACATTAAAGCGTTTCCTCCACTTTTCCTCCTCGTTAGCGGCGTCGTCGTCGAGCTGTTGAGTGTGTCGGCGACGCAGAAGGCCATAACCTTGAATGGATTTATTTACCTCTGCTGTTTTTCTACAGCATGCCACCGACCTGCAGCTCAGCCAGGTAAGGTAATCCTGCATGCCATTAGGAGCGTCTTAAATGTCTCTCAAATGGCTGGTGAATCCTTGTTCCAGCGCAACCCGACCAGGCTGGGCTCCCACTGCCTCCCAGGCAGCCCAGTGATGAATAGTCTTGACCTCCTCTCGTTCTGCTCCCCAATTGGTGGCGCGGCGGCCTGTCAGGGCGGCGTGGCAAGGCCATTGATTCTGCTGTAATTGAACAGCATCAACAAAGCGTCTGCAGCCACTCGGGTCATTTATTTACAGATTCTTTCATGTCCAGTTCATTTGCCCAGCTGATGGCGAGGGGTAGAGACGCTCAGCGCTCATTCTCAAACTTATAGAGAGAGAGAAGTTCTGAACAGGTTATGGTTGGTTGGTTGGCGGGGGGGCAGTTCACCTGGATGGAGAGCCAGGTCTAACCGTGTTTGAGACCACGTTGCTTTAACGGTGCACTGACTGACGTTTGTTTAGTACTATGTACCGTATCTGGGCTGGCGTTCTACTGTTTGAGACACATGGACTGACTGTAAGAGGCAGTGAATGATTTATGTCCTGCATGTTGTTTGTGAGAGGCACACGGACCTTTGTTATTTGTGGTAGGTAGTAAGTATATCAGTGTAGGTGGGCGTTGCTAGCATATACCATAACAATGTATTACCATAACAATGTCTAGTGGCCTTTCATGTTGGGCATGTACTCATATATGGCTGTAAATACTTGTGCTCGTTCTTACTCTAGATATGTTGTGTGGAAATGGATCGCCCCTCTGTAATGTACAGTCGTAGCTGGTCCATATAAAGATTAGAACTATAAATAATGTAAGTATCCTCTGACCTCTGGCCCATTTCAGGTGTGGTATGATGTTCCATTTGCACCTTCTTATACCGCGCTATATCTGCTGCGACGATGTTATTTGCAAATTGATTGACACCAGTCCGGTGTAAATTGAGTGAGCATGATACATGTGACTGACGTTTCATTTTCAACTAGAGACGGCCCAAGTGCGCTTTTCCAACTGAGTTGCCAGGTGGCTATGCATCTTGAATCACAAGGAGCCATTCAACCAGCAGCCTTGGTTCCATGGTGCTCCTAATCCTGGGGAGTTATTGCTCAGTATTTGTTGCTGCTCGACACACAGAGAGACATTAACATGATCCCTTTTGTGTGTGTGTGTGTGTGTGTGTGTGTGTGTGTGTGTGTGTGTGTGTGTGTGTGTGTGTGTGTGTGTGTGTGTGTGTGTGTGTGTGTGTGTGTGTGTGTGTGTGTGTGTGTGTGTGTGTGTGTGTGTGTGTGTGTGTGTGTGTGTGTGTGTGTGTGTGTGTGTGTGTGTGTGTGTGTGTGTGTGTGTGTGTGTGTGTGTGTGTGTGTCCCCCGCTAAAAGTCCCAAGAGTTGATAATAATGGATTGCATTAATAAACTCAGAAATGTTGATGATATTCTGCACGTTGTTGAGGAAGCAAGCCGTGGCTCACTGGCAGGGTTTAATCTTTAGGAATGATGTCGAAGCAATGAATAAAGCGATAGTACAGCCTGAGCTTTGGTTGTGTTTTTAAGACTAGATATGGCCGTCATGGGATATTTATGGAACCCAGTCAGGGACCGGCAGCATAGTGGTTCCCTGTCACCTTTGACCTGCAGCTGTATAAACGTCATACCCCCAGGATAGATTGATGTATGGTGTCTAAACAGTTAGCGTGCCTTGGCTTGCCGGGAGGCGATGGTGTGTGGTTGGTGAGTGGTTGTGAATAGGGCTGTGGCGGTCGTGAGCCGGTGATTTAAAGCAAATAAATGCTGGTCTCACGGTAATTGACCGTTAATGAACAATTAGCATTTAGCATCTCCTGTCTTCCACACACAGCCCACAAGCCACTGATGCAGACCTTTTGGAACATGTATGCTTTAAAAAGTATAATAAATGCATGTAATATAGCCTACACCATCACAATAAATCCATTATTTATTTTAGACAGGTGTAAAGAAACATGATATGAAGAAAATGTAGTCTCTTTCAGAAGAACAGAATAGCATACTCTGAGTTGTCCTTATGTTAGGTCCTGATCTGGCTATGCCATATGGCTGTGGGCTACACTAGTTCATTTAGCAGAAAATATTTGCTTAGAATTCCATGGCATTATTTTATAGTATAAAGAATACAATTGAACCTAGCTAAATAAAATAGAAAATATGTTTTCTCAAAGATTTGAGGGAGTGTGCACATGTGGCTGTTCTGTGTCGAGTGGTTAACAAAGAAATAGGTACTCCTATGTACTTTGAGTTATTTATGTAACTTTAGTTGTAATACAAACATTGGGTTACATGTTTAGATTTTGAATACATTCTAAGGCTGCATGATGTGATTTAAGGAATTGAAATAAGTATAATTATAATTCCCTTCTGCCGGATGCGAAGCACCTCTCACTCACTTGGCTCTCTCAGATAGCTCAATTATTATTAGACAATGCCCGTCACGTGATCGGGTCTTTCTCACAGGCTACAAGTGAAGACGGACACATCGGGAACGCAACTGCACATTTCCTTATCGAATTCCGAGGCGCATGTTGAAGATGTTGGAAAACTGTCCACATTTACTTTTCGTCAGCCAACAAGATGAGTAGGCCTAACGAACAGCAAAAGCACTAGCCTATGTCAATCTACTATTCTCCCATAGTACAAAAGTTGACCTATTCTGTGCCAGAAATAAATATTCCAAACATAGTCTGGGACAGTTGTGGGATGCGATAGATCCCAAGTGAATACATTTTAGATTACATTTGCATTGATTAGAGGGACAATGGAGTGCTGAGTAACAGGCAGTTAGAAGGTTTGGTAGGCTGCTAATGACCATCAGCAGCATCAGAGCTTGGAGAAGCCTAATTACCCTGACTAAACGGTCACGTGGAATTTGACTTCCGTCATAACTCGTGACCGCCGGTGTGGTGGTAATACGGTCACCGTAAAGCCCTAGTTTTGAACAGGTTTTGGATGGGGGAGGCTCATAATGAGAGAGAGCTCTTCCTCCATCTGCTCTGTGGATCTGCTGTCTGCTGATGACAGGCTACCCAGCTGCCACCACACTACACACTGCTCACTCAGGGCCCCTCTCCTCTCATTGTGTCTTTCTTGCTTCTCTCTCCCTCTTCTCTCTCCCTCTCTCTCTCTCTGACACTCTATTCCCCCGATCTCGTCTCTTTCTCATCTACAGTATCTTAGGCTCTTTTTCCCTTCTCCCTTCTCCCTCCTCCCCCTATATTCCTACTCTCTCTCTCTCTGTTGTCTATTTCTCTCTGCCAACACCCCGAGCTGATTACACCAGATATAGCAAGCAGATGGGTCAACAAGTCATTTTAACAAGGTGGGAATGTATTACTCAGGGAAAAAAAACTTGAGAGCGAGAGCTAATTAGTTGTTTTTTCCCTCTATTGCTCTCTGATGACACGGCCCGTGTTTATGTTGTTCACAATAAAATAATCACAAAGAGGTGGAGATCAGATTAACACAGAAGTCAGTGAGTGAATGCACCTGTGAACTCTGGTGTATCTCTCCAGAGTCAAATCAGCTGTGAAAGGGATTATTGGAGATGATATCAGAGGGAGTGCATAACAAATGCACATTAAAAGAGGTCGGGTATTTAGTTATTTAAACCTTGTGCTCCAGGATAAATTCTTGAGATGCTACGTTTTCCAGAGGTGCTCAGGGGATTGACGATGGTAAAACATTCATACGGCTGTGTGGATGGCCTAAATTGCATGGTTAGCTTGTCTTTAAAACATGCATGACGCGCCATCACAGTTTGAAGCAGTGTCTCTAGCTGTGCTGTAGGTAGGCAACTCGTCTCTGAAATATGTGACGAGCAAATGAACCCTAATTATATTGGGTGACATAAATCCAAGCATTAGGGGAAACATTTTGTCATCCTTTGATCGCACTTGGTAATGAAATGACACTATAACGGGAGAATATAGCTTTGTTCTGTCTCTTAAGGCGCTGAGTAATTTCACCTACCATAAGTTTATTTAGCACCATGGCCAATTTAATGGCAATTCAAAATTCTAATGATTAATTGCAGCCTCAGTGGGAGGGATAAAGACTGAGGAAGAGAGGGGTGTGTGTGTGTGAGAGAGATCGAAGCTCTGATCCACTGTCACTTATCTATGCTAGGTGTGTTCAGTGGACCTTTCTCAGTGAGCCAGCCTTTACCGCTGTCACTGTTAGTGCCGTGCCACTACCTCGGCGGAAGTTAATGAAGGAATGTTAACGTGCGTTCGGTCATAGCAGAGGAGGACTCCAGCTCCCATGCCCAGTGTGTTAGAGGTCCACAATACTTTACTCTTCAAACTCTTTGCCATCCACCTCTTAGGAAAACACTGGATACGGGGTTTGTTTAACGTTACGGGGGTGTCAAAATATTTGAGGGAAGGGTTGAAAATCCAATGTAACAGTGCTGAGTTTTGTCATAACATTTTGTGGCTTGTTTGAAGCTTACATGGCAGACAATGAATTGGGCTCTTGAGGATTATTGTACGTGTAGCTGTCTGACAGTTTGAATGAAATCTAAGCACAATACAGTCTAGCTGAGATATCATGGAATACTCAGCCTCTGCTGTTTTACCACAGCACGCCAGACACAATTACCCACAAAGCACCTCTACCTGACCCCTGTTAGCTTATCCTTCAGCTTTACAGCCGGCTGGCTCACTTTTCATAACATGTACTTGTGTTCCTTGTAGCTAGCACTACTTCTACAGCACGGCAGCTGTTCATGGGTGAGTGAGAATTAGGAGGAGGAGAGACTGATAAATAACTAATTGTGTGAAAATGAGAGAGAGAGAGAGAGGGATGGAGCGAGAGAGAGAGAGAGAGGGTTTGGATCCAGGGGTACTTTTATCTGACTCCATTTGTTGCTTTTTGAACTGTCAGGCCTATGGAGGTGAAGGCAGCTGTGTAATGAGACAATCTGACAAGCAGGAGGTTCTCTTCTTGATTCTCCCTCTGTACCTCTGGCAGTGCAACCCTGCTGTTTCGCTCCACTCTTGACAGCAGCCCCTTTGCTGTAATGCGAAAACTGAAGCTGTGCCGTATCAAAGTGTGAGGTGGAGAGTAGGACCGTTTGTGAAGTGGCAGATTCCCCCATCCAGGAGCGCGTGGCCCCTAGTACAGCAGGCCAGACGGGCCTCGCTCTTTCTGAGATTCATTTCGTTTCTCGTTTTTTCTTTTACAGTTTGACTCCTTTCTTCTCATCCCAAGACAGTTGTGTGAACTGAAATCAGCCTTCTAAGACATGCTCTGAGAGAACATCAATCCTGTGCAGGCAGCGCACTGACAGAACCTCAGAATGAACAGAAGAAACGAGCATCTTACAGATTGTCAGGCCGACAGATTCATGAGCATTCAGTGGAGGAAGTTTTTTTTTTCTCCTCCTGGTATTGCCTACGTTCTTGTAGTTAATGCAATGTCAGATTCTCACTAAATCCTGTGTCCTGCATTGCCTTAGTTGGTCACAGATTACTCAATTCAGCTGATGGCTGTATTGAATATTCAAATCCCAGTGCGACTGTTTTTCATAATAATGATATGAAATACTATACCCTGTTGCCTCTGTCTGTGGTCTGTGATTGTCCTTGACCTTTTGGTTTGTGCTTCGTGTGGCTCAATTTACCTGTTGACAACCATATCTTGTCTCATACCATCACCACCTATTTCCGGGAACACAAATTTGGTTGATGTTTTTAAAAGCTGGATCTGCTTGTGTTTTTTACGTATTCATTTTCAATGACATGGCAAATGTATGGACCCAATGGACTGATGGTTCCACTGTAAATCTATAGCCAGGAAGAAGAGTTCTCAATCTAGAACCATTATCATGCCTGTTAAAGCAATATAGTGGCGGAATGGTCGGGGTGATGACATGAGTAATTGGATGTTAAATCTTTGACACGGGAGAAGGCACTCGTTTGGAATGGGAATAATATTTATCGGATCACATCCTCCTTGCAGGATAAGCCTTTTTCGAACAATTTCAAGATGAACGTTACCCTTTCCTGTAAGAGCACAATATGTGAGTGGCGTTATAGCCAGTCCTATCCAGGCCTGTTTGATGAAGTGCAGGGGTTTTAGCATATTTGAAACAATAAATAGTTGTCATGGCGAGCATGCCAGGTATTGATTTTGTGTGTGTGTGTGGGGGGGGGGGGTATTGATCGTTCCCGGGCTGTACAGATGGAGGGCCGCATACCTAATGGAAATGGTTGCGCTTCGCGGCTGAAATGAATCAAACCCCTGAAAAGGCCAAGCTGGAAAAGTAGACTCTCCTTAATGGAGGCTTGGTAAATGTATTGATATGTTTATCTCTCCCCCCCCATATGCTCTCTGTCATGCAGTTTAGTAAAGGTCTATCAATGCATTTCTGCTGCTGGGTTCACTAATTTGTAATAACAGAGGGAGAGATACTGGAATGTGTTTAGAGAGCTGTTATTTGCTTGTTCTTCTATAGTCAGGATATGTCTGATATTTTTACAATATAAGTTATTATATAGTCATAACTTTTTGGATAAATGTATACATTTTCCTGTGAAACACAAATGTTTACCTTCCCTTGAATGTTTACTCCATTAAAAAAAATGTTTTTTATTTGTACTGAATGCCTGTTCTCACCGGAAGGACATGAAATATTGAATATGAGTGATTTTGAAAAAGGTCTGTTCAAGGCCTTCAAGGCGTTAGCATTTTTCTCCTTTGTTATAGACAGGAAAGAGCACTTGCAGGGTTGTTGTGATCCATTAAAAAAAAAAAATTGAAACCCTTTGCGGGAGAAAGAGGCTGGTTTGTCACAGTTCAAGGTGGAAGTCATTAGAGACTAAAGAACCATTCATCTGCAGCCAGGTAACCTCTGACCTCTCCATTACTCTCTTGCTCCTCCCACCAACTTCTCCCCTTGTTGATTCTGTGATGAAACGGTCTCGCCTACTGACTGGACGTCTCGTCCTCTGTCTTGTCTGTGCTCCTACCGGAGAGTCCAACTCACTCTCAGCCTCTCTTTCACAACCCCAGGCAGCACCGTGGATAATGCTTCTGTCAAAGACGGAGAGAGTCATGACATGTTGATCACGGTGGATGACTTCACATTAGCTGTGTGCTACTTTTACAGATGTATTATATTTGTGTCAGCGTGATGAGTGTTGCCAAGGAGAAGAGGCAGACGGGAGGCCTGGTGGACTGTGATCTGTGAAAAGAGATTGCCTCTCAACTTGTAAAAGTGAGATCTTATAAGTAAGATCTGAGGTGTATTACAGTACTAGAGAAGATTACATAGGCTCAGATCTCACGAAGGAGACAGGTCCAAGATGAACATCTGAGTAGTAGCCATAACTTAGCATCTAAAGAAAATACTTTCAAACCGACACGGTCACTAGATTTATACTGCAATGTATTGGATGCAAACACAACAAACTGTCTATTCCAGTATAGCAGTGAGTATGATTTACTATCTTGCAAAAACCCACATTGTTTTATGTTTTGCTAATTGAGCTGCTTGCTGAATGAATCTTTGCATTCACTACAGCCACTGGTCCCATTTTGTTGCACTAAATACCTCCTCTCCTCTAAACAATCTAAATGAGGGGGTAATTGCCTGATGTAGATTTCTCTAGGCTGAAGAGTGTAACAGGAAATCAATGCGTGGGACTGTTAGTTAGCAGATATCAATGGGAAAGTCATTATGTGAACGTGGCGATACATGGCCGGTGTTCAGTATTCATGAGGCTCTGATAGCAACACATATCTGGACATGGGAGGCCTGTTCCCTCAGCAGTCTACTGTATGGCTTGGTGTGGACGCACTGATCGTTGGACACTCCTAGCAGAGAGACTAGGAGAGGAGAAAGTTTGGGGCTTGGAGCAGATTTTCCTCTTGCAAAGTTGTTTCTCTACATTTTTCTTTATTTGAGGCAGCAAGTTTCACAGTCTTCGTCAAGGTCTTTGGGTTGTCAATATGTCATGATTATATAGCCAAAAGGTTTGAAATATTTTGTGCATGGAGTGCATTTTCTACACCTGGCTAGACTTTGCTAGAATGTAAATGGACTAGAACTTGCATTTCAAACAGTATGTTTCTGTCTCGATAGCACCTCGACCCAGAAGTCCATATAAGGCAAAATCAGCCTGTGTTATATCCAAGGACTCCAAATCTTTGGTTTACTATTGGTCCTGACAGGCAAGAGTTCAGGGAAAGCCGAAATGTCCCCACAAACTGACCTTAGACTAACCTTTAGAATCTCAGGTTACTGGAGAGACCGCTTCCGCTACTTCCTTATTTCTGTATTATGCTTAGACTACCACAATATTCCAGACCCATCAGACTTCATCTGTTTTGAAATGATCTGTGATGCATGTAGGTTAATTCCCCATGTAGCTCATTGGTTAGAGGAAAGATTCACCCATTTTGAAAGTTTTTTTATATTGTTTTTGCGCATCGATTCCCGGAGTCATTTCATGTTTTCACGTGCATCTGAGCTATTCACCAGAAATGCAGCCGTTATAACACGTTTTTGCATCATTCCTTTGTCAATCAAGTATGAGAGTCATTCTGGATCAGCTGATGCATACGTTTTCCCCTTACATCAGCCATGTATCTCCTTTACTTAACCACTAGCTTCACACCGTGTTTTATTTTTATATAGTATAATAGGTAGTTTATGTTTCTTAAAAGTTTTAATTTCCTTTTTGGAGTTCAGGAAATAAGAAGTGTGGAGATTTCACTGAACGTTGAGTGACGTTATGTGGAGGTCTCCTCTTTCTTTATGAACCACAGTATCTCTATCTTCCCCCACCAGGTTTTATCTTACAAAGCTGGCTTAACAGGCTGAGAGAAGGATGGCATGAAGCATCTGCAGACATTTAGTGCTGGCAATTAGTCGTACATACCCACAATCCTCTTCTCGGAGATGGCCTTGCAGATATGACTGTTACCATGATGGAACATTGAGACACTTCCAATAGCTGAGACACCTTGGTTTGTGGGAATAAACACCTATTTGGAGTTGGCGTCGTCAGGCTGGCCAATGTAAAGGTTTATCTGAAACGTAGTTGCCAGCAACAGCTTTGTAGCTCAAAGAAGTAGCTTTCAGAATCTTTCTTTGAAAAATCACCTGCGTATCAACTGAGGAGCAAAACTCTTAGGATTAGAGACTTTATCTGTACAATTGCTTGCCTCCTTTGCAGTTGTTGACTGTTGTACCAGTGTGTGTATTTTTGTTGTGTAGTAGTAAATAGCATTTAGCCCGAGTAGGATTCAAGTAGCCCGAGTAGGATTCAAGCAGGGGGCTCATCCACCTCAGAGTAAGTGCTCACTCTGTGCGGTCAGTGGCATTACTTCATTTTAAGCTTTTAAGTACCTGCCACTCCATTACCGTTTAATTGGGGCGACTCTTCGCAAGCGCCTAACTTCCCCCTCGTCCTCCACTTCGTCTACATCCCCCAATCAATTCACCAGGTGGAGGGAAGCGTTAAGTCCCCCCCCCCTCTCTCTCTTCCCAGGTTACCCTGCCATCTGTGAGCTCACAGTCAGTTCTCTTGACTGACGGGCATAGCTGCCATCTTGAACAGTGGCGAGCAGCGACAGGAGGAGGAGGAAGTGTGAAGACCGGCGAGCTGTGATCTCTGCTTATTAATGTAGCGGCGGTGGTGTAAGACCACTTCACAAACACGCCATCCGTCCATTACTCTGCCATGGGAGCCAGCTGATTTAACAAGTGTTTAGCAGACCCATCCAGAGCATTAATTAGCTGCACTGTACAGGTTGGGCATGCGCTGATATGTCGTGTCGGACACTCCAACCATCAAACTGAGCTGCGTGTCGGCTCGATCTGTCTCTCTAGAGGGTGCAGCCCAAGCGCAGGCCTGGGCCTATGTTTTGACAGTAGTGCTCTGTTTGGAGGGAAAGGATGGGAGGAGAACAGGATGAGGGGCGAAGGAGTGGCCTGTCCTTGTTTAGAGCCAGCCCTCCTGGCAGCAAAGGTGTTCAGGATTATAGAGACTCGCTGGTGCTCGCCCCTCGCGCACACACCGCCTGCTGCTCTCTGCACTCACCCAACCTCACCCCCTGTTTTGTGTGTGCGTGTCCTTGCTCCTTACATGCACAAACTGAATCATTTCAGTAATGACAGAATGTCCTTATAAGGGTGGTAATGCCTGTCTGAGTTGGATCTAACCTGGTATTCTATTCTAACCTCATGAATTAATGACCCCACATTAGTACCACAACAGGACAAAAACCGCATGATGGTTCCCGTAATTTGTTTACCCATATTAGCCTGTTTGTTGTGTATTGTCTTGCTTTGAGAAAGCTTTTCTGCTTGCCAGTTCACCCAAGCTTGGGTTTTCTCTCTCCATAATTTCCCACTAGTTCCTGGCATGCACATGGGTCGACATCGCCAATGGGAAGAGTTACGAAACAATCCTCCAAATTCAGACTTTCGGTTCAGTATCTGCTCTTGTACAAACCCCAGAGCTTTGCCTTTGCGCTAGAAGCCAAAGAGCACCACTCCACACTGTTGATTGTGAGGGTACCATTGATTGTGAGGGTACCATTGATTTGTGAGGGTACTATTGATTGTATTTGATGATATCTTGTTTGTCATCTGTGTGTGATTTTGGAGCGTCACCATGGCAGTGCTCAGAATGTCTGGACACGGAGATGGAAGACGTGTGTGTGTGTGTGTGTGTGTGCAGCATTGCTTGTGTGTGTGCTTGAGTCTTGTGTCAGCACTTAGCAGTGTGTGCCAACGCACATCGTGATGCCAGGCCTGAGACTTGGTGGGTGAGGGGAATGCTGGGCAGCACACACACACTCTCTCCATGGGAGCCTGACAGTGGGACAGTGCTCACCTGGCACCAAGACAAACCGGCAACAAAGGGACAGACCCATAACCACAGTCATTGACAATATGCTGCCATTAGAGGATTTCAACTACACTCAGATGTAAACATGGCTTGGACGGGACCTGGTCTGTTTTAAAGGCATGGGATTTCACTGCCACAAATTGTAATGGCAGCAAGGCAACATAAGCATTATTGGGATGTTAAGCTGAACATTGTTCTATTTTCAAAACCGCCCCTGCCCAAAAAACGAATCAAAAGAAGGGACTTAAATAGAGAACTGGGCCCATTTTTGAGAGCAAAGCAGTGTGGATCTTGTTCAATATTACATGAAGACTCACTGCTCCTTGACAGCCCAGGGCCGGCCGAGCTACACTATCGGTAATTCTTAAGTGTCTGCCCTCCATAATTCACACTTTGCCTCAGATAACTTCAGTTTTGGTGACGCCTCTATCAGTAGGTGATGGGAATCCCGCTGAACCCCGGTGATAATGGCACTCGCTTCTCTAATGAACCAGTTGAGAGAAGTCCAAGGGCAGACTACAGGCGGCGTTGTGATGGATTAGACGTCCTGTGCTAAGTGGAGGCAGCTTTCTCCCCTGCTCTCTCTCAATCTCCCCAGCTGGCTGCTAGCTGCTGCCCTGATAAGGACTGGTACCTTGTATCATCGGAGACGCCCAGAGGCTGGCGTCAGGGGAAATCCAGGGTGAGCTGTTTTTCATCCCTGACAAATGGCAGACTTTGACATTTGACTATTTTTCTTCCTCTGCCACCCTCTTAACTCTTCCGACTGCTATACTACAGAGAATTCATCATTAGGCAAAAGCTAAGCAGTACTTGGCCGGTTTGTCCACCTGTGGTACAAAAAAAGGAAACATTTTGAATCTGTGATTATGGTGTGACGTAATCGTTTAGATTAGAACCTACAGGGGCAATCTAGATTAGAAGGTGGTCTTGCACTACCACAAACACAGTTCATATATAAAGACAGTGTATTCATTGTATCATGCTGCTGTAATCAGCCCTTTCTTTGAGTTTATGGTCTGAACATTTCCATCAGAGAATATGATTAACAACAGAGGTGAAAGATCACTGTTGACCCTTTTTTATGTCACTGAAAAAGTCAACCGCTGAGGCACTTTGCCTCCTGACATCCCCTACTGTGATTTACAGAGAAAACAATTACGGTGGACTACAACTAAAATGGCATCATGAAGTGCTTTAATGTTTTCTACGTGTTTGTCTTCAGAGATTATATCATTTGTTCCAATGTAACTCCTTATCCCAGTGAACCACCCCTCATTCCAATGTATTTAAATGGAGAACCTCAGTCCACTGAAACATGTACTACTATGCTCGGCAACCGGTTATTAGGTTTGTTCTCATTCTAAATGTCATCAAACCAAACCTGTATCTTGTGAGGTGGGTCGTCGCTGGGCTCTACCGTTGGAGCAGAGAGCGGAGTCGCTGTTGATGTCGTGGAGTTGCCCCCAAGTGTGTTACAGACAGCCAGTCCATCTGATGAGATTGGGGGGGTCGAGGCGCAGAGACACTCAGCGTCGTGTCACAGTGTCTCTCTTCCCCTCAACAGCTGGTGCCACTAATGTATTGAGTGTGGCTTTTCCCTCGCTCGGGGTTCCACGAGAGGCTTTATCATTTTTATGGGCTTATAAAATACGCAGGACAGCCGCAAGTCTCTTTTAGGGCTGCGTAATACCATGAAATATGATGCTCATAGGACCTGACGTTTGGGGGCAGCAGCCGGGCTTTATCTGACTATGGGTGACCGTAGAGAAAGACTCTTTTTAAAAATCACTCCTTGATGTATTACTGTCAACACAACTGATTGTTGGCAGTGGAAGATGCTCTAAGAAGAAGAGCTTTACATATGTTGGGACTGCCATTGCTCCATCTATGGAGGGACAAATGGCTTGATTACACACATACTGTTGGTTGTCAGGACATTTTTCGGAATACAGTAGTGTTTTAAAATGCTGTAAGTTGTCATAGATGTATGGCATCGAAACTGAAAATCAACATTTAGAAGAGGTATGCAATGCTTACACTAAAACATTGTAAAAAAACAGATTGGGAACAAAGAACTGTACTCGTTAGCCACTACGAAGCTTACAGTACTTATCCTATGCCAGTAGACAGCAGTGAGTACATTGCAGTGCATGCATTTGCCTATGGTCAGAGGAGTGCTGGGCTGCTGTGTACCGCTGTGCTCACTTAGAAAGGCAGTCTGTCCTCCAATGCGGGCCGGATGCTAAGTGGCATGTGAAATAGAGTGTAAAACTCCAGTGCCTTGTAAAGACCTCTTTCATTGTGGGTGAGAGATGCATGTTCAGCCGACCAGAGTCCAGTCCATTTAAGGCCAAGCTACACCGTGCCCTCAAGGCATCTTGAGGGCACGGTGTAGCGATGGCATCGTAAAAATGTTTTTATTATGTTTTTGTTGAGTTAAAGACCTGAAGCCAATTGGACACCTGTTACCAGGCCTCGAATTTCCCGGGCACCATCGGCCGTCAATGCCCCCTTGTGTGACCGTAATGCTGCCTACAAAAATCCATGTCTTGCGGCCAAAGTGTCCGTTGTGCCCTTGGGCTGAATATAATAATTATAATTAACTTCTCCCAGCTGCCAATCGCCATCCTCCCAAGCATCTCTCTCACGTGGCTCTATAAGATATCTATGCCAGTCACGTGATCTGGTCCTTCTCAGATGCATATCAGCTCCAAAGTAGGCTACAAGTGAAGACAGACACATCTGGGATGAATTGAAGACGTACTTTTAGTCAGCCAACAAGATAAGTAACGAACGGCAAAACCACTAGCTAATGTAAATCTACTATCCCCCATAGTACAAAAGCAAACAGAAAAATGATTCCAAACACACTCTGGGCCAGTTCTGGGACTTGATAGATTCCACATTTATACAACCACTGTACATAAAAATAAAAATACATTTAAAAGCAATGAGCCTGATGCAACAGATCAGAACCTTTGTTAAGCTTTAAATGTTAAACTATAAGGCTATTTCTTCACATAATAAGCGCAGAAATGCACAGGAGTAGGCTATAAGTGTGATTGTTCCAAAATGCAATTAGCGGGAACAGTTCACCGCAAATGCGAGCGTTTTCATGTGACAGGGATTAAATTATCCTTTAATGTAGAAAGAGGGAATATCTAAAGACGCATCAACTAGCATGGGTTGTTAATATAACTACGATTGTGTCTTTGGCTGCTGGACAATGAAAGAAAGTCGAACATAGGAGAAATACTGGTTTCAATCACATATGAGAAAGTGTTTAAAATAATCCCCTTAATATATCTGTGGTCGAAACATTGTAAAACATGCCTCCATAAAATGACAAAAAAGCGTCCAGGTTTTAAACAATTACATTTATGGTTAAATAGTTTCAAAATGTAGACCACTTCCACTCAGATTGCAAGGTGGGAGATGTTGCGGTGCTCAACAGGCTCTTCTCTCCTATCTGAACAAACAGTCCCTCAAGTATGTCGACAGAATCAAGCATTCATTAATAATGATCCTATATTATATTGGTCTAAACTTGACTGGTGTTTAGCCTATACAGTGCATTCGGAAAGTATTCAGACCCCTTGACTTTTTCCACATTTTGTTACGTTACAGCCTTATTCTAAAATGGATCAAATCGTTTTTTCCCTCATCTACACCACAATACCCCATATGACAAAGCGAAAATAGGTTTTTAGACATTTTTACAAATATAAAAAACTGAAATATTACATTTACATAAATATTCAGACCCTTTACTCAGTGTTTACACCCTCTAGTCTTCTTGGCTTGGCACATCTGTATTTGGTGAGTTTTTCCCATTATTTTCTGCAGATCCTCTCAAGCTCTGTCAGGTTGGATGGGGTGCGTCGCTGCACTGCTATTTTTAGTTATCTACAGAGATGTTCGTTCAGGTTCAAGTCCGGGCTCTGTCTGGGCCACTCAAGGACATTCAGAGACTTGTCCCGAAGCCACTCCTGCATTGTCTTGACTGTGTGCTTAGGGTCGTTGTCCTGTTGGAAGGTGAACCTTCACCCCAGTCTGAGGTCCTGAGTGCTCTGGAGCAGGTTTTCATCAAGGATCCCTCTGCAATTTGATCTGTTCATCTTTCCCTCTATCCTGACTAGTCTCTCAGTCCCTGTCTCTAAAAAAACATCCCCACAGCATGGTGCTGACACCACCATGCTTCACCATAGGGATGGTGCAAGGTACCCTCCAAACATGACGCCTGGCTTTCAGGTCAAAGAGTTCAATATTGGTTTCATCAGACCAGAGAATCTTGTTGAGAGTCATTTAGGTGACTTTTGGCAAACTCCAAGCGGGCTTTCATGTGCCTTTTACTGAGGAGTGGCTTCTGTCTGGCCACTCTACCAAAAAGGCCTGATTGGTGGAGTGCTGCAGAGATGTTTGTCCTTTGGAGCTGACCATCAGGTACTTGGTCACCTCCCTGACCAAGGTCCTTCTCACTGATTGCTCAGTTTGGCCTGGCGGGCAGCTCTATGAAGAATCTTGCTTCCAAACTTCTTCCATTTAAGAATGATGGAGGCCACTGTGTTCCTGTGGAACTTCAATTCTGTTTAATTCTTTGGTACCTTTCCCCAGATCTGTGCCTCAACACAATCCCGTTTCTGAGCTCTACTGACAAATCCTTCAACCTCACGCCCCAGTTTTTGCTCTGACATGCTCTGTCAACTGTGGGACCTTTATATAGACAGGTGTGTGCCTTTCCAAATCAAATTCAAATGTATTTATAAAGCCCTTCTTACATCGGCTGATGTCACAAAGTGCTTTACAGCAACCCAGCCTAAAACCCCAAACCACAAGCAATGCAGGTGTAGAATCAGGGTGGCTAGGAAAAACTCCCTAGAAAGGCCAGAACCTAGGAAGAAACCTAGAGAGGAATCAGGCTATGAGGGGTGGCCAGTCCTCTTCTGGCTGTGCCGGTTGGAGATTATAACAGAACATGTCCAAGATGTTCAAATGTTCATAGATGACCAGCATGGTCAAATAATAATATTCACAGTGGTTGTCGAGGGTGCAACAGGTCAACACCTCAGGAGTAAATGTCAGTTGGCTTTTCGTAGTCAATCATTCAAATCATGTCCAATCAATTTAATCTACCACAGGTGGACTCCAATCAACTTGTAGAAACATCTCACGGATGATCAATGGAAACAGGATACACCGGAGCTCAATTTCAAGTCTCATAGCAAAGGGTCTGAATACTTATGTAAATTAGTTATTTCTGTTTTTTTTATAATACATTCGCAAAAATGTCAACTTGTTTTCGCTTTGTCTTTATGGTGTATTGTGTGTAGATTGAGGGGGGGGAAATAATGTAATACATTTTAGAATAAGGCTGTAATGTACCGAAATGTAGAAATACTTTTCGAATGCACTGTATATACACTGAACAAAAATATAAATGCAACATGTGAAGTGTTGGGCTGAAATTAAAGATCCCAGTAATTTTCGATACGGACAAAAAGCTTATTTCTAAAAAATGTGGTGCACAAATTGGTTTACGTCCCTGTTAGAGAGCATTTCTCGTTTGCTAAGATTATCCATCCATCTGACAGGTGTGGTATATCAAGACGCTGATTTAAACAGCATTATCATTACTAGAGGTCGACCGATTTATGATTTTTCAACGCCGATACCGACTATTGGAGGACCAAAAAAGCAGATAGCGGTTAATCAGACAATTTTTTTTTATTTGTAATAATGACAATTACAACAATACTGAATGAACACTTATTTTAACTTAATACATCAATAAAATCAATTTAGCCTCAAATAAATAATGAAGCATGTTCAATTTGGTTTAAATTATGCAAAAACAAAGTGTTGGAGAAGAAAGTAAAAGTGCAATATGTGCTATGTAAGAAAGCTAACGTTTCAGTTCCTTGCTCAGAACATGAGAACATATGAAAGCTGGTAGTTCCTTTTAACATGAGTCTTCAATATTCCCAGGTAAGAAGTTTTAGGTTGTAGTTATTTTAGGAATTATAGGACTATTTCCCTCTATACCATTTGTATTTCATTAACCTTTGACTATTGGATGTTCTTATAGGCACTTTAGTATTGCCAGTGTAACAGTATAGCTTCCGTCCCTCTCCTCGCTCCTCCCTGGGCTCGAACCAGCAACACAACGACAACAGCCACCATCGAAGCAGCGTTAACCATGCAGAGCAAGGGGAACAACCACAGGCTCAGAGTGAGTGACGTTTGAAACGCTATTAGCGCACGCTAACTAGCTAGCCATTTTACTTCGGTTACACCAGCCTCATCTTGGGAGTTGATAGGCTTGAAGTCATAAACAGTGCAATGCTTGACGCACAACGAAGAGCTGCTGGCAAAACGCACAAAAGTGCTGTTTGAATGAATGTTTACCCGCCTGCTTCTGCCTACCACCGCTCAGTCAGATACTTAGATACTTGTATGCTCAGTCAGATTATATGCAACGCAGGACACGCTAGATAATATCTAGTAATATCATCAACCATGTGTAGTTAACTAGTGATAATGATTGTTTTTTATAAGGTAAGTTTAATGCTAGCTAGCAACTTACCTTGGCTTACTGCATTCGCGTAACAGGCAGTCTCCTTGTGGAGTGCAACGAGAGAGAGGCAGGATGTTATTGTGTTGGAGTAGTTAACTGTAAGTTTGCAAAATTGGATCCCCCGAGCTGACAAGGTGAAAATCTGTCATTCTGCCCATGAACGAGGCAGTTAACCCACCGTTCCTAGGCCGTCATTGAAAATAAGAATGTGTTCTTAACTGACTTGCCTAGTTAAATAAAGGTATAAAACATTTTTTTGGGTGCGGTTATGGTATGGGCAGGCAGGCAGAAGCTACAGACAACGAACACAATTGCATTTTATCGAAGGCAATTCGAATGCACAAAGATACCATGACAAGATCCTGGGATACTCTGAATCAACATGTACGACAACCTGTTCCAGTTCCCGCTAAAATCCAGTAACTTCACACAACCATTGGAGAGGAGTGGGATAACATTCCACAGGCCACAATCAACAGCCTGATCAACTCTATGCAAAGTAGATTTGTCCGCTCGATGAGGCAAATGGTGGTCACACCAGATACTGACTGGTTTTCTGATCCACAGATGCGTATATGTATTCCCAGTCGTGAAGTCCATAGATTAAGGCCTAATACATGTATTTAAATTGACTGATTTCCTTATAAATTGTACAGTGCCTTGCAAAAGTATTCGGCCCCCTTGAACTTTGCGACCTTTTGCCACATTTCAGGCTTCAAACATAAAGATATAAAACTGTATTTTTTTGTGAAGAATCAACAACAAGTGGGACACAATCATGAAGTGGAACGACATTTATTGGATATTTCAAACTTTTTTAACAAATCAAAAACTGAAAAATTGGGCATGCAAAATTATTCAGCCCCTTTACTTTCAGTGCAGCAAACTCTCTCCAGAAGTTCAGTGAGGATCTCTGAATGATCCAATGTTGACCTAAATGACTAATGATGATAAATACAATCCACCTGTGTGTAATCAAGTCTCCGTATAAATGCACCTGCACTGTGATAGTCTCAGAGGTCCGTTAAAAGCGCAGAGAGCATCATGAAGAACAAGGAACACACCAGGCAGGTCCGAGATACTGTTGTGAAGAAGTTTAAAGCCGGATTTGGATACAAAAATATTTCCCAAGCTTTAAACATCCCAAGGAGCACTGTGCAAGCGATAATATTGAAATGGAAGGAGTATCAGACCACTTCAAATCTACCAAGACCTGGCCATCCCTCTAAACTTTCAGCTCATACAAGGAGAAGACTGATCAGAGATGCATCCAAGAGGCCCATGATCACTCTGGATGAACTGCAGAGATCTACAGCTGAGGTGGGAGACTCTGTCCATAGGACAACAATCAGTCAGTCGTATATTGCACAAATCTGGCCTTTATGGAAGAGTGGCAAGAAGAAAGCCATTTGTTAAAGATATCCATAAAAAGTGTCGTTTAAAGTTTGCCACAAGCCACCTGGGAGACACACCAAACATGTGGAAGAAGGTGCTCTGGTCAGATGAAACCAAAATTGAACTTTTTGGCAACAATGCAAAACGTTATGTTTGGCGTAAAAGCAACACAGCTGAACATACCATCCCCACTGTCAAACATGGTGGTGGCAGCATCATGGTTTGGGCCTGCTTTTCTTCAGCAGGGACAGGGAAGATGGTTAAAATTGATGGGAAGATGGATGGAGCCAAATACAGGACCATTCTGGAAGAAAACCTGATGGAGTCTGCAAAAGACCTGAGACTGGGACGGAGATTTGTCTTCCAACAAGACAATGATCCAAAACATAAAGCAAAACCTACAATGGAATGGTTCAAAAATAAACATATCCAGGTGTTAGAATGGCCAAGTCAAAGTCCAGACCTGAATCCAATCGAGAATCTGTGGAAAGAACTGAAAACTGCTGTTCACAAATGCTCTCCATCCAACCTCACTGAGCTCGAGCTGTTTTGCAAGGAGGAATGGGAAAAATTTCAGTCTCTCGATGTGCAAAACTGATAGAGACATACCGCAAGCGACTTACAGCTGTAATCACAGCAAAAGGTGGCGCTACAAAGTATTAACTTAAGGGGGCTGAATAATTTTGCACGCCCAATTTTTCAGTTTTTGATTTGTAAAAAAAGTTTGAAATATCCAATAAATGTCGTTCCACTTCATGATTGTGTCCCACTTGTTGTTGATTCTTCACAAAAAAATGCAGTTTTATATCTTTATGTTTGAAGCCTGAAATGTGGCAAAAGGTCGCAAAGTTCAAGGGGGCCGAATACTTTCGCAAGGCACTGTAACTCAGTAAAAGCTTTGAGATTGTTGCATGTTGCGTTTTATTTTTGTTCAGTATATGAATTAAGTGTGGCAAAAAAAACTGTAGACTACTCATCGACTATCACCTACACTTTACATGTTGGCTAAATACTTATGTACATTGTCCTACACTTTGTTTTTCTTAACCAAAAAACACAAGAAATTCTGTTTTCAAATCAATTTAATTGGCTGTTTTGGTTAATGGCCTTAGTGCCCTGGCAGATTGGGCACCTCTTCAAGGCCTGCCTGTTCCACTCCAGGATGTATCCTTTGCAGGAACCTGTGGAATGAAGCAAACGTCTACACTAAGTGGCTACGCAATCTAACCCCCCCCCTCTTCCCCCATGCAAACAACAGGTAGCCAACTCTGGATTTTTCAAGTTTATTTACCAGGCTTAGTGCATCCCGTCATCCACAAATGTGTATTCTACATAATGCCATAAATTTGTCCTCTCGCCTCTTACATTCACCTCTGTTTCCACAGTGATTCATGCCACTGCGTCGTTGTCAACACGGCCGTCATTAATATTCCACCTGTAGGTCTATTTCAGGCAAATTGCTGATTCCCTAATGTAGACCTTACACAATTAAGGGGCCTCTGGCTGAGCCGCCATGCGTAAACGATAACCTGCAGGAGAGCAAGAGACCGAGCTCACTTCCTCTCAGCAGCACAGCCCCCCCCCCCCCCCTGGATACAGCCCATTCAGCGTGCGTTCAACCACAGATCCCTATCTGATATCATTACGGCAGCACCTCCGACATTACAGGAGCAAGACCTCCGGCGTGGTCTAGGCAACCGTCTCCATATTTATCACGTCTTCATCTGTGTGGTGGTGCTGCGTCATAACAATCTTTAACCCACCGAAAACGGTCTCTCCGTCCTCAGAAACTCACAAATCCGAAATCCCAGTCGTCTCACTTGAAGTTGTTAAAATGGTTCAGACATGGCTTACCTTAGAACATTTCTAAGATATCTGCAGTTAGGTGTGAGCCTCTGAGCTGGATGAAAAGTTCAGTATGCAGGCAGAGGATGGACCAGCTCTCTTACCCTCTCCTTTGAAGATGGACAGGTGTTAGAGGTTGTCCTGTAAAAGGCAGACACTAGCCCCAGGCATATCCCCTCAGGCCTCATTCTTACATGTCTTCTGGGCTTCTCCTGCTCTCTGTTATAAATCCCATACGTACTCTCTCAGCTCAGTGCGCCCTCCTCTCAAGAATCCCCTCTGGCTTTAAGTTTAGCCGTAGAGCAGGTTCAACCACAGATCTGATATCATTACGGCAGCACCTCCGACATGTCTTCTGGGCTTGGACGTTCTTCAAGTCCAAGGCTGTCTGTGAAGCTTCCCTTCTAAAACATACCACTAGAATCAAATCCTATGCGCTATTTTGTTGTTCTATGGCTTGTGAGGAAACGTGGTTTCCATTTCTCAAGGAAATTGGAATTTGGCTGGATGCAGAATGTAGCGTTCTTCAATATACATATATATTTTTTTAAAACATCATCCCTTTGAATGGGGTTATCTTAATCGTAGACAGGTCCATTTTCTTTCAGTACAAATATTTCCCCCTTTCCATAGGCTACTTTAGATAATTGGGAACAAAAATAAACAAGATTGTATTCCAATAGCTGATGTCATTTGCACAATGCACTGTGTGTACAAAACATTAGGAACACCTTCCTGATATTGAGCTGCACCTCCTTTTGCCATCAGAACAGCCTCAATTCGTCAGGACATGGACTCTAGAAGGTGTCAAGTGTTCCATAGGGATGCTGGCCCATGTTGACTCCAATGCTTCCCACAATTGTATCAAGTTGACTGGATGTCCTTTGGGTGGTGATCCATTTGTGAGATGCACGGGAAACTGTTGAATGGCACACATACATAATCCATGTCTCAATTGTCTCGAGGCTTAAAAATCCTTCTTTAACCTGTCTCCTCCCCTACACTGATTTTGAAGTGACATCAATAAGGGATCATAGCTTTCACCTGGTCAATCTGGCATGTTCCTAATGTTTTATACACTCAGTGTACAGTCTACAATATATGTAGGAATATAGTTCTTTAGTGTGATGGGACTGTGAGCAGCAGGTGAGACGGAACACATCCCAGACTGTTTTTTTAAACGAGGGCAGTGAACAGTTCATCTGTGATCCTCACAACAGACGAGAGACTGGAGATGGAGGGACACGTTGACTGAGATGACACTCCTACGCAGTTGCTGCCTGGTCCCAAGTGGCACAGAGTTAAACCATCATTCCCAGAAGACATTCCTGAAGAAGTCCTCCCCCATAGGTGCAATCCGCTTCCAGAAGTCTGGAACAATAAGCACGATGCCACACCCGTGTCAACCAAACCTTCGGTACTCCAGCTTTGTACCGTGTGCTTTGTTTGCACGTGAAGACAAACTCACACGACAGCTCTGACTACCAGGAAATAAAATAAGAGGTTGGTGGTATGTTGACGCTAGTTTTTAGGGTTTCTGTGCTTTTATAGAGACTTCTGCTCAGCTGTTTACTTTTATATTGTTTGATGTGCAGAGAGAGTAACATTATAGGGATCTCTGACAATGTGATGACGTCTGATGTAATGGTTTAGAAACAATAGATTTAGTTGAGTTAACTTTGTGCTGTGCAGATTGCTGTATGGGGGATGAAGTATAATTGGTATCATATGCAAACAATAGTCTTGGTGGTGATGATGTCTAAGATTTGATGGTGCACAGGCAAGGTTTTGCTAGCAAGATCACAGCCATGCCTCTATGTGCAATACGTGAGAGCAATTAACTTGTGACAAAGATATCTCAGACAAATCTTACTGCTTTACTGAATTCGACATTAACAATGACCCATTTGCTTCTTTAATTCCTCTGTCCCCATTAAGGTGTTTACTAGCCTCTCATTCACCCCAGCCACTGCATGATAAATGGCATTGCCACACCATGTGATATAAAGGCAGATTATATGTCACTGTGCCTCAATATGCATGTTTAATGGTATATACTTTCCCCAAAATGTCCCATTTTTAATTGTGGGTTCAGTTACAACCCATCTATACCCAGAGACACTAGCTGCTGCTGCCGTCCTATGGCAATCCTCTATCTGGCTATAATCAATCTTCCAGACACTCCATGTCATTTACTAATGCTCTTCATGGTGCTTTACCGTAAAGGCCAGTGTAAATTAAACCTCAGTCTGATGCTCTTCATGGTGCTTTACCGTAAAGGCCAGTGTAAATTAAACCTCAGTCTGATGCTCTTCATGGTGCTTTACCGTAAAGGCCAGTGTAAATTAAACCTCCGTCTGATGCTCTTCATGGTGCTTTACCGTAAAGGCCAGTGTAAATTAAACCTCAGTCTGATGCTCTTCATGGTGCTTTACCGTAAAGGCCAGTGTAAATTAAACCTCAGTCTGATGCTCTTCATGGTGCTTTACCGTAAAGGCCAGTGTAAATTAAACCTCAGTCTGATGCTCTTCATGGTGCTTTACCGTAAAGGCCAGTGTAAATTAAACCTGAGTCTGGTATATTAACCCTCTCACTGCCTGGCAGCCCAATACCTTCACATCCACTTATAGATGATGAACTGCAGCGATTCCCGTACTCTGTCAGTTTGGCTACAGTTTGTTGACTTTGTCGAAAGCTATTAGATTCTCTTTTGTAGCTTTTTTACAAATCTATTTCTGTTTCTTGAGCAAAAATAGACATGAACGATTCAGTGGTTTGACGTATTCAATGTAAAGCAAGGATTATTTACCATTCTTTCTCTTATACTGTACTTCTCATAAAGACCCTTGAATAAAAAGTATAACCATGAAGTAAGAAATAGACTTGACAAAGTAGATCTTCCACTTGGACCGTCTTTGGTGAAAAGTGGCCTGCTATTTTAGTGCCAGCAGCTCCTTTCCTCCACTGTATTAACAGTGATCACATCGCAGGCGTTAAGAGATTCAATTTTTTTAAAGAATTTAATGCTGTAGCAGTTTTACTGCTCATACCCTTATATCATTACCTGGCTGTACTCACAAACCAGTGCCTGGAAATACTGGGCCAGGCATGAAACTGCTCCCACTTTGTTTTTCTCCCTCCCTTGTTAGCGTTCATAAAATGTTTCTTTGAATCAATAACTGGACATTTCTTTGGAATTCGTTGAATTAAGGATACTTATTTTCCAGCAAGAGACGCCATACATTACTGTGATTTTGATACAATGGATAAATATGATGGTCCTCTTCCTCATAAATCTTTGATAACCCTCCCTTTCAGTGAGTCATTATGGATGCCATGACGGTGTACTTCTCGTCCACTCCATTAGGGTAATTAGACTGTGTGTTGAGAACCCCAGCCTCTGGCCTCACGCATCCCCTGCCTGTCTGTACCAGCCCCATCATCCCTGTGTCGGAGCTCTGCTACCTACCTCTACATAGAGTACAAGTTATCGTTGTACTGGGCTGGGTGGGTGGGGACCAGCGAATAGCAACTCGTGTCTCACATCATTAAATTTAAAGGGAAGCCTGTCCTTAGCCAGTCTGCTGAAGTACAAGACATAGCGGGTCCCCCCTCATTAACCTTTACAGTTATTTTGTGCCCGCCTGCCCCGCCCAGCTCCAGTCTGCAGACAGAACACTAATTAAAGCACATCTCACCCAGTTCACACCAGAAAAAAAAAACAGATCTACCCTCCCACCGCCCAGTCAAATATCGACCTGACAAAAGGCCTACAGCATATATACTCTACATTTGTATGCGTTGTATATGCAGTGTTCTATCTAGATGTACAGTGCATTCGGAAAGTATTCAGACCCCTTGACTCTCCCCCCCCCCCCCCCCCCCCCCCCCCCACACACACACACACAATCTACACACAATACCCCATAATGAAGAAGCAAAAACAGGTTTTTAGACATTTTTGCAAATGAATTACAAATAAACAGATACTTTATTTACATAAATATTCAGATCCTTTGCTATGAGACTCGAAATTGAGATCAGGTGCATCTTGTTTCCATTGATCATCCTTGATGTTTTACAACTTGATTGGAGTCTACCAGTGATAAATTCAATTGATTGGACATGATTTGGAAAGGCACACACCTGTCTATATAAGGTTCCACAGTTGGCACTGCCTGTCTGAGCAAAAACCAAACCATGAGTTCGAAGGAATTGTCCGTAGAGCTCCGAGACAGGATTGTGTCGAGGCACAGATCTGGGGAAGGGTACCAAAACATTTCTGCAGCATTGAAGGTCCCCAAGAACACACTGGCCATCATTCTTAAGTGGAAGAAGTTTGGAACCACCCCCTAGAGCTGGCCGTCCAGCCAAACTGAGCAATCGGGGTAGGAGGGCCTTGGTCAGAAATGTGACCAAGAGCCCAATGGTCACATACTGAGCTCCAGAGTTCCTCTCTGGAGATGGGAGAATCTTCCAGAAGGACAAACAAAGGTGTGCGAATCCTTATGTAAATGAGACGTTTCTGCATTTCATTTTCAGTACATTTGGAAACATTTCTAAAAACATGTTTTCACTTTGTAATTATGAGGTATTGTGTGAAGATGGCTGAGATTTTTTATTTATTTAATACATTTAGAATTCAGATTGTAACACAACAAAATGTGGAATAAGTCAGGGGGTGAATACTATCTGAATGCACTGAATGTGGTGGGTTCGCTTAGTACACTGTAGATTGTCTTTGAGGAGGCCTTAGCTACATGCAACAATAAATCAGTGCATAAATTGCCAGCTAATCAGGGCTACATTGCATCCTCTCTTAGGTAGGTTTTGTATTCAGTTAGCAGCCATGAAAAGAGGCCTCATTAGCAGCCCTTGTTCAGGGTGTTCATTAAGTGTGCTTCCTGAGTTATTTTAGAAACTGCAGAGATGTGTTCGTACTTTGTAGTGACAAAACTCCATTGACAAAGCAATTATGATTGATTTTTTTTTCTCTCACTCCACTCCCATTCTTCGACTGACAAAGAAAGGATATCTCCAAGATATCTGTGACAGCTTTGATATTGTATTGCTGTTTTTCTTCATGCTCAGTAAATTAGAATTAATGCTGCTGATTTGCAAGAATACAAAATCACTCGCTGGAAGAAAAATTTCTCAAATATTTGCTGTACCACTTCAATCAACGAGTCTTGGTGTTAGAAAGTAACACGACTATAAACGCTGCTCCTGTAAAGCTGTGTGCACGTTGATGTATATGTTGTGAATGCATTTCTCACCATGAAGAATGTCTTCTAGAACCCTCTCTCTTGCCAGATTATGGGGGAGAGTGAGCCAACTGATTCATGGTGCTTCAGAGCGTTTGCTCCCATTTCGCTTCCTCTTGATTGCAGAACATTGACCACTTTTGGATTTCAGAGCAAGGAGGGCTTGACAAATGTGTTTTTTTATCTGTATTGTTTATTAAGGGCCTGGTTGATACTTCACAGAAAAAACCTTCACGTTGGTCTGAAATGAGTCATTTCTTACTGAGTGGAATCAGCAGGCGCTCTCACTAATCTTCTCCTTACGACATCGCTGCTCGTATTAGTGGCATGAAATGATACAGCCCTGCAGTTATATCATGTGGCACTGAGAATACATTTTTGTTCTCCCAATTTTCCACACTGCAGTCAGGAGAGAACTGATTTTCTTTTTTGTACTTTTGAAAAAGTATCCAGACTTCCCGCCAGCATGCAAGTTAATTGAAATTAATAATTTGAAACCGTAATGAAATCATTCCTGGACTGTTTTCAGACCTGTTCTGGTCCCTGTTGTGCATTAAAGTAATATTTGTCATTACAGAACCTGTTCAAGAGCCAGTTTAATAAGATGAATGAAAAGAAAGAAGTAACAAATGCATTATCAGTGATCACAGTTAAGTTTGTTGTGGCTCGAGTCTGATTCCATCAGTGGACAGCATTATGAGCCTCACGCAAAACAAGTTATGGACTAAAATTGTTCTGAGTTCCACGCCTTCACTACTCCCACTCCTAAAACCACCAAGTCCCACTCCTAAAACCACCAAGTCCCAGCTCCTAAAACCACCAAGTCCCAGCTCCTAAAACCACCAAGTCCCAGCTCCTAAAACCACCAAGTCCCAGCTCCTAAAACCACCAAGTCCCAGCTCCTAAAACCACCAAGTCCCAGCTCCTAAAACCACCAAGTCCCAGCTCCTAAAACCACCAAGTCCCAGCTCCTAAAACCACCAAGTCCCAGCTCCTAAAACCACCAAGTCCCAGCTCCTAAAACCACCAAGTCCCAGCTCCTAAAACCACCAAGTCCCAGCTCCTAAAACCACCAAGTCCCAGCTTCTAAAACCACCAAGTCCCAGCTCCTAAAACCACCAAGTCCCAGCTCCTAAAACCACCAAGTCCCAGCTCCTAAAACCACCAAGTCCCAGCTCCTAAAACCTATAGACCATGTCATCTTTTAAGTAACTCACAGACACCGAGATTGAATGTGATTTAAGCACTTGAGTCCCCTTTGTTCCTACAGCTGAAGGGAAGGAACATTTCCTGGAACCGTGAGGCGGTCTGCTTGTATTGGCTCCACTGATCTCTGGCCCGCTGCCCACAGGGAGTGGAGTCATTAGCACAGTTCAAATCTTTTAAAGCTGATCTTACTTTTCCATTTCATATCCCTGGGCTGGCTGGCTGCGTGTCTCTGTGCCTTCCGGAGCTAGGCAGGGCCAGAGAGAGAGAGCTAGTCCTTGCTGTTGGATGTTTTATTAGCATAGCCAGGGGAATGGTAGAAATGAAGCCATCTCTGAGAGAGAGCGCGGGTTTAAGAGTGGGCTTCCTGGTGCTCCCCAGTGCTCTTCATACGTTGTTCATGGATCTTCACAGGCAACATGCTGGGTCTGGGTGAGTAGGCCCCTTGCTGGGCTATATGGAAGTCCAGGGATCCCTGGTGGATAAGACCCTGTGCTTCTTAAAGACCTGGGCCTCGTTTCCCCGAGCCTTCGTAGCGTTAAGATTATTGTTAGAACTATCTTGTGATGTATCTTTAGTAGCCGAGGCCATTTTACAGAGCCTTCGTCGGGCCTACGTTTCACATTAAATGTGGGCTATTAGTCGCGTTTGCTTATGACGCAAGCCGCATCCATTTCCGCACCAGGGAACTGGACAGCTCCCCCAACGGGATCATGTGCAATACCGAACATGCCCCAAACAACGATGTTTGCTGTCGCTGTTACAGGTTCACTCTACGTGCTTGTTTGGGAAACACTCTTTCAGAATTCATGTCTCAATTCATAACATACCAAAATGTAAATCTTTTGGAGCATAGGCCTATTTATCTCTGGAATAACACATCATGTTGTAAGCAAGCTTGTTACAGTGCCTCCTTAAGACATGATTGACATCAGGAAAAGATAGGTAGATGGGTAGGCTATCGGCTGATCGTTGGTGATTGATGTAAATCTCCTGTTGGAGTTAGCTAGCTCGATTATTATTAAATGTTTATGTTTTGTGATTTATGTTCAATACTCTTAAAGTAACTTAGAAGATTATGAATATTATATTACTAACTCAAGATATATGGCTGGCTCGTGTCTTGTGTGGATATTTTAATAAATGGTGGTTAGCTTGTGTCGAGGCTACCTGTGTTGCTGCTGGTCGGAGCAAGGGCCGTTGATGCAGCCGCTCCTCTCTGTCTTTCTGCCTCTATTTGCTGCATGTCAACCAACAATACCGAATATTGATGATGTAAATCAAGTGTTGTGGCAGTACTGTTGATATTTTGATTTAGGTAGCTACACACACTCAACCAATGGGTGCATCTCAAGCAATGCTTGTTTGGATACCGTGTGTGCGCATTCTCCATACAGGGCAGACCAATGGACAGGGTAGGGTAGGGTGGCGAACTTGACAGTGTCATGACAACTTTGTGGAAGTGGGTTCAGAACAACAATAACAAAATGTATACAAAAATATACAGTGCTTTCAGAAAGTATTCATACCCTATGACTTATCCCACATTTTTTGTTACAGCCTGAATTCAAAATCTATTAAACATATATTTATTTTTTATCTCCATCTTTCCCAGTAAAGCAATGAAAACAAGTGAGCATCTCAGAAGAAAAGTGCTCAAAATAGCCCATGTTAACATACAGTTAATTCGGAAAGTATTCAGACCCCTTGACTTTTTTACGTTACAGCCTTATTCTAAAATTGATTAAATCATTTTTCCCCCCTCATCAATCTACTTACAGTGCCCCATAATTACAAAGCAAAAACAGGTTTTTAGACATTTTTGAAAGAAAAAAATTGAAATATCACGTTTTTATGAGTATTCCGACCTTTTACTCAGTACTTTGTTGAAGCACCTTTGGCAGTATTTCAGCCTCGAGTCTTCTTGGGTATGACGCAACAAGCTTAGCACACCTGTGTTTGGGGAGTTTCTCCGATTTATTCTCTGCAGATCCTCTCAAGCTCTGTCAGGTTTGATGGGTAGCATCGCTGCACAGCTATTTTCAGGTCTCTCCAGAGATTGGGATCAAGTCTGGGCACTGGCTGGGCCACTCAAAGACGTTCAGAGACTTGTCCCGAAGCCACTCTGGCATTGTCTTGGCCGCGTGCTTAGTGTTGTTGTCCTGTTGGAAGGTGAATCTTCGCCCCATTCTGAGGTCCTGAGCACTCTGGTTTTCATCAGGGATCTCTCTGTCCTTTGCCCCGTTCATCTTTCTTTTGGTCCTGACTAGTCTCCCAGTCCTTGCCGCTGAAAAACATCCTCACAGCATGATGCTGCCACAACCATGCTTCACCATAGGGATGGTGCCAGGTTTCCTCCAGACGTGACGCTTGGTATTTAGGCCAAAGAGTTCAAACTTGGATTCATCAGACCAGAGAATCTTGTTTCACATGGTCTGATAGTCCTTTAGGTGCCTTTTGGCAAACTCCAAGCAGGCTGTCATGTGCCTTTTACTGATGAGTGGCTTCTGTCTGGCCATTCTACCAAAAAGGCTTGATTGGTGGAGTGCTGCAGAGATGGTTGTCCTTCTGGAAGGTTGTCCCATCTCCACAGAGTTGGTAACAGGATGATTGGTTAGCTATTTGAGCCAGTAAATGGGGCTTTACTATTCTTAGGTAACAGAATGAAATTGAAAATATGGCAAATACGAGTGGCAATATCGTCCGCTATTACCCTAAGTAGTTGTCAGACTTGGATGGAAAATACTTTCATCATTCTTATAGGGATGGACATTCATCAAGCACAATAGTTACACAAATGACTGATTGGCTGAGAGAAATTGATGATAAAAAGATTGGGTGGGCTGTGTTAGATTTCAGTGCGGCTTTTGACATTATCGATCATAGTCTACTGCTGGAAAAATGTATGTGTTATGACTTTACACCTGCTATATTGTGGATAAAGAGTTACCTATCTAACAGATCACAGAGGGTGTACTTTAATGGAAGCCTCTCTAACATAATCCAAGTAGATTCAGGAATTCCCCAGGGAAGCTGTCTAGGCCCCTTTTCTTTTTTCAGTCTTTACTAAAGACATGCCACTGGTTTTGAGTAAAGCCAGTGTGTCTATGTATGTGGATGACTAAACACTATACATGTCAGCTACTACAGTGACTGAAATGACTACAAAACCTAACGAAGAGCTGCAGTTAGTTTCAGAGTGGGTGGCAAGGAATAAGTTAGTCCTAAATATTCCTAAAACTAAAAGCATTGTATTTGGGACAAATCATTCACTCAACCCTAAACCTCAGCTAAATCATGTAATAAATAATGTGGAAATTGAGCAAGTTGAGGTGACTGCTTGGAGTAACCCTGTGTTGTAAACTGTCATGGTCAAACATATTGATACAACAGTAGCTAAGATGGGAAGAAGTCTGTCCATAATAAAGCGCTGCTCAACTTTTAATAGCACTATCAACAAGGCAGGTCCTTCAGGCCCTAATTTTATCACTCCTGGACTATTGTTCAGTCGTGTGGTCAGGTGCCACAAAAAGAGACTTAAGAAATTTGCAATTGGCTCAGGACAGCATGGCTGGCCCTTGGATGTACACAGAGAGCTAACATTAAAAATATGCGTGTCAATCTCTCCTGGCTGAAAGTGGAGGAGAGATTGACTTCATCACTTATTGTAGGAAGTATTGACATGTAGAATGCACCGAGGTGTCTGTTTGAACTACTGGCACACAGCTAGGACACCCATGCATACTCCACAAGACATGCCACAAGAGGTCTGTTCGCAGTCCCCAAGTCCAGAACAGACTGGGAGGCGCACAGTGCTAGAGCCATGACTACAGGGAACTCTATTCCACATCAAGTAACTGACGCAAGCAGTAAAAAATTATTTAATAAACAAAACAGAGAAAAATACACCTTATGGAACACCGGGAACTGTGAAGAAACACAAACAGTCTAGGCCCCTTTTCGAAAAGTGCAAAGCAATCCCAGAACAACAGCAAAGGACCTTGTGAAGATGCTGGAGGAAACCGGTACAAAAGTATCTATATCCACAGTAAAACGAGTCCTATATCGACGTAACCTGAAAGGCTGCTCAGCAAGGAAGAAGCCACTGCTCCAAAACCTCCAAAAAAATCCAGACTATGGTTTACAGTTGCACATGGGGACAAAGATTGTACTTTTTGGAGAAATGTCCTCTCGTCTGATGAAACAGAAATATAACTTTTTGGCCATAATGACCATCGTAATGTTTGGAGGAAAAAGAGGAGGCTTGCAAGGCGAGGAACAGCATCCCAACCGTGAAGCACGGGGGTGAGCGCATCATGTTGTGGGGGTCCTTTGCTGCAGATGGGACTGGTGCACTTCACAAAATATATGGCATCATGAGACAGGAAAATTACATGGATATATTGAAGCAACATCTCAAGACATCAGTCAGGAAGTTAGGGCTTGGTTGCAAATGGGTCTTCCAAATGGACAATGACCCCAAGAAGACTTCCAAAGTTGTGGCAAAAGTCAAGGTATTGGAGTGGCCGTCACAAAGCCCTGACCTCAAGCCTATAGAAAATTTGTGGGCAGAACTGAAAAAGCGTGTGCGGGCAAGGAGGCCTAGAAACCTGACACATTTACACCAGCTCTGTCAGGAGGAACGGGCCAAACAATTTAAAGGCAATGCTATCAAATACTAATTGAGTGTATGTAAACTTCTGACCCACTGGGAATGTGATGAAAGAAATAAAAGCTGAAATAAATCATTCTCTCTACTATTATTCTGACATTTCACATTCTTAAAATAAAGTGGTGATCCTAACAGGGAATGGATTTTTACTAGGATTAAATGTCAGGAATTGTGAAAAACTGAGTTTAAATGTAGTTGGCTAAGGTGTATGTAAACTTCTGACTTCAAATGTATATGCTTATTTTAGTTATTAATTTAACTTTAGTTCTACAAACTTTGGGCTATGTGTTTTGATTTTTAATACATTTTAAGGCTGAATGATGTGACACTAATGATGATTTGAAAAAAGTGTCTTGAAAGGCATGAGCTTTGTTTTTTGCGCAGGCTGTACATACACACTTTGTCAGTCTTCTCATTCACAATTTGACAAGAACTTGATAATGCCTTGAATTTCCAGGCGGCATCCCCACTGTGTGGCCTTTTGCAGCCAGTGGCTGTTGTTCCTTTCTCCCTGAGTACTGCTGCTCTGAAGCAAATCTCGCTCACATGGCTCTCCATCACGTGATTGGGTCATTCCCACAGGCTACAAGTGAAGACTGACACTTCGGGGATGTAACTGCGTGCATCCTTATCCAATTCTGAGGTGTGTATTGAAGATATTGGAAGAACTGTCCACATTTACTTTTCGTCAGCCAACAAGATGAGTAGGCCTAAGGAACAACAAAAGCACTAGCCTATGTCAATTTAATATCCCCATAGTACAAAAATTGACCTATTCTGTGCAAGAAATAAATATTCTGGGACAGTTGTGGGTTGCGATAGATCCCAAATTTATAGAATCACTAGCATTTTACACAATGTGGCTGATGCAACAGATCAGAACGTTTAGCTTAAAATGTTGATAAACTATTAGACTTTCTTCACATAAGCGCAGCAATGCGCACACGGCGGTAGGCATTAAGCGTGATTGTTCCATTAGCGGGAAAACATTATCTTCCCCAAACTTGAAACTCAAGCACTGCTTATGTATGCCAGTTAGACTCTACACCCATTGTAAAGCAGATTAATGTGCTTCATTTTTTAAGAAGTTATTTGGCCACTTTTTAGTTGTGATACGAACCTTATCAAAACAGATAGGCGTATGGGCTAGGCTACTTGAGGTGTGCGACTGATTCGAATAAGTCGCAAAAAAAGGCATTATTTCTTAATATTAGCAAAGTTGAGAAATAAATATAGTAGGCCTAGCCTACAGAAAGCTGATGAGATCCTCCTTTTTTTAATAGAGGCCATCACTCTGTTTTCTCTTGCAATTGCATAGCCTATAGAAGTGTTGCGCAACATGAGCTCATGGGCTCTCATGAAGTGTTTGATTAGATTTCCGATGACATTTGCATTGATGTCAGAGTGATTAGAGGGACAATAGAGTGCTGAGTACCAGGCAGTTAGCACGTTTGGTAGGCTACTAATGACCATCGGCAGCATTCGAGCTTGGAAAAGCCTAATTACCGTGACTAAACGGTCACGTGGAATTTGACTGCCTTCATGGCTCGTGACCATCAGTGTGGCGGTAACACGATCACCGCAACAGCCCTTGCCAATGACAAGTATACCCAACACTTGATGCAGCCACCAACATGCTTGAAAATAAGACGAGCGGTACTCAGTGATGTTCTGCTGGATTGCTCGAAACATATGTTTGTATTCCGGACATAAAGTAAATTTCTTTGCCACATTTTTTGCAGTTTGACTTTAGTGCCTTATTGCAAACGGGATGCATGTTTAGGATATTTTTGATTCTGTACAGGCTACCTTCTTTTCATGTAGGTTCTTATTATGACATCTCAATTTAATCCATTTTGAAATTCAGGCTGCAACACAACAAAATGTGGAAAGTCAAAGGGTGTGATTTCTTTCTGAAGGCACTGTATACCACCACACAAAAGGGCACTTGGCGAGTGGGAGGGCAAAGGGGCAGGTGCTCGGGCTACAAGGGAGTCAGGGCGCTTAATGGTCAAAGGACATGCAGGCAGCCATTTAATTTCCTTAATACAGATTCTCAATGTATTTTACTTTATATACTCCCTGCAGTAAGAATGACATTTTGAATTCCTTAGTTCGGTTTTGAATACTCCTGCAGGTATTACACCAGTATTCAATGATTATAATTTTTATATAAACATACTTTTAATATAAACTGTACTTCATTATTTGTTTTAACTGTTAAGTGTGGTTTTCTGCCCACGCACACAGTCACACTGTAAATACCATTACATAGTGTTCAATATAGGAGAGAGCAGCAAGTATTGTTATCTGTTGAGAAACTGTGTTTTAGTTTTCCTGGCATGACCTTTGCAAATGTCACAATTTTAGGTTTTATGGATTTCAGCAGAGAAAAGACAGAAAACATTCCTAAAATGGGAGTGTGAAAGTGTCTGAAGTTTATTGATGTCAAGTGATTATATGTTATTATGAAGTGAAAATATGCATGAGTCTCTCTTAAATCCACCAGTGATGCTACAGTACATATATTTTCTTGGAATGAGAGCCATGGCCGCTAACAGCAATGAAGTCATTTTTCCATTGGCTGATAACTCCACTGTACTTGGCCACTTAGGGACACTTGTTTGGGCTTCAGAAGTTCTTAGTTTGATTTTCCATTCCCCACCCCCTCTCTCCCAGCATGCAACTGTAATGTATGGAATGCTGTTTTAACATACACCGAGTGTACAAAACATTAAGGACACCTTCCTAATATTGTGTTGCACCCCCCCCCCCCCCCCCTTTGCCCTCAGAACAGCCTCAATTTGTCGGGGCATGGACTCTACAAGGTGTCAAAATAATTCCACAGGGAATACTGGCCAATGTTGATTCCAATGCTTTCCACAGCTGTGTAAAGTAGGCTGGATGTCCTTTAGGTGGTGGACCATTCTTGACAAACTATTGAGCTTTAAAAAACCCAGCAGTGTTGCAGTTCTTGACACAAACCGGTGCGCCTGGCACCTACAGTTCAAAGGCACTTCAATCTTTTGTCTTGCCCATTCACCAATCCACATACACAATCCACCTCTCAATTGTCTCGAGGCTTAAAAATCCTTATTTAACCTGTCTACTCCCCTTCACCTACACTGACTGAAGTGGATTTAACAAATGACATCAATAAGGGATCATAGGTTTCACCTGGATTCACTTGGTCAGTCTGTCATGGAAAGAGCAGGTGTTCATAATGTTTTGCACACTCAGTGTATCGTCATATAATTTCTGATCATACTGTAAGCAGGCTTTGGCCGAACAACACTCTTAAAGGCCCAGTGCATTTAAAAACTGAATTTTCTTGTGTTGTCTATACACTACCGTTCAAAAATTTGGTCACTTAGAAATGTCCTTGTTTTTGAAAGAAAAGCATATTTTTTGTCTGTTAAAATAACATCACATTGTTCGGAAATACAGTGTTGACATTGTTAATGTTGTAAATTAGTATTTGTAGCTGGAAACGTCCGATTGTTAATGGAATATCTACATAATGTACTTGAGACTGGAGTTTTGCTGCTACTGTTTAATGAAGCTGCCAGTTGAGGACTTGTGAGGCATCTGTTTCTCAAACTAGACACGCTAATGTACTTGTCTCTTGCTCAGTTGTGCACCAGGGCCTCCCACTCTATTCTGGTTAGAGCCAGTTAGCGCTGTTCTGTGAAGGGAGTAGTTCTTCCTTTCGAATAAGCTATTTTTGTATGTTTTTGACCATTTTAATTGAAAACAATAGGTACTTGTTACTCAGAAATTATTTTATATTGAGATAAAAACAGCTGCATTGGACTTTTAATAGACCAATCACCACAGACGATTGGGCAGCGAGTTCACCATGGCCCTTTAGTCCATTTCTCTTTATATGTCTGAGTTTCTTTGTTGTGACATTGTTTATTTGGACAGTTTGTCCAGCTGCGTTAGCCCCCAGCACTACGTGTAGTTCTGACAGGCCTGGAGCGCGGCCTCCACGGCGTCGTGGTGCGGACATTTCTGGCAGCCGGGTAAACCCTTTCTGACTCGTTTTCCAGTGTGAGGTCAGCTCTTTGAACCATTACTGTGTCACAGACCTCAAGTTGACGGCATCTGGCCAATGCACGGTCACGTACTGCAGGTATTAGTTCATGGAGAAATGACAGGGGGAGGCCTACTATCAAATTGAACTTTATTTGTCACATGCGACGAATACAACGTGTAGACCTTCCTGTGAAATGCTTCCTTACAAGCCCTTAACCAACAGTGCAGTTCAAGAGGGAGTTACTTTTTATTTTGTAAATATTTGATTAAAACAATAAAATAACAATAACGAGGCTATATACAGGGGGTACCGGTACCGAGTCAATGTGCGGGGGTACAGGTTAGTTAAGGTAATTTGTAGGTATGTAGGTATGTAGGTAGGGGTGAAGTGACTAAGCATAGATAATAAACCTCGAGTAGCAGCAGTGTACAAAACAAATTATTAATTGTTCAGCAGTCTTATGGCTTGGGGGGTAGGAGCTGTTAAGGAGCCTTTTGGTCTTAGACTTGGCGCTCCGGTACCGCTTGCTGTGCGTTAGCAGAAAAAAACTGACTTGGGTGACTGGAGTCTTTCACCATTTTTTGGGCTTTCCTCTTACACCGCCTAGTGTATAGGTCCTGGATGGCAGGAAGCTTGGCCCCAGTGATGTACTGGGCTGTACGCACTACCCTCTGACTGGGTCACAAAGACTGAGATCCCCCTTCATACTGTCTCTGTGGCCCAGCCTCTCTTTATGGGTCTGCTGAGAGAAAATGCTGGGTGAAAGACATTATGACATAGCACTGAGGACCTTAATAGGATTATCAGGTGAGGGGTTTTGAGGAGGCACCTCTCTCGGATCTAAGGCACTGGATAAGCGCTTAACCAGGTACAGTAGACCAGCAGGGCCCAGATTTGTTTTGGGGGGGAATGAGAGTTTCTCTGCTGTACCTATTTATGGTTTCCTGTGAGAGGTGTGGGGCAGTGACCCGTCTCTCAGCAGGCTCCATACAACCCCAACCCCTCAGCTCACTGGGGAGAACAGGGTTTGTTTAGGCAAACAAACCATTGGGTTTTCCCTCAAGGTGGTTTTCTTACATTGGTTGAAAAGATTTATGTTAACATACAGGTCTGTTGTTGAACTCATACTCTGTTGTCTACACCAGGATAACAAAAAGACCCACTTCTGTGAAAAGTCTTGTATGGCGTGTGAATAAAAGTGGCATGCCCATGGTCTCCCTACTTAAATTTGCTAAGGGTCAAGCACCAATACATTACACCAGACTGGGGAATTTGAAGCATTGTCAGACCATTCTATCAAGACGTCGATTCAGCAGAAAAACACCAGAGCATCCCTGTGGCCCCAAGCAGGATGACACAGTCTAACCGAGGAATCAGCCACACCTCAGCCCAATACAATGCACACTCTGTAGCCTGTGACTCAGCCAGCCCTGTTAATCACACACTCACGCATATATATAAACACACACACACACACACACACACACAGAGAGAGAGCGACTCACAGGACTGGGGTTAAAGCGGGATGAAATTATTCAGAAAGAAAGCCTTGTTTCAGCCAGCAACCTCACCCTCCCAATATACAGCATATGTGACTAATGCTCATCCGTTTATGTATCTGTGTGTTTGGCAGGGAAAACAGGCCCAAACCCCCACTGAATCCCCCCCAGCAGAAATCAATCAGTGGAGGAGCGCAGAGGTTTTAGCGATTCTCTGCCGCGATCCTCCATGTCCCATTAACAAAGGCGTGACAGAGCGAGCGCTGGCAATCCCTGCTAAGACCCTGTGCCTTTCTCCTCCTCCTTTGCGAGCAGAAAAGCCTGCACCGAATACCATTGTAGGACACACAATGAGAACGTCCCCACTCGTGTCAGGAGACTGAATGCACTATAGTCAGGAAATTCACTGCTTGCGAGGAGGTGACAATGACAGTTTAATTGAGTGAATCTGTGTGTGTGTGTGTGTGTGTGTGTGTGTGTGTGTGCGCAACAACATATTTTCAAGGCAGGTTCAGTTCACTTGTCTACTGGATAATTTGTCCTGCTGCCATGACGTTTGTCTAAATCTGGCTCTACAGCTGCCTGCTGAATTGAAAAGGGAGCTGTGTGTCCTTACCTGCCACTGGGGAGTTAGCCATCTATCTATTTCCCTGTCTGTCTGGCAGTGGGTCTGTCTCTCCAGATGTACTGTATGTCTCTCTTTATCCACATGAAAACCGAGACATCACACACCACTCTTATGTACAAGACTCTACCTTGTTATTTCCCGACATGGCCAAGGGTGTCTTACCTTGAAATTCCTCACTAAATTAGATTATTCTGTTTTGCGCTTAGTTTCCTCTGCAAGCACTCATCATCGCTCCGCCTTCACTGTTGTACAAGACCAAAAACAACTTCAGCTATCATTCCGCCTTTGTTTCACATTATCTCGTCTCGTCGTTTGAATTGCTCACTTCATGTGAAATAGTGACAGGCAATAAACCAGACTTTGGTGAAACTATACGGGACCTACAGTATGGCCTGAGTTGACATACTGTTACTGTATAGGCCTGGGAGAGACAGCCCGCTCTCCATCACTGACACATTAGTCTCACCACAGTCTCTCTGGTTGTGAGACAAGTGACCAGAGACCACTAATTACCTAATTGCACTTTAACAGCTACGAGGCACCGACTCACCAACTCATACAGCGCCAATGTGTTTATGACTCAACTCCTATGAGACTCATGTTAAATTATAATACCCTCGTATAAAAATAACTCCCCCACATGAATGTGCTACGTTCTCCATGCTTAACCGCAACTTGTGTGTCACCAGTGTTTTAGTTTCAGTGCTGTATTGTTTTAGTGCCTCACACTGTTTTAGTGGCTCACACTAACCAGTGCTTTAAATGTGGACTTTGTCATGGAATCATTACCAAGTGTTCCACTTTGTTGTCCTTAATATCAGGTATTTAAACAGAAAAGTTACCAAGAGCAGATGGTGCAAAAGGAAGCAAGCACACGCTCTACCACACACACACACACACACACACACACACACACACACACACACACACACACACACACACACACACACACACACACACACACACACACAGAGGGTGGCTGAGGGAGTAGGCTCAACAGGCTCAGTAGGTGGTAGTGCACAACATTATAACGGAACTCATGGCCTGCTAACCTCTACACACGCCTCTGAGGAATACTGAGGAAAAGCTCCCAAGAGTCTAGAAAGAAACTAGGTGACAGCAGGGAGCCTCATTATCGTCCAGAACACCATCAGTTGCAATCACACAAAGCCACATGAACCATGAGACTTGTTAAAACAGACTGTTATTGTGTTTCTTATTAAACTCTATGGCTCTTTCTGATCAAACACCCACTGTAAAACACCCACTGTAGTGGTGACCGTCTGTCCTCATTACCTGCGTCTTTGTTGACATCAACCCCATCAAAAAAGTTCAGATACCATTCTTATTATCCAAACGATATGCACCGTATTGCTGTCGGTTTGATTGTCAATTTCTGCCCCAACGGTAATGAAATTCAAACTTTGCGAGTCACTTCTATTTATAAAAAATCTAATAAAAACCTGGCTTGGGTTGACATTGGAGTGTTGACCCAGGCTCAGAAGGCGCCGATGGATTTGGTGAGAAAGCCGTAAATAAGAGAGAGGGAGAGGGGGGAAAGCATAAGCCTTAAGAAGCCCTCATCTGTCATTTTGGGTTTGTGCTGGCCAGATGATAGGATTACTCTGTGAACATGGCTGCCAAACGACTCTTCCTCTTGTGTTTGGAAAACAAACACATTTGCCCTGGAAGTCGGGAGCATTGGGACCCCCTGTCGCCAGCCGTCTTAGCCCAGCAGTGCCGGGTGGGCTTGCGGTTGACTTGGCTAAGCACATCTCCATCCTGCATCTGACACTTCAGCTACTCTTCTTCATGTCAGCGTGAGGACTCTTCCAATACCACCCATCTAATAGCTACCTCCAGGAGGGCAGTCCCTTCCGAGTCTTCAGCTCATAGGAGACGGGAAGGCTTTGATTTGAGAGACTCTGTGAAAGGGAGTAATTAGGGAGTGTGTGTACATTTTTATGGCACACACACACACACACACACACACCTACAAGAGAGGCTTAGGGTGCAGTATCAAAATGCTAGTGCTCACTTTCGCAGTTTCAGTTGCAAATTGATCTTGAGAAATACTACATCAAAACACATGAACTACTGGCTGGTTTTAAATTATTGTGGCATCGTGATTAGGCATAGATGAAACACTGCAGATCAGTTAACCGTGTGTCTCCAAGGACTTGATTAATAATGTTGTATTCTCAGACATTCAGTAGGCCTAGCTCAAGGACATGGTTAATGGTCATCACAGAGCAGGCGCTAACAAATGGCTCCATTTCTTTTAATGAGTTATTTAATTTGATAATAGCTGACGATCGAACGATTAATTTTTTCAGCAATAGTCTATTCTACATCGAGGTCATGCTGGTTTTGCTCGAACACATAAAATACTTCCACTTTACTCTAGAAACAGACTGAAGCTGGAATAATTTGGGTTAGTTTCATCATAAGATCTTAGTTAGCAGTCATCGTCAGTTATTATAAAACAAATTCGCCCTCCCAGCCAATGTAAACCCACTGTAGACCTATTAGTGTGGTTTTTGGATGGCTGCAGCACTCGCTGGATTTTAGCGCTCTCTCTTTCTGTCTCTCTTTCTGTCTCTCTGTGTGTCTCTGTCTCTCTCTCTGTGTCTCTCTCTCTCTCTGTCTCTCTCTGTCTCTGTGTCGATGATGATTTCAACAGGTTTCACTTTAGATATGCCTCCATAAAACATTTCCACAAATAGAGCTCTTGTGACTAGCTCCCTGGAAGACCCCGGCTGTCACTGGTATCACGGCAGAAGAGCCCTGCTTTGTTTCGCCTCGCCTGGCATAGCCGTAGATAAATAAATAAAGGGAGAGGTCACAGTACAGGTGTAGAGCTCTGTAAATCACTGCCCTTATTGTCTGCCTGGCTGCTATCTACATCCATTACAGTGTCTGGCAGCGCCCCAGGGGCCCAGAGCTGCTAGCTTGGACTGCATGTACAGATGGAATCTGACTGTGTTTCACCAAGCAGTAAATTACCTTGCTAACATTTGTGTAGGGAAAGGGCCCTCTCTAAATGGTTTGCGCGAGCTGTTAACCTCAGTGATGCATTTGAGTGACGTGGCTATCCCCCTGCCAGAGTGTTCAGGGGCGGGGGTAGAGGGAGACAGAGGACATGCAGGATCACACACCAGGCCGGGGTGGCTTTGAGGGCTAAGTGGGTAGCTCTTACAGGGGGCAACATGCGGAAGTTGTGTCTGTATACAGAGTGGCAAGGTTACAGCTGGTATGTCTCTATGTAACCGAAACACAAAGGAAGATTAGTAAACGTCTCCGTGGAGATAAGTCGGTGGTGTAAGTACTTCGGTGGTACAGTGTGTGTTGTTTCTGTATCGCGTACTATATACACTCACTTTTTAGAGGGGAAATATTTCTCCTGACTGTCTCAAAGATATGGTTCTGTAGAGCATAGGTTTCTAAGAGCTGTGTGATCTTGTTCTGGCCGTCTTGTACGTCTAATGCAAGTGGAAGTTAGAGAAGCACAAACCTGAACCGAGTGTCTGTCTGCATTTACAGGTTTAATGGCGGTGGTTCCTCCTCACCAACTCAGACAGCTGCACTTGAATTAACATGTGGAGAATATGATGTTATTTCTTTCTCATCCATTTTGTGCAAATGGAGCTGCTTAGAGGGTTTTCAACTCGGCCTGTATCTCAATGGAACTGAGCACCCTCTAGTTCTCGCCTGTTTCTGACCAGTCCCCGTTGTATTTTCATTGACCTCAGGGATGCAAGTCACGTGCTTGCTATTTGGCTGTGTTCTCAGTGTATACCACCTTATGATCAAATCCATCTGGGTGCTATCGTTTCCTGTTGTACTTGCAAGATTACCCAATCAAATGAAGAGAAACTGGTGGTTCAACTTCAAGACGAGAGTCATCAGTACATTGAGATACAGTATTCAACTACATTTAATTAGTAATTCCTCGTGTCTAGAGTCACTCTGCTAGCAGGATATTTGAGGGATTATATTTCCACACCATACCTTAGGTAATACACATGACTGCAGTTTTGTGGGTAATTATTGTAATTTTAGCAGCCTATTCTATGATAATTTCACAGCTTGTTATCCAGGATATCCGGCTTTGCTCCGGAATCGCCGGCTGTGTTGGGTGTCGGAAGGGTCAGACAGTTTTATTTAATGGGCATCTTATTACTTCGTCTTTCCGATGACTGGATTGGGAGATAAAACACTACTGGTTGCCCACATTTGATCCAAAGTACTTTGACGTCATGCATCAAAAGACAAATAATACGGTAAGATGCTTTTCACTTCAAAAATGTTTTTTTTGTCGGCATTGAAGGTGATGGAAAGAAAATGAGCTGAAAGCGGCCAAGCTTAAGTTATATCACGTTATTGAAAGGGCTTTCAACCAGAAAGCCCTCCAAAGCAGTGGCTTTTCTGCTTTCATAACTGTCAGAGAGGCAGTGGAGAGATGTTGCTGCCTGCCTGCTAGCCACTCTGTTGGACATTTGAAATACTGGGTTATGAAGAATGAAGAAACCCTCCTTCAGTTTTGACTGAAACCAGGTGTTCTCTAGTGGCAGTAAATCAATCATACATGGGCATTGTTGTAGTAGCATAGAGTAGACCTGCTGTACACTGCAAAGTGCATATGGAAAGAACATGTTTAACGTGACAATGAAACGCAGTACCTGACCTTTTTAGCTGCCTTGTAGTTACACTAGTACAGACGTGTAGGAATTTGTTCTTATTCAGTGGTGTGCAACCAACCTGCCCAAAGAATCCTGTCACAGTGTTAAATATCTGCTGTCAAATTAATTTCTCATTTCTCAGTCAGATGCGAAATCACAATGCCCCTCTCTCTTTGCAGCATTCCTTTGTGTTTTACCTCACTCTGTCATCATACTGTATCTGATTGCAACCATGCTTTATTAAGAAACTACAAGCTGTCATTTTGCTGTGTTTGTCTCAACTTTTGTGATGGTCTTTGTTGTGTTTCCTTGGTTTACGGAGGCTTCTGTTCTGCTCAAAGTCAGATCCGGGGTGATGTCCCTTTGTTGCTGCGCATAGCTGAAATTCCTTTGGGGAGAAATGGGGTGTAGTTGTGCAGGGGGTGGGGGCGAAAACAGGTGTGCACTGCGCAGGGCCGGCCCGCCCATTGGGTAGGATTAGTCAGCCGCCTAGAGCAGATTGACGAGGGCTGCATTTTCCAAGCAAAACTGACCAAGACGAACCTCCAAATTGAATTGTATGTCACATTTCACTGTTAGGTGTAAACTAACAGTGAAATGCTTACTGACGGGCCCTTCCCAACAAAGCAGAGAGACATTTTGAAATAACACAGCTTGAATTTAAAAGTTGAGATGTCTTGCCACTTATGTTTTACAAATGTTCTAAAAAATGAATAGCTGTAATGTCTTGAGTCAACAGGTGTAGTATAATATTTTGTCTAGATCGTGGACAAAAACTTACAATTAAATCCACTTTAATTCCCCATTTTAACACCACAAAATGTGGAAAAGGTAAAGGGGTGTGAATACTTTCTGAAGGGACTGTATCTTGTCCATGCCCAGCATGCCTCTCCTTGGTGCTGTTGGAGAGACACAGCGCTGCGGAATTCCACCAACGCTCCATCAGTCATCTAACAAATCATGTAGCCCAGGGCTTTCCAACCTGTTCCTGGAGAGCTACTGTTCGGTAGGTTTTCGCTCCAATCTAGCGCATCTGATTCTAATAATTAGCTAATAAAGCAAATCAGGTTAGTTACAACTGGGGTTGGTGTTACAGGAGGGTAGCTCTCAAGGAACAGGGTTGGAGAGCCCTGATTTAGCCTGTACGGTAGAACGAGTATATAGCCTCAGTGGCCTTTTCTGTAGCCTAAGGAAACCGAATTTATGACAATGTCATGTGACATCATTTTTTGACATAATTTGTGTTTCCAATCAAATAGCCTAAATGGCGCCCTATCAAATACATATTTGCCATGTCTATTGGCACGATGCTTAGGGTTTGTGATTTATGCCAGAGACCAGGGATCGCTTCCCGTTCGCTACTTTGGTGGCAGAATTGGTATGGCGCTGTGAGGCCATCGGAACGCATGGGTGGACGTGTGAAGGGGCTTGAAAGAAAGTCGAAGCACAGGGACTTGCCTTTCGGTTCGGAGGGTGTTGTGCTATATGAGCCACATAAGAATTCTCACCTAGTGGGTTAGCCCTATTGGCGCGAAGCATTCGGTGTTTGCTTTTCACGCCGGAGATCCAAGTTCGCTTCCCGCTCCCTCCGTTCGCTACAATACAAATCTGAATTAAATTATAAATATCTGACCGTTCAAATGTGACCGACCGCCTCGATTTGGTCTTAAATTGTGTTTTTTACATGGATAAAAGTAGAGACTCAGAGCTAGGAAATGGTGTATCATACTCTGCAGTTGAGGAACAATGTGAAAGTAATTCTGCTTTGAAAGTTCACATCCTCTAAAGCTTTAGCCCCACCCATCTCTTTAAGGATTCACATGTGAGGCCATGTTTATTTGTCACATGCACAGAATATAGAAGGTGTAAACTGTACAATGAAGTGGTTACTTGCATAGTAGCAATATCAAAAACAGAAAGTGTCCAGATGCAAATCTTTAATAAATATTTTATCTTTATTAGATGATGCTTACCTGACACACTTGTCTAAATTGATGGGTCATGTGAAGGAAATGCTATAACCTCCCCGCAGCCACGTCTAGCTACGTCACTATGGGTCACTATTGTCTAGACATGTACACATGTTCATGAAATACAATAGTTGGTTGTAATCACCCCCAGACACACATGGCTAATTTGATGGGTGATGTAATCATCTGGTAAAGTGGAGTCTTTGGTTTAGACATGTAGCTAGCTAGGAAGCTAGCTAATTAGATAAACAATGAACCCAATTTATACTACAACCAATACAAACATTGTCATAGCTCTAGTATGAATCTGCTGGTAGTTAAAAGGTTCAATGTTAGCTAGCTAACATTAGGCTATAACGAGCAATGCAAATGGTTTTCTGATTTGAATATTACTACACAGATCTTACACGTAACGTTAGCTAGCAAGCCAGCATACTAACGCTTGTTAGCTAACTAACAGTACGCTTTAGCTTGCAATTAAAACGACTTTCTGACTAAATTAGAAACCTATACAGTGAGGGGGAAAAAGTATTTGATCCCCTGCTGATTTGTACTTTACCCACTGACAAAGAAATGATCCGTCTATAATTTTAATGGGAGGTTTATTTTAACAGTGAGAGACAGAATAACAACAAAAAAATCCAGAAAAAACGCATGTCAAAATGTTATAAATTGATTTGCATTTTAATGAGGGAAATAAGTAAGTATTTGACCCCTCTGCAAAACATGACTTAGTACTTGGTGGCAATCACAGAGGTCAGACGTTTCTTGTGGTTGGCCACCAGGTTTGCACACATCTCAGGAGGGATTTTGTCCCACTCCTCTTTGCAGATCTTTTCCAAGTCATTAAGGTTTCGAGGCTGACGTTTGGCAACTCGAACCTTCAGCTTCACCTTCAGATTTTCTATGGGATTAAGGTCTGGAGACTGGCTAGGCCACTCCAGGACCTTAATGTGCTTCTTCTTGAGCCACTCCTTTGTTGCCTTGGCCGTGGGTTTTGTGTCATTGTCATGCTGGAATACCCATCCACGACCCATTTTCAATGCCCTGGCTGAGGGAAGGGGGTTCTCACCCAAGATTTGACAGTACATGCCCCGTCCATCGTCCCTTTGATGCAGTGAAGTTGTCCTGTCCCCTTAGCAGAAAACCCCCCCCAAAGCAAAATGTTTCCACCTCAATGTTTGACAGTGGGGATGGTGTTCTTGGGGTCATAGGCAGCATTCCTCCTCCTCCAAACACGGCGAGTTGAGTTGATGCCCAAGAGCTCCATTTTGGTCTCATCTGACCACAACACTTTCACCCAGTTGTCCTCTGAATCATTCAGATGTTCATTGGCAAACTTCAGACGGGCATGTATATGTGCTTTCTTGAGCAGGGGGACCTTGCGGGCGCTGCAGGATTTCAGTCCTTCACGGCGTAGTGTGTTACCAATTGTTTTCTTTGTGACTATGGTCCCAGCTGCCTTGAGATCATTGACAAGATCCTCCCGTGTAGTTCTGGGCTGATTCCTCACTGTTCTCATGATCATTGCAACTCCACGAGGTTGTCACCTCACCAAGCTGCTTGGCGATGGTCTTGTAGCCCATTCCAGCCTGGGGTAGGTCTACAATCTTGCCCCTGACATCCTTGGAGAGCTCTTTGGTCTTGGCCATGGTGGAGAGTTTGAAATCTGAATGATTGATTGCTTTTGTGGACAGGTGTCTTTTATACAGGTAACAAGCTGAGATTAGGAGCACTCCCTTTAAGAGTGTGCTCCTAATCTCAGCTCGGTACCTATATGAAAGACACCTGGGAGGCAGAAATCTTTCTGATTGAGAGGGGGTCAAATACTTATTTCCCTCATTTAAAATGCAAAAATGTATAACATTTTTTAACATGCGTTTTTCTGGATTTTTTTGTTGTTCTGTCTCTCACTGTCAAAAAGCTTTTTCAAATAAACCTACCATTAAAATTATAGACTGATAATTTCTTTGTCAGTGGGCAAACGTACAAAATCCGCAGGGGATCAAATACTTTTTTCCCTCACTGTATCTGAAAATGTAGCTAGACTGTTACCCGTATATAGTACATGGATGAGCGCCTCACTGCAGACTGGAACCATTTAACTGGTTTGGCCAGCGTTGTGTCAAGTCACTACTGTTCACACTGACCTTGGCGTGTGCAGAAAGTAGCCCATCACTTTTTCCAACTGATTTGTCGATAGTGCCTGCTAAATTCAGGACATCAATGCTGTTGAGAAACATGGCAAAAATGTTGTAGTTCTCGATGGCTAACATGGTGCGGTAGCTGTTTTTGAAAGATATTGCTAGCTCTGGGTCCATGATGCACCTGCACTGTGATAGTGAATAATTTTGTACTGCCAATTTTTCAGTTTTTGATTTGTTTAAAAAGTTTGAAATATCCAATAAATGTTGTTCCACTTCATGATTGTGTCCCACTTGTTGTTGATTCTTCACAAAAAAATACAGTTTTATATCTTTATGTTTGAAGCCTGAAATGTGGCAAAAGGTCGCAAAGTTCAAGGGGGCCGAATAATTTCGCAAGGCACTGTATGTTGTTGTATTAAGATTTCTCTTTACTGGAACTAAAGGGCCTAGCCCGGAACCATGAAAAACAGCCCCAGACCATTATTCCTTCTCCACCAAACTTTACAGTTGGCACTATGTATTGGGGCAGGTAGCATTCTCCTGGTATCTGGCAAACCCAGATTTGTCCGTTGGATTGCCAGATGGTAAAGCGTGATGCCTCACTCCAGGGAATGCGTTTCCCCTGCTCCAGAGTCCATTAGCAGCAAGCGTTACACCACTGTGGTGTACGGGTGTGGCTGAAATAACCAAATAAACTAATTTGAAGGGGTGTTCACCTACCTTTGGCCATATAGTGTAGGTATAGTGGTACTCAGTGACGTGTTGGATTTGCCAAAAACATAGCATTTTTTTGTATTCAAGACATAAAATTAATTTCTTTGACACATTTTCTGCAGTTTTATTTTCGTGCCTTATTGCAAATATGGTCCATGTTTTGGAATATTTTATTCTGTACTTCCTTCTTTTTGCTCTGTCAATTAGGTTAGTATTGTGGAGAAACTACAATGTTTTTGATCCATCCTCAGTTTTCTGCTATAACAGCCATTAAACTCTAACTGTTTTAAAGTCACCATTGGCCTCATGGTGAAACCCCTGAGCTGTTTTCTTCCTCTCCGGTAACTGAGTTAGGAAGGACGCCTGGAGCTTTGTAGAATGCACAGAAAAGGTGTGTACAGCAGTAGAACTCTGACTAGAATACAATATATACATATAAAGTGGTAAAACAGTATGTAAACATTCTTAAAGTGACCAGGATTTTATGACTATGTACATAGGGAAGAATAGGTCATCTATAGGTCATCGCCCACCTTTCTGTGACAGTCAGTCTGCCTCTAAAAGCATCTGTCACAGTTGGGACCATCTCAGAGGGCTGCGAAATAGAAGCGCCTGAAGTGACAATATGTCTCAAAACCTACTGTCAGTCCCCTGACGCTTCTGTGTTATTTCTGGTCTGCTCTCCAGCGTGCCTTTGTTTGGTTTTATACAGGTGTCTCAGTCAGGAAACAAGTATTGTGTTCAAAATCACTGATTAGTTAATTATATACATTCTCCTGCTTTATTGACTTGCGTTTACTTTATTTCTTTGGGAATAACAACTGGTTTTATGAATGATACCCCATTCCAGTTTGACTTCATCCATCCATCTATCCATCCACAATGTAAATAGTAGCACATTCAAGCATCTGGTTAATGCTGACAGTGGTTGTGGCTGGTGTCTCTGAACTTCCATTATGAATCTAAATAGAAATCCTCAATCCCTTAGCCCCGCTCCTTTTCACCTTAAAAGGCTGCAAGGTCACAATGGCCACTGGTAATTGAGTACAGAGTAAAGTTCATTAAGCACATTACCCAATATTTTAAGGGTTTTAGGCTGCCGGCTAAGAAACGCATTTCATACATAATTTAACTAATGTTGCTCTATTGATCTATTTTGCTTCGGTGCTTCCACACATGATTTAATTCCTATTATTTCCACAGCAAATCAGACCTTTTAACGTACTAGTCAGTGACAACGGGCTCTCGACAACAACAAAAAGTGGGGACACGAGTGAAAAGGTTAACCAAACCCCCTCAGAGAACAGACTATGCTAAGGTAGTGACTAGTGACTGGCAGACAGATACAGGTAGATTAACATTCATACACACAGAGCATCATCTATTTACCTCTGACAATGTCCTGGAGCACTATTGTACAATGATCAGCAAATTGGGGATAAAACAAAATGACCTGTGGTGATGTGCAGAGCCCCTGGTATTAGGGAAATTGTCCCCTTTCCCCAACCCGAAAAAGTGTGGCACAGCTTGTAGCTTTGTTACCAGGGAACTGCTGTAGTCTGCTGAACGTGAGCTCTCTTGGTCCCATGCAAATGTTCTTAATAAGTAACACAAGTGTGCCAGATCTTATTTGTTAGCCCCTGGGGCACCGGGAGACCCCTACAACTTGCTGAGCTGACACTTCCCTCCCGTCGCTGTATCTCGCAGACATCTGGATGTCAGGGGCTTGTGATTGGAGTTGTATTACATTTGAGGGTTTGATTGGTCCTAGACATTCAGGCAGCCTCTTGGTGAAAACACAGGGAAGAAAAACAAATATATAGTATTAAACCCGATCTGAGAATAAAATCAGGCCTTTACGTGCTTTGAAAGAGGAACTCGATTTGGGATTTGTTTCAGATGCTCTGCTTCTCGGGTTTCCCACACTTTGCAAATTATTAAAAACCAGGCATTTATTGTGACCATCAGTCTTGTAGAGTGTGTGTGTTTGTTTATTCCAAGCACAGAAAAGGCCTACAAGTGGCAAGATATTTTTTAAATAAGATATCATCTGTCCTTGAAATATCAAACATTTTGTATGTTAATTTTCATTGTAAATGACATTCACAGCACATAATATTCCTCCCACAGTTCTCATTTGAATACACTTCGAAAAGATTGGAATGCCTTATACTTCATGCACCAATGGAAAATAAACACTCATTCTATGTCTCGGTGATGAGGGATTTTAGATGCTTGAATATTGAAAGGTTTTTAGTTTAAAAGCCTGAGGCGTGACATTGCTTTTTGGGTGATGCTAGGGGGACCTTCTTCATCCTAAAAGGGAGGTACTGTAATTTACAGTTCCAAGGTTCAAATCACAGTGTATTTGTCATGTGCGCCGAATACAACAGGTGTAGACCTTACAGTGAAATGCTTACTTACAGGCCCTAACCAACAGTGCAATTTTAAAGTAAAAAATAGGTATTAGGTGAACAATAGATAAGGAAATAAAAAACAATAGTAAAAAGACACTGAATAATAACAGTAGCGAGGCTATATACAGCAGCGAGGCTACATACAGACACCGGTTAGTCAGGCTAATTGAGGTAGTATATACATGTAGGTATGGTTAAAGTGACAATGCATATATGATAAATAGAGTAGCAGTAGCGTAAAAGATTAGTTGGTGGGTGGCGGGACACAATGCAGATAGTCCGGGTAGCCAATGTGCGGTGGTACTGGTTAGTCAAGCTAATTTGAGGTAGTATGTACATGTAGATATGGTTAAAGTGACTATGCATATATGATAAACAGTCAGTAGCAGCAGCGTAAAAGAAGGGTTTGGGGGGGGGGGGGGGGGGCAATGCAAATAGTCCGAGTAGCCATTCGATTACCTGTTCAGGAGTCTTATGGCTTGGGGGTAAAAACTGTTGAGAAGCCTTTTTGTCCTAGACTTGGTGCTCCGGTACCGCTTGCCATACGGTAGTAGAGAGAACAGTCTATGTATGACTGGGGTGGCTGGGGTCTTTGACAATATTTAGTACCTTCCTCTGACACCACCTGGTGCAGAGGTCCTGGATGGCAGGAAGCTTGGCACCAGTGTTGTACTGGGCTGTACACGCTACCCCCTTCATGGGCTTATAGGGCAACAGGGTAAGGCAGGGGGGCAACCGGGAGAGACTGGAGTGAAGTAGTCATAGATAACTGTTGAACTCCACTAAAAAAAATCTACCAGAAGCACTGAAGATGTACAGTAACCACAGATCAATATCAAAGCTACAGTTGTCCATTCATTGGTTCATGTGCAAACAAAATGATCACAGTCATTTGTATGCATGTACGTGTTCATATGTATGTTCACACATGGTGGTTCTCAGTGCAACCAATGCCAGCCCCAACCTGTTCTGTGAAGAAATAGTAGAGGTAAACACATGGCTTTGTTTAAGTAATTAATATCACTGTAATTAGTTTCAGATTATTGTCATTAGCAGGTGGTGAATCTGGATGCTATAAATGTCTGTGCATATTTACCTCTGGGATTGAAAACACTGGAGTGTGACCACCATCGCTGTTACAACACTGAGTGAACATGCAGTTGTGTTTGAGCTACACACTGTTACACTGATTCAGGTGTGTACAATGAGAGATGCATCACATTTAGTGTGTTATTTGGCACCATTAACTGTACTCACGTCTTCTGTAACAAGCCAATGGAATGTGACTACTCTCCAAAACAGCGAGACAGTACTGTGTCCAATAGGTTAAGATGGACCAACGTTCCATTCACACATCACCTCAGCATGAGACCGGTTCAGACTGTGATAGCTGTAGCATGGAGAACTGCGATGTCCCTTCCTGTCTTAGCCTACTGCGGCCACCTCACACAATCTGACAAGCACCTCATCCCTGATCACAAACAAAATCATACTATGTTCTGCTGTCATGTATGGCTTGACGCACCACTTATATACATTCTGTAGGAATACATTTCCTGGAAAAAGTGCCAGTGTTGTTTTTTTTAGCAATGAAAGGGTTAATGTTGCGTTGTATTTCATGCTGTCTGTGTATTTTTTTTAATGAATGATTTATGAGGGGATGATAAAGTTTTCTAAGCGTTTCTGAAACGGCGCCATAGCTGACACAGATGCTGTTTTCATGTCATCGGGACAGCCTATCATTAGGCACGTTAGTGATCAGTTAGATTGAGCCACAATGTCAGGAAAATCAATGAAGTCATTATTACCGTGGCACATCGGTTCACAGTCGGAAGCCGATCAGTCGAAAAAACACAGAGCACATATGGACTCAAATGTCCAACCCTCTCTGCCTTTACTCAAGCATAGGAAAACAATTTATTGTGTGCACAGTTCATTGTTTGGAACATATTGTGAGTATAGGACAAGGGAAATGAGAGACAGGGAGAGTGATGGGAAGAGAGACAGAGAGGGTTGAGAGCGAGAGAGACAGAAAGATATATTCATTCATGCATGCATGCATGCATACATACACACACGCGCACGCACACACACACACACACACACACACACACACACACACACACACACACACACACACACACACACACACACACACACACACACACACACACACACACACACACACACACACACACACACACACACACACACACACACACACACACACACACACACACACACACACACACACACACACACACACACACATACACACATACATACATACATACATACATACATACATACATACATACATACATACATACATACATACAGTGGGGCAAAAAAGTATTTAGCCAGCCACCAATTGTGCAAGTTCTAAGTTCCCACTTAAGATGAGAGAGGCCTGTAATTTTCATCATAGGTGCACTTCAACTATGACAGACAAAATTAGAAAAAAAATCCAGAAAATTACATTGTAGGATTTTTTTATTCTTTAATTTGCAAATTATGGTGGAAAATAAGTATTTGGTCACCTACAAACAAGCAAGATTTCTGGCTCTCACAGACCTGTAACTTCTTCTTTAAGAAGCTCCTCTGTCCTCCACTCGTTACCTGTATTAATGGCACCTGTTTGAACTTGTTATCAGTATAAAAAACACCTGTCCACAACCTCAAACAGTCACACTCCAAACTCCACTATGGCCAAGACCAAAGAGCTGTCAAAGGACACCAGAAACAAAATTGTAGACCTGCACCAGGCTGGGAAGACTGAATCTGCAATAGGTAAGCAGCTTGGTTTGAAGAAATCAACTGTGGGAGCAATTATTAAGAAATGGTAGACATACAAGACCACTGATAATCTCCCTCGATCTGGGGCTCCACGCAAGATCTCACCCCGTGGGGTCAAAATGATCACAAAATCCCAGAACCACACGGAGGGACCTAGTGAATGACCTGCAGAGAGCTGGGACCAAAGTAACAAAGCCTACCATCAGTAACACACTATGCCGCCAGGGACTCAAATCCTGCAGTGCCAGACATGTCCCCCTGCTTAAGCCAGTACATGTCCAGGCCCGTCTGAAGTTTGCTAGAGAGCATTTGGATGATCCAGAAGAAGATTGGGCGAATGTCATATGGTCAGATGAAACCAAAATATAGGTTTTTGGTAAAACTCAACTTGTCGTGTTTGGAGGACAAAGAATGCTGAGTTGCATCCAAAGAACACCATACCTACTGTGAAGCATGGGGGTGGAAACATCATGCTTTGGGGCTGTTTTTCAGCAAAGGGACCAGGACGACTGATCCGTGTAAAGGAAAGAATGAATGGGGCCATGTATCGTGAGATTGAGTGAAAACCTCCTTCCATCAGCAAGGGCATTGAAGATGAAATGTGGCTGGGTCTTTAAGCATGACAATGATCCCAAACACACCGCCCCGGCAACGAAGGAGTGGCTTCGTAAGAAGCATTTCAAGGTCCTGGAGTGGCCTAGCCAGTCTCCAGATCTCAACCCCATAGAAAATCTTTGGAGGGAGTTGAAAGTCCGTGTTGCCCAGCAACAGCCCCAAAACATCACTGCTCTAGAGGAGATCTGCATGGAGGAATGGGCCAAAATACCAGCAACAGTGTGTGAAAACCTTGTGAAGACTTACAGAAAACGTTTGACCTCTGTCATTGCCAACAAAGGGTATATAACAAAGTATTGAGATACACTTTTGTTATTGACCAAATACTTATTTTCCACCATAATTTGCAAATAAATTCATTCAAAACCCTACAATGGGATTTTCTGGATTTGTTTTCTTTTCATTTTATCTGTCATAGTTGAAGTGTACCTATGATGAAAATTACAGGCCTCTCTCATCTTTTTAAGTGGGAGAACTTGTACAATTGGTGGCTGACTAAATACTTTTTTGCCTCACTGTACATGCATGCATACATACATACATACATACATACATACATACATACATACATACATACAGTTAAAGTCAAAGTTTACATCCACTTAGGTTGGTGTCATTAAAACTAGTTTTTCAACCACTCCACTAATTTCTTGTTAACAAGCTATAGTTTGGGCAAGTCGGTTAGGACATCTACTTTGTGAATGACAAGTAATTTTTCCAACAATTTTTTACAGAGATTATTTCACTTATAATTCACTGTATCACATGTCATGACTTTAGAAGCTACTGATAGGCTAATTGACTAATCATTTGAGTCAATTGAAGGTTTACCTGTGGATGTATTTCAAGGCCTACCTTCAAACTCAGTGCCTCTTTGCTTGACATCATAGGAAAAACCAAAAGAAATCAGCCAAGACCTCAGAAAAAACATTGTAGACCTCCACAAGCCACGTTCATCTGTACAAACAATAGTACGCGAGTATAAACACCATGGTACCACGCAGCCTTCATACTGCTCAGGAAGGAGACGCGATCTATCTCCTAGAGATGAACGTACTTTGATGCGAAAAGTGCAAATCAGTCCCAGAACAGCAGCAAAGGACCTTGTGAAGATGCTGGAGGAAACGGGTACAAAAGTATCTATATCCACAGTTAAACTAGTCCTATATCGACATAACCTGATAGGCCGCCCAGCAAGGAAGAAGCCAACAAAACCGCCATAAAAAAGCTAGACTACGGTTTGCAACTGTACATGGGGACAAATATCGTACTTTTTGGAGAAATGTCCTCTGGTCTGAGGACAAACTAGAACTGTTTGGCCATAATGACCATCGTTATGTTTGGATGAAAAAGGGGAGGCTTGCAAGCCAAAAAACACCATCCCAACCGTGAAGCGCGGGTGTGGCAGCATCATGTTGTGGGGGTGCTTTGCTGCAGGAGGGATTGGTGCACTTCACAAAATATATGGCATCATGAGACAGGAAAATTACGTGGATATATTGAAGCAACATCTCAAGACAGTCAGGAAGTTAGGGCTTGGTCGCAAATGGGTCTTCCAAATGGACAATGGCCCCAAGCATACTTCCAAAGTTGTGGCAAAATGGACAACAAAGTCAAGGTATTGGAGTGGCCATCGCAAAGCCCTGACCTCAATCCTATAGAAAATGTGTGGGCAGAACTGAAAAAGTGTGTGCGAGCAAGGCCAACAATTCTGACTCGGTTACACCTGCTCTGTCAGGAGGAATGGGCCACAATTCACCGAACGTATTGTGGGAAGCTTGTGGAAGGCTACCTGAAACATTTGACCCAAGTTAAACAATTTAAAGGCAATGCTATCAAATGCTAATTGAGTGTATGTAAGCTACTGACCCACTGGGAATGTGATGAAAGAAATAAAAGCTGAAATGAATTATTCTCTCTACTATTATTTTCACATTCTTAAAATAAAGTGGTGATCCTAACTGACCTAAAACAGGCTATTTTTACTAGGATTAAATGTCAGGAATTGTGAAAAACTGAGTTTAAATGTATTTGGCTAATGTGTATGTACATTTCCGACTTCAACTGTACATACATACGCTACCAGTCATAAGTTTTAGAACACCTTCTCATTCAAGGGTTTTTATGTGTAGTATTTTCTACTTTGTAGAATAATAGTGAAGACATCCAAACTATGAAATAGCACATATCATGTAGTAACCTAAAAAGGGTTATACAAATCAAAATATATTTAGTAGCCACCCTTTGTCTTGATGACAGCTTTGCACACTATTGGCATTGTATCAAACAGAATCATGAGGTCGTCACCAGGAATGCATTTCAATTGACACGTGTGCCTTGTTAAAAGTATGTTTGTGGAATTTCTTTCCTTGATAATGCTTTTGAGCCATTTCAGTTGTGTTGTGACAAGGTATGGGTGGTGTACAGAAGATAACCCAAATTGTTAAAAGACCAAGCCCATATTGTGGCTCAAAGCAAATCAAGTTTTATTGGTCACACACACGTGTTTAGCAGATGTTATTGCAGGTGTAGCGGAATTGCTTGTTTTTCTAGCTCCATCAGTGCAGTAATATCTAACAATTTCACAACAATACACACATCTAAAGTGAAGGATGAGCAATATCAGAGCACCATAGACCGAAGATACAGTATATACTTATGAGGTGAGTAATGCAAAATATGTAAACATTGTTAGTCACTAGTGTTCCATTATTAATGTGGCCAGTGATTTCAAGTCTATGTATATAGGGCACCAGCCTTGAATGTGCTAGTGATGGCTGTTTAACAGTCTGATGGCCTTGAGTTAGAAGCTGTTTTTCAGCCTCTCGGTCCCAGCTTTGATGCACCTGTACTGACCTCGCCTTCTGGATGATAGCAGGGTGAACAGTCAGTGGCTCGGGTGGTTGTTGTCCTTGATGATATTTTTGGCCTTCCTGTGACATCGGGAGCTGTTGGTGTCCTGGAGGGCAGACAGGCAGACCGCACCACCCTCTGGAGAGCCCTGCGGTTGCGAGCGGCACAGTTGCCGTACAGCCCGACAGGATGCTCTCAATTGTGCATCTGTAAAAGTTTGTGAGGGTCTTAGGGGCCAAGCCAAATGTCTTAATTGTCTTGAGGTTGAAGAGGTGCTGTTGCGCCTTCTTCACCCACACTTCACCCACACTGTCATTTCAGTTTGTCAGTTTGTCAGTGACGTGTACGCAGAGGAACTTAAAACGTTCCACCTTCTCCACTGCGGCCACATCGATGTGCATGGGGGGGTGCTCCCTCTGCTGTTTTCCACAGGAAAGGAAGACCCAGAGTTACTTCTGCTGCAGAGGATACATTCATTAGAATAACTGCACCTCAGATTACAGACTAAATAAATGGTTCACAGGGGTTCAAGTAACAGACACATCTCAACGTCAACAGTTCAGTAGAGACTGTGTGAATCAGGTCTTCATGGTTGAATTGCTGCAAAGAAACCACTACTAAAAAGACACCAATAAGAAGAAGAGACTTGCTTGGGCCAAGAAACACGAGCAATAGACATTAGACCGGTGGAAATCTGTCCTTTGGTCTAATGAGTCAAATTTAGAGATTTTTGGTACCATCCGCTGTGTTGCAGAGTAGGTGAACGGAGGATCTCTGCATGTGTGGTTCCCACCATGAAGAATGGAGGAGGTGTGGTGGTGCTTTGCATGTGACACTGTCTGATTTAATTTAGAATTCAAGGCACACTTAACCAGCATGGCTACCACAGCATTCTGGAGCAGAATGGACAATGACCCAAAACACACCTCCAGGCTGTGTAAGGGCTATTTGACCAAGAAGGAGAGTGATGGAGTGCTGCATCAGATGACCTGGCCTCCACAATCACCTGACCTCAACCCAATATGGAATGAGTTGGACCACAGAGTGAAGGCAAAGCAGCCAACAAGTGCTTAGCACATGTGGGAACCCCTTCAAGACTGTTGGAAAAGCATTCTAGGTGAAGCTGGTTGAGAGAATGCATAGTGTGCAAAGCTTTCAAAGGCAATGGGTGACTACTCTGAAGAATCTAAAATAAAATATATTTTGATTTGTTTAACAATTGGGTTACTACATGATTCCATATGTGCTATTTCATAGTTTTGATGTCTTCACCCTGACATACACACACAGTGCATTTGGAAAGTATTCAGATCCCTTGACTTTTTCCACATTGTGTTACGTTACAGCCTTATTCTAAAATGTTTTAAATAACTTTTTTCCTAATCAATCTACACAAAAGACCCCGTAATGACGAAGCGAAAACAAGGATAAAAAATCTTTTTTTAAAACCTTATTCATGTTAATATTCAGACGCTTTGCCATGAGACTCTTATATTGAGCTCAGGTGCATCCTGTTTCTGTTGATCATCCTTGAAATGTTTTTACAATTTTAGTCCACCTGTGGTAAATTCAATTGATTGGACTTGATTTGGAAAGGCACACACCTGTCTATATAAGGTCCCTCAATTGACAGTGCATGTCAGCGCAAACACCAAGCCATGAGTTCAAAGGAATTGTCCGTAGAGCTCCGAGACTGGATTGTGTCAAGGCACTGATCTGGGGAAGAGTACCAAAACTTGTCAGCAGCATTGAAGGTCCCCAAGAACACAGTGGCCTCATCATTCTTAAATGGATGAAGTTTTGAACCGCCAAGACTCTTCCTAGAGATGGCCGCCCAGCCAAACTGAGCAATCGGGGGAGAAGGGCCTTGATGAGGGAGGTGACCAAGAACCAAATGGTCACTCTGACTGAGCTCCAGAGTTCCTCTGCTAAGATGGGGGAACCTTCCAGAAGAACAACCATCTCTCCAGCACTCGACCAATCAGGTCTTAATGGTACCGTGGTCAGACGGGAGCCACTCCTCAGCAAAAGGCACATGGCAGCCCGCTGGAAGTTTGCCAAAAGGCACTTAAAGGACTCAGACCATGAGAAACCATATATGCTGGTCTGATGAAACTAAGATTGAACTCTTTGACCTGAATGCCAAGCATCACGTCTGGAGTAAACCTTATCCATACCATGATGCATGGTGGTGGCATCATCATGCTGTGAGGATGTTTTTCAGAGGCAGGGACTGGGAGACTAGTCAGGATCGAGGGAAAGGTGAACAGAGCAAAGTACAGAGAGCTCCATGATGAAAACCTGCTCCAGAGTGCTCCGGACCTCAGACTGGGGTGTAGGTTCACCTTCCAACAGGACATTGACCCTGAGCCCACAGCCTAGACAACACAGGAGTGGCTTCAGGATAAGTCTCTGAATGTCTTAGAATGGCCCAGCCGGAGTCCGGATGAACCTGATCGAACGTCTCTTGAGACCTGAAAATAGCTGTGCAGCTACGCTCCCCATCCAACCTGCCAGAGCTTGAGAGGATCTGCAGACAAGAATGGAGGAAACTCCCCAAATACAAGTGTGCCAAGCTTGTAGCATCATACCCAAGAAGACTCTAGACTGTAATCACTGCCAAAGGTGCTTCAACAAAGTACTTAGTAAAGGGTCTGAATACTTAAATAAATGTGATTTTCAGTTGTTGTTTTTTATAAAAAAGTGTCCGAATCTGTTTTTGCTTAGCTTGATCAAGCAAAAAAACATTTTAATCCATTATAGAAAAAGGCTGTAACGTAACAAAATGTGGATGAAGTCAAGGGGTCTTCCTCTGACATTGCCTGGTATAGAGGTCCTGAATTCTTTCCGAATATATCAGAGAGAGAGAGAGACACATGCAGAGAGTTGGAGAGAGGACTGAGGCTGTTATCTATCCGTCTGCTCTGTGCTGACGGCTCCCAGAGAGGGTCTCTTTCCTGTGGAAGGTGGACCTGCTGACATTGGCTCAGTGCCACCACAACGCTCTGCTCCAGCTCTCTCTGTAAACACACAGTACAGCCAACTAAAGATGGCTCAGGAAGGACAACGGGAACGTCGCCCCCTAGATAAGGGAATGTTTCCACACACACTTCTCTCTCAAGATACATTCCCTACACCACCACTACCACCACCGTCCTAATTGAGGTCCTATTGATTCTGCTGAGGAGTGACAGGATTCATTTCCTCCTGGTTTCAGTCCGTTTTCTACATGTGTTTGTTAGGCTGGGGTGAGTGGGATCAGTGGTACTGTGTGTATCGACAGCTTGTTTGCTGCAGTTCTGAAATTAGCAGGACTCAGCATTCGCATCGAGCCACCACAGTGAACTTGATGAGGATGTAGTATGGGGTGAAACTACATTAGTGTTATAGCTGCAATGTTCAAATCAAATTGTATTAGTCACATGCGCCTAATACAACAGGTGTAGACCTTAAAGTGAAATGTTTACTATTGAGCCCCTAACCAACAATGCTGTTTAAAAAAAATACAGATAAGAACAAGAGATTAACAGTAACAAGTAATTGAAGAGCAGCAGTAAAATAACAATAACAAGACTGTATACAGGGGGGCACCGATACAGAGTCCCTGTGCGGTGGCGCCGGTTATTTGAGGTAGTATGTACATGTAGGTAGAGTTTTATTAAAGTGACTATGCATAGATGACAACAGAGTAGCAATGCCGTAAAGAGAGGGGGGGGGGCACAATGCAAATAATCTGGGTAGCCATTTGACTAGATGTTCTTATGGCTTTGGAGTAGAAGCTATTTAGAAGCCTCTTGGACTTAGACTTGGCGCTCCGGTACCGCTTGTCGTGCGGTAGCAGAGAGAACAGTCTATGACTAGGGTGGCTGGAGTCTTTGACAATTTTTAGGGCCTTCCTCTAACACCGCCTGGTATAGAGGTCCTGGATGGCAGGAAGCTTGGCCCCAGTGATGTAGTGCCTTGCGGTCGGAGGCCGAGCAGTTGCCATACCAGGCAGTGATGCAACCAGTCAGGATGCTCTCGATGGTGCAGCTGTAGAACCTTGAGGATTTGAGGACCCATACCAAATATTGTCTCCTAAGGGGGAATAGGTTTTGTCGTGCCCTCTTCATGACTGTCTTGGTATGCTTGGACCATGTTAGTTTGTTGGTGATGTGGACGCCAAGGAACTTGAAGCTCTCAACCTGCTCCACTGCAGACCCATCGATCTTAATGGGGGGCATGCTCGGTCCTCTTTTTCCTGTATTCCACAATCATCTCCTTTGTCTTGATCACGTTGAGGGAGAGGTTGTTGTCCAGGCACCACACGGCCACGTCTCTGACCTCTCTATAGTCTGTCTCGTCGTTGTCGATGATCAGGCCTACCACTGTTAGGTCATCTGCAAATTTAATGATGGTGTTGGAGTCGTGCCTGGCCATGCAGTCATGAGTAAACAGGGAGTACAGGAGGGGACTGTGCATGCACCCCTGAGGGGCCCCTGTGTAGAGAATCAGCGTGGTGGATGTGTTGTTACCTACCCTTACCACCTGGGGGCGGCCCGTCAGGACGTCCAGGATCCAGTTGCAGAGGAAGGTGTTAAGTCCCAGGGACCTTAGCTTATTGATGAGCTTTGAGGGCACTATGGTGTTGAACGCTGAGCTGTAGTCAGTGAATAGCAATCTCACATAGGTGTTCCTTTTGTCCAGGTGGGAAAGGGCAGTATGGAGTACAAGGGAGATTGCATCATCTGAGGATCTGTTTCGGCGGTATGCAAATTGGAGTGGGTCTAGGGTTTCTGGGAGGATGGTGTTGATGTGAGCCATGACCAGCCTTTCAATGCACTTCATGGCTACAGACGTGAGTGCCACGAGTCGGTAGTCATTTGGGCAGGTTACATTAGTGTTCTTGGGCACAGGGACTATGGTGGTCTGCTTAAAACATGTTGGTATTACAGACTAGGACAGGGAGAGGTTGAAAATGTCAGTGAAGACACTTTCCATTTGGTCAGCGCATGCTCGCAGTACACATCCTGGTTATTTGTCTGGCCCTGCGGCCTTGTGAATGTTGACCTGTTTAAAGGTCTTACTCACATCTGCTGTGGAGAGCGTGATCACACAGTCGTCCGGAACAGCAGGTGCTCTCATGCATGTTTCAGTGTTATTTGCCTCGAAGCGAGCATAGAAGTAGTTTAGCTCATCTGGTAGGCTTTTGTCACTGGGCAGCTCTCAGCTGTGCTTCCCTTTGTAGTCTGTAATGATTTGCAAGCTCTGCCACATCCGACGAGTGTCAGAGCCAGTGTAGTACGATTCTTGTAAGCGGCAGCTCTACCATTTAGCTTAGTGCAGATTCTGCCTCTAATCCATGGCTTCTGGTTGGGATATGTTCGTACAGTCACTGTGCGGATGACGTCATCAATGCACTTATTGATAAAGCCTTTGAATGGTGTGGTGTACTCCTTAATGCCATCGGAGGAATCCCAGAACATATTCCAGTCTGTGCTAGCAAAACAGTCCTGTAGCTTAGCATTTGCTTCCTCTGACCACTTTATTAATTCATCTAGTCACTGGTGCTTCCTGCTTTAATTAGCTGGAATCAGGAGGATAGAATTATGGTCAGATTTGCCAAATGAATGGCGAGGGAGAGCTTTGTATGCGTCTGTGTGTGGAGTATAGGTGGTCCAGAGTTATTTTTCCTCTGGTTGCACATTTAACATGCTGATAGAAATTTGGTCAAACGGATTTAAGTTTCCCTGCATTAAAGTCCCCGGCTACTAGGAGCTCCGCCTCTGGGTGAGCGTTTTCTTGTTTGCTTATGGGGGAATACAGCTCGTTCAATGCTGTCTTACTGCCAACCTCTGATTGGTGGTGGTATGTAAACAGCTACAAAGCAAAATCTCGAGACCTTTGATATCGTGCACCAACTGCTGTTTACAATAACACACAGACCGCCGCACCTTGTCTTACCAGACGCTGCTGTTCTATCCTGACGGTACATCGTATAACCAGCCAGCTGTATGTTGATGTCGTCGTTCAGCCATGACTCCGTGAAGCATAAGATGTTACAGTTTTTAATGTCCTGTTGGTAGTTCAATCTTCTGCGTAACTCGTCGATTTTATTGTCCAAAGATTGCACGTTTGGGAGCAGAATGGAAGGAAGTGGGGGGTTATTCAATCGCCTACGAATTCTCAGGGCCTGTACCTGAGGAAGCAGTGTATCCTTTGTGTCAGGCTCGTCAGAGTCGTGAAAGGAAAAAGAGGATTCTGCTAGTCCGTGGTGAGTAATCACAGTCAGGGGCCTGTTCAGTGCACTGTTCTCATATTTACTGTATGATCACTTAAGGAATGCTGAGCAGTACTGTTGTCTAACTCCCTGACCTTGGTTGGCACTCTGAAAATGGCTTTGTTTTGTTTCTGATCAAATTCCTCCTGCTGATAAGGCAGCATCTCCAGAGCAGTGAGGCTACAGCAGAGCCAGAACTACTCTCCCACCATTTACTCTGTTCTACCCCTAACATCTGCTGCCTTATTTGTGGGCACTACATATGCTGTATACCACGGTCCAGGAGTTGATCCTGGTCTTTTAACATGGTCAAGAAATAATGTATGTTACCCAACATGTTACTCACTATACCTTGTGTACAGTGGCGATTTTAGCATGTAAATCTTGGTGGGGCAACAAAAAAAAAATTGTTTTGCAAATCAGTAAAGCCACAACACAATGCATTAATTGCACTATAACGGTGAGGAAACGGTGCCCACAAACTTCCCAACGGCAGTACCAACACCTCACCACTGCTACACATGGCTATCAGCGGAGTCTTGTCTGGCAGCGAAACAGTTCATTCAGCCTCAGTTCATACTGCCTCTAAAAAAACATAGCTGATATGGCTGACTTGCTTAAACAAATGTGGTTTCTACTGACAATTGAGATGTACAAGCTATGTGATAATGGTACGACGAGCGGATAAGAGGTGATCCGTAATTTCGATTAAGACATTAATGAGCAAGCTAGGACGGAAGTAGTCAATTTAACTATTTGTTCAGCACTTTTGAAATGTACTGTGACAGAATTCAGAACATGGTCCGTTCTTACAGTACACCAAGTCAGAACCGCAGGATAAATAAAGGTGGCATATACAGTGGGGCAAAAAAGTATTTAGTCAGCCACCAATTGTGCAAATTCTCCCACTTAAAAAGATGAGCGAGGCCTGTAATTTTCATTATAGGTACACTTCAACTATGACAGACAAAATGAGATTTTTTTTCTCCAGAAAATCACATTGTGGGATTTTTAATGAATTTATTTGCAAATTATGGTGGAAAATAAGTATTTGGTCAATAACAAAAGTTTATCTAAATATTTTGTTATATACCCTTTGTTGGCAATGACAGAGGTCAAACGTTTTCTGTAAGTCTTCACAAGGTTTTCACACACTGTTGCTGGTATTTTGGCCCATTCCTCCATGCAGATCTCCTCTAGAGCAGTGATGTTTTGGGGCTGTTGCTGGGCAAAACGGACTTTCAACTCCCTCCAAAGATTTTCTATGGGGTTGAGATCTGGAGACTGGCTAGGCCACTCCAGGACCTTGAAATGCTTCTTACGAAGCCACTCCTTCGTTGCCCGGGTGGTGTGTTTGGGATCATTGTCATGCTGAGAGACCCAACGTCCTGGTCCCTTTGCAGAAAAACAGTCCCAAAGCATGATGTTTCCACCCCCATGCTTCACAGTAGGTATGGTGTTCTTTGGATGCAACTCGGCATTCTTTGTCCTCCAAACACGACGAGTTGAGTTTTTAACAAAAAGTTATATTTTCGTTTCATCTGACCATATGACATTCTCCCAATCTTATTCTGGATCATCCAAATGCTCTCTAGCAAACTTCGGACGGGCCTGGACATGTACTGGCTTAAGCAGGGGGACACGTCTGGCACTGATTTGAGTCCCTGGCGGCGTAGTGTGTTACTGATGGTAGGCTTTGTTACTTTGGTCCCAGCTCTCTGCAGGTCATTCACTAGGTCCCCCCGTGTGGTTCTGGGATTTTTGCTCACCGTTCTTGTGATCATTTTGACCCCACGGGGTGAGATCTTGCGTGGAGCCCCAGATCGAGGGAGATTATCAGTGGTCTTGTATGTCTTCCATTTGCTAATAATTGCTCCCACAGTTGATTTCTTCAAACCAAGCTGCTTATCTATTGCAGATTCAGTCTTCCCAGCCTGGTGCAGGTCTACAATTTTGTTTCTGGTGTCCTTTGACAGCTCTTTGGTCTTGGCCATAGTGGAGTTTGGAGTGTGACTGTTTGAGGTTGTGGACAGGTGTCTTTTATACTGATAACAAGTTCAAACAGGTGCCATTAATACAGGTAACGAGTGGAGGACAGAGGAGCCTCTTAAAGAAGAAGTTACAGGTCTGTGAGAGCCAGAAATCTTGCTTGTTTGTAGGTGACCAAATACTTATTTTCCACCATAATATGCAAATAAATTCATATAAAATCCTACAATGTGATTTTCTGTATTTTTTTTCTAATTTTGTCTTTCATAATTTAAGTGTATCTATGATGAAAATTACAGGCCTCTCATCTTTTTAAGTGGGAGAATTTGCACAATTGGTGGCTGACTAAATACTTTTTTGCCCCACTGTAAGCAGACAATGAAAGCTCTTACAATATCCGATGATGACATTTCACAAAAACAGGCTATAGGCTGAATGTGCACCACCAAGCCAGAACAGGTTGCGAAATTAAGAGGGGAAAAAGGACCAAATTATTAAGGTGAGACACATGGGCTACTAACAGCTTACTACATAACATACACTTAGTCATTACTTTCTTAGCTACAGCATACATTTCTCCCTGGCATATAACCTAATTTATGTAGCAGCATGAAATACATTTTTCTACTCACCTTCTTGTGCTGGGCTCACTTAAACAGGAAGGTGGTGCGGAGGCCCTTCATGGGTACATTTTGTCATCAAAGTCTGGCGTTCTCTGGATTTATGGTGCTGGAAACTCGGGATAGGAACAAGGTCGAATCATGATGACGTCAGTGATCTTCAGCTCGGAGCTCTAGAAAAAGAGGCTTGAGTTCCCAACTTGCAATTCCAAGTTGGATGACCGTTCAAAACGTATTTTCCTAGTCAGCGCTCCCCCCTTGAGTTCCCAGTTGCCTTGAATTTACTGAAGTAAGATTTCCCAGTTCTGAGTTTCCAGTTGTTTTGAGTGCGGAAGAAGTCGTGCTGAATTAACAGCATGGCCAATGTTGAATGTTTATACTTTAAAGCTTGGAAAAGAGACCCTTAAACCCAGACTTGGGTTGTTGAATTTGCGATTTCCAACTTGTTGTGTAATGGCCGATGAGCACCAATACGTTTCATCTATAATTTATCTTCATTGTTTCTCTTCATATGACAAGGACTAAAAACAATTTTCCAGTAGATTGTCTACTTGATTCATGATGATGACTGCTAGCTAAGATTTTGAAAGTATGATGTTGACATGATCAGTGCAATCAAAGATACTGTAGATATAACGTGGTTTGATGTAATTTGTGGCCAAAGACCTTGAGCCTTCTTGGATGAGCACTTCTACTGTAACTCTATGGCAGCACCCAAGGGCCTTCTTGGATGAGCACTTCTACTGTAACTCTATGGCAGCACCCAAAGGGCTTGAATATTCGAGCTCTCCCCATAGAATTTGCGATGACGTTGTGTCCCCATGAGTGACAGAACACTGAGCCAATGATGGCGCAAATAGAGAACATTGCCAACCCCTTCTCTCTGTATTTTCCGCTGGCAGCCCCACCACAGAAAGCACTGAGCTAGGCTGAAACACCTGCATTTTGGAGTTGCCTTTAAAAAAAAAAAAAAAAGAGGCCGTTTGTATGCGGATTTATTAACTCAACAAAAAATGATACATTGTGATATGTGACACGTATTAATGTTAAAATAACATGCAAAATAGGCAAAAAAAAAGTTGGGTCTCAAAACAGGGGGGTTCTGCTCCACCTGCCCTGAATGACAAGTCCCCACTGCTTGTGTAAGTGAATTATATCTTTACAAACCTGGATATGAGTTTAAAGTTGGATTCTTGCCTCCTATTAGATCCCATGTGTTGTTGGCTTGGCCCAGGTCTTGGCGTCTGGTCCTTGGTTGGGTCAGAGGAGGGCCCAGGTCTTGGCGTCTGGTCCTTGGTTGGGTCAGAGGAGGGCCCAGGTCTTTACTCCTGAATGTGCAGAGTCGGTGTGGACTTTGGACAGGACATGTCCCCAGGTCCGGTGTCCATCTGGTGGGCCAGTTGGTTGCTCAGCTGACGGTGCCAGAAATGGCTCCATTGTCCCAGAACAGTTTCACCAGAGAGAGCTAATGAGGGATTGAACTGCCAGGTGGCACTCTGTAGCCATTTACTTTTTGTAGTTGAGCAACACAGGTACACACCCTCCCATACCTCCCCAAAAAATGCATTTTTGCATTGTGAAAAGAGTTTCCTCTAGCCTGCAGTCTTTGGGAAAGTATTTTTGAATAATTGAAAAGGCCAGTCTATATCCCAAGATGTTTCTTAATTGGTTAATTGAATATAATTTGCTTCAAATGTTAGCTAGGCAATCCGTCATCTTTGACTGCATAATTTGATAGATTTTATGTTCAGTTGGAACAGGTCCCTCTATTGAATTTACATCCGGTATGCGGACAGTAAATGCACACATGACATTTAAAGATAACTGGAAGGTTAATGTGTCCATCCGCAGAGGGTTTTACATGTTTTTCTCTTAGCATCAGTCTTAAAGTCTGCTCACTTAGTCTGCTCACTTAAAACATTCTAATGGGAATAACAACATTCTTTCCATTCAAACACAGCAGTTGCCTAAAAATTGCCAAATGCAATTAGGATATATTGATTCAGTACTGTACATTAGTGGAATGTTTTAAAATTGAAATACGTAGGATCAATTTATTTGAAATTGCTCAGAATAATCTGTTGCGACAAAAGTCAGTCCCATTACAGTATCACCATTGTAGTCTGAATTCTTCCATTTATTAGGGAGTATTTGAGGTCTAAGTAAAGGCCATTGGATAATATGAAGACTTGGGACTTCACGGCTGAATGACCGTTATTGGCCTGTGATAGGCATCTTGTGTTCTGTTTCTACAGAGCACGGACAGCTGGCTGCTTCGTGGAAAATAGGAACAATAACGTCTCTGGTTTTATATCCATCATTCTCTATGAGGATGCAGATACGTTCGACGGCTGCAAAGTGAGCCTTAATCAACCGACTCCATAATCCTCCTCTGTTATAGAATAACACGTTTATATTTTGACCCTTTATTGCCTTCTAGAGGGCTTTCAACAGCCGGCAGTAATAGAAAGGTGTCTCCATGTCTGCCAGGGGTTACATCAAGCCATCACACACTGACTGTTGAATGGGCTAAAGAGGTGAGATTAAACATCTTTGGAATTGTCTTTAAAAATTGAAAGTGGCAACATTTGAATAGACTATTAAAGAGATGCCCATAAAGCTGCCAACTTCTCTCTTCTCTGGGTGGCTGAAGAGGCTAGGGTTCTGTGCCAAGTATTGAAGTGTGATGGAGTGTGTCTGGGTGCGTTTGGATAAGGTGGGCGTTTTGGGGCCCAATACGTCACTGCTGACTTCGACATGCACTTCTGCCAGCATCTATGGAGTTTCTGGATTATCACCATTTATATGCTTGCTTTCATAGTTGAGAGAGTTCAAAACTACTCTAAAATATTTACTGTGTTTGAATCTATTCAAAGAAAGAATTGTTGTAATATGTATGTTATGTAGTTACATATTTTATGTTAGACAAGGCCGGGTTTCTAATGTGATTACATGTCAGCTAACCCATTTTCTTTGCAAAGGATGAGCGAATCAAAGTTGCTTTGTAAAGCACTTCTTTGCGATGCCACAGGAAGCCTAATGTATGCGTCCATTAAATATGACGAGCTGTTTCAATGAGTTGCATAAATAAACATGTTTTTTGAGAATGTAGTCTATTACTTCCATCTATTTAAAGACGTAATGCAGGAACACTTAGGGTCACTAATGTCCTCTAATGCACTATTCATCCACATTGAAAATACATTCCTGGATCCTATCTTACAAAGTCCATCAAATCCAAGTGCAAGTCTATAAATTAAACAGGGAACAGTTAAATTGAGATGGTTTAAAGCAAATAACCTGCCCTAACATTACCTAATTGATTACATTTTTTATTTTTTTTTAACAGTGTTTTTCCCCTTAGATGAGAACAAATGTTTGAAGAAAACAACATCTGTTGGCGGTGGGTCCCAGAGGAAGGACAAGGTTAGGGCTGTAAACAGTAAACACCCGAGAGCGCCGATGGTACAGCATCAGTGATAGCTGGGCTGCCTGGTGGCACTGTAAACAACACTCTTATTAATGATGGGGACTCGGTCATGCACAATCCAGCCAGGAAACATGGTATCAACCTGTGTAGTCATGCATATTTGGCAATATATTCTTTCACTGGTTGTTTTTGATTTTATTGTACCATGTTATTAATTGGCGTACAGTGAAGCCTGATGGTGAAATATCGTTCTAGGGCCTAGTGTATAGATTTGAAACTATAATCCCAGTGTAATATAGCATTGTGTTGAATCTTTTAGCGCTTAGCATTAGCAGTATACGTGTTTTGTCACAGGGTTGCAATCCGGCTCAGCCAAGGAGTTTATTGATTCCAGGACACTGAGCACGGTGGTTAATATGGCACTGTTGAAGATGCCGTCCGCCACTGTGCAGAGGTGAGTAGCACACTGCTAATGATGAACCACCCCACTGGCACACATGGACCTCGTTATTAGTAGCAGAGGCCTGCGTGCGCCACCTAGATAACTAATATCGGCCGAGCTGAATGACTAGCACGTTCGCAGGACAAGCGTTCGCAGTTTTCGGTGTCAAATGTGAGCAGCTGGTGTCTTTTTTTTTTTCTAAATTGAATTTCTGAAGGTCAAACAGCTTCCGGCTGTTTTTATTTTTTCATATCTATTCTCACCATTCTTCCTTTACACAGTACACACACACACTGCTCCGCTCCTATTCACTGTCTCTGTTGCTTCTTCCTGTCGCTACGCTGCTTCGTACTGATGGCATTGGCAACCACCACTGGGGCCACAGACTACCGACTTGTATCTTTTGAAGCAGTGTCTCTCAAACTCATTTAGATTCAGATTACGTTAAATTAATCCCATAGTCATGCATATTTACCGTAATATAAATAACACAACACGATCCTCTGCTTTCGTGTTATAAAACCCTGTGGCTATTATCTTTGAATGTGCTGATGGTAATCTACAATGACGTCACATGACGTTACACTAAGCGTCCTAAAGACCTGAGTCTTTCTGACACTCGGATGTTTCCAGGAACATTTTGTCACATCAGGATGTGTTTCTCTCCACGACACCTTAGTTCAGTCTTGTGTTTCACTAACCTTAATTTGTTTTGTTGTGTCATTCTCATAGCAATGAATGTACGCACTCTGCCGCAGTAGAGATGAGGTGACACTGAGGTTCGAGAAAACAATCCTGTACCTGTAAAGGCCCGCGTGAAGTCGTCAAAGACGCGTTTTCACCTGAACTAGTGGGACCTTCTGCTCAGCGTTGCTGACGGAGGAAGATAGATTTTTCTCCAGAGTTCCAGTACTTTATATTCTCTCTGATTATCTGTTAATTGAGACCATTGCACACTCCAGCATGCTATCCAACCATGGGCAGCTGTAATTGCTGCGTCTCCAGACATCCTCAGCTTGCTATTTATTTAAGGCACATAAGCGTTTCTGTGTTTACCGTACTAAATTGATTCCTAATCACAGGCTCGCACGCACAAACATGCACACACTTTTGCATAGACACACATACACACACATAAAAAAAGAGGGAGACAGAGAGAGAAATCTACACCAGATGTGCAGACACAGCCTGTTGTTTCTCCCGGCCACTCCTCTTTATGTCTGAAGTTGATGAGTATTTTTTTGTTGTTGACCTCAGTGGAGGACTGTATGGGTCTGGCCTCTCCTCTACAGTACACTACCACAGTATGTGGGGATTTATGATGTTTGTACTGGGCGCTGAGTCTTAACTACCTTTGCTGTGACAAATCATTTCCGGCCCCTCTCTGTTTCTAAACACTGATGTGCTTTAATGCGCTTCATGCATAATGAGGCGTGGCTTTAGTTGTTCCCCACACAAGGCTGGTGTTGTTCTCTGGGCCCAGTTTCACTCCCCTTGAAAGTTTCCTTCATAACTCTTCGATATCTTGTGTTTTTTTCCCCCATGACACTTAGGGATACAATCTTTAGGTATTGAGGCTGGATGACCGCAGCTAAGTACAAGTAGTTGATTTGATTCATCATACAACTTTAATGTTAATGTATTCCTCTCTAGCCTTTCTGATGTGCTGATGTATAGCTCAGACAATACTAATGGCCAATGTTGCCTGGATGTTGGTCAACTTCAATAATGAATATGTCATCATGTCATTATGGCAGAACTGACCTAAACGGCACATGATCGATGTGCAGCTCATAATAATTGATAGCACGGTTATACAGAATAATAAGTATGTTATTTCCAAACCCTGCCGCGACTATCGCTCTGAGAGTTAGGAGCTGATTTGCATGTTGCTGTAATGGTTACGTCCTCCATTGGCAGGGAGCACAGGGTCATTATTTGTTAATATCCTGCATCTGCTCTGTAGAGGGGAGAAATAAAACAAGGAGGTTTTTAAGGTGCCGGTATATAGAGGAAGTAAATGTAATTGTAGCGGAGGAGATAGACAGATGGAAGTGAGGGGCATCAATCCATTAGTAGGTGCTGTTTACCTACGGCCCATGAATGTCTAGGTTCACCGCAGTTCATCTGCTCTGACGGCAACATGAGCCAACGACACCAGCCTCTCTCTCTCCATCTTTAAAAAAAATATATTTCTCTCACTTTCTCTTCCTGGGGCTTGCCAGTAAAAGGGTCTGGCCATTGTGAATGAGGTGCTTATTTTGCCACGAGTTCGTCTGACTTATTCCGATGGGACTGTCTCATTGATGAAGTGGCTCAATTCTCCAGTATGCCTCATAGGGAAGGGAGCCACATGCATACACTTGCCTTTGTTCCTCGAACACTTCCGGGCAGATTGGGTCAGTGGAACAACTCTGCATTTTCTAGTCTACTGCGAGAGTTTTTGTGGTTTATCCTCGTGCTGTCTCTCGCTCCCCTCTGTGACCTCACGTTATCACTCTTGGAGCTGTCGCTGGCGTCGGGGCCCATGCCTAGAAGCTCAATCAACAACCATTTGATTTGCATTTCCCCCTCTTTTTGTTTCTCTTGGAAACACCTTAGGTTCCCAGGTTCTCATGATAAAAGAGCCCAGCGTTTTGGGATGACTAATCCTCGGCCGGGGCTGCGCCAGCTGATCAATACAAGATGACACCAGCTTGTAATGGAAAGTTGTGCGCTCATCAGAACCTGATGTATTGTGGCTCAGACGCAAACGCGCTCCTTCTTTCTCTCCTGGCAGGCCTATTTGAGGCTCCATTTCGCTCTACCCGCCTTTGTTTCCAGGGCTAAACATGCATCTCCTTGGTGACAAAGTGCAGGCAAGAGAAGCATTCTTCCTCCACCTAAGGATTCATATGACGCTGTAACCGCCGACTGTCTCATTCCCTATTCAGAGCCAATGCCCAAGACCCGAAGAGAGAGAGAGAGAGAACCACACAGCACAGCACAGCACAGGGGTTGCCTTTATAGTGATCAAGTCTATTCCATCGCCTTGAAAAGCATTAACGTCAAGAGTAATTGCCTTCATATAAGATGGAGTATGACATTGATGGCTCATGAATCAGCCTAAGTTTCCTGCATGTTCAGTGCTGGGTTTCTCTGGGGAGGTAGGCCGCTCTGACAGGGCCAGTCCCAGGGAAGGGATAGGGGATACCTAGTCAGTTGCACGACTGAATGTATTCAACCCAAATGTGTCTTCTGTATTTAACACAACCCCTCTGACTCAGGGTGAGGGTTGAGGAGAGTGTCCAGAAATGTCCTTGGATACCATTACAAGAGGAACCTGTGAATAATTGTTTTGAATAGAATTAGAACAATTCCCGTTGTCTCCATTATCCCGTGGAGTCAAAGTGCTGAGATGGGTGTTGTATCTGTAGATGTGGGAGCGCATACATTTATGGCTACAGCTGTTATGGCGCTTTGCTGCAAAAACACAGTCCACACGTTTGTGACGATGAACGAGCTAAAACTAAAGGACCGAGGATGAACTTTGCCCTCCCCATAAGCATGGCCACACGCAGGAGGTAGAGATGCATGTGCACATGCTCAATGATATATGGCTTCCTTAACATTTTAAGAGAGACTCTCAAAATCAGGATTCAGAAATCGTGCTCAAGGACAAATCCAGTCTGTCTTTAGAAAGGAGTGAGGTATGTTATTTTTGGTATGATGGAAATATGTAGGTTTTCAAAAAAAAAAGGGAAGGTATCAATGAAGTTGTTTTTTGCTTGTTTGAGATGGAAATATAAGGGTTGGGATTAATAATGCATTCTCTCTGAGTAACAATCTATCTTCTGCTTATACTCATCTCGTTCCACTTTTCTCCAGTGTGGCCTATCATTATAATTCATGCGAAGTCTTAAACTGTGTCTGTAAGGAATCATTCCACAGAACTGCAATAGCTCCTCAGGCCAAATCCATGCAGATTTGGAGTGCGTCCAGCTTGTCACCTGATTCTCACTTGGCTTCAGGAGACGACTCCTCCTGATTCTTTCTCTCCCTCACTCTTTTTTTCCCCCCTCACTCTTTCTTCATTCCTTTACTCCTCCCTCTATTTCTTGGCCGCACAGAAAAACATTGATCTCACCACATGGCCTGGCTACCATTCGTTTCTCTCTTATTTTTTTATCTTTCTTTCTTTCTTTCTTTCATTCTTTCGTTGTGTTTTTACCTGGATGGCCGGAGAGCTCCCACAGCAGCCACCTCTGAAACGAGACAAATGTGTATCTTTTTCCTCTAGTCACGTTTTGCATTTAGCCAGCCTCCTTCCCTGGATCTGGTCTGCTAAACTGCCGGAATGATGGACGAGTAATCAAATCAGTGGCTAATTGGAGTCGGCAGCACCGCCCTACAGTTTAGTCCAACAGGAACAATATTGGTGCCCGATGTAGCAGGCTGTTCTAGACGCACTTGCAGCTAGGTAATGAGGTAGACTGTTGTGTTAAGGCTGCACCGACATTGCCATCTGAAAAATCCTCTTTAATGTTTGTGCACAATGAAGTGCAGCAGGGATGGTGTGTGATTTTTGCGACGAGCCTGTTTGTCAGCCATACCGCTGAAGCCAAGTTGGTGTATGGTGACTGTTTGTGCTTGCGTTTGGGTGTGTGGAGCGGTGGCTTCTGTGCCGCTATTGTTGATTGGCTGTTGGCATGTTTATAGCACCCCGCTGGATGTCCTGTGAAGAAGCTGAAGTATGTCAGGAACACAAGGCCTCCTGGAGATCAGGGACACATGGCAGACTGACGTCCTCCCACTACTCTCCTCATCCTCCTCCTCAGGATTTAATCTAATCAACCTGTGAGAGGCATCTCGTCCATTTCTACCTCCCTTTACCTGGAACAATTATACTCTTGGCTGCACTAGTACCTAACCAAAGCGCTTTACTGAAGTGGAATATATTGCAAATGTCTTTGAAACAGGTTGCAATAGTGTAAGTATAAAGTACATTTACAACAATGTATAATGGGTCGTCATTGGTAAAGAAAATATTGATATTAATACCGTTCAGCCTGTTGACACTCTCTGATCGTATCAAAGTCAGAGTCCATAAAAGTTTCTCTTATACCGATGAGAGTTAAGATAATTCAGCCTCTGAACAGGGACTCTGTCGTTGGGGGGGAGGTGGTTGGATCAAGATAGGCTTGTTTTTTGATTTCCTGGCAGACGCAGGAGTAGAGTTGGAAAGCAATCTGGCACTAAGTCCCCAAGCAGGCAGCCAATTCATTTTGGACAGGAGGGATTTGGAGCCTCTGCTGTTATTTGGGACGCCAGAGTGCAAGCTGCCTGCTGAAGGTAAGAGCAGGCTAATCCCCAACAAGATGGATTGCCATAACTCTGATATGGTATATTCACCTTGCTCTACTCTGCTGGTGGCCATGTATGTTTAGGGATTAGGGTTGGAGTGTGTGGGGAGTGGGTTGGGGTGTGTGCGTTCGTTCGTTCGTTCGTTTATTCTCTAGCATGGATGATCCAAAAATATATACACTAGATACAATGCCTTCAGAAAATATTAAACCCCCTTGACCTTTTTCATATTTTGATTTTACAAATTGGGATTCAAATGGATTTAATTGTAATTTTTCTGTCAGCGGTCTACACAAAATACTCTAAAGTCAAAGTGGAACAAAACTTCTAACATTTGTATTAATGAAAAATTCAATAGATGTTAGAATCACCTTTGGCAGTGATTACAGCTGTGAGTCTTTTTGGGAGCTTTGCACACCTGATTGTACAATATTTGCCAATTGTATTATTCGTTAAACTTCGTCAAGTTGGTTGTTGATCATTGCTGGACATCCATTTTCAAGTCTTGCCATAGATTTTCAAGACAATTTTAAGTAAAAAGTGTAACTAGGTCACTCAAACATTGAATGTCGTCTTGGTAAGCAACTCAAGTGTAGCATTGGCCTTGTGTTTAAGGTTATTTTCCTGCTGAAAGGTGAATTCATCTCCCAGTGTCTCGTGGAAAGCAGACTGAACCAGGTTGTTCTCTAGGATTTTGCCTGTACTTAGACTATTCAATTTATTTTTATCCTGATAAAGTCCTTATCGATGACAAGCATACCTATAACATAATGCTGCCACCACCATGCTTGGAAATATGCAGAGTGGTACTCAGTGATGTGTTGGATTTGCCCCAAATATAACGCTTTGTATTGAGTACAAAACGTTTGTATCTTTGCCACATTTTTTTGCAGTATTACTTGAGTGCACACAGCATGCATGTTTTTGAATATTTGTGTTCTGTACTGGTTTCCTTCTTTTCAACCTGTAATGTCACCCTCAGTTTTCTCACAGACATTAAACTCTGTAACTGTTTTAAAGTCACCATTGGCCTCAATGTGAAATCCCTGACTGATGTCCTTCCTCACCAGCAACTGAGTTAGGAAGGACTTGAACTCATTTAGGCTTGCCATAACAAAATCCCTGAGCGGTTTCTTTCTTCTCCAGCAACTGAGTTAGGAAGGACTTGAATTTATTTAGGTTTGCCATAACAAAGGGGTTGAATACCTATTGACTCAAGACGTTTCAGTTTCATTTTTTATTAATTTGTAAACATTTCAAAAAACTAAATTTCACTTTGACATTATGGGGTATTGTGTGTAAATCATTGACAACAAAAAAATCCCAATTTTATTCAATTTTAAATTCAGGCTGTAACACAACAAAATGTGGAAAAAGTCAAGAGATGTGATTACTTTCTGAAGGCCCTGTATGAGTATATTTATAACAAATGTTTCTTCTGAACTTGATGAGATTATACTGAATGTGCTCTGTTCTGACAGCACTGACCTCACCATTTCCTTTCGAGCCAGTGATCAGCACACAGTTAATGAAGTCCTCTCCTCTTCTCAGCAGCTCCTGCCAAGTACACATGGAGTGGGCTACCTACCTACTTCCCTATATTTTACCTTCCCGTGGTCTTCTAGCAACCAATTACATTTATGATAATGAGGAATACCACAACATTGTAGCACTCTCTCTTTTGCTCTTGCTCTCTCCTCTCCCCCCCAGCCCCCCCTCCTGGATGATTAAACATAATTCAGATTTCAGTGTTCCCTGCCCTTTATAAATATTGTAGTTCCTTTGCATTGTAAATTCCTAATGAGTGTCGTGCCTTCTGCCGTGTCAACCACTGAGGTCGAGCCAGGACCGTCTGGGAGGGCCTCATGTATAATGAATCAGGAGTGTAATTAATCTGTGTGGATGATGCCAGAGGAGAAGAGAGGAGAGGTAGGCAACGCAGTGCCAGATGCATACCTGGGCCTGCCTGTCCAGGGGAAGCACTGGTCAGTGGCACACTACAATTAGCTGTTCTATTAGTCTCCTCTGATATCGGAATGCAGCCTAATTCAAACCACCGCCTTGCAGAGTAAGACTAGCTTTGCTGTGTCGTTGCATTGGTGTTTACTATGTGATTGTGAAGAATACACTAGATATATGAGATTTAAAAAATTAAATAAAATGTAAAAAACATTTTTTAAATAGTATGTATTCTCTTTTGTATTGACATTTTCTGGTGTATTTCCTATGTGTAATTTGTTGTGTAATTGTACGATGCAGGGCTCCAGTGCAAAGCAGTCCTTGCTCTCAATGGGGACTCCCTGTTAAAATAAATCCCAGATAACAATGGAAGATGTCATAGCTCATTAGATGGATCCGTCTATCTGATTAATATAGCAAGAAAGGCAAGAGTGTTGAAGTAGAACATAGTATTGGCTCAAAATGTGTGGAAAATGTGTAGAGGTCCAGCTTAGACGATGCTTTGAGGCACACTGTTCCTCGAGCACCTGTGTTACGTTGGTCTCAATGTGTCTTCATTCTCCCTGATTGGGCTCTAATGTTAAAATAATGTTGTGGTACAGTAGAGGGATACAGACTGAAAGAGACACCAGGCGCAGCCTTTTCAGATGCACTGCCTAATAGGGGGCTGGTACAATATCGACGTTTACAGAGACAGGCAGAGTCAACTCTATCCTAGTGTCATTTTACTCCAACAAGGAGATTATACCCAGCTAATGAGGAAAATGTGTTTATTCAGTAGCGGATAGTTCTAGGAGGAATATCTTAACATTAAGCTTCTTGCGCCTGGGTGTGTGACTTAATTATAAATGTTCTGCAGCAGCCCGGTCGAAGGGACATCTCTTTCTCCCGAAGAGAGAGTAGTGGGGGAGAGATTTTGATTTGTGTCTTGGAGATAGTATCTTGGTCTGAATGAAGATAACACGCGAGGGATTGTGGCAAGGCACGGCAGAGGCTCCCTGAGGTTAGAGTGCTGCCCTCTACAGAGCAAGAGATGCAAACATCTCTGTCTTATCGCTCTCACTCGCTCTCTCCCAAGTCCTAATTTACACACAGAGCCCTACTGTACCAACCCTAACAGCTGTGGTTTAAGGGGCCAATATTACTTAAGTATTTGTGTACAAAAACCTGGCAGGCTCTGCTCATGTATTATTCCATTTCTGATGTGTGGCACGCTCTGTTGACAAGACTTCCTGATGGACAAGAAAGGAAATCAATAACTATGATGGGCAGAAGTCTTTGGGCCTATCCAGTGAAACCCCATGTAAAGTGATCAGCTCACCAACTGCTGAGGAGTCTGAAATGGAGTCCGACAGGCCCGACTCGCACATGGGGCCGTTGTATTTGGTGTTTCTGTGGTTAGCTGACACAATGCTGCTGAGATTCATGTCTCTCAGAAGGCACCGTCTTTCATTCCCTGTTTGTCCTCAGAAAGACAGGGGATCAAAAATGTTCATCTCTTTCTTTCTTTCTTTTCTCCGATCTAAATTTTCTCTGGAGCTCTAAAGGTGGGATTACTTCATTTAATTCTCTGACACCTTGACAATCCAACCACTAGAATTGGTCTTTTGACGGTGCTACTCTTATTGAGGCTGGAACCTTCCGTGGTTTTGGTAAGATACTGATTATTTGTTCTCTATTGACGTACTCTGTGGTAACTGTACAGTGTAACATCTCATTAATGTGGGATACACGGCTGAGCTCCTGCTGCTGCTTCTGAGGTCACCGAAGGTTAGAACATAACAGTCAATAACCACCAAGGATGTACTGGCTTGTAAACCTATGGTCCAATTGTAAACCTATGGTCCTATTGTAAACCTATGGTCCTATTGTAAACCTATGGTCCTATTGTAAACCTATGGTCTTATTGTAAACCTATGGTCCCATTGAATATGACAGACATAGCTGTCAACTTCAGACCATTTTGGGCACAGACTACAGAATGTTATTCCGATTTGTCTTTTGTTGTTGTTGTTGGTAGCAATAAGCAGGAGCATTCTGGAAATCATGTCTGCGTGGGTTCTGATGTTGGCGACGACAACAAAAAAGACCCTCCTAATTATGTTGGGGTTGAGTGAGGATCATTATGTGGCCGTACAATGATATAACCACCAGGAGGTTGCGCAGCCCCTCCCAAGTCTCCCTCTTTGTCAGCCCCACGGGCAGCATGTGGCCCAGAGAGGGGCCTTGGCCCGGCTACACGGCTCCAAATTGGGCCCATGCTGAGGTATTATGAAACGCAGTCATGCCAGGTTAGGAAAATCAAACCCCCCTTTTTGAACTAATTCTTTGATGGATTTGCTCAACGGGGTTTGTATTTGTGTGAGCTTGTAGAGTTGGAGAAGGTCTCATCATGTGTGCTAATTACAGACGGCCTTTCCTTCCAGGGGAGGAAGTGGACAGAACGAAACAAGCCCAGTGTGAAGAGGTGGTAGAGGGAAGGGGAAGAGAAAAGTCAATGAGTGGTAGTTACTGTTTTATATTACTCTCCTCTATGCTGATGGCTGTGGGAGAGAGAAGAAAACATTTGGCAGTTTTAACTTTGCGAACTCAAATGACAAACACGGGAGGTAGAAAACATCTAGCTAAAAGGCATCTCTGTAATAGATAGCATGCCAGCAGATACCCATCGACTTCCAGTCATTGTGCTAACGATAGTTAGCATTGGCTTGCGTAAAAATGGTATCTACAAGTTAATCTCGAACTCTGGGGATGTAGATAAAGGGCTTTCACACGATTGGACCAAAAACTAGGCTTCTAATTGGCAAAACTAAACCAGGTTACTTTAGTTCAAATAAACATAAAACGTCAAAATAGGTAAATGGATGGCACATTACAGAATTCAACCAACAGTGACTCTCAAATGATTGACATGTTGGGTCTTTTGTCGTTTGCACATGACAATTAACAAGTGTTTGATTGATGCAATGCAAAATAACATAGGCTCAACAGCAAAGGCTGTAGTACAACGTAGTGTTTCTAATACATGGTTTTAACAGGGTATTACAAGTATATATAATATATATTGTAATAGTTAAACATGGGATGGTATACCAGTAAAATGTTACTTCATATCCTAACCCAGCATGTTTCTGGCTCCTGTCCCTTATGGTTGATTGCTTTCTCCAGAGCTCCCTCGATCCTCTGCCCTCTCACCCATTTGGATCTTTCATTTAGCAATCTGTTAGCCCTGGGCTGCTAATGAATGCTGTGGCCAGACCCACCTGTCCGTCTGAACTGACATGTCCACCGTAACGATGGCCCCCGCTGAGTGGCGATACATGTCCTGGCTTACAGCACTTACAGCCAGATTGATTGTGTTTTTAGCCTAGTCTAAGCCTCTCTGTTCACTAATATAGCCTGGTCTCTGGAAAATTAACAGGCTGCTCCATTGTCGTCACAACTCAGCGATCCATCGGTACAAGTCACATTTATGAAGCCCATCGGTCTTGATAGCAGCGCAAGGCCGGGATAGTGACCTGGCATGGCTTCAATGTTTTGTTTTTATCAGAGCGGCTCTGCCCTTCGAGACATCGTCTGAAGATTCCTGCAGAGGTACAGTAATTGCTTCTGGGATGGTTTTCGCCGTCAGCCATCTTCAGGGGGGATTTGTGTGACATCCAGGTTATTGATCAGTAAATTTAACACTGCCTATTTGACCAGGAGCCCCACACGGGAGTCAGCAGCACAGGGTACCATTCTCACCCAGCTGGAATGGCAACCCGTGTCCAGAGTAATGATTTGATGCTGCCTCCCATCTCAGCCAGCATCCTTCTCCCATCTTCCTATACATACCTTCCTCTCTCTCTCTCTCTCTTTCCCTCTCTCACTCCCTCCCTCTATCTCGCTTTCAACATGCAGGTTTTTGAGATATACAAGGAAACTCCAAACAAAGTACAGTAGTATAGAGAGATTCATACATTACATCTGTAACTTTTTGGGTGACCCAACCAAATTCACATTGACATACATATCTATAACATATTTCTTTCTTATTGAAAGAGAGTATATAAAATATAAAAAACGGTAGATATGTTCTGTGTGCGCTATGTCTATGATTCCTGTTCTTAAGTTACATTTTTGCTTCCTTTGCTTTTGTACACCAACTTCAAACAACATGAAATGCAATATTTTTGGTTATAGAAAATATATTTCACAGCGGTATAGATGGTACAATGATTCTCTACACTATACTTGCTTGTTTTGTCACATATACTGAAATTAGGCAAACTGCTGTGTTAATTTTAGCAACCAGGAAATGACGGAGTGATTTCTACTTAGTGCATCTTTAAGGCCATGATACATTTTACATTTATTTCTCAATTAATAGAAATATGTTTTGTATGTTTATTTGTCATAGATCTGGGCTACTTTGTTTATTCTGCAATGGAATTACTCCCCCGGACACCTTACAAACTCTGCAATAACCAAATTGAATAAAAACCAAACAGGAAAAGCAAACGCTCACAAAATTCACTATAGGTTCTGCTCTCTGGGTTTCAGACAAATATGTTTGTAGGAAGAGCTCTAGCATTTCTTTAAGGAAGTGAAGTCACACAGAGGGAGTCAATTAAAAATGAATTTGCTCCCTCCGTCTGTGTCTACAGCCATTTGTCACGGCTGCCACAGAGCTCAAACACCTGGGCTGCAAAACACTCAAATCACCCAACTTCTTTCTTTCCTGCCTCTTCAGCTACATTTCCTGACTTTTTTTGATTGGCTATAGACTTTAGGTCTATTTCACTGTTGTTATTAGCATACTACATGTATTATCCACCTCTAGGAAGAGCAGGTGATCATGACAACCCCCTGGAAGTGTAGTGTTGTAAGTGAAACTTCCAACACCGAGGGCCACGGTCACAGCTTTCACTTTCTAATCTCATGAATAATAGAGGACCAGGGACTAGACCGAGGAACAGGGTGCCCCGAGGAAAGGTCACCAGATTTAGCAAACAAACAGTCATAATAACACAAAGATCTATATTTACTTGGTGTTGGAATAGTCATTTAAAATCCACCTAAAATTACCAATATTGATCAAACTCATTAAATCATTGTGATGGCCCGCTCCCAGTGACGATGTAAAGGACTTCAAACAGTTCCTCTCATCTTAAAAGGTGAGTAAGGGGATGGTGATCCCCGGTCCCGTTTCTATAACATATCGACAGGGATCCTGTTTCGCACTCCGCCCATGTTTAACCTTGGAGGAGCTCTCTGGGGCTGGCGGTGTGGGATGGAGCCCAGGGGCTAGCAGAGCAGAGCTGCTGTTTGATCCAGTGTCATGCCTTCTCCATTATTCAACAGACATCGCCTGGGGAAGATTTGTATACGGCCATTAATAGCCCTGAGTAAACAACTGGTACAAATGACACTGGCGACCTGTCTCCCTTCCACGAACCTTAGCTCAATTTTAGATTTCAATACGTTTAAGATACACACCGTCTGGCAAACCACGTCTGTCTGTTTGTTTTTGTTAGATGAGGTGGTATCTGACAAGTATAGCACTGTGTTGGTGTGTGGGGGTTTCTGCTATCTTGCCCTAAAGCCAGTCCAATTTATTCAGAGACGCAAAATCCCTCTCATGTTTACTTCTTTGCGTCTCTCACTTTGATCATGAGCTTATAGTAGGTGTCATTAACCCATTTTAAAACGAGTGAGTAGACGTGTCGGGAAGCGAACACCCTCTGGTAATAGATTCCCTTTTCTCTTTGTCACTTCACGGGTGTGGAGCATGCTACTTCTGGCTGTCTGTGTGGATGTGCTTCTGGGGCGGCAGGTAGCCTAGTGGTTAGAGCGTTGGGCCAGTAACCGAAAGGTTGCTAGATCGAATCCCCAAGCTGACAAGGTAAAAATCTGTTGTTCTGCCCATGAACAAACCCACGGTTCCTAGGCCGTCATTGTAAATAAGAATTTGTTCTTAACTGACTTGCCTTGTTAAATAAAGGTAAAATGTAGAACATTGCTTTGCTCTTACTGCTGCCACTTTACAGCTGAGTGTCAGAATAGTGGTTTGTCAGGTGGCCATTCACTAATTAGACACCTTTTGAGTTTAGTGAGGCACAGGTGAGGCACAGGTGAGGCAAGCTGACGGGTCCACAGGAAAACAGTCAAGACAGTCTGGAGCACAAGCCTCATTCCTCACACATCACAATAGGCAATCAGCTCATGAAGTCTCATAGAAGTTCTGAAATGGGGCCTGCTTGTGGTGATTTAGTGTCCTTGTATTTTCAATGAATTTTACCATGGCTGGTCCGTTCTGTGATGCCACACTTACTTAGATTGTGCCATGCATAGTATGAGATATCTACTGGCACTTATCAAAGGAGACTTCTCTCTTGTGTTTTCTGTCTCTTCTAATAAAACAGTACACAGACCACCAATTTTTATATAAAATTAGAATGAAGTAATGATTCCTGTTATTTAACTGGAATGTCGTGGGCTTTACATGTTTCAAATGTTGATGATGCTTTACTTTTACCTCATAGAGCTTTATGGGAGATGTAACAGCAAATGTTTGTTATGCTGCCTGACAATGAAGGGAAAGACATTTTCTAAATCCCCGGAGGAATGAATGCAGTGATTGATAGAGAACGTCAGGAGTTTGAGGCAGACGCAGTCACATCCTAGCAGGGGGGTTGAGATGGCCGCCCCGCCCCGCTACCCTCCCACAGCCCGCCCCACCAGCTCCGAGCAGAGAGAGTGCTGGGTAATTGAGTTATGAATGGTAATGAGATAATGATCAGTTTTGAGGGATAATTTGTCTTCTCTGACTTAATGCAATCAAATATGCTGTATGGAGCCGATGCTGGGGGCTGTTCCAGGGTAAAGAGCCTTTTATTATTAACTGTAAATACCACTTAATGTTCTGCAGATAAAACACGCACCGGATGCAGAACATCCACAAGTGCCGTCATTGAATTATTCCGAGTTATAAGTAAATAGAGGGTGGGGGATGTGTAGAGGATGTAGTGGAGACAGACTGATAACCAAAGCTAATAAGTTTAATATATATGTACCAGTCAAAAGTTTGGACGCACCTACTCATTCAAGGGTTTTTCTTTATTTTTACTATTTTCTATATTGTAGAATAATAGTGAAGACATCAAAACTATAAAATAGCACATATGGAATCATGTAGTAACCAAAAAAGTGTTAAACAAATCAAAATACATTTTATATTCTTAAAGGTAGCCACCCTTTGCCTTGATGACAGCTTTGCACACTTGGCATTCTCTCAACCAGCTTCACATGGAATGCTTCACCTGGAGTTCCCACATATGTGACCCGTTTCATATGTGACCCGTAGGCGTAAGTCGCAGGTCACTACTTCACAGGAGAGTTGTTTGAATGTAAACTTTTTTATCAAAATGTTTTATTTGGGGGGGGCAGAAATGCCTACTCGAACATGTGAACTTTCAGGTGCCTTAATAACAAACTTGTATGCCATCTGTAAATACAAATAAAATGGTTAAATTACGAGCCTAGTTGGTTAAGCCACATAAAAAGACAGCAACCTTCTCGCTACCCATGATTGGCTAGATGAGTGGGCTGGACATGCCGGGAGATGAGTTTGGATTGGTCTGCCATATATCACGCTTCTGTCTATTTGAGCTGGTCAGTTTGTGTAGGTAATCCAGTCTAACTCCGTTTTTTTATATGTATCGCGTAGTAAAACGTAACGTCAACTCAACTATTCAAGTATCCATTTCAATAGAACGAATGCAACAACTATTTCAGAGCACTCTCCTCTGAGTGTGCCAGAGTGCAGAATAACTGATGAATTTACGAAAACTCTACACCGGATGAATATGGCCGGTGTCAGTAAACATTGGCAAAAAAGCATAATTCAATTGTTGCTAGGAGCATAGTTAGTCACCAACACTCTGGATAACATGAAAACAGCCTAACCAGCTCTGCTAGGGCAAGTAAAATGGGTGGGGTTAAAACTTTAAATGATTCTTATGGCATTGCACACGGTCAGTGTGAACCAGAGTGACTTGACACAACAACTGGCCAAACAAGCTGTACAAACAGAACGGAAACGACAGAAGACGTCTTATTTAATGAAAGGGGTTGCAGTCTGCCGTGAAGCATTCGTCCATGTATAGTTAACTAAGGCACTTTTATACATTGCGCTGTAACATACAATTTAGCTTATTTTAGCGCCCAGAAAACATAATACTTCCAGGTTGCACAAATTTGTACAGAATGGAGTTAGTTAACAGTATAGGGGTAAAAGTCTAGCTACAGTTTCAGATATAATACGTTTCAAATTTTTTCAAAGTTGTTTTCATTGCAAGTTCTAAAAGGGGTACTGTTAGCTAGCTAGCTGACGTTAGATTGCTGGCTTGCTAGCCAACATTACGTTTATGATCTGTGTGGTAATGTTAGCTCAGAATGCCATTTCGCATTGCTAGTTATAGCCTAATGTTAGTTAGGTAACTAGCTAACATTGAACCTATTTGGTTAACTTTAGCTAGCTGGCCCAAGCAAGCACAGGTTACACCTGAAGCATTAGGACTTGGAGCGAGTGGTGAATTCCATCAACAACTACGCAGAGGATATTACCAGGACGCCACGCAGGACACAAACACTTTTGTGGAAAGCTGCTGCCATCCCATGTGACAAAAGCAGCAGTGTGGCGCGTCTACAAGAATCGATGACAACACTTGGTATGTAAAGAATAAACAACACATTTTGATTATTTAATTGACCTCCAACACGATTGGCACTACTTTTATTGAGCTCACATTATTTCAGTAGTTTCCAGAGGTACGTGTAGTTGGGCTGTGTGTTATCATTTTAGTTTCCAAGATGATGTTTCTGTATGCAGTGCTGCTGCTCTGCACATTTGTAGGTCAGTGAAACTTACCTGATAAGGATGCATAAAAAAATGATATTACGTTTTACGTTACATTTTCTTATCTTAATGTTCTTTTGTTGTTTGCAGGTGCAGTATCCTTCTGACCCTATGCAACCAGGTTGCATCTACTTTTTAACTCTTCGCAAGTGTGGCTTGTTTGGTGTCTGCTGTGAGGGAATACCACAACAAGTTAACTACTTGATGGATGAAGGCTTGTCATCCAGCAAAGGCAGCAGCGCCGTCAACTACATGCACCATTTCTTCACCAACTACGGCATTGGGGAAACACGTGTGGACCTGAATTGTGATAACTGCCGAGGTCAAAACAAGAACAAGTTTGTGCTCTGGTGTTGTGTCTGGCGGACCACGCACAACTCCACCAACAATCTGGACCTTCACTTCCTGATCACAGGCCACATCAAGTTTGCCCCCGACTGGTGCTTTGGCCTCATCAAGCAGCGCTGGTGTTGTGAAGGACAGCACTGTGACGGGTCAACATCCCAAAGCTGGTTGGATTGGAGGATGGTACGGTGCTGGTGAAAAGCTATGGCTGGCAACCACACCTGATTCCATACTTCAGGCCGCTGCCACATTTCAAGTAATACCAGCACTTCAGGTGAATATCATTTTCATTGCATTTAATGAGGTTATTCTTCTTATCTAAACTTGGGAGGTGAATTGATGTTGTGCAAGGTTGTAATGTCTTAAATTGTTTTGTTATTTCCTGTTTTACAGCTTGAATGCTCTGGAGCCTGGTGGTGTTGTCGCCATGGAGCAAGGTTTCAGCTGCTGCGCAACGCTAACATCCTTCCTCCCGTAGATGGTCTGCCTGTAGAAGCACCACCTGGACTGGACACAGCTAGACAAACGTATATTTTAGAGAAGATCAGGGAGTTTTGCAAAAAAGAGGCGATGGACATCACATGTCCTGCACCAAAGTCACAGGCAGGACAGAAAGAGGCTCTCCTAATAAATATTCCCTTGTTCGGACGGACCAGTCATCAGCACTATCTGCAGTGTCTTTATCCAAATGACTCTCTCCTAACACGCACTCCATACTGTACGTTGCTGGTACTATTTTTACTTTTACCCCTGATTGTATGCATAACTACCTCATCTATCACTGATATTGTTTTGAATAATGTTATTGTACATACTGTATATTATTTTCTTTATATTGACACTATCTATTTCTGATATTGCTTCTATGCAAGTAACCATTTGGCTGTACCATTTACACTTTCTGCAGAGACCCATCCACTTAGCAAGATTTAGCTGGGGGTTACAGCATTTATATCACATGACCCATCAATTTAGTCAAGTGTGTCTGGGTAAGCGTCATCTAATATTTATTAAATATTTTTAACTGGACACTTTCTGTTTACCTGGAATTTTTCCTTATTGTAAGCTACTACTTTTACCACTTTTAGTCGTAATCTTTACTACACTACTCACTGTTTAGCACATGACCTCACATGTGAATCCTTAAAGAGATGGGTGGGGCTAAGGCTTAAGAGAGTGTGAACAATGCTGAATGGGTGTAGACAAAGGAGAGCTCTCCAGTAGGTACCAAAACATTCATAGGGCATTTTCTCAAAAGTGAGTTAACAAGTTTGTCGACTTTCAAAGCAGAATTACTTTCCCAATGTTCCTGAAGTGCAGTGTATGATATACATTTTGTAGCTCTGAGTCTCTAATTTTATCCCATGTAAAAAACACAATTTCAAATTTTGCTACATAAGACTGTTTTGAACCGGTCGGTCACATGCTGAGCACTTGTTGGCTGCATTTCCTTCACTCTGTGGTCCAACTCATCCCAAACAATCTCAATTGGGTTGAGGTCGGGTGACTTGTGGAGGCCAGGACATCTGATGCAGCACTCCTTCACTCTCCTTCTTGGTCAAATAGCTCTTACACATCCTGGAGGTGTGTTTTGGGTCATTGTCCTGTTGAAAAACAAATGATAGAACCACTAAGCACAAACCAGATGGGATGGCGTATAGCTTCAGAATGCTGTGATAGCCATGCTGGTTAAGTGTGCCTTCAATTCTAAATAAATCCCTAACAGTGTCACCATCAAAGCAACCCCACACCATCACACCTCCTCCTCCTTGCTTCACGGTGGAAACCGTTCACCTACTCTGCGTCTCACAAAGACACGGCGGTTGGAACCAGAAATCTGCAATTTGGACTCTAGACCAAATGACAGATTTCCACCGGTCTAATGTCCATTGCTCTTGTTTCTCGGCCCAAGCAAGTCTCTTCTTCTTATTGGTGTCCTTTAGTAGTGGTTTCTTTGCAGCAATTTGAACATGAAGGCCTGATTCACTTACTGTAGTCTCCTCTGAACAGTTGATCTTGAGATGTGTCTGTTACTTGAACTCTGAAGCATTTATCTGGCCTGCAATTTCTGAGGTGCAGTTAACTCTAATGAACATATCCTCTGCAGCAGAGGTAACTCTAGGTCTTCCTTTCCTGTGGCGGTCCTCATGAGAGCCAGTTTCATCATACTGCTTGATGGTTTTTGCGACTGCTCTAGAAGAAACTGTCATTTTCCTTTTTATTCTTTCAGCTGTTCTTGCCATAATATGGACTTGGTCTTTTTCCAAATAGGGCTATCTTCTGTTTACCACCCCTACTTTGTCACAACACAACTGATTGGCTCAAACGCATTAAGTAGGAAAGAAATTCCACAAATTACTTTTAACAAGGCACCTGTTAATTGAATGCATTCCAGGTGACTACTTCATGAAGCTGGTTGAGAGAATGCCAATAGTGTGCAAAGCTGTTATTATTCTACAATGTAAAAAATAGTACAAATAAAGAAAAGTCCTTGAATGAGTAGGTGTGTCCAAACTTTTGACTGGTACTGTGTGTACTGTGCATTTGGAAAGTATTCAGACGCCTTAATTTTTTTCTCACATTTTGTTACTTTATAGCCTCGTTCTAAAATGGATTAAATTGTTTTTTCCTCACACCAATCCGCACACAATACCCCATAATGACAAAGCAAAAAACATTTGCGACTGTAATAAAAATACAAAACAGAAATATCACATTTACGTAAGTATTCAGACCCTTTACTCAGTACTTTGTTGAAGCACCTTTGGCAGCAATTACAGCCTTGAGACTTCTTGGGTATGATGCTACAAGCTTGGCACACCTGTATTTGGGGAGTTTCGCCCATTCTTCTCTCCAGAGCCTCTCATGCTCTGCCAGGTTAGATGGGGAGAGTCGCTGCACAGCTATTGTCAGGTCTCTCCAGAGATTTTCGATTGGGTTCATGTCTGGGCTCTGGCTGGGCCACTCAAGGACATTCAGAGACTTGTCCTGAAGCCACTCCTGCGTTGTCTTGGCTGTGTGCTTAGGGTCGTTGTCCTTTTGTAAGGTGAACCTTCGTCCCAGTCTGAGATCCTGAGCGCTCTGGGGACCTTCAATGTTGCTGAAATTTTTTTGGTACCCTTCCCCAGATCTGTGCCTCCACACAATCATGTCTCGGAGCTCTACGGACAATTGCTTTTACATCATGGCTTGGTTTTTGCTCTGACATGCACTGTCAACTGTGGGACCTTATATAGGCAGGTGTGTGCCTTTCCAAATCATGTCCAATCAGTTGAATTTACTACAGGTGGACTCTAAGTTGTAGAAACATCTCAAGGATGATCAATGGAAACAGGATGCACCTGACCTCAATTTCGACTCTCATAGCAAAGGGTCTAAATACTTATGTAAATAAGGTATTTCTGTTATTAATGTTTAATACATTTTATATATATACACAAAAACAGATTTTTAGATTTTCCAGGTGTCCATTATCTTTACTACAATGTCTAGAAGAAGAGATCGCAGTATCTTTGAAAGAGGGGTCTCAAAGGAGCATAGGGAGTTTTAAATGGTGTGTGCGTGGATTTGTGCTCGTCTCAGTCTCCAGATCTCAACCCAATTAAACGCTCATGGGTTGTTGGTGTTTACTTGGCAGTTAACTAACTGTATGTTGTTTTGTTCGGGAAGCCTAACTTTACTCAAAGTCAAAGGTGCTATTGCTAAATTGCTGACTTGCAGTGGAATGTCTTCAGTACAATACTGTTTATTCAGTTATTTCATTAGGCTACTGTTTCTTTATAAGTTCCAGCAATCAAAGTCATACACTTTCATACTGTCTCGTTTTGTGAAGAGGTAGGCTAGTCACCGAGACACAATGATGTAGGCCTGCATCAGAATATCCCATAAACGTTTTTGTTTGTGGCACCTCATGTCATTTCAGTATGCCCTGTTTTCACCAAAGTGAGAAAATGACAGGGAACAGAAGAATTTAATTATAATTTCGATGCTTATCGGTATATAAACTAGTTTTCAAATCCTTGAGGAAGAGTGTGCGTGTGAGTGCTATTACTTCACCTAATGAGGGGTTTGATATTTCCCATGCTGCTTTGAGCCTGCCTCTCTGAGTCTGGCTCCCTTCCAACTCCATAATGCCAAGACAAAGTTTTCATCTCCGCCTCCGGCATCTGCCTCTCTCTCCTCTCCTCCACTCTCCTGCTCTCCTCCACAACAGCTCGGACTGAAGGACAAGCAAGAGAAAGTGGGAGGGAGTGGTGGAGAATGCCAGATGTTAGAGGGAGAGGAGACAAAACAAAGAATTTAGGCTTGGATGGAAAGTGATGCGCCAAATGGTGGAATAATTCTCCTAGGAGATTTCATGATTCATTACCTAAAACGCCCAAGACGACAGGGGCATCAAGCATGTCTCATCCATGCGTTTAATTACTCTCAGGGGTTGGTGAAGTAACCATCACGTCCACAGAATCACAGCTGAACACTTTTCATATAGACGTTCCCCTAATAGTGTTTTGTAGATAAAATACATGTAAAAATACACAGTAGGGGGCTGTGTTTGTATGACTCGGGATTGAAAGGCTTGACCGCTACTAAATATAATGGAAATCAGTCAGGTGTCCTGGACTGACCTAGGTTCTTCAGGTTTTTTATGACCTTTTTTCATCTTTAAAGTCCAGGTTGCAGATAATGGACAACAGATGTTTTTGTTGTTGTTGGTGCTGTATATGAACTGTTAGTTTACAATTGTACAATATATGCTCCCTGCATATAATACCCACGAAGACCGCTGGAAAGCACCAAACACGCTGGGAAAACCTGTAGCCTACTGTACATGGTAAGCTGGTGCGCACAAAATGCCACCTCAATTTTTTATATGAAAACAGATGTTCTTTCAACATATATTTACAACATATCGACACAAATACAATCTTTTTATAGAATAAAAATCGAATTTCAGAGATTGTATGTGGAAAAACATATTTGAATGAACATTAGCAAGCCAGCAGCAGATGAAACAGAAAGTGAATTCTGTCTTTCGTCTCTCCACGGTTTTAACTTGCGGCTATCACGGTCTAACTGGCTAGGTTTGTAGTATTTACCATCCCATACCAGTGACAACTTAGCTATGTTATCGACATATGGCAGCACATAAACAAAATCTAACTCGTTTATTTTGCCTGCTAGAAAGAAATAGCCACAAATTAATTCAGAAATGGAGGAAGAGGTTTATAACTAGCTACAGTTAAGTCGGAAGTTTACATCCACTTAGGTTGGAGTCATTAAAGCTCTTTATCAACCACTCCACAAATTTATTGTTGACAAACTATAGTTTTGGCAAGTCAGTTAGGACATTTACTTTGTGCATGACACAATAAATTCTATCAACAATTGATTACAGACATTATTATTTCTCTTATAATTCACTGAATCACAATTCCAGTGGGTCAAAAGTTTACGTACACTAAGTTGACTGTGCCTTTAAACAGCTTGGAAAATTCCAGAAAATTATGTCATGGCTTTAGAAGCTTCTGATAGGCTAATTGACATCATTTGAGTCAATTGGAGGTTTACCTGTGGATGTATTTCAAGGCCTACCTTCAAACTCAGTGCCTCTTTGCTTGACATCATAGGATAATCAAAAGAAATCAGCCAAGACCTCAGAAAAAAATTGTAGACCTCCACAGGTCTGGTTCATCTTTGTGAGCAATTTCCAAACGCCTGAAGGGACCACGTTCATCTGTACAAACAATAGTACGCAAGTATAAACTCCATGGGACCACGCAGCTGTCATACCGCTCAGGAACGAGACGTGTTCTGTCTCCTAGAGATGAACGTACTTTGATGCAAAAAGTGCAAATCAGTCCCAGAACAACAGCAAAGGACCTTGTGAAGATGCTGGAGGAAACCGGTACAAAAGTATCTATACACACAGTTAAACTAGTCCTATATCAACATAACCTGAACGGCCGCTCAGCAAGGAAGAAGTCACTGCTCCAAAACTGCCATAAAAAAGCCAGACTACGGTTTGCAACTGCACATGGTGACAAAGATCGTACTTTTTGGAGAAATGTCCTCTGGTCTGAGGGACAAAATAGAACTGTTTGGCCATAATGACCATCGTTATGTTTGGAGGAAAAAGGGGGAGGCTTGCAAGCCAAAGAACATCATCCCAACCGTGAAGCACGAGGGTGGCCGCATCATGTTGTGGGGGTGCTTTGCTGCAGGAGGGACTGGTGCACTTCACAAAATAGATGGCATCATGAGGTAGGAGATTATGTGGATATATTGAAGCAACATTTCAAGACATCAGTCAGGAAGTTAAAGCTTGGTCGCAAATGGGTCTTCCAAATAGACAATGACCCCAAGCATACTTCTAATGTTGTGGCAAATGGCTTAAGCACCACAAGGTCAAGGTATTGGAGTGGCCATCACAAAGCCCTGACCTCAATCCTATAGAAAATTTGTGGGCAAAACTGCAAAAGTGTGTGCGAGCAAGGAGGCCTACAAACCTGACTCAGTTACACCAGCTCTGTCAGGAGGAATGGGCCAAAATTCACCCAACTTATTGTGGGAAGCTTGTGGAAGGCTACCCAAAACGTTTGACCCAAGTTAAACAATTTAAAGGCAATGCTACCAAATACTAATTGAGTGTATGTAAACTTCTGACCCACTGGGAATGTGATGAAAGAAATAAAAGCTGAAATGAATCATTCTCTCTACTATTATTCTGACATTTCACATTCTTAAAATAAAGTGGTGATCCTAAGTGACCTAAGACAGGGCATTTTTACTCTGATTAAATGTCAGGAATTGTGAACAACTGAGTTGAAATGTATTTGGCTAAGGTGTATGTAAACTTCCGACTTCACCTCTATATCTACTGCCTCTTCAACAAGAAGCAAATGTGATCACTTTGATCCTATGATCCAAAAATAAATGTTCCTGTGGACCACAATTCACCCCTCCAAAGAATGCATGGCTCCGGGGTTTCTCCGAAATGACACCCGATCCGCAATCGAATCCATTGCCGACATGTCGCGTTTCAGTTTAGTCCGCACTCGGCAGACCATTTATGTTTTCTTGGAGTTCTCTAAGTTAGTATTATATACATTTCTGCCATTGAGAAATAGTTGCTACACTACCTTTTAACCTGGGTGAGCAGGTAAGCTGAATTTACCTTTGAATTGATCAACACCAGTGATTGGCTAAGTTGGTGAGGTGATGAGTTGAGTCAGGAATGTGGCCCTGCTGGACCTACAATATGTCCTCCACAACCAGGGTTCCCTACAGTAGCTCTGATGGACAGGGCATCTGGATTAGTATGCGGTGTCTGTACCTCATAACTGCTAAAGTGTCCACCCATGCCAGCTCATGTCAGACGCAGTGAGCATATCGGTAATGCTGATTTACATGGAGGTCATAAATCCCTGAGGAGAGCGACTGTAAATCGTGGCCTCCCTCTCCTGTAGAGCCAGCGGTCAAAGTGCCTGTCACCCCCTTGCTTTAACCAGCCAACCTCGCATCAATTACTGATAATATTTACTCACACATCACCCAGCCAGAGAAGATCCTCTTACTCATGCCCCGTGACTGTAGCTAGAGAGAGAAGGGAGGAGGGAGACTCTTTCCACCTCCAACCAGCTGACGTCATGCAGAAGCCACCTGAGAACGCTTTTAAGGGAAACATCGTGCCTCCATTTGTGTTGACGCCGTTTTGTCCCTCTGCTCTGCCTCCTGAATGTAACACATTTCAAGATGACTGCTCTGAGGACAGAAAGGCCTTAGGACAAATAGATCCTGTGAAATGATTCCCCCTTTGAAATGAAACAAATTCTGTCTTTTTTTGCAGTTAATGAGGTGGATATTTACTGTTGGTTTTAATGACTTTAGATCGTTTTTCCCTTTTCGTCATAGCTGTGCTTTCATTGAGTTTTTCGTAAGCAAAGTTAGTCATTGAATCATTGTTTATTTTTAAATGAGGTCTATTGATTAGCTTTAACGATTGCATACCCTAAATCGCGGCAGGATTTCTCCCTCAAATCTATATTCTCAATGTAATAGTAGTGATAAAATGTTTTTCTCTGCCGTCTCTCTCGAAGTGGCAATTGATGACCAGTTTAACCAGAAAAGGCATTCCATCATTAGGCCAATTACCAGTGACATTTACAGATCATTTGTTATCAACAGTTTACAGACCTTTAGTGTGTCCTTCAAGCTTCACTTGTCCAGCGAACTGCCCTGGAAAATTGGTTCATGATGTAATTACTGTGTCATTATTTGTGTTTTAAAGTTACTGGGGAAGAAGAGGGTTCTTTGATTATATGCCTCAATCCATTTGTCATGGGCTGGGGATTCCGAGTGATGAGTATTAGACTCCCAGTGTGGGTCCAGGCTCCTTTTTCAAAGGCGTCAACACAGCAGCATCAGAAGTGTATCGCCTGATCTCCAGGCGTTGTGGGTGAAGGATTGATTTAACATCAAGCCCCCTGTGGCTATACATCTCCTGCTCCTCTACCGATGGAGACTGAGTGGGTTACAGGGAGATATGATAGAACAATGTGAGGAGAGATGCACACTACAGCTGAGTGTAATGTCTGTCTGTTGAAAACAGAGTGTGGTTAACTAACTCTCTTCACTGGAGCCAATAGTTCCATTTATTATCCCCTGTGCTCTCCATCTCTCCCACTGATCCTCTCGACAGCCAATCTGGGACCTGCCGTGTATCGACAGTCGACACATAATGTGGTCTTTCGACACACACATAATGAATGCTAATATCATGTCAAGTACCACATCACCGCAATCATTTCCAGTAAGCTATGGTTTTCTGTTTTTCTTTCCCCTTTCTATGTTTGTATTCATTTTTTTCCCCCATTCATTTCTGGTATTCGTTTTTATTTCTGTGAAGCACTACTCTTTCCCCTGAATCCATAAATTATTAGATTTGAATTAATGAAATCTGGCCCCATGAAATAAGTCATTTTTCAGACATATTTGCTTTATCTCTCAAGGGGCATGCTCCGCTGGCTGCATTCTGTTTACTAAAGGATTGTGGGACCAAAGGCCCCGTGGTCCTCTCTTTCCCCTCCCACCTCTGCCTCCCTTCCGCTCCACATCGGGTAGAAAATGGGACTTGACGTTCCAGCCACTGGCTTCCATTTCAGAGTTCCAGATGGCTCAGAGACGGAAGAAAATAATAGTTTCTATTGGATTCCCATGTTGCTCTATGGTTAGACTTTAATTGAGTGGTACCAATGTGTTGTTTTAGGCATATTTAATTATAAACACAGGACAGGAATAAATTGTGCTTTCTGTCATCATAGTACTTACTGTAGTGGACCATGCATTGTTACAACAGGAAAATAGAAACCTATTAAATACTTTTTTTTAAGGGTTGTGTTCAGTAGTGATTCATTTAATGACGGTTTTCTGATGGATTGCTGTGTTAATGGAGAGAGAGAGAGCCTGTCAGGTAGGTAGGCATGGAAACAGATCATCAGTGGTTATGTCTGAGTAGATGCATCACTCTTTTTTTACAAACCACGCATCCTCATTGATTTCGAGAGCGAGTAGGTTCAACTTCCAGCCATGACTAACTCGAATTTCCCCTTTCAGCTTGAAATCTAAAGGTCTCACAATGAATTTAAAAAAACGGATGACCAGAACATTCCAAATCATGTTAATACACACCAGAGTATAGACCTTTGGATATTGTACTTGATTGGCTATTTGGTGTGATTTTAATATTAATGTGCTAGGATTCGTCAGGTTGGGATAGCAGTGTTTTACTGTATGGCTCAATGCAAACCCACTGTTGTAATGCAGAATGTGTTCTAGGGTTAGCGTTACTCTGAGTCTCTCGTTGGTAAAGAAGCTGCATGTCTGGGCCATACACAATACTCGGCATACTAATGATAATGTGTATGTGGACTCATTTTCTCATTTGATCCCGTAGATGGTAAAAGAGAATGTAACATTTAGAGTAAAGCCAAATGTCCATAGCCGATTGAACATGTTTGAGGTATTTAGGGCAATTCCATGCCTGAACCTTACAGAATGAAGGAGAGAGCTATTGGTTGCAATTGAAATGAATGGATGGCGATTTAACATTTCATTAAGTGTCAATGTTCTTAAGTGGTTAACCCTCCGAAAGCACATTCACAGCATGTTGTGCTGTATAATACACAAGGTAGCCCCTAGTAATAACAAAGGGTGTAGGGAAACAAATGTGTAAATTAGTAAGGATCCAACTCTGAACATCTAACTACTTTGTAACTACTTTGTTTGCTTGCTCTTGTTGTCCAATTATATGGAGAAAATGCCACAAGCCAAACAAAGTATCCACAGGGTGAGCCACCTTTTGTGACACTGCTCCCCTCCACAATAACCACTTTGGAAACGATGCTGGAGTTGTTTCCGTCTCTTTCAGGAATAATTATACGTCTGCCACAAAACCCCCCAAATACGTCCTTTTAGGAACGGCAACCCTCTTAGTATAGCAATGCAGGCCTTTAGACGCTGTACACATTCAATTGGGTCATTCCGCTCTTTATCCAGAATGTTGTATTCCACTTTGTTGGACTTGAGCAATACTTTTCCATGTTCAAGCTTTCTTATTCCTCATATCACTACCATGGGAATGGGTCAATGAGTATTTAAACCTATTAGTTATGGCAAGCCTAAACAAGTTCAGCCTAAACAAGTTCAGCCTAAACAAGTTCAGGAGTAAAACTTTACTTAACAAGTCACACAGTAAGTTGCATGAACTATGTGTGCAATAATGGTGTTTAATATGATTTTTTAATGACTACCTCATCTCTGTACCTCTCACATGCAGTTATCTGTAAGGTCGAGCAGTGGATTTCGGATACAGATCCAACCACAAAAACCAGCAAGGTTTTCCAATGCCTCGCAAAGAAGGGCAGCTATTGGTAGACGGGTAAAAATAAACATTTATATGACTTTGAGCATGGTGAAGTTACACTTTGGATTGTGTATCAATACACCCAGTCACCACAAAGGTACGTCCTTCCTTGCAGGTGTGAATACTTTCTGAAGGTACTGTAAATGATGTGATTTGTGCCCACTCGATATATAAAGCACAATGTTTGATTGGACTAGCAATAGCATAGGATATTTAGCAAGTAAAGTTTGTACCAAAAACAATCAGTCCATTTCTGTGGGGGAATATGGAGGGAAATTACCATGTGACGCATTTTCACATAATCCTGTTGCACTTACGTTTTCCAAATGTCCTTCATGGACGAGCGGTCTGTTTTCCCACTACTCACATTAGACCTCTGGGTTGGGTTGGGTATAAGAAAGGGCACACGGGTCAAGTTGAGGGTAACCCAATGAAATGTCTTGGTTTATAGTAGCTTGCATTTTTATGTTCCTATCTTAATAGCCTCTATGTTTACATAAGTACATTCCTCATCTTTATGATGGGAGAATAGAATGCAATTTCAGACAACAAATTGTCTGGCAAATTATGTTCCTTTATTTGCATTGTTGCCGCTCTTTGGCATCATTTTGTCTGTCCCCCATGGGAGAAGGTGTCACACAATCCTAAATAACAGAGCCATATGCGTTCTCTTTCTCTTGGAAATGTACAAACACGCTTCCATTGTAGCCTTCCCATCCACATACAATGCTTTATTCAGTTGCCCCAGAACAGAAGAGGCTCGGGGGCCAATTCAGTATGTAAATATAGTAATCCCGTCCAGCTGCTGACACCCAGCTGTTGTCCATAGAGCCCATTGTTTGGCAGCAGAAGGTTAGTGCCAGGGTGCTGGGCTAGCGGCTAGAAATCACTGCCTTTTTATTAAACATGTCTTCTGACAGCAAAAACAGCTTCATTACACCGAATACCAATCAGCATATCAGGGCTCCATGTGGCACCCGCACCTGATGTATTCATTGCAGATGGGAGTGGGAGTCCCTCTGCACACCCTACATCAGGATTAATGACAAATCCGTTTTCAGAGATGACAAAGGGAAGCAGCTGCCATTGGAGCTTTTAGTCTGTTTTGGTCCACCTGCGGGCAGAGAAAGAGGGTTATATCACATAGGCACTACAGTGTGTGGGTTGTCTTTCATTTGTCTGCCTTATTTCACTGGAGTAGGCTTTCTCCCGGCAAAAACAGTACTTGAGACAAAGTTCAGGGATTTTAACCTTAGTCTTTTTAATGAATGTCTGCTTTTTCTAGCAGATGTGCTCATCAAATCTGACCCAGAAAAGACTCTCATGCTTCCTGTAGTTTGGTTGGGGGCTGCTGGGTAGAACCCCCTGGAAACATAATAGGCAGGTTAAAGTTTTTTGTGAAATGGTCAGGACAGAAGGCTGTTGGTGCTGGTGAGGCCCAGGCAGGCAAACACAGGACAGATAGGCCGCTGCACGTTGTAATGATTTATTAGTGGATCTCTTGTCATTAGAGCCTGTCACATCCGTCATCATGAAGTGCTTTGAGAGACTAGTCAAGGACCATATCACCTCCACCCTACCTGACACCCTAGACCCACTCCAATTTGCTTACCGCCCAAATAGGTCCACAGACGATGCAATCTCAACCACACTGCACACTGCCCTAACCCATCTGGACAAGAGGAATACCTATGTGAGAATGCTGTTCATCGACTACAGCTCGGCATTCAACACCATAGTACCCTCCAAGCTCGTCATCAAGCTCGAGACCCTGGGTCTCGACCCCGCCCTGTGCAACTGGGTACTGGACTTCCTGACGGGCCGCCCCCAGGTGGTGAGGGTAGGCAACAACATCTCCTCCCCGCTGATCCTCAACACTGGGGCCCCACAAGGTTGCGTTCTGAGCCCTCTCCTGTACTCCCTGTTCACCCACGACTGCGTGGCCACGCACGCCTCCAACTCAATCATCAAGTTTGCGGACGACACAACAGTGGTAGGCTTGATTACCAACAACGATGAGACGGCCTACAGGGAGGAGGTGAGGGCCCTCGGAGTGTGGTGTCAGGAAAACAACCTCACACTCAACGTCAACAAAACTAAGGAGATGATTGTGGACTTCAGGAAACAGCAGAGGGAACACCCCCCTATCCACATCGATGGAACAGTAGTGGAGAGGGTAGCAAGTTTTAAGTTCCTCGGCATACACATCACAGACAAACTGAATTGGTCCACTCACACAGACAGCATCGTGAAGAAGGCGCAGCAGCGCCTCTTCAACCTCAGGAGGCTGAAGAAATTCGGCTTGTCACCAAAAGCACTCACAAACTTCTACAGATGCACAATCGAGAGCATCCTGGCGGGCTGTATCACCGCCTGGTATGGCAACTGCACCGCCCTCAACCGTAAGGCTCTCCAGAGGGTAGTGAGGTCTGCACAACGCATCACCGGGGGCAAACTACCTGCCCTCCAGGACACCTACACCACCCGATGTCACAGGAAGGCCATAAAGATCATCAAGGACATCAACCACCCGAGCCACTGCCTGTTCACCCCGCTATCATCCAGAAGGCGAGGTCAGTACAGGTGCATCAAAGCTGGGACCGAGAGACTGAAAAACAGCTTCTATCTCAAGGCCATCAGACTGTTAAACAGCCACCACTAACACTGAGTGGCTGCTGCCAACACACTGACACTGACTCAACTCCAGCCACTTTAATAATGGGAATTGATGGGAAATGATGTAAATATATCACTAGCCACTTTAAACAATGCTACCTTATATAAATGTTACTTACCCTACATTATTCATCTCATACGCATACGTATATACTGTACTCTATATCATCGACGGTATCCTTATGTAATACATGTATCACTAGCCACTTTATACTATACTATGCCACTTTGTTTACATACTCATCTCATTTGTACATACTGTACCCGATACCATCTACTGTATCTTGCCTATGCTGCTCTGTACCATCACTCATTCATATATCCTTATGTACATATTCTTTATCCCCTTACACTGTGTACAAGACAGTAGTTTGGAATTGTTAGTTAGATTACTTGTTATTACTGCATTGTCGGAACTAGAAGCACAAGCATTTCGCTACACTCGCATTAACATCTGCTAACCATGTGTATGTGACAAATAAAATTTGATTTGATTTGATTTGATTTGATTTGACTTTGAATGATGAAATCATTTCACCTCCATCCCTCGCCATTGTGGGTTTTGGAGTGAGCGACTGCGTCTTGGCTCTGCTTGTAGTGTGCCCGCCCGCCCGGTCCTCTCTGTGAATGTCAGCTGTTTGAAAAGGAATTCCGTTCAGTGGAGATCAGGAGCTGTAGTGCTATTAAGTGTGGTGCTTGGCAGGTTGTTTTGGAGTATGTGTTCTTGTTTCATTGTCAATACCACACCGCTCCACAGTGAAGGAAGTTTATGGGGAACTTTCTCTATAAACGTTGATCAAGTACAACCACCGACTGACTGTTGGCTCATTGCTGTTGCTCTAAGATGGCAAATGCGCATGTGCCAATTGAATCTCAACAAGGAAACTGTTGGTGGTTGTATTTGATGATAAGTTATTGAAAAGTATGGATTTCAGCAAACAGGCAGGTAACTACAGAGGACAAACATGGGTACATAGTTCGAATTTCATAAGTACATTTTTATTTTTTATTTTGTATTGACCCTGGGCGAATTGATGTAGTCGGAGTTGAATTCCACAAAGCCGTGTCTCTGCTCCACTCCATTGGAGTTCATCGGAAGTTTCCTTCACCGTGGAGTTTAGTCAGCTAGAGAAATGGATGGCAGTATACACTACTACAGTAGCTATGGAAACTAGTGTAGTGTTTTGTTCATTGGTTCATTCAGAGAGCAAGTTTAACCCCATTTTGATGTATTGCCCGTGTCAATTCATCACAAATGTTGCACAAACTGCATCAAACTAAGCCACTGGAGTGATTCGACCCTCGTGATTTGTCGTTTTTATGGGAAGTGAGAGTGGTCGACTGAACCTTTCAGTAAAGAAAGTTAAGGAAGATGGACAAACCCATGACAATGTCTTAGGATTACACGTTCTCTTATCTCCTGTCAGTGGCGGACCCCCTGTTCCAGTGACAGCTGGGACTAAATGAGTATGGGCAGTGTGTCGTGGCTGGTCTAGCTGCATCGCTTCTGCACTGTCCTCCTCCTTATCGAACCTCCTCTAAACCTGCATACTCTCATAACAATGGTCCCTGGGTCATGAATAGCCCAGTGCAGCTAGAGGTGCTGAGGGATGGATGTAGGTAAGGACCTTAAACCCCAGACTCCCCCCTCCGTGTCATGTCTGCCCTCGCTGCTTTCTGTGAGGTCTCACAGCACTGGGGGGGGGTGGAGTCTACAGTAGTTTTACTCGGACTCGTCTCAAACATGTCAGTGCATACCTGAGACCTTGACCACCAGTAGGAATGTTATACCTTCCTTGTTTTAGTCTTTCTAGTTCTATACATCAAATGGTTTATTTCTGAGGTAAATGCATGAAATGCTCATGTCAGTTATTGAAATAATTTTGTCTCAACCTGTGCGTGCATTCAGATACATTCACCTTGTGACAATCCTGGAAAAGGGCCAGATTGTGTCTCTATATACAGATATTTTATTTATTGTGTACGTTATTATATTGTTTTTTACTTTTAGGGAAAATGGATGACCCTGTCCGTTATTGAAGTCAGTTTTCATCCAGAAAGAGTGGCTGATGTGCTGACAAATGAGTTTGGATTTAAGGCTTTGCGCTTTGCTCCTTCTGCTTGCATCAAGCATACGGCTCCAACAAGTGGCAAAGGTGGAGGTTTATGTGCTTGCGAAAGATCCTGGTGTAAACCCATATGTGCTTGCTCAGTAAACTCAGGCTGCAGAACAGCCACCTCAGGAGAAAGCAAGGCCACATGTGAGAGCTAGGCAACCAAATGACACCCTAGTTCCTATGTAGCCTAATAGTGCACTACTTATAGGGCTCTGACCAAAAGTATTTCATTATAGGAAATGGGGAAGGCTATCATTTGAGACAGGGACTTCGACTCCTTTTTTCCCCCCATCATTCTCCATCTATAGCTGGGTCTCCATCCAATTGGCGACAGATTTACATGTGACTATTCTAAAATACGCATAAAGAAAATATATGCACATTATCCCATCATAAACGTTTGTGCGCGATGACGTAGTGCAAACAAAATGTACTTTTTCGCTTAATCTTTCATGTACCGAATAAATATCTAAAGTTCAATGTGTTTCCATTGCATTTTCAACTCTAGTTTTGTCACAAAAACTGTCAAGTGTGCCTACTCTGGTCTTGGAACGCGAGCTCCAGCATCGAGATACTTGTGCAGCATTGTTTATTTGATCTGTAGCCTAATAAACTGCATGGTTTCCAGAGTCCTAGTCAGAGGACCACACACCATATTATCGCATGACTCCAAGTTTACTTCGGTATGATGGTTATATCAATATTTGCACATAAAGGCGTTTCCACTATTTCTTGCATAATTAGTTTTACAGACAGAAAAAGATCCCACCGTGTCGAACGAGCAAATGATCTTAGTTATACAATTGTACCCGAAACTTCCTGTTTCCATCACAGCTGTCGTGATTTTATTTTTAAATATAAGATATGACAACTCATAAACACTGTGGATTGAAACATGGTTATTGAGAGCCTGGTTTTGTCTGTTCTGAGGAGCGTGCCTTAGCTGTTGTGTGTTAATTTCACAGCGATAACATGGCTCCCTGATGACTGCATCCCAGACAGCTCCCAGGCTGTTTACACTACGTCTCCTACTACACTATCCCGGAGTCTGTGTTCATTATGCAAGCTTCAAGTGCCTCACAGGTGGACAGTGTGAAAAAGAGACAGCATGGAGAATTCCAACCCAAAGAGTGCTCTAATTGATCCCCCATTGGACACTCAGCATAGCTCTCCGGGACAATATGGGTCCAAACTGGGCTCTAATACCCAGCTGACCATAATGTGGTCCGTCTTCATCACCACAGAATGATGATAATCTGAGAATGTTTACCTTATATTTAAATATTACACAGTATGGGATTTTCTCCCCCTCCCCCCCTCTCTGTATGATATTTCTCATTCGTTAGACATACTGTACACACTGCAAATAACCAACTTTACTGTTGATCCGTGAATGATAATGATAACACTGATGATAATGGTATGGAATAAACTCTGCTGTTCTATGCTATCCCTTTCATATACCCATATCAGAGAGACGTGGTATATTGTCTGTAAAAAATATAAGGCCATGCTTATATGGCCCCCTTTCAAACAGCCCCTTATTTACCACCCTCTTGCAGGTGTGCCCCTTTTTTTATGGAAGTGTTTACAAGGTCTGTGAAAATGCAGGAATCTTGAGGTGGGTTTTAATAAACCCTGTTTTTTTTTACCTCTACCCCTTTCAGATGTACACAAAAAAAGCAAGCATGGTAAAAGAGTGAGATTTTGGTCTGAGTATGAAAGGTATATACGGTACACTGAGTGTACAAAACATTAGGAAAACCTTTTGCTTTCAGAACAGCCTCAATTCGTCGGGGCATTTGCCCGGTCCCCCTTGGCAACAGCTAATGTGGATCCATAATAAATACAAAATACAGTTGTCAAGTTGGCTGGAAGGCCTTTGGGTAGTGGACCGATCATGATACACATGGGAAACTGTTAAGCATGAAAAACCCAACAGTGTTGTAGTTCTTGACACACTCAAACTGGTGCACCTGGCACCTACTACCATATCCCATTCAAAGGAACTAAAATCTTTTGTATGGCCAATTCACCCTCTGAATGGCACACATACACAATCCATGTCTCAAGGTTTAAAAATCATTATTTAACCGGTCTCCTCACCTTCATCTACACTGATTGAAGTGGATATAACAGGTGACATCAATAACGGATCCTAGCTTTCACCTGTCATGGAAAGAGCAGGTGTTCCTAATGTTTTGTACATTCAGTGTATTATAAATACAGCATGTTTCCACTCTAAAACAGCCAGAGGTGTCATGTCAAAGTGGAAATAATTGAAGGAATAGAGTACAATGATTGAACACAACATTTTTGCAAAATTATTCATTTTTTTTCTAAGCAAAGATATGCTTTTAAGTAGCCGCTTATCTCACACAAGAATGGAGCACCTCTCTCCTGGCAGCCTATAACATTATAGTCAAAGTGTTCATTATTAATGTAGCAGTCCCCTTGCCTGTGCCGTGTTTTTAAAACATGTTTCATGAAGCACGGCAGTCATTGAATAATGAATCATTGAAACTCAGCTCTATTCTAATCCCTCCCCTTGAAAGCAATTGTTTGCCTGCTTCTTCAGCTAAAGCTTAATCCCTGGTGGAGTAGGAACAGGGGATTGATGTGCCTGAGGTGAGTGGCTGTACAGAGGGACACAATGGTACTAAATTGAAGTCTGGTGTTACCCTTTGTGTAGCCGTTTGCAAGCTGTAGCGTTACGACTCGGTCTTGTTTGAGGTCTTGTCTGGGGTCATCTTTGAGGACGACGTGCAGCAGCATCCAGGGATTCTAGTGAAGACCACGACGTGCAGCAGCATCCAGGGATTCTAGTGAAGACCACGTCGGGCTTAAATATCTGACCCCTCCATTCAATCTGATGTTCAGGAGGAAATTGCTAGTATGTTCTTGATCAAAGGCTTTAAAAACGAATCCTGTTGGGTCTAGCTGCTGACGGCTAGTGGTGTAGCTCAAGCTTTCAAGGCCGATTTTGAGCTTTATCCATTAAAATCTGAAATATTTTCCCATTTGATGCAAATGACATGGAGTGAGCGGGATATCAGATCTTCTCCATAGCCCCTGAATGTCTCTTCTTCTCTGAGGCCTTTGATATGAGGCGCCATACCATTCACAGTATACTGTACTCTGTACATACTCCACAGCAGGATGTCAGGTATTGCATCAGCTTTCTGCACATTTTCCCTCTAAAACTACTAGGTGAGAATGGAGGACAATAAGTTCGACCTCCATTTCCACTTTAGCAGTCAAGTAAATGTCTCTCTGTCCATAGTTGTTGCAGGCTTGCAGCATCATAGTCATTCTGCATGCAATACTATTGGGTAACAGTTCCATTGACCTGATCCCAAATCAGTCATCTGATCTGTTAGCCAATATACCTTACTTCACCTTTTTTTAGAATGTGTGTAACACTTGTTGCAACCAAATCATCAGTGACACTGACAAAGACCTGTAGGAGGATAATGCATTGAGATAATGGAGTTGCTTTTATAAGGATGAAAAAGCACATCGATTTAATAGAGGAGAGACGGCAGATGGTTGAAGGTCGAAATGAGCTGACGAAGATCCTTGCCGGATTGAAACGTCTGTTTGTTTGTGAAAGGTACTTGGTGGAGCTCACAAGTGTTCGGGCTCTATTTCCTTTCTAGAGACAACAGATGTGCCTTCTGATGAGAGTGGAGTTATGGAGGTGTCAGTGATGTGTCTGATAGCAGCCCGACAGACACCAAGTCAGTGACGTGAGTGACACACACCCGTACACACACCGATTATTGGCGCTGCCTCCGGAAGCACGCCAGCAGATGCAGTGTGTGAATCAGACATGTTGTATCGGATGAAATGCTTTCTTTATTCACATACACGTACTGTGATCCATATTACAAGGTGCTACCGTCGGATTTTCATTCGTGAACTAATTGAATAGGTACACTTTATTTGCTGTTATGCGTGTACAGTGCCTTCGGAAAGTATGCATGCTCTTTGACTTATTCCACGTTTTTGTTACAGCCTGAATTCAGAATGAAATATCTATTTTTCTCTCACCCATCTGCATACAATACCCAATAATGTCTAAGGGAAAGCATGTTTTTTGAAATATTTGTACATTTATTGAAAAATGAAATCTCTTAATTTACATAAGTATTGACACCCCTGAGTCAATACATGTGAAAGTCACCTTTGGCAGCGTTTACAGCTGAGTCTTTCTGGGTAAGTCTAGGCGCTAGAAGCAGAGCTGTCATATCTGTCAGTGCTATTATGGTTGATTTTGATTTGATTTAAGTCTCTAAGAGCTTTGCACACCTGGTTGTACAATATTTGCCCATAGATTTTCAAGCCGATTTAAGTCAAAACTGTACTAGGCCACTCAGGAACATTCAATGTCTTCTTGGTAAGCAACTCTAGTGTACATTGAATGTACAAAACATTAAGAACACCTTCCTAATATTGCGTTACACCACCTTTTGCCCTCCGAACAGCCTCAATTTGTTGAGGCATGGACTCTTAAAGGTGTCGAAAGCGTTCCACAGGGATTTTGGCCCGTGTTTACTTTCCACAGTTGTGTCAAGTTGGGTGGATGTCCTTTTGGTGGTGGACCATTCTTGATACACAAAACTGTTGATGGTGAACATCCCCAGCAGCGTAGAAGTTCTTGACACACTCAAACCGGTGCGCCTGGCTCCCACTACGGTACCTCGTTCATCTTGTCTTGCTCGTTCACCCTCTGAATGGCAAACATACACAATTCATGTCTCAATTGTCTCAAGGCATAAACATTCTTTAAGCTGTCTCCTCCCCTTCATCTACACTGATTTGAAGTGGATTTACCAGGTGACATCAATAAGGGATCATAGCGTTTACCTGGATTCACCTGGTCAGTTCACCTGTCATGGAAAGAGGAGCTGCTCCTAATGTTTTGCACACAGTCTATATTTGTTCTATATTTGTTTTATGATCGTGTCCTGCTGAAAGGTGAATTTGTCTCCGTGTCTGTTGGAAAGCAGACTGAACCAGGTTTTCCTCTTTGGCCTATGCTTTTGGCCTCTGCTTAGCCCTATTCCGTTTATTTTTATCCTAAAAACTCCCTAGTCCTTGCCGATGACATGATGCAGCCACCACCATGCTTGAAAATATGAGGAGCGGTACTCAGTGATGTTGGATTTGCACCAAACATAACGCTTTGTATTCAGGACATGAAGTACATTTCTTTGACACGTTTTTTTTGCAGTTTTATTTTAGTGCCCTATTGCAAACAGGATGGATGTTTTGGAACAGTTGTATTCTGTACAGGCTTTCTTCTTTTCACTCAATCATTTAGGTGAGTATTGTGGAGTAACTACAACGTTGTTGATCCATCCTCCGTTTTCATCTATCGAAGACATTAAACTTGAACTCTTTAAAGTCATCATTGGCCTCATGGTTAAATCCCTAAGCAATTTCCTTCCTCTCCAGCAAAAGTTAGGAAGGACACCTGTATCTTTTTGTTACTGGGTGTATTGATACACCCTCCAAAGTATAGTTAATAACATCACCATGCTCAAAGGTTTATTCAATGTCTGCTTTTTTATTTACCAATAGTTGCCCTTCTTTGCGAGGCATTAGAAAACCTCCTTGATCTTTGTGGTTGAACCTGTGTTTGAAATTCACTGCTCAACTGAGGGACCTTACAGATAATTGCATGTGTGGGGTACAGAGATGAGGTAGTCATTCAAAAATCATGTTAAACGCTATTATTGCACACATAGTTCATGCAGCCTATTATGTGACTTGTTGATAGCAGTGTTATTCCTATTTAAGCTTGCCATAACAAATGGGTTGAATACATGTTTTATTAATTCCATTTCAACATATTGCGTGTGGTATTGTGTGCCAGTGACACAAAATCTCAATTGAATCCATTTTGAATTCAGGCTGTAACACAACAACATGTGGAAAAAGCAAAGGGGTATGAATACCTTCTGAAGGCACAGTATGTGCTCTGTAGTTGTTTTTTAAAACAGAAATTACACTATATTCATTCCCAAGTCCTGACACATATTTTTGTCATACTCTGAGTCGTCTTGAATATCTTTTAGTGCCGGCCTCAGAATCCAAAATGGCACATGTTATGAGTAAAAAAACAAACTTTTTTTTTGCCTGAATTTTCTTTGGATGTTTTCCACAGTGTTCTGATTATTTAGCAATGCATATTTCTCTGGAGTTTAAAATAACCATTTGTCAAAAGACTTCCGTTCTTCTAGAACCAGCTTATACACAAGCTCTCACATCCCAACTCGGGTGACACTTTTAGACAGAGTGATCGGTTCTTCACTTGATCACATACTAGAACAAACCTAACCTTGTGGGCCAGGCTTCCAGGCTCCCCTAGGTTTTATGAGCACGGTTAATCATATCATCACTTCCTACAATAGAGGGGTGAGCAACAGCTTGGTTGTGGTGGAAGACTGATGATGATGATGATGATGTTGATGGGCAACCGTTCATTTGAATTACAGTCACTGATGCTACTGCTCTCCTGGCTGGATTGGAACTGAAAGTGTTATAAGGATGATATGGAAGGTGGAATTGTCTGGGCCCGTGCAGAGATGACAGGCTAACGTCATGTTCTTCTGAATCTGTGTTTGAGTCAGAGTTTAGCTCGATCAGATCACTGATTGGTCAAGAGGAATGGGATCTACTGTCTCTGACGCCCTCCTCAGCTTACTGACAGACCATGAAGAAGATAACTGAAGCCAGCCCAGAGAACCTCCATCATCTGAGACTGACTTCACATATATCAGACAGAGAAATTCCCCTCAACAGAGCTGACCATATCACAATCTGGTGGAGGCAAATGTCTACGTGTGTTGATATGGCAGACGGCAGCTAGTCATACCTCGCTTAGCATCGTCCTGTGGCTTGAAGCACTGTCGACTCTCGCCATCTATCATCTGAAGTCATTATGTGCTTTTGGTTCCGTTGTTCAGTACGGAGGATTTCTTGTGACCACCCATCAGAATACATCATACGTCAGCCTCATCAATATGAATCAGTATAATGACCATGGAGAACGGTCATTAGTCACACCTGGAAGTCCTTAGCGTATTTCCTAGCGTGTTTAAGGAAGGACAACGTGCATGTAATTAAAATCGCCTTGCTATTTTTTTTTTTTTTACTTTCTTGAAATGGGGGGGATTAGTCAAAAAGAAGTGAATCCTTTTGCTCTTTTTATAGACTGAAGAAAAGGACAACGTTAAACTGTATCATTTCTCAGAGCCTCTTTGTTCTGTTTGATCAGGTAGAATTATTTCTTTAGTCAGCCTGAAAGGACCGTATCAAAGTCAAACCCCAAAATGACATCAAGTGAAAGAAATTCTAAATATAAATATATATATATAGAGATATATAGATTAAAACCAAAAGCAATGCATTCCCAAACCGGCATCTGTTTAGCTGAGAATTCACTGTTCAGGCAGCAGCACACCCATGCCACATCGTCAACTTCAGAGGAGAGGAGGGAAAACCCAGAGGTATATGCTTTAGATTTTTAAATAAACAGTGTTTTGGATTTCAGTTTTGCCACAGTGGAGTGTGAAGCAGCCTATTATCTGCACCATTACAGTGGGGAAGAGGAAGTAAGGGGAGGATGAGGCTCACCGGTTCTGCCTGAGCCCCACGCCTGCCGCCGAGGGCCGCTCAGAGAATGCCAGTGTGCCAGGCCTATAGAGGGGCTGCTATTCCAGATAGGATTGGCTATGTAAATTGGCATTGTTCACATTACAGTGGTAATTAGGGGAAGCACTCGGTGTGAAATAAGAGGCCTGCTTTTTCTGACAGGATAAGGGGACATCTGAGTGACTCCACAATTGAGAGTGACAGTTGACTGTGCCACAAGTCCCTGGCTTATTGTGAGCTGTTTTGTTTATTCCCGCCTAGTGAACCGTTTCCCCGGCACCGGGCCATATGGAATAGGGCACGGTCCCGTATAAGCCACGTTATAATGGGCTGTGTTAAGCCACTGCAGAATGCTTTACACTTTAATTTACTGAATGGTTTGCTTTTTTTTTCAGTAGCATTAATTGCCTCTGCTGTGCATTGTCTTGTGTTGTTTCTCACAAAGGCAGACGGTATTGTAACCTCACTTCTGGTTACAGAGGAGAGCTTCTTGCATGACAAGTTATTTCAGCAGGGAAACTTGTCATATTTGCCACTGCTCTATGAAGTGCTGTGTTTAGAAGAGGGATGTTTCTCCAAGCGACTGCTGCACCCACATCCACAAAAGACTCAAAGTCTCCAGAGCTGGAAATTATTACAATGTCGAATAGTTTGAAGGGGAAGAAAGTGGACCAGACCTAAACTTCAAGGGGGTTATTTTTGGCACCAGAGATGGCTCCCCTGGAGGGTTGATGTAAAATACCACGCTCCTCGTGATGTTTGCAAATATACTACCCTCTGGGTATGTGGCAAAAAAAATATTAGCACAGACGTTCAAATAACCTGTCTGCATCTCAAGCTAGCTCCAGACATGGGAAAAGACTCACTTTTGGCTTACGTACAGACATGCATCTATACAAATATACAGTACCAGTCAAAAGTTTGAACTTTTGGGGTTTTTCTTTATTTGTACTATTTTCTGCATTTGTAGAATAATAGTGAAGACATCAAAGCGATCAAATAACAGATATGTAATCATGTAGTAACCCCAAAAAGTGTTAAACAAATCAAAGTATCAGACTGCTTGAGGACATCTCCATAGGCCTATAAACAAACCTGTTCTCCTCAAATAAGGGACGCGTGTCAACAACACCGGTTATACCCTCCCTCCATTTCCCAGTCTAAAACCGCGGTGTTTCTGTGAGCTCTGAACAGGACTGTGCGCTAATGCTAGTCTCACCTCAACACCACGGGCGCTGGCTGGTCATATGGGGTCTCATCTGGTGAGCACCTGTGTGTTAGTCTGGGTGGTTCTGCTCTACTGGCCATGTCATCAGCCTGTATCAGGCCAGCAGCAGCATGGACCAACTAGATGGATCCTCCATGCTCCATGCCCTCTAACAGAGAGACAGTCAGTCACACACCAAGCACGTCTTTCCACAGCAGCATTCTCTCAAATAAACACAGATTTTGACGTCCTCCCTCGACACACACTGTATCTCAGGATTGTGCGTTCTGAGACCGCTTACGTTGAGCCGCGCCAGGCAGCCGTATGGGCCCCGCAGTAATGGAGAACCCACTCGCTGAGCTGCGCTCTCCCAATGGTTATCTCTGCTAGTCAAACGTTTTTAAAAACGTGTCTAATCCAACATGGTTGGAAGCACAAAATACGCTGCTCATTAGGTAATGTCAACCCTCACTCAGAGCACCATGAAAAGAAAACAACAACCCTCACTATATAAAAAAAAAAGTGAATGTAGGTTAAACATTCTTAGAGAAGCGAGTCTTCAATTTATCCAGAATTGTTTTGTACTATGTACGGAGGAGTTTCAAGTAAATTATTCAGTTTTCTGTTCTGTGATGACAAGAAGTGTGTGATTATGACAAAGTGCTCCTTTAGTCGGCGATGACCACAGAGGCTTTGAGCGATATGAGTGTCTATGTCACTGCTTCATAGCAATTTGGCCATTAAGTGTCGGGAACGGAGTGTGCCGATTCCGTGGACTGAAAGTATCGTCTGAAAGTGCTTTCCACAGCAGTTTTTCTGCGAATCCTCTGAGAAAACAAAACACAACCAGTGGCTCATTTGAAATAACTTAGTGAAAAAAATAAACACATCAACTTCCTGCTATATTGAAATGTTTATTTCCGATTTAGTTCATGTGGATGTCCTCCTGCCAGCAACACAGAGAGCCACGGCTAAACATCTGAGGGTACCGCCACTCAACTCAACACAGAGAACACACAGCTCAGGCTCCAACGGTTAACTCAAGTTTGTGTTTCTCATTTGCTTCTGCTTTGTTTTGTGTGGTACAGTGCCGTGTTTACCAGACACAGTGGATGAGGCTCAGGGTAGGAGATCAAGGCCATGTTGACAAGCAGAGCTCTGATTCCAGTCCCGTCTCCACTGTAGGGGTCCCTTTTCTATCTGAGCAGTTTCATATTAAGAGGCCACCCTGGGGTGGCAGGGAAATCAAAGGCCTGTACCCAGGAGCATATTCCCAGCACCTCTGGGGCGCTACTATCTAGCATTTACACTATCTAGCCACTCTAACCCCTTCAGGGTAGCCTAGTCATTGGGTACTCTGCCATTCCCGAGTAAACTCGCTGAACTCGGGACGGGGAATTTTAGATGATTTTACTATTCAAATAATATCATTAAATATCCAGATTGTCGAAATGCAAAAAAAAAAAATGAAATGGAACAATTGCTCTCGACATCTCGTGACCAATCAAAATGACGCAAATGCACATAGCAGAGGTAAACAGTGGACAGGCTGCTATTCTCTGCTGGTTTTGACTGACAGCAACAGTGGAAGAGAATTTCACCATAATGTTATTGATTTGGATGCAAACGGTTTTCTGGTGAGTGTTTTGCATTGATCTGTGTCAGGTCTTGTGGAAACTATTTGAGGCGGGTGCCTGTCATTGCTGTGGGGAAAATAGAATACCACTAAAGTACTGCCCAGCGCCGGTATAAAAACATTCAAAATGTTGTTTTATTCAATTAAGAATTTCAAATGTCATGGTATATGCTTGTCGGTAACAACGTCACAAGGATAATCAAATTGAATTTAGACAGGTTTTTCATGATTAAAATAGTTCTATTGTTTTTCTCCAAAAATGAACACTCACTCATAGCAGTCGAATACTATGCCAATCCCTACTCTGTACTCAATGAATGTTTAACATTTCTGCATGTTATGGGGGGGAAGGGGAACAGGACAGGGAATAGGACAGTTTACACTGTAGGGCTTGAGGCCAGTGAGTCTATCCTTATATTCTCTAGTAAGTGACATCTTGGAAAGAAGTACCATTTCACAACCTATGTAAAAATGCACGTCATGTTATATTAGCATGCAGTGCAGCATAAATAGCAGGTATCATATCGCTGTCACTACCTCTGTACTGTACTGTCTCCTCAAATGACATCTCATCATGACCACCTTACTGAATGCTAACAAGTAGCTATCCAGATAGTGTGCTCATATGCCTTGCAGGTGCCTTGTTGCACAGAGAATAGGTTCAAGGAAAGAAGAAATAGATTTTCTTGGCAGTGCTCAACCCGTCGTAGCCTTCAGTCATGGCCGGTGTGCTGTGTTGCACAGGGCCAGGCGATGACACTTCGTTCTTGGTTGATGTGTGTCTCCTCAGCCCATGCGTCTGCAGAACAGCCGCATGTTGAATGTCTGATTAATGCTGTGGCTCCAACTTCCCCTGAGCACATCCTCTGTCGCACGGGCCTGCTACCCTGAGAGCATCCTAATGAGCAGTGTTTTATAACGCTGAAAAGGCCACTAAACATCTATGACTATCTGATCCTGCCATGGCGGGCCTCTTACAGATTTATTCTGCTGACATTTGCATAAATTGAAAGCTACTCATGAGAGATTGCCAACAATGCAGATTTGGCAGATTGGGCACCGGGGCGACAGCTCAATTGGATTTGTTAAAATTATTAATTTAATCATCCCCCCCTAAAAGTTCCTTAATGAAATCACTGCTTTCCTTCCAAGTTTTCATTACTGCAATGTGATCTGGATTACAGGTACACTGGCGTTACTGAAATGATCTCCATATGTTGCTGGCGACTGTATGAATCTGTGTCTGTGAGGACTGCGAATGGCTTGTGTGGTGGTTGTTTTGTGTCGGATACAGAGGTTGAATTGAGAGGGGAACAGAGAGAAACCCCTCAGGGTGGGAGACATTGTGGGAATTGACTAGACATTGTGGGAATTGACTAGACATTGTGGGAATTGACTAGACATTGTGGGAATTGACTAGACATTGTGGGAATTGACTAGAGATAAAAAAAAAATTATATATATAATTGGAAAACGATGTTGTCGGAGACTGTTTGACCTTAGGTAGTAAGTATCCTTACCATGTGATGGTTGTGAGAGGATCCCAATTTGAAGAACATTCTCAGACGCTTGAATATCTTCTATGCTTATTGCCAATTACTCTTCACACCCACATTATTTCTCTACTGAAACGTGTTTAAAGTTGTTTTTCTTCTACTCAGTGGCAGTAATCTGATAGTTTCAAATAAACAGCTGTAATGACACAGAAGTAAAAATAGACACGCAACATGACTGCCTTCGCTCTGTGAGTTTATTCATTCTGAAGGCAGTTAATCTTTTAATGTAGCCACCTGTGCGTCGCTTGTCATGTACCCATCAGGAATAACACATCGAGTGGTGGAATGGTGGGGAAGGGGGAAACTCATTGTGAATCAGTGTCTACCCTGTCAGGCCTGGCTGTATTATTTAAACCAGAGTCTTTTCTTATTGATAGTGCTGCAGACCAGTTGTCTGATGTAACACAGGAACAGGGAAGATAGGCTAGTCCTCAGAGGGGCAGTGCACTTGTACTGTACTCTACAGTACACAATACAAACCCTCCATAGGAAAGGTTAAGTGCCAAGAGCATAAGGAGAGTGAGTGGGGATAAAGGAAAGACTTCCCGCTGGGCACACACTGGTTGAATTACTGTGGTTTCCTCGTCATTTCAATGAGATTACGTTGAGCCAACGTGGAATAGACCTTGAATTGACGTCTGCGCCCAGTGGGTTCTGTGTTAATTCAATATGGCCGTGCCTGTATGGGTCAGAGTGTATTAGGGTATTGATCAGGGAAAGAAGTTGGTGTGTCTAGAAATAAAGAGGGATAGGAAGCGCTACATGGGTACTCAATAGTTATGAGTAGCAGCTCTTTGGTTTAGAGGTCGACCAGACTACCAGTCTTCATCCTGCAGGAGACTGGAGCCCCTGGGGTCTAAAATGGGTCCAGCTCACAGAGGACCACTCTCCTGAAATAGGCCTGTGTCGTTCGAGCAGTCATACCATCAAACACAGGACATGCGTTCAAGTGTCTCAATGAGAAGTGGCCAGTGACTCCGTTACTGAGGGGCACATAGGAAGGCAATTACTGCTTGTGTGCTCTAGATCGACATCCTCATTTAAGCTGCTTCTTGGCAGACCTGTACATCTACGTATGTAATAATCCTGCAATACTTTCCATCTGATGCAATACGTCTGTAACTCTAATCTTAATTGGCACCATTAATGTGTAATTTTGATTCATTACAGCAACTATAAGATGTATTAGAACACGTCTGAATAATTCTGAATGTATTATTTTCAGCTTTATTATTGGGCAATAGAATGCACTCCACTATATCCCTGCTATGAAGAAATAGCATGGTGAAATGGTCATGTGGTGTTTTTAAGAGTTTGTCCCTGGTGCTTGCTTTCATCTCTGTGTGACTTCTTTATAGATTGGGGCTTGAATAAATACAATGAAAGGAACAAGCAGCAGACCCAATGTGAGACATTGTAGCTATTTATTTGCCACCTCGAGCCCTAAAAAGACATTACGAAATGTCACAATGAGGAGCATTTTTTGTGAATAAAAAGTTTAGATGGAATTCCATTTCAAAAGAAAATAGGGCATTAAAAGATAGAAAAGGGAACAGAAAAAGTTGCCCACAAAAGGACTTGAGTCAGAGTCTGTGGCAGATCTAGTTGTGTAAGTATGGATGGATGAGGGAGCGCAGGCAGGTGCCAGACATGGTTGAAGTAAGAGAGGAGAAGAGAGGACCATAGTAGGAGCTACTGTGTGGTGCCCTCCCCTCATTAAAGTGCCCTCGGGACAACTTGCAAACAGAATGATTTAGTAGTCAGAGAGGCAAGGAGTGGCTGGCCCGGCAGTGTGTATCCAGCACTATCCTAAAACGAGCCAACGATCCCCATCAATTACCCAGCTAAATGAAGAAAGAAAAGCACAAAATCAAGCTAATTTTAATCAATGAAGACCTGCTGTGTAGGGGGCGAGCTCAACATTAACACGGAGAGCAATTAATCTTGGCCCGAGCACACTGTGCCAAAGTGGTGGACCTCTCCTCACCCTCCAATCAGAATGTATCCTGCCATGTGTCTAGGAGTGAAGGAGCATGGGGTTGGTGGAGTGTATAGTCGTGGCCAAAAGTTTTGAGAATGACACAAATATTCATTTCCACAAAGTTTTCTGCTTCAATGTCTTTAGATATTTTTGTCAGATGTTAATATGGAATACTGAAGTATAATTACAAACATTTCATAAGTGTCAAAGGCTTTTATTGACAATTACATGAAGTTGATGCAAAGAGTCAATATTTTCAATGTTGACCCTTCTTTTTCAAGATCTCTGCAATCCGCCCTGGCATGCTGTCAATTAACTTCTGGACCACATCCTGACTGATGGCAGCCCATTCTTGCATAATCAATGCTTGGAGTTTGTCAGAATTTGTGGGTTTTTGTTTGCCCACCCGCCTCTTGAGGATTGACCACAAGTTCTCAATGGGATTAAGGTCTGGGGAGTTTCCTGGCCATGGACCCAAAATATGTTTTGTTCCCCAAGCCACTTAGTTATCACTTTTGCCTTATGGCAAGGTGCTCCATCATGCTGGAAATGTTCCTGGATGGCTGGGAGAAGTTGCTCTAGGAGGATGTGCTGGTACAATTCTTTATTCATGGCTGTGTTCTTAGGCAAAATTGTGAGTGAGCCCACTCCCTTGGCTGAGAAGCAACCCCACACATGAATGGTCTCAGGATGCTTTACTGTTGGCATGACACAGGACTGATGGTAGCGCTCACCTTGTCTTCTCCGGACAAGCTTTTTTCCGGATGCCCCAAACAATCGGAAAGGGGATTCATCAGAGAAAATGACTTTACCCAGGTCCTCAGCCTGAATGTTTTTCCTGGAGAGAAGTGGCTTCTTTGCTGCCTTTCTTGACACCAGGCCATCCTCCAAAAGTCTTTGCCTCACTGTGCGTGCAGATGCACTCACACCTGCCTGCTGCCATTCCTGAGCAAGCTCTGTACTGGTGGTGCCCTGATCCTGTAGCTGAATCAACTTTGGGAGACGGTCCTGACGCTTGCTGGACTTTCTTGGGCGCCCTGAAGCCTTCTTCACAACAATTCAACCCCTCTCCTTGAAGTTCTTGATGATCTGATAAATGGTTGATTTAGGTGCAATCTTACTGGCAGCAATATCCTTGCCTGTGAAGCCCTTTTTGTGCAAAGCAATGATGATGTCACGTGTTTCCTTGCAGGTAACCATGGTTGACAGAGGAAGAACAATGATTCCAAGTACCACCCTCCAACACTCACACCTGTGTTAACGAGAGAATCACTGACATGATGTCAGCTGGTCCTTTTGTGGCAGGGCTGAAATGCAGTGGAATGTTTTGGGGGGATTCAGTTCATTTGCATGGCAAAGTGGGACTTTGCAATTAATTGCAATTCATCTGATCACTCTTCTTAACATTCTGGAGTATATGCAAATTGCCATCATACAAACTGTGGCAGCAGACTGTGAAAATGAATATTTGTGTCATTCTCAACTTTTGGCCACGACTGTAGTGTATGCTCTCTGGGTGGGCCTAATTACTATCTACAGTACCTCTGGATTATCACCCTGTCACTATAATCCCATTTCATTTTAAATCACGGTATTTTAAAGTAACCTGATGAATTACAACAATAATCCAGAAAGGGAATCATGGGAATAATGACGAAGACGTGTGTGGATAGATTATATCAGAGATTTGTTTGTAGAAAGTGGTTTTGGGAATGTGATTTTAACATTGTTACTCTGTCCCTTTGAATTGTTCAAAATGAAGTCCATCAGAGCTCCAATTCCATCTTGAGCCAATCAATGAAACATGGACCATTAAAATAACACAGACAAATATACATATATCTCTATCCCAACAACTTCAATTAACCATTTGAACAGAAAAATCGATATGAAACGGATGATAGCCAAACCCTAATTTTTCACCTCAACTGACATAAACTTTCCAAAAGGCAGTGGAGAAATTAACCACGTTACCTACCAGGGCAATCTGTTGGATCCTAAACGTTGATTCCACGTCCTGCCTTCCTTCATCGATAATGAGTAATGATTCCGGTATAATTGCAAGAATCACCAGCGAGCAGGCTGACCAGTGAGGAAACCAGATGTTGGTGAGGGAATGTCATCAATATGTCCTGATAGGCTAGTGTTACTATGACATGCAGGATCACAGGGAAACGTCTGCACTCTTCGGTCACTTTGGGTTCAACTGTTTAGTGGTTCTCTTTTTGATTCAGCACAGAGGTTGGTGACATCTTAATTGGGGAGGATGGGCTCGTGGTAATGGCTGGAGCGGAATAGGTGGAACGGTATTACATACTCCAACACATGGTTTCCATGATGTCATTCCAGCCATTATTATGAGCTATTCTCCCCTCAGCAGCCTCCACTGGGATTCAGATAACTGAGCCGGTTCTGAACATACTGTACTGAAGGAATATGTACCGTACACCATTAGATTGAAAATGTGTCATGAGAGCTGTATTAATAAAGTAACCTCTCTCTCTCCCCCTCTCTCTCTCTCTCCCCTCTCTCTCTCTCCCTCTCTCTCTCTCTCTCTCTCTCTCTCTCTCCCCCTCTCTCTCTCCCCTCTCTCTCTCTCGCTCTCCCCTCTCTCTCCCCCCTCCCCCCCATGGCCTGCTGCTGTTTGTCTGTTCTCTTCATTGACCTACTTTAAACAGGTGAGTAGCTCTACCCTTCTCCTTTGATATCATTTGATTGAAATGCATGAAACATTGACCAGCACCATATAGCTTAGTAAACTCAACTCCATTCAACGGAGTTGAATTGCGTTGTGTCGGCGGCGTGTACCACCGACTACATGGGAATCGCTATCAGTCGATAATGTCATTATTTTAAGGCTTTCCTTTGTACCTATGTTTGTCCTGTGTGACTGCAAGATTTTCCTTAGCATTTTACCCGACCTCTGTCCAGGGAGCCATTGTTTGTTAACGGAGAAGAAGCAAGCCCGTCTTTGCAAGGTTTGTTTTTTGGACAGGGGGCTCATAGAATGCAATTTATTATGAAGAGCTATGGATTCCAAATCTAACTGTCAACTCTATAACAGTCAGTACAAGCACAGGTACACAGTAAGCATTAAATAATGGATGTTTATAGAGTGGTCGTGCACGCTTGAAGTCGTGACTTTCTACTCCATTGGAAAACAGTGGGTGCATTTTGACAGACGTTTTCATTAAAAACTACAGATTTCAGCACTCAAAGAACAGCACACAGTTACACAGGACAAAAATAGGTACAAGGAAAGCATTAAAGAATGTTTTTTTCTTTTTTTTTACAAGTATCGACTTATAGTGACTCTGTAGTGGTGGTACACTGTTCTGGGCGCATCGGTCTAGAAGCCTGTATGGAGATATCCATTTTACAGGGATGTAAACTAGAGCTAAACACCATACAGAATAAACAAAGACTGATCATTACTGTAGGTGGAGGCAAACGGAATGCAAGCCCAAAGTATGCCCTAGCCTGGGCCCAGCACACTGATAGTCTCTAGTCTCTCTGTCAGCTACTGTCACCGGGGAGATATAGGAACATTTATTATCTGACTTGTCTGGAATTCCATCTGCGGCAGGTTTCTCCTAGACCAGGAGTATTGTGATTTTCCATTGAAAAGCGCTGCCGTTGTACCATTCAATAATTTATCAGCAGGAACAGCACTGTCAGATCTCAGGTTCCCTGCATTGCACCTGCTCTCTCTGGGGTTTTGATGTGGCGAGCGAGAGGAAGGAAGACAATGCCTGTATCTTTATCTCATACCAGTAAATAGGG